>NC_040877.1:28244393-29494393 GCF_003676215.2 Rhopalosiphum maidis | reverse complement strand
TGGAAGATCCTGTATTGTATATTCAATACACATTTCGATTCTTTTATCGAAGAACATTTATTATGTCAAATTCTATTTATGTTTTTGAAAATATTTTTTTACACGATTTCCAATTGAAATAAAAAACATTTTTAAAAAAATTCTTTAAGTTGCTTACTTTTTCGGATGACAACATACATTTTTAATTTTATACTCCTAAGCAGAGTATTTTTTTGGAGTATTTTGATATATAAAATTGTAATTTGGACGAGTAGTTTATAATGAGTTATAATAATAAGTGTTTAAAGTTTAGATAACTTACCTAACCTGACCTAAGGTAAGCGTTATAGTATACGAGGTTTTCCCTCACCACTCCACTCGACAAGTATTGAAATATTCCAAAAAACATTCTACTTCAGAATGCGAAATTAAAAATTTATGTTGTCACTCAAAAAAGAAATAAAAAAAAAAAAATTATAATTTTTTTCTTTCAAAAATGTGAATAAATTTTGAAATTATAAGTGTTTGATAAAAGCATCACTTAGTATATATTATATATAATTACAATAATTTATTATACAGGTATATTAATATATAATTCTAAACAATGGTACCATATGCATGAGTATCCAGACTAAATTTTACGAGTGAGCCTAAACGCTTGCTTAATTTTATAGTTTCCAATGGTCTATTTAGATTTTCATATATCACTCAAAACATACATACGAACCTACTTATTTAATTTCATGTTTAATACAATTTTAGTGGATAAAATATAATATTAAACAAATAAAATTTTGAAACTTATTTGTTTCGCATGGATGGGTTTTATTGAATTGTCTGTTGAGTATACACACGAATAAACAATGTGGATACTATATCATCATATTATAAATTTATATGGGAATATTCAATTCCGTAAGTATTGGACGTTGATTAATATGATAATTTTATAGATGTTTTGAATTTTAGTATTGTGCTTAATTTATCTTTTACACCATTAAATGTAGGTGTATGTAAGATTTTTTAAAATAGATGATTTAAAATGATTTAAATAATCGATTTAGAACAAAATATTAGCGTAACAAATTTTAATATGATATATTAATATATATATAGTATATAGCTATAAAACGATCATAAACACGAATACGATCACTTTTCTTCGGTTGGAATAAAAAAAATATTGTGTGTTTGTGATTAATTAAATACTGTGTGAAAACATAATTTTATCTACAAATTATGCACGCGGGTTAATCATATACAACAGACACTCAGACACATACACGCGCGCGTATAATATATAGCTTAAAATATGTGTATTTAATATGACAACAGCTCGAAAAACCTTTATATTCCGCGATGCCTATTGTTTCGCGTTGGGACAAAAGTGATTTATAGTTTCGAGATTTATCGTCTATAGGGTTTCACGGTTCATTTTTCCAGGTGTTGGTTTTTAATTTTATGAGCGCCGTGGCATGGCTGTTTGTTCCAATCACACTGCGTACCTCTAACTATAACGGTTGATTTTAACTGCGTTTGACAACCACACAGAAATATATATCGGCTTTCGCGCGAGGCCAAGTTTTTCGCTGTGTTCGGGGACGTGTGTATATTATTAGCAAAGAATGATTTTGGTTTTTTCGTTAATATTTCTGAAGCTCCGCGTGGCCTTGGCATTGCCGGATGAATTATTACATTGCGCCAACACGGTATAAATCATCCGGTTGCAAATAATAATTTATATAAACACATAATGTACGTCGCACCTCGCGGTGTAGTAATTATCATAATAAAACGCGGCGACGGGCTCGGCCGGGAGAAAGACTGCGGAAGAAAACCATCCCCTTGCAGGGGTGTGGTATACAATATTATCTGGTATACGCATGCGATCGCATTGGCCGCCGCCGTCGGTACCGGGTAACTACGGTGTCAGACATAGTGAATCGTTTTGCGACTTTCGTATGACGCCATACAATACTTACGAAAAGTTGGCGTACAACGACATGTACTGTGCCATTTTTTCCTTCCTTACATAATATACGTATACGGTCGACGGTCACACAAATGCATCCGGGAAAAACATTCCGATAAATTTCATAAATTTGAGCCAAAATATAGTATATATTAATAATATCATCTCGACGATTATACTGCAACTGCAGTAATTTTATTTCCATCTCGTGAAAATTAAATGTAAAACAAAACAAACATTGTAGATTATGTTTGGATTCATTTCCGTTTCGAAATAGTTTTATTTGTGAAACGCTGCACGGCTGGTAATATCATCCGTTCGCGACACTATCTGTGACACCTACTCACCAGGACGGCACCAAGCATGCTCAGGGCCAGTATTCCCTTCGATAGTTCATTTATTTTATTTTTATATTTATTTATTTTTAAGACGTACTATACTACTTAATGGCCATATTTTCAAATATTTAAGATTTTTTAATGCCATATAAGAGAGTATTTCGGAGAAACACATTTATTGTTTTCAAATAATAATAATTTTTTTAACTCTATTTTTTTTTTTTATAAATGTTGATGTACCTATTTAAATTTAAATTTGAACGAATGGTTCTTGAATATTTGAACTTTATGTACTGAGGATAAAAAAAAACATTTTGTCCTCTCTAAATATAGACATCTGATAATTTTAAAATACATTATAGTACCTAATTAAGATGTATTAAAATTGTATTTTATTTTATAATTAGAATATCTTAAAATCATAAGATAACTCACTCATATAAATAAGTCGTATATGAAGTCATAGATGTTGTATTTCCTGCTTATACAAAAATACGCATTATTATTTGCAACGGTTCGATATTGGTATTTTGGTTATTCGACCATCTGAGTTAATGCTTTTTGGTCTTCTATTATCGTCAAATATCATTATTTTATAAATATATGATTACATATTATACTCGTGCAATTTTGATGCAACTACATTTAGACGCAAATTATTTTGAGCGCAAAATAAAAAAATAATAATGAAAAAAAAAAATATTATATGTATTTCAAGTCAATATCAGTCATATCAGCCATCATTTTTGACGCAAAATAAAAAAAAAAAACCGGTATTTATTTATTATAGTTATAAGTTATACGAAACTTCACAACCAACGAAGTGCTCCAAGGTATTCGCACAATTTAAAATTGTATGAAAAATATGATATACCTATACAAATTAAGTTTTATATCATTCCATACTTTGCATCTATTTTATTATTTCTATTTATTTATCAATAATTATACGCCCATAAGTTTAACCTTAGAATAGTTTTTTTATAATCATACAAATAAAATGAAAATAATACGTGACAACATACTATGCTTATCTTAATATTAAATAGGAATACTGTTTACAAAATTATAACTGTGATTTTAACCTGGTTAAGTTATCATGAAAAAAAATCAAAATTGTTTATTGAATTACCTGAAATTAATATTATATTAATCAGTGCGAATAGACAGCAATTTTTACGGCGAGTCAAAACACTCGGAATGCATGTGTATAAAACGTTTGTGACACACGAGCATTAGTTTGAAGGACGTTAAAGGGTATTTGGATAAGTAAATCAAGATAAATAATTTAAGATTTTATTTTTTTTTTTTTTGTATTAAAATTCAATTGCGTCTAAACGGGCGTAGTGGTGTTAAAATTGTATTAGTCGAAATGGCGCACGTGCTCAATTGTTGTTCGTCTAAACGTTCATTTGACGCGCGTCAAAATTACGGTGACATTAGGTTTGTTTTTTATGTTTATAATGTTATAGTAAAACCTCTAAGTACCAATATTAACATTTTTTCCATTATTCAAAGGGTTTGGCTTATAAAAAGTTTGCAGTTTGTTCTCAAAAATATGTCTACTATTTGGAGGTTGTTGCTATTTTTGTTAGGGGAGATTTCACTATGTTATCTATTTATTATAGATACATAGGTATTTATACCTTAAATAGGTATTTTTTGATAGGTACTTGAATGGGCTACATTGATTTTTTTTTATTACTCTGAAAATGAAGTGTTGGGTATTAAAATTAAATTAAAATTAATTACATTACGTTTTTTCCATTTAGTACTTCGAAAAGAGTAAATACTTAAACAAGATAATCGTGAAAATAAAGAAAGATTTATTTATTTTATAAAATCAGCTTGAAAAATGTTCATTTTAATAAATCGTTTATTATATTAACCTGTTTTGCTTATCCAAAAAGTTTGCTTCATTAGGCTGATTAGGGTTGTAGAGATCCTAACTTAATGATTTTATAAATAGTATCAAGAGAGAAATTATAATAATATAGGCATGAAATGGTCCAAATGTTTTTTTAATTGATTAATACAAAAGATATTTCATTCGTTTAAACTTTGAATATTTAGCCGAAAGTATAATATATTTTACAGAAATTATTCCAAGTCAAAATAATTTGCATGCTTAATAATATAATATACTACCTATGCAATATAATATTATTGATATGTTTGTTGTCTATATATCTATGTGTGATATAGGGGATAGCTAGTATATACATAATTTAGCGTTCAAAGCTATATTATTTTGGAGTAGGTATTTGATCTAAAAGCAATACCGAAGAAAGTAATTTCTAGCTTTATTTTAACTTTTATTGTAGGTAGGTACTTTGAATATTATAACTCTCTTAGACAGGATTACAGTACTTTGTGAGGAAAACATAGTTTAGATTATACGCATGCCGCTCACAAAACCATTAGTCCTGAGTCTAAGACCTTTCCTTTATTATTATAACATAATGATCATAATATATGTATACATATGTCTATTATATATTATATACATATATATAAATATTGTTATTATTCAATTTTGTTGTATCTTTCATAATGCATTGTATACCCCTGAGAAAGAGTGACGATTAAGGCCACGATGCATTTAAATAGGTCGCGTTTTAACGGAAGAAAAATGTAACAGATACTTATAACTAATTTCGTTTATTTCAAGCATTATTTATTACAGACTAATAACTGAATATTATTGATAATATAAAAATATTATTAACTATACATTCATGGGTCCTATAATACGACATAACTATTGTAAACGTTTTGGTCGTAATTTTAGCTGATATTGTGTTGTAGTACAGGTTTATGAATACATTTATTTGCACTCCATTTTTAGAATGTTAATAATATGAGTGTTATTTTTGGATGAAAAAAAAAATAATAAATAGCTTAAAAATGTTTGTTTTGAGGAAAAAATGGTTTAGGGGATTGTGTTCCAATCAATCCCGTAAATATTTGTAATTGCAGTTTGGTGATCAATTATTGTTTTTCGCAATAAATTATATCCAAGTGCGTTATGACTAACGAGGTATATTAGTAATTGAGGTTTTTGATTGAATAATTAATACCGTCATGAAAAAGCAGGGTGAAATGATTATTTTTTAAATTTTTTTTTGAAAAATTACATACATATATTTTCATTGTTATTTCACTTATTTGTATATGCTATTGAAGTATTATAATTTTCTGTATATTAATTATTTCACTTCAAAGACATTTTCCCTGATTTTGGTATACGAGTAAAGCTATTGCGTTCATCGTTATAGTTGTTCATTTGCTTACACGATTTGTGGCATCCATTATCGTTTAATTTTAAACTATTATATTTTGTACAGTAAGTAATTAATCCGAAGATGACTCTATAATGTTAAATTTGAAAGTTTTAAATGAATAATTATTAAAAAGATGACAATAACTTTATACTTGATATTCATGTTTTTTTTTATACGTACAATATGAGCATAATTTTGGGAGTATTAAATATTATTTTTTTCAACTTCGAGTATAGTTATATATTAAAAAAAAATATTTTTTTTTGGTTTGATTTAACTATGGTTGAAGATTGTTTGACACATATATGCCATAAAAAATGAATTTCATTAATTTTGTATGATTATATAATACAATTTTTCAATTGTTACTTACTTAGTATAATGTTTAGGTATAACAATTTTAGTCTTAACGGTGTATATCCTAAATATGACCTATCCATTTTTAAATTCATTATTAAGTTGTGTTTGAGAATAATGACTAATGACTAATGATATTGAACTTAATAATCAATTTTTGATTTTTGAATAATGTGTATTATGAACTATGATAAATAGTTTTATTTTTTTGTATACATCATTAGGTTTGACAAATTGTTACATTTAACATAATATATGATATTTTGTTTTTGTAACATTTATCTATATTTTTACTGTACTTATACCTACACAATTCAGTAAATTCAACACAAAAATTCCGTAGATTTATAAATTCTAAATAATAGTTAAAATAACTATTATGACATATGTATCTTGTAAGATATACTAGCTATAATGGTTGATTTAATGAAATGATATGAATCATTTTCATATTCCTTTTTAAATTACGAAGAAATATTATATATAGGTAGTTTAGAGCAGCTGGTCTCAAACTCTCAAACATGCATAATATTTTCTATCGTTTTGTATATCCATTAATATGAAAATAAAACTATAATTTATACAATTTTCAACTTAACAACTATATTTCTAAAAACAGTTAAGGAACATTTTATATTTATATTTTTTATTTTAATAATATGTTAAAAGTACTATAATCCATATCCTTGCAATATAGTTAAACTTAATTCAGTTATTAATCATAATAAATTATACTATTTATATTAATAATTGGGATACATTACGTACTTAAATTATAACAATTATTTAATTGATCGAAAATAAAAAAATGTAAAAATGATTAACTCGGGCAATCAAAATAATGGTATATTATAAACTTCTAAAATAATAATACATGAATTACAGTCGTACAAATAGTTAAAACAAAAAACTTTGTTTTCTCAAT
This sequence comes from Rhopalosiphum maidis, assembly GCF_003676215.2. Classification (NCBI taxonomy): domain Eukaryota; kingdom Metazoa; phylum Arthropoda; class Insecta; order Hemiptera; family Aphididae; genus Rhopalosiphum; species Rhopalosiphum maidis. The sequence goes on along the minus strand of NC_040877.1, from coordinate 29,487,535 downwards.
TTGAACAAGTTTTAGTAATTTAAAATAACAAAAGATATGTCATATTCATTGAGACATATACGTTTGTTATTGATGTACACTAACACTTGATCTAAGTATAGATCATAGAAAGGATCACAGCACAGTGGCGTAATATTTCGTTTATATTTTCGATATTTCAATTCATGGCTTATGTTAAAATGGATATTAATTTCCTTGAATATCTTAAATTTTCTTTAATACAAAAATGTACGTAAAAATGTCATTAATTTTTTAAAAACAATTTTCAACAGAATATTATTCAACTAAAAGTTAAAATTTATTCTGAATTTAATATAAATAACTTTAAAAAAATGTACCTGTTTAAGTACAAATAATTTAGATTAATAGCATGACAAATAACGTAACTCATATTTAAAATATATAAAACAATATTTATACTATACATACAAATATTGTTATGTAGCAAGTTCTACATTTGCAACACTCCAATTACGCCGCTAGACAGAGACAGGGGTTGTTCGCGTTTAGTCTGAAACACGAAGCACCTACATAATTAGCAATACGCCATATTGAATTCTTGGTTACAATAACCTCTTTGTATGGATTTAAGAAACTACATTGTAGACATACATTGAAAAAATAAATCAGATAGTGGATTATTCTAGTTGTAATTTATCCGCATTCAATAACTGTTTTATTATTTTTAACGTGTCAGATTTATAGTTAAATATTTACTTATAATTATGTAAATATTGAATATTTTGATTGTATTTGTTATTATACTACGATGTATGAGATAATAATCACATAATACGGTCTTAAAATACATATTTAAATGTGTTTATATTTTATGTATACTGTGTATGTGAACTTGATTATATAATGATTACATTTATCGTTGTATTTATTCTTTGAGTTACTGTAATATAATATCCTATAATGTCAAAAACATTTGAATTTTTTTAATTGTAATTAAATTAAATGCAATCATAAACTGTAAAATTAAAATTAAATTTTCATTGGATATGAATTTTTACGATTGCAATTTCCAATTAATAAGTAGTCCAGGTATTCTACTGATTCATCGAGTATGTTAGTTACTTTGAGATTTCGTGTCATCTCGAATATGTAATAGATGAGATTCTGAAGATAGTGTAGTACCATTTATTTAATTTCTGTACAATCAATTATACATATAAGTTTTTTTAGTTAATACTTAAAATGTAACTATTATTATTTTTATTTTTTGTACGTTTATATTGTTTATATGGTACTTACCTAATGATAGACACTTATTTTTTTTTATAACCAATGAACTCTAATATTTAATGTATTTAAAACACTATTGGTTTAATAATATTTAGTATTATAAAACAATCAGTTGGCACTTGGCTTTTAATAGTCCTCTACTCTTCCTCCAAATACTGGATCATATGGTATGGTATAATATTATATTTTATTTTTGTTATGTATATTTTGAAAATTTTGTTACCCTAAATTCATGAATGCGATTTTTTTTTTTTTGTTTAATATCTACGTAGTTCAAATGTCACTAATAATTATTCTTGAATTATTGATCACTTCCTTATAATTACATACAAAAATCTAATTACTTGTATCTAACTTAAAATATATGATAGTGGATAAAAAACTAATATACGTACTTGTATTAATTAACTTTGCATAGTTAATTAAATTCATTGGTTGAAATGTTTATTAGTTAAACGTAACATTTTTTTTTCTTGCTCAAAAATCTCGGAGAAATTTAAGTTTGAAATAGTATATACAAGTCTCTGCGTCATAAAAGTTCTACATTGAGTTTATTGCATACTATGCTATATTTCAAGTCAATATGCCTAACTTGCAAGACATTATACACAGAAATATATTAAAACTTTTTCCAATTTTCCAATAAAAACTCTACTAGCCAAAGTAAAATTGTATTAATTTCGAATAACGATCAAAATAATTTGTTAAAGTTATATAAGTACTAAATATTATATAAACCGTAAACAAAATTGGATGTTTTTCTTTTTTATGTTCTGAAGATACTAATATAGTAATTACTAGAAAAAAAAACCACTTGAAAAATTGTTGTTTGAACATACTTTATTCGTCAAAAATCTACTGTAACTAGTCTCATCAATCATTTATAGAGATAAAAGAAGTGAAGCGATGATCTCATAAAACTATTAACTATAAACAGCGCAGAAAGAGATTTATCTGAGAATAAAATATAAAGGACAATTTTTTATAAGGATGAATCTTAGTATTTTTACAGTCTATGAAATAGTTAAACCTTAAATAAATAAAATATATAAGTATATTAATAAATTGTCATATTAAATACATCGTGTTCTGTTTTGTAAACATTCAACGATTATAATTTAATAAGAGGTACAAGTGACACTATTATTTTTCAAAGTTTTTTTATTTTATTATATTTAATGGTTTTATTGTACCTAATATAATAATTATCTTAATTACTATAATTTAGATTAGGAATGATTTGTATTCATATATTGAATATAATAGTTACCTGAATATTTAATGTTAATGAGGTGCGTAAAATATGTAATTTAAAAAATGTAGCTTTAATATAATACACATAAGCATATATTATAAAAAAAAAACCTGGAAAGTCGGTCTGATGAATAGTAGGTTTTGATAGTATCTAGTCATTAAGTAAGTCAATGTTTTGGATTTGAATTCAATGATAAATTAAGCTGCATATCGAATATGATTTTAGCAGAGATAGTGTATTAATGTTTATTTTTAAAGATATTTTATAATTTGTATTACAAATAGTTTTTTATTTTTCTATTAGTTACATGGTATGTTAAACTCACAGTTCAATTATATTTTATAATTATTAATAGTATGTAATATTATATCACATATTATTGTCAGGTATCTTATAAGTTATAAGTCAGTATCGAGTATGGTAGGACAACAATTTATTTTCTGATTTTTATTCAATTAATTATTAAAAAGGAATTTGAAATTTTGTTTTTAAGATTCAATAGTATCAATAGCGGTTAATTATTTTAATCTGATAAAACTAATTAGTTTTTATTGAATTTTATATTGTTAATAAGTCATTGATAGCATACATTTTTTTTTTAAATATTTATAAGTTACAAACTTTAATAAACTAATGTATATTTATCTATAATAATACCAAACAATATATTTAAATTTGAAACTATTCATTGTATTAGGTAATCGTTTAAAATATAATTTAAACAAAAAAAAAAAAAAATTAATTTAGACTGATGATAATAATAATAATAAAAAATAAACAAAAATGTATTCACAAATTTTACTGTTGGTAACTAATACATTTTTTTCATTTAAAATGTAGTCTAAGTGTAACAACTAGGTTATCATACTATTCTTAAGCTTTTATATTGTTATTTAAATATATTTTTCTTATAAACTTAATACTTATAATATGCTTATTGTAACTGTTATTAAAGACAGTATATTTTCTAATAAATGTTAAAAAAATATATATAAAATTCTATGGCATATCATATATTATAATTGATGCGCATAATAATATAATGGTTGTTGTAAATATTCGATTTGCAGATTGTGTATAATGTATAAATAAAATAAAGTTAGAAAAAACAGAGGAAATAGCACTGCTTTAGACGTTGAGTCAGGGGCGGTTCTTGACAAGTCACTGCAAGAAGGGAAGGGTGAAAATATTTTATATATACATATACATTCTATTTTTCTCCGGCGACATGAGAAGTGATTTTATGTACTGTACACTCAATATCTGTTTACATAAAATAATTTTTAAGTATAATAAATGTTTTATTTTTTTTATGATTATTTGAGTTATTATGTAATTACACTTTTACACAGGACAATGGTGGGGGGGGGGGGTTACAACTAGTAAAACTACCTCTAAACCTCTTACAGTATGTTGTTTTTATGGATGTGTAAAATATGAATTCGATGATAAACCATTTATATATATATTGTGATACATGGATGAATACCTAAGGATATTTCACTATATATTTATACTGAAATTAATCAGTTATTACTTATTAATGTATCATTTTGTATTGTATAATAATCATGATAGCATTACGTAATTTGTTATTATTATTATTATTAATTACTTATAAGTTATAACTTTGGTTAGTGGTATAAAGAACATACAATATTAATCTAAATATTTTGAGAATAGCATTATATTATAATGTAGTAAATAATACACAATGATGAAAAGTTTAAAGTATTTACAAGTAATAATTTTTGATTATAATAAAATATCTAAAATCATTATTTTATATTTAAATTTCTAGTTTAGTAAAAACTTGGACTTGAAACGTCTATAAAAATAATTGCGCATAATATGTATTAATCATATTTTTAGGTTGCTGTAAGAAAAATTACGAGGGATCGATTTTGTCAAAGATTAATGTTGTGTAAATACTGCAGTTTTTTGATTATTAAGAAATGTGGGAAATTGTTTTCTTTTGACTGATATTTAAGTACCAATTTGTTACCAGAGACCACATTTGAAGTTAAAAATCGAAGAATTTTTCTACTATAAAAAATGTCTACGCATAAGTTTATACATGAAAAAAATAAAAAGATAAATAAAAATCACTCTGCTTAGAATAAAAATATATATTATATAATATATATATATATATATCACCTATAACACAGCAATATTTATTTTTCAATTACAATTTTTTAAATTATACGTTAAATGCAAATTCGGTTATTCGTTCCTACCGGAGCTGTTTAAAATTATTTTGTTAGTTAATTTTTGAAATTTATCATGAACTCTACTAGTGGTTTTTAGCAAAAAATATCGGGTTTAGGGCGATTAAGCAAGTCTAGTTTTATTATTCTTAACCATTAAAATGATGTACATTAATTGTGTGTGAAAGGACTATTGTACAAAAGTTAATATATTTATATTATTAATTGTACGAGTATAATAATAGGTACATATAATATGAATGTTATTTGTATATTTTGTTAGGTAGCCAACATAAAGAATTATATAAAGCACAAGTTAATATGTTTATATTATTAATTGTACAAGTGCATAGTATAATTTGGACACGACTTGTAGCAGCTATTATACACTATTTTGTTAGGTAGCAAATTTTCAGTTAAAAAAATACATTACAAGCCATACACGAGTAAACATCAATTTAAAATTAAATACTCTTACTTACTTAGAGTAGCACAATACGCTTAGATTATAGAAGAGAAAAAAATAGGTTTGAAAATTCATCAAGAACGTTCTATTTAATTCCCATGGCGTTTGGTGGTTTAAACTCGAAAAGTTTTCTCAACGGTGAAAAGGTTCCGTAAACTGTTAAGCGCCATTCGAATGCGCTTTCGTCCACGAAACATTTTATCCCTTTTGATTGTAGTCATTGGGCAAGCTGAGCAGCTCGATAACTAATGACTTTTTAAGTGAATTTTGGGTCTACATCGATGTATAACACTTTCAGGAACGCAAAGACTTCCTTTTGTACATAAAACGCTTTCACGCCTGCCGTCGCCGTTATTCGGGTTTCATGATTGCCAGCCAGCCAGCTAGCCGGCTAAGCTAAAGTAATCACTAAAACGTTTCTCATTGCAAGTTGTCTTTTATCATGTATTCCCGTAATGGAGTAAGACAATTAAATACGCACCGTATATAAAAGGTTAATAGTTAGATTGTTTGTGGTTTCAAAAAAACTTTTCAATAATTGATAACGCTTTGTATATACTATTATACACAGTAATATCACGGATTTAAACTTAACCTATAATTATTGTATACAACTAGTTCTATGTAGTTATAGATAGTTATTATATATTTTCTAAAGTGATAATAATATCAATAGTTGTGAATTGTATCTTCCTTGTATATAATTAAAAAAAAAATAGTGAGAATCTTTTTAGTGGGGCTTAGGTCTTCCTATACAAAACGGGCCTATCAAAATTATAAACAAATCATAATAATAGTCTTATTTTGAGGAAACTAAGCCTCCTTCCATCAAATATCCTTCAAACATCGATTATGAACAGTGATACTGTCATACACGCACGTGTTGACTAACGCATAACATGTCAATTTTTAAGTCGAGAAGAATCTATTTTACACTTTTGTTTTTGATATTAAAGTGAATTGTTCTATTATCAAATTTAAAGAAAAAACATTATTTAGAGCCACGAGAAAACTTTTATTTTCAAAACAAGTAATAAGTAATCCTCAAATTATATTACTTTGTTATCATTCTCATTTTTTGTGGCTCTAATTAGTAATTATTAATTGTTTGAAGTTCAATCAATAAAATGTTAAAATTTATGAAAAGTGTTAATTGAATGGCGTAAACCGGGGGTCGCACGGGGTCGCACTTGCAACCCCTGAAAATATCATAGGGTCGCAAGAGTATCTTTTTGCGACTCCAAAAAACCACGATTTCAGTTTTCATAAAATTGAAATATCAATATAATAATAAATAAATAAATTTATATTTTGAGAACCAATGTTTAACTTTGTTTTGAAGCACTGGAATTATTATTATATTATATCCTTTTCACATTTATTTATAGTTTTGTTATTAATCATTTTCTATTATTATACCAATATGTAAATTTATTGTGATCGGCCGACTGGAATTTAATATTATATTAAAACTACAATTTTGACGAATAAAACAGTTTATTTTTGGTATGTAATTTAACTTTTATATTAATTATTAAGGTAATATTATATTATTGAGCAAATTAAATTTATTTTTGTAAATATTTTTTTATTATTTCGGTATTAATTGTTGTACCTGACTATTAGAAAAATATTAATACAAATGTTGAGAAAAATGTTAGCTTTTTTGAAGAAAACATTCATTCTACTAGTAAACGATCAATACAGTTAATAATTAAGTTCATATCATATCTTAAGTATTCATTTACAATTTATTGAAATTAAATTTATATTAATTTAATATCATTAAATACCTATTTCAAAGGATTTCAGCGCACCGTTTGTTTTCTCTCTCTAGCCCACGCGCAACAGACAAAATGCATTTACGCAGTCTAAGTAGAACTCGCTCAATTTTTAGAGTAAATATACCTATTATAAAATTAAATTTCGACAATATTTCTGAGTAAAAGATGATGAGTTTTTATAAAAAAAAAATTAAAATTTTGAAAAATTAAAGGTTATTTAAAAATGTTGTAATTTATAGCTATTTTTAAATTATATAATTAACGTTGTATTGGGAATAATGGAAAAAACCCGTCGTCTTATACACAGAAATATTATCAACATTTAATTTTATAATAGGTATATTTACTCTAGAACCAAAATGTACTGTGTAAATGTGTTTTGTCCATGTTACGCATGGGCTACAGAGAGAAAACAAACAGTGCGCTAACATCCTCTTAAGAATATTTTATTAAACACTATCTTAACTTAAAGTCAAAATTTTATTTTATTGAAAGCAAGTATTATATACTCTATTTATAGCGTATATTCATAATACATACTAATTACCAATAGATACAATATGTGTTTACTGTTTAAGGTTAAAATAGTTTTGTTGAATTTATGTATTTGTAATGTTAAATCTAAAATAAAATAAAATATTTTAGGGGGGTGTGGGGGATGAATTCCCCCACAATTCTGTCCAACCTAGAAACTGATTGCAACCCTAACAATTTACGCCAATTTACGCCACTGAGTGTTATAATATTCTTAAATTCAAAGGTATACATGTAAAAATGTTTGTATATGTTCAAACATTTTTAATAACTCGTCCATTTTTCGTCACTGCCTATATTATAGATCAGGTTGAGGATACTTGTTTGATGATGTAAAATAAAAAATACTATAAAACATTTTTCACATTGCCAAATTAGAATATTAAAATATGCAGGTCGTTAAAGTTTGAACATATTATAATTGTTTTACAATATTTGAAATTTTGACGTTATTTATAATGTAAGTCATTAGAATAGTTTATTATTTTTGTAGAAACCATATTATTGTTTTCTGTGCGTGTCCATCCATATTAACATATTACTTATATACCTATATCTCTATATTTTGAACTTCAGTTTATTCGTCAAATATTATTAAAATTACGTATTTAATAGATATTTTTTAAGAACAAGCAATATAATATTATTATAGGTTTAATACCTCCGAACGCGTTTGAAAATAGTCAAATAGCTATGCCAAATAGCAATTACACGTGCAAAGCAATCAGACTTAACTGAATTGTGTGGGCTTATCAATTTAGAAAACGGGTATAATATTATGTATATTGTATGTATAATAATGTATTGTATTGTAAACAATTTAAATTCAGAAAACGTCCTCGTCCGTCGCTATTATAATTGTGTTCCACAAGATTTTACTATGGTTGGACAACTCGTGGGTATTCGCTTAAGTTCTCTCCTTTTTTTTTTGTATTAATTTTTTTTGTATTTTTTTTTCATTCGTTTTGCTTGGCCACCGAGTCTACCCGTTCCCAAGCATACCCAGTCGCAGTGTTTAACCGTATTACAGCGCTTACATACCAAGCACGTAATTTAATTTCGCAGTAAACTGATTTATTAACTAGTCAGTTGTAGAGATGGATAGAATCCCTAAATTTTGACAGCTTGCCTAGACATTGATAACTTTAAATTATCGCTCATGTTGTCTACCAGATAATATTTTGGTTTGAACAATCATTGTAATTTATTGTCGAATTAATTATTGTACAATTTTTAGCACTAAATACAAAGTGTTTCTTCTAAATAGATTATATTTGTACTATCATACACGCTATATATATTACGTAGGTACGCCGAATTTACATTGATAACATATCATAATTTCAGTACTCTGTGTCTCGCGACATATATAAGTAATAATTATTTTTTTTTTTCAATTTTTCATTCAAATATAATATTAAACTTGTATATAATAATATGACACTGTAGATACTAAACCTTTATATTAAAAATACCTATTTAATCATAATTGTTCATTTTTATAAAAATAATTTAATTAATCTCTCGTTGACTTATATAATATTATATCGGGAATTCGGGAGTACAGTATTTTTATTAAATAATAAATTAAAATAAATAAGTTAAGAGGTATAGAGACTTTAAAGTACCTACACTTAAAATTAAAAAAAAATAATTTATGAAACTTTTTGTTCAAAATGTACGGTTCTCAATTACTCATTAGACTATATTGATTGAATGATTCTAGACATTCGAAAACTCAATAATAATTTTTTAATAAATTTTTTTAGTTTTCTAAAACGTTAGTTTTATTATTATTGGTTGATTCTAAAAATTCAGTAGACCAAATTTATTATATTAAGTTTTCACGGTTTTTAGAAATGTCCAATGTGCAAATGTCAGAGGCATACAATAAAAATATGATTTATAATAAAAAACAATTAATATATTTTATTTTTTTATTTTATAATTTTTTTTTTTTTTACTATGTAGTCTATATGAAAATATTAGTCTAGAAGTAACATTGCTTTCTGAAAGGAATACTTAGAAAAAAATAATAAAATTCCCAGTAGGAATAATAACATTTTGGCTTCTCTTAAAATTCAATAGTGAACACAAAATACGAATTGACAAAAACCAATTGAAGAATTATATTACATTGTAATAAAATGTTTATTATATCAAACACATATTTGTTTTTTTATAAAAATAAAATCGAAGTTTCAAACTTAAAAATAATAATATTTTATTAAAAACACATTTATGGTTTTTCGAATCGTTTTTAATTAAAGTGTGTTATTACTTAAAAAAAAATGAAATATAGTAAACTTTATTCTGCAAACAAATAATACTTTGGGCACTTAATAAATCTATAATTTAAATTTACAATATAAACAGCCAATTGAAATCTAACGTATCAATTAATTGTATACCAACCTAAAAATTCAATTACAAATTTTGGAAGTTAAAAATGTGATATTAAATATTTTAACAGTTAATAAATTATAAATAGGTATTAGTTATTTAAAAATGATTTTTATTGGAAATATTCTTGCATTATTCAACTAGAAGTTACAACTACGTAATAATAATAATAATAATTAAAAAGTATTAAATCTAAAATTTATTTTTATTTCCTAGCTGTAAATCATAAAAAGAAAAATATAATAATAATAAAATAAAAGAAATATAGTTAACTAAAATAAACATATTCACTTTTTAAAAGTAAAATTCACGCCACAATTACTCTATTATTTCCGGTTTCTAAACATACTTTTTGTTAATTTACTGAACTTCAACAACTAGAATCTCTATAAGTAAGTAAATCTAACTATAAAACTGTTTATTATGTCAATTATATCAATAAAGTATTTTTTTATTTGGAATAACTATTAAGGATTAAAATATTTATAATTTTTTGTTCTCAATGTTAAATGTCAGAAGGTGTAGATAATTTTGATTCTCAAAATACTAAATTATTTTATTAATTTATTATCAATTATTAATGTATAATAGTTAAATATAATAAAAGCTTACTATAATATGAATAAATATAGTTCATGATGAGAAAAAAAAATCGAACGGAGAACTTTAACATTTTATATTGGTATAATGTCTGACTTTTACTGTCGTAAATCTGTCAAATATCATGCCGTTTTCAAGGAACAATAAATTTATAGTAATTTTCGATATAACCGATAAATTTCGATAATTTTCGATATGTTTCAAACAACAATTACTATTATTTTATCTCGTGTTCCGATCTCGTTCAAAATGTACACATAATATTACGTACACACCGCATTGATAACCACTTACTATACACGATCGTGGAAAATTAGATTTTTTTTATTATGAGCATAGTCATAAAGTTAATAGTTTTTAGAAAAGTAGTATTCATTCGTTTTATTTATCGTTATCATTTTTTTTTTTCGACACATCAAATATTTATTATTGTATAAGCGAATTAACGTCTTATTTTATAAGGGATTTGTTGACATTGAGAAATCATAGATACCCGGAAACTCAATGCTGGATTGATAAAGTATTTAACTGCAGAATAATAGGTAGGTACTCGGTTGTATAAATACGTAACTGACGATTCTTCAAAAGTAACTCAAGGTAGAGATATAATTACCTACGAATATTAAAACAATAAATTCGTCCTTAATACGATAAATGTTGTACTTAAACCATTTTCCCTTTCAATGTAATCCAATTATGGAACTTTCAGTGCGGGCCTGCTTTTGTATATTGTTGTACTTATATGAACTTGGGTTTATTATCGTTTTGTATTTTGTTAATGTGAAAACAGTACTAGAATGATTAATAGTCGGCGCCTATACATTATTATTCAATGTAGGCACATAATAATATATTATGCAGGTACACGAGAGAAAAATAACATTTAACCGTAACACAACATAATTATTTTGAATGCAATATAATTTTTAAGTATGTTTTAAAATTCTTCGAATGAAATCGTGGAGATATTTTTGTTGACAATTTCATTAAATTAAAAACAAACAATTTATAAGTTAGGCAAAACATCAAAATACAATATTTAGTATTTTAACAAGAAAATTCAATATATTAGAATTATTCATTTATTTTACAAGTTTTATATAATATTACATTTTGCTTATTGATAGCCACGTTAATGTAACGACTCTCATGCATTAAAAATAATAAATTAGATTCAAGTACTTTAAAGACGAACTGGTTTATAAATAAGTGTTTGTTTATCCGAGGCTTGATATTAAAATGTAGAGTTAAAATGGGACGAAATTACATCGATTGTATAGACGCAGTTTAAACAATGATTACAAAAAATCCTGTTAATCTATTTATTGTTCAAAATGGATTTCAATTGTTTGTCGTTAAATACGAAAAATGATTTTTTTTACCGATATAATTTTTATTCCAAACATGAATTGATTCATTAAATTGAATGTATAATAAATTACCTAATAAAGTACTCACTATAGTTAGATTAGGGTATAGCTTATAGGTTAGTTTTATTTATAATCAGATTTACAGTAGGTACGTGTACCTAGCACTTTTTTCACAATAGTTTCATTTTTACCAGGATTTATTTTTTAACGAACTTTATAGTTATAATTACATTATTGTTGGTACAGAAATTGGGGGCGAGCACGCTTGGGCGAATCAATTCTTGTACGGTTACATTTATACGCCATCCGTTTAATAACACAACATTATATAAGTATATATATATTGTATTATAAAAATAATGTAGACTTTGGTCGAAAAACGAACGAATGAACGACTCGATCAGACCTGGATTTGTCGCACAATAGCTGTCCACGGAGAACCGAGTCCAAATAGATAATGGGGAAATCGTGTATTTTACCTACTTTTATTTTTTATACTCCGTTAAATATATACTACACGTACAGAGTAGGATACAGTATCGCAGTGTAGGGGGTAATGGCCACTCGGAGGCATATACCGATAACGTCGACGCCGGTCTCGGTCGTTATAAAATTATATTGCGCCGACGAAATGACGTATTATTTGACGATCGCGTGCGAGTACAACTATTACTGTAGCGGTTGAGTATTGCCGGGGAATCTTCGTTACGTATATATTGCTGTACGTTATGTACTATAATATCAAAATTTCATAGCGAAAACATCGTCTTCTGTTGAGATTTTTTCTCGGTATATGTACCTACCTACGCTCATGCACATACGTATATACCGACGACTACACTATACCTAGTCATGTATAATGGACGTTAGTCTTTTATTCTCTACCACTCTCCCTTATTTCTCTCTTATTTCTCTCCTCACTCTCGCTCTCTCGACCTGGAAATGATACATCCAACGACCCAAAAATCGTCTGACTGCAACAAAACCCCTTATAATAAGCTATTATTACGCCCCGTCGAACGCCCATTAAACGAAAATAATAATAAACTCTGTGCATACAGGAGCCAGGAGAGGTATTACGTATAACTGTTGCCGCATATAGTGCTGTGTGATTGTGTGAGCTACCTACGCGCACATTTCTATGTTTCATCAGCCACTGGCAGTATATATATATATACGTTTTACAGTCTTCCTCTCCCGATTTTCCGTTTCCTTTTCGTTTATGTTTTTCAAAAGCTATATTCGATATTCGATGAAATAATATACCATTATATAATATTAGATACATTTTATTCTCTCGTCGCTGTACCACTCTGTATATAATATTTTACCGTACAACTTATCGTGGATGTATTGTAAATCTTTCTCGTCGTCTCTCGGCTTACGTATAGTTACGTGAATTGACGAGTTTTTGTCGAGATACACCAATATATTACTGCTCTAAGTGCCTGAATACGCGGAGAAATACATCGTAATATAGAAATATAATTGCGATCGAAAAAAAATCATCCATTGCTGCAATGCTGCAAAGGCTTAAGTGGGCATGTGCTCGGCGTCTGTTGCCGACAAGTGTGCATATTTTACTATACAGGGCGAATCACCGAACATGCTAATCCCTATTTATTTATTTTTTATTGAATAATACATTTATTCAAATTTTGATTTTTAAAATTTTTAAACACACTTAAAGATTATAATTTCAAATGATTAAGTATTTTTTTTTTATGATTTAAGGAGTAGTCTGTGTACATACAAACTTCCGCTTTTCATACGAGACCCCCTTTTTTTACTGTAAATTATTTAGTGGATATTTTAAAAAAACAAAAATTTCGATATACCTAATTCAACATTCAAACGAGTGTTTTTCAGTTATTAAATAATACATTGTATATATTGAGGATAATACTTCTTAAAAATTGTAAAATATGTATCTTAAAAATATCTAATATATGTAATATCGGATTTAGAATTAATTATACTTGGTCCATTTTATAAACCATTAATAATGATAGAATTTATAGGTTACTAATATTTTCAAATTACTATAACCCCCATATCGTCTTAACACATTATCATGGATATATTTATTACCCTTAGTACGTAAAGTTAAATATCTCAAAAACTATTCGTTAAAATTTTGTTTTTCATACAAAAATTTCAAATAAATTATCCGCAAATTATTTATAGTAGGAAAATAGGGTTTTTATTTGAAAAATTGAAGTTTTGTCACTCTTGTGTCGTAAATAAAAATCTCAAGAAATTTAAAAACATAACCTTTAAGTACGTTTAAAAATTTCAAGTATCATATTTCGAATAACTACGTTATTGAAAGATAAAAGAAAGTGAGCATACTTGGTAAACCACTCCGTGTAAATATTATTTGGCCGTCGTGCGCCGAGTTATGACTAGCAAATGTAATAATAATACGCTTTTTGATGTCGAAAACAACGTGGTGGCGGATGTGTGGCAATTGAAATCTCATTGAACACGTCGTCGCCACAGTCGTCGTGACGTGCGTGCGTGTGTCACAAAAAGTTTAAACTAAGAAAAAACCGATCAAATCTCTCGCTGTTGTTTTGTTCTTTGAGTGTACTCAAACGCGAGCGAATTGTTTTACGCGGTGTGGAGCGGTGATAAATAAAACAATATTATTAAGTATAATACCCATACACGTTTAAACACGCGTGACGGATATGAAGTAGGTAGGTATACGAGTAAAAACGAAAAACAATGACGTTAATAACGACGCGAAAACGTAATGATATAAAATTGCGTGGAAGTATACGATTCTTATAATAATTATTAAAGTTTGCAAGTCGGGCGAGATGGTTTTTGGCGAGCGACGATACGTTCCGAACTTCCGAGGCACATACGCGCGCGTTCATTGTTGTTTTCGTACGGCGTCGTCTTCGCGACTTAAACGTACACAGGACTCAGCGTGTTTGACTAATGCCGTTGTTTTTTTGTTTTGCCGAATGCGGGCAACCGCTCGTATTATACAAACCGTCGTGGTTTGTTTTCTTAGTTTGTATCCGCAAACAGCTGCGATGTATGAATGTAAAACGTTTTTGATTTTTAAAATCTTACGCAAAATAACAATATTTTATGTGTTTACTTCAATATTTATTGTATACATATTATTAAATACGTAAAATATGCAGTAAACGTTACTGTTTGTTCGGATGATGTGTTTACAATATTTTCGGTCGACGTGTAATAGCAGAGAGTTAAAATTGAACATTACTTTTTTTTGGTTTAAAAAAAAAAAAAAATGCTTGTTTAGATATTTTATTTTCATCTGTTTTAAGTACGCCGTCGTAGTCTTTTACAGCAGAATGCGTTTTTCGTTATGGTATATAGTATTGTGTATACAACATTTTACCTAATCTGTTTGGAAAAACAATTATTTTTCCACAGCACGTATTTTTAAAACACATAACAGCAAGTTTCTATACAGTAAATATTTTTAATCAATCACGATTGTCTATTATAAAAAAAAAAATGTGTACATATTATAATATTTTATATTTTTTGTGACGACGTAGATGAATTTCAGGATAACGATTAAAAAGAAAAAAATGTTTATTATAAGATGATGATATTGGAATAATTTTCTTCTCGGGTCTCCGTATCGGTTTCATGGCTGAATGCACAAGGATTATGAGAACCTACCTATCGGATAATCACTTCGGCACGGTTAACGATAAATCCGTATAATATTTAAAACAAATACATCGAATTTAGCCTATCCTTGCAGTTTTGTGATATTATTTTAATAATTGTTTGTTATATAATAAAAAAGTAACTGAATAATTTGTTTCTTTTTCGCGAGACGTGTTCGTATAATCTTCGTTAACGACGAACGTTGTTTATTATTTATCGTTGTGTATTGATTAAACATTAACTGTATTATACGCGTGCTAGATAATAAATAACTTTTTCAGCATTTTTTTTTTCACCTAGACTTCTGTAATTTGAATAAAATATTATTATTTTATAATGAATAGTTATAATTTATAACTTTTTAACTAAATTCAATAATATTGTTTTTAATAAAGTTGTTGATACAATTTTTCAAAATTTAGAAAAGGCCCAAATATTAGTATTATATGATTTCCGTTTAGCCCGAACTAGTTTAGATCAATTTAAAATTGAGTTGGAAACGATTCAGTCAAAAAGTTTTTCCAAAGCTTTACGTTTACAAGATGTCAACTTTTTACACTTAAGATTGGTTCTTTATATGTTTTACAATCGATATTTAAAATATTTCTTCCGTAATATCAAATTTAATTTTATGACCGTTTGATTTTAAAATTTTGTTGATATAGCATGATATTAATGTATATATTATTTAAAATGAAATATTATAATATAATATATATAAAAAATTATGTTAACCTACCGTAATATTTATTAGAAGTAAAATAAATGAACTATTCCAATAAAATATAATATAAAAAATACTTAGTGATTTTAGGCTGACACTTTGACAAACCGTCTCTCCTTAGAATCGTTTTACGCATACATCGCATATAATATTACAGTGATATATCATCGAATTCAAATTTAACACAACAATAACAGTAATTCACTTGTTACCTAAGATACATCAGAGCGGTACGAATTTACCTACATTTTTTTGTAATTAAATTTCATTCGAAATAATAAATTCTCAACTATGTTAGAATAATTAAATTAATTTAAAATTATTTGTTTTATATTTTCAAAAATAATACATTAAAAAAATGTGCATCTATACAATCCTAGTAATAATAGAAATTACAGACTATTGCACCTCTGCACCTTAATTGTTAGACAAAGTTGTTCAAGCTATATCTACAGAGTAAAAGCACATCACATGAATATGGACAATTCCGAAGGTACATCTAATAATTTGTGGTCTTTATTCGAATCGAACGTTGATTAAGTTTGCACATAATACGCTATATTAATATGATATATTATGGTACTATATGTTGTAGTAGAACATTTCATCTTATGCGTTAAATAACTAATATTATATGATTGACACACGGTGTAATTTGATATATTATAATGAAACGATTTAAAAAAAAATTGTACGTAGATCTCTATGTTACAGAGTAAACACTAAACAGATTTCTTCAATTTGGTAAAGTGGATCTAGTTAATATTTTGGAATTAAAAAGTAACAATTCTTAGTATATTTTTTAAATATTTAACAAAAACTAACAAAAAGAGCAGAAATGCGAGTATTTATACACATCAATTTTTGACAAAATAAAATTTTTTCATTGTAAATTAAAAATTAAAAAATTAAATATTTACATTAATATATTTTAGAATTTATATAATTTAAAAATATTTTTACATCTTTTCAGCTATTTATTGATATTTGAAATTTCTGAATCTCTGTTATAGGATTTATAATTAAAAAAATCAAAAACTCAAAAGCTTGAAAATATAATATAAGGTTTCTTATCGATAAAATTATTTTTGCTTGAGCTAAAAAAAAGTGAGTGTGCATTTTTATATGAGTTTAATGTTTAAATGTAAACGAAATTGAATATTTATAGATAAAATAACGAATTACCGCTATGACAATTTTTGTTCCTTGGTATAATTTAATAAAAATTACTTTTTCTCTATAAGAAAGATTAAAAATATAATAGAAGGTTGCTAGTTATTGGTCCTTATAGTAATTAAAAAATATTTAAATTGTATAGATACTTGCTTATTTTATTCGAATTTGAACTTAAAATATTAACTAAATTGGATATTTAAATGAAAAATAACAATTTTTCCTTAAAAGTTTTATTTATATTGTTATAAATAAAAAATATTAATTGTTGGGACTTGTAACTTTTTGTCATTACATAAATTATAATTTTCGATATACGACGAGACTTTCAAAATATTTAGACTTATTTTAATCTATTCTTATTACAAACCTAATCATACAGTTCTATGGTATATTGGTATTGATTTATAAGCTTATAACAATAATACATTGAGTATATATAACATATGTAAATAACAACCTACTGTATTACTAATATTAAAAATAAATTATAAATATTGCCCTTAGAAATAACTTTGAGAAAACTTAAAAGCGATTTCGTATGTAATGAGTATAAATTAAATACAAATTTAACATATCCATAATAGTGACCTTCTCAATGGTGTACTATTACTTGTAACTTACTATATCGTTGTGCTCTTCTTAAAATTTTATCTAACGATTTATTTCTTAATAAGAAATATTCATTTAAAACGAATTGTCTCGTTAGACTTTATTTCAATGTTTCTGTAAATTAATAATATTGAATTATTACGTGTGAAGGCGGTGGACGCCATTATATTTTATCAATGCTTTGAAATACGTAAATGGTTAGGGATTAATGTTGTACTTTCTGTTTTCATATAGTTATTAGAATATACGTTATATTTATATATTATTGATAAGCGGAGTAAGAATCTCTTTATTTATCGATTATATTTTTTAAAGTTTAGATACGGTTAATACGTTTTTAGGTATTCACACTCAAATATTGTGGATTTTTATATTATTTTTTTATTTCAAACGACTGTCCATAAGAAAAAATACGATACCGTTTCCGGTACCATATGGAAATTGTATAGTTATTCAAAAGACCGGTGATAAACTCTTCCGATTGTATGGTTAACTCTTTCGGATCAACATAATGTTTACCTGAAGAAAATATGTTAACTCTCCTAAGTCATTTTAAATGTACACTAGCGAAGTTGGAAATAGCTATCTTATATTTTTGGATCAGTTTTCATAGATACAATTGAAGTTGGGAATGTTTATTTATTCACTGCAATAATGTTTCCACAAAATAAAAATTGGAAACTTTTATTTCATATTTAGTTCTGATGTATATTAATGAAGGTGCATCATAACCTCTAATAATGTGGGCCTAAGCATTATTGTTGAATTCAAAAACAACCAACATTTGAGAATCATTCCATTCGCATTTTAATTTATATTTTTCTATTATTCCTCCTATGTGTTTCATTAGTAGTTAGTACCCTAAACGGCCTAAACGATTTTAAAACTAAAGTTTACATAAAAATTCAAATTAAAATAAAGTAAGTAAACGATAAACTAAAAATAAAGAAAAAAAATATAACGTAAACAATTTTAGACTTTAAAAGCAAAAAATAGATACCTTAAGTTTTTTTAAATTTGTTTGTTCATGATTCAATTATAATGTACAAACGGAGTTACAATAGACTCAGGAGTGTTTACATGTACCCTTCAGGTAGTACTAAAGTTGACCCAAGCAAGTTTACATGTACCCTTCGGGTAGTACTGAAGAGGACCCGAGAGTTTACCATAAGGAGAGTTTACAGGTCATTAAAATCGGGAAATTTTACAATCACCCATTCGAAATACTAGAAAAATGTACCAAAAAGCGTAATGTAGCTAGATTGCCTAACCAAATCGCCGTGTTACAGTAATTTAATTATTAAAATGCATTAAAAATAAAAATCATACTCATGGGATTCTAAAATAAATATCAGAAAAATTAACCAGATTTTGGCGTATGAAAACTGGGTATATTTTATATCCTTTAACGACTTAATGTCAGACGTTATATACTTGTTATCGGTTCAATATGTTATTTTTTGTACTTAATATCCATTCCTTACCAACAGGACATCAAACATAAACTGTTTATTTGGTATACGTTTTCAAAAAGAAGTTGGCGTGTGAGTTTTTTGTTAGAATTTATTAAAAACTGATAAAACATAAACGATGAAAAAAAGCAAATACAAGCCACACACGGGCACCTTACATCCAATAACCCACACATATCTAGTTTACGGTACACGCATCATAGTCAAACACGTATTTGTCGAAAGCCTACATTAAAACGAATTAAAGCGCAAACATAAACTTTCAAAAGCTCTAAAATAAATCCTCTCGCAAAAATAGGCAACAAAAGCAGTAAATTCACTTACAAAAATATTTTAAGTGAAACTAATCTCCAACTACTAATTTGATATAATCTTAATTACTTAAATAATATTGTATTGTTTAAAAACCTCGTCATTGATAGTAAATTATGTAAATTAAAATAAATAAATGCAAAAACTAATCTTCGAGCTTCGTTCGATGTTTTCATGATATTGTCGTATAAAGTCATAACTTAACCAGTAAATAAAACAATAAAATAATATTAACTAATGGAGTTTTTTTTAATTTTTCTAGATACAGTAACTCAATAATTATCTCAAATTACGTGGTTATGATTATTTACTTAAATGCGTTATTGCGTTCTTATATAGAAATAATAGTAAATATAACAATTTAATTAAATTATTTATACAATGATACGTTTTAGAATGTGCAGAGTCAAGAGAAAAAAATATTTCTGGCCAAACAGGATACATATTATCACTTAATGGTAGTTGTAGAAAGGTGATTTTTGATGAAACGAAAATGCGTTTTATCCAAAAACGCACCCCCCAGTTGAATTGTTTGTTTGATAGTACTTAATTATAATATTATTATAAGTTATTATAAACTTTGTCAGCGAAAATGTTAGGATACTATACATTTCGGGGTATGATTAATCGTTATACCAAGAAACGTTTCTGCAGCAAAATGAAAATAAATCGCATATTTTACGCGAAGTATTCCCACACTTGCCGCATGCAAATTCAACTACAACGTCGAAATTTGAATAACACATCGGTCCCAGCTGCACGTGAACACGGGGATCCAATCCGAATCTGCTATCATGGCGTGTTTAATCAATATTATATTATTATTACCAGTTCAATCGCTTGTAATAGTTTGACGAGTGTGGTTGTCTTACGGCATTTCCGTTTGCCCGCAAAACAATAGTAGCACACAATGTATTTCAGGTAAAACGCCGCGTATCGTAAGAGCGTATATTATGCATACTCTCTTGCGTCGATTACTATAATATTATGTTAAACGCATTTGAATATTCACAGTTTTGAATGCGATCTAATATTAAAGGTGTTAAACGTAGGTTATACGTTTTGAATAAAACTAATACCATATGATTATCAAGTAGGTAGCTTATAGTTATATTTTTGTTTAGAAAAAAATCCGTCGTTTGATCTCACACAGACATTACCGCTCTCCGTTTTCATTAAAATTTATATTATATTATATTAACTATGACATTAAAATTTTTTTTTTATATTTATAAATCGAAATCTGAGAAAGACGATCTTAATTAAATCATTTTATTGCAGTTTATGTAATGAATTGTGATCATATTATATTACAACAATGTGATAATCGTTTCGATTAATCAGAACTATTTGTAATAATCAGATTAATATGGAAGTGATTCCTATAGTTAAACGATCAAACATTGTTTATAAATACAATTGTTTTTGGATTTATAACAATCAAATATCTACCCCTTAGTACGGGGAATATAGGAAAATAATACTTGTCACTGGAGTACCAATACTAGATTTTTGATATTTAAAATTTCACCACCTTTAATAGATACATAAAAAAAATTATTAAAATAATCAATAAATTCCATAATGGTTTATTTTGAAATGTATTTTTTCAGTATACGAAGACCTTAAAGACGTTTTATTTAAGCACTCGAAATATATAAAATTCAGTTAACTATCTGAATTTAATCATTCTACAATAAATTATTACTTTAAAGTCCTTACAATGTTTCAATGTTAATGTTGATGATTTGCGGAAAAAGCCAAGTAAATCCACAATATAAACTCATAAATTATGCAAGAAAAAAAAATTAAATTTCTCAGCTGAAATAAAAAGAGCAATAATGATTTAATAAGATACGATAAACTGTTTCTTAGTTCAATTAAATATAAACGTAGTCAATAATAGTATGATAATACAAGACATAGACATCCATTAAAAAAAAAAAATCCTATGCAATACAGTTTAAAAAAAATATATTATTTAATATTTTATGTTTGCCATGGCTAGTGCGACCAAAAATAATTAAATAATGACACATTAAAATTAAAACTAAATGACAATGTTAAGGCTTTATGTGTATATTGAAAAATAAAAATAATTTTAGATAAGAATTTCAAGAGTGTGTGACGTTATAAAAAGCCAAAAGTCCAAAAGTCGAGCCCAAAGTATTTTTTTGTTGTATAGTCATGATCACTTGTTGGAATTATTTTTTTGAAATACTCGATAATATACGAGTAGATTAAAAATTCCTTTTAATTGTAAAAAGGTAAAATTATTGCATTTATACGATACTCATCGTACAACAGTCGTACGGTATGTCCTATATCTTGGATACAATTATCCATCCCTGGCTACCTACAATACAACAGAAAATAATGTTGAGTAAATATTATTAATTTTCGTTTGGATATCTAAAAAACGACGTTGTTACATCGGGGGTCACGCAAATCGTCATCCATTAATTCCGTTTGCACAATATTATTATGTTTATTCACCACTAATACAACGACAACAACGCACCACCACGCGCTATGACACTCGAATTACTCGCGTTAATGCGGTTTAATTTATTATCGCGTGTCGCACAGTAGAGGGTTTCAAGAAACCCGTTTCGTATATGATTACGGACGGTTTGATCGAAACAAAATATTATTATTGCCATAGGATTGCGAGCGAAAAAAGTATCCTCTAAAGATTATTTTTCAAATGAAACGTTTGTTTAGTATATTAGTATTGTTGTAATTTTTTTTTTTTTTTTTTTTATCAATATTATTACCAAGTGTGTGGCATACCAATAAAAACCCTCGGCGTGGTGACGATGCAGGGGATGAGGGAGGGGTTGGAGTTTAGTAGCTACGCAAACGTTTACCCAGCAACAATATCAATATAATATCTATCAAATCCTTTTTATGCGTCCTCTTGACGGCGCACATAAACAGAAACGAGCGTAATCGTCGTCCGACGACCCGATCGGATTAATATAATAATTTAATACAGCATTTTAAACAGCGAAATATTTTTTTTCACGTACTCGAGCTCGAGCTGTGTACTATATAATAATAGTAATAACTAATAATATATATATATATATATATATATATATTGCTCGGGTCGTTATAATGTCGCGTGTGCATTCTGATTTATGGGTTCCTCCGTTCGGATCGGCATTTAGATTGACTTTGGTGACGGTGGAGGAGGAGTAGGTAAAGCGCTCGGGGACGTCGAATAGTAAAAGCCGTGTACAAATTTAAACGGTCAGTTTTATTACACAATACGAGCTTAGCCGGGAAGACCATGAAATAACGGTCAGATTTGGGTTTTCTCGACTTCAGTTCACGTCCATGAAACATGGCTCGCAACTATCGAATTTTTATTTCGAGACCACCAAACGAGTGACGACAATGTAGTAATATTTTGAATGCTGTATACGATCTGTACTGTATGTTAAATAATGCGTTTCGAACGACGTTTACGACTTTAGACTAGGCCGACGAATACGGTCGTGTTTATTGCATTTTCACCTACGAATCAATGATCTATGTTTTTTCTGCATTGTTTATGCATTTTTTCGCTGAAAAAACTTACTGAGTACTGATAAGTTAAACTGACAGAATAAATAAACAGCAACTTAATTTCATTAAGTTGATTATTTCTTATTTGTAGTGACTACCTTAGCATAGAAAGTATTTTTGATCATTCCATCCAAAAAGAAAAACTTTTATCCATATGCAAACTATCCTATAATCCTTTCCAGTATTTTATTCCTTTGGTTGAACTAATGTTATAGTTTTACTGTTGTTTTATTAATAATTATTTGATTTATTTTTTATTATATTTTCTCAAATAAAAAATCACTGTAAAAAATCTATCAATAAAAATAATAAACAAATTTATTAACTCGAAACAGTTTTGAAGAATATATAGCTATATTTCAATTCTCTAAAATATTTGTATTAATAAAAAACATGAAATGTACAACAGTTTAAAGTTTGATAATTATGATATTTAACTAGAAAAAAATAACTTTAAAGTAGACTATTTTACCTATGTTTAAAAATTAATAACATAATTTTGGAATGTACCATTTTCATGTATTATCGACCAATAAATTAAACAATTTTCCCTTTTCCCTAAAAAATTCAATCAGCTTTGCAAAAACTAAAAGCTATTTGTTTCAACGTTTTTATAATTGTTTAACTTCAAATATTTGTCCATTTCTTGGACATTTATTTATCTCTATATTGTTGATGTGGTTTTAGTTTTTGTACCGCGATTCGTTTAAAACGTTGAGTATCGATTTATATTATTTATACATTAGCAGTTATATAAGTTAATATTATGTGTAACCAAATTGTACATTTTTGAAATAAAAAAACTGTTTGTAATACTAAGTAATAATAACTTATATGACTTGACAATTATAAATAAATACGTATTAATTTAATTCAAGTTTATAACTAATTAATTTTGTTCTTAGAATTGTATTCGCGCTTAGTATATACTATATGTATAATTTTAAATACACGATGAAACCATGTTAATAGTTAATAGTATATTTATGTATTACATTATAAAGTATATACATTATGCATAAATATTGTACATTTAAATCGTAACCATCTGGCTTCGAACAATATTTTAATACAAACATTAATTTTAAATATCTTAATAAATTATAATTTTAATTGTTCAGTTAGTAATACATAAAGAGTTTATTATTTAAAAAATTAATTAAGACGATATTTCAGAAAACCGGAAGTTAAACAACTGAATTATTAAACAACAATACAATTTTTAAATATTATTGTAGTAAGTAAAATAATAATAATATGTTTACTTTTAACGTTGTAATATTGTCTGTGTTGAAGTGTCTTGCAATTCTTGCATATACATTATACATTATTTATTATACAGTACACACATTTTAATTTGGTGAAGAGCAATTCTTGAAAATGTTTTTAGTTGAATATGTCTAACTTTGATAAATTATTTGAAAATAAAAAAGAATTATAATACAATTAAATAAACTTGAACATTTGGCACCGGTTGTATTGTTTTTGAACCAAAATAAATTATTTCCAAACCACCCATTGTAGTATGGGTTTAATGTAAATTAATACAACGCGTCCAACGAATTGTGTATATGGACAATAGCTTCAACGATACCCGTCGAGCGAGTCCTTGGAATATTGGTAAAGCAAGAAAAACTGCAAGTGCTCCACCCTTTTCCTTGGTCATATAACTTAACTTTAATTCATAAAACATTCGGCCGTTTTCCAATTATTATTAATATATATTTATTAATTAAAACGGACAAACGAAGTAATTATAAATTCAATTTGATTGAAATTACTATGCGTGTACATTATATGAGACTCGCCTATGCTGCTTGAGATAGGCATACATATTAATTTATAGTTATCTGGAGTGAATAATTTTTAACATCCACTTTAAAATGCGAGGAAAAAATGAATTAAGTCTTGATACGCTTGTACTCAAAAGTAATTTACTGTTTTTTTTTTTTTTTTTATAAACGATTAATTTTTATTTTATTTTGACATAAATTTTTAGTTGTCTAGAAAAAAAGTCAAAACATTATTGAGTATAATTCTGGAAGCACTAATAAGATGATTGACATACTTTTCTCTCTTTATAATGTTTGAAAATCTAACAAAATATATTAAGCTTTTAATCTATTAAAAAACGAAACCATAGTTTTTTAACTAATGAATTATTATTATTATTATTTAAATTATTTTTATTATTTTTAATATTGTATTATTATATTTCATTATTATATTTTTTTTTTGGAAATACCATATTTTCATCGTTGCGATCGTTAAAGTTATAGCGTATAATTTATACGCATTCAAATTATCATTCTTGTTTCGTGTCGCTTTTAAAAATTGTTTTAGTTTTTTTAGAAGTTGTTTAATTTGTGCCATTTCCTTTTTACCAAAAACACGATGTTAATTCCATATTGAGTAATGAGTGGATCGCAGTACTATAATATATTATACAATGGACGACAATTGTCGTAGTTTCTCTAAATGTTTTAACGTTGTAAACATTTGCGTACAAAAATTGTAAACAAAATTTATTTACAATGTAAAAGTAATTCCAATGATTAAACGTTCAAGCAAAATTGTTTGTTGTTAAGTTTTAGTTTAATTATTCCAGAGGGTCCATTTTAATTTCACCAAAATCATTAGACCACATTAGTTACCGATAACGATAACAAAACATTTACTACACGCTGAATTGGCTGAAGTAAGTTATGCGTAGGTATACATTATATATATTATTAGTTTAATAAATCATCGTGTAAAATATTGACTTACTAAAGTAACGGTAATCTAAACTAAAAACATTGTTGTAATACGGTAATACTTTATGCATTAGCGTTTTTTTTTTTTTTTTATAACATTGCGTCTCCGGTTGGCTCGAAGTTTACGGGATACTTGTTCTCGAATTAATGTAAATTATTCTGGCAAATTCCCAAAATATAGGGTATGTAACACTATAACTTATTATGAGGTGGCTTTGCTAACTACAACCCCAATTCCTATAGTGGAAAGAAATTAGTTTTGCGCGGTGATGTGATTTCTTTTCAAACTGAAACTTTTCCTTTTACTCTCCTACGTACGTAATAAAGGCTTGTCAAAGTTTTATGCACAAGCATGTGAACAAAACCAATGCGGTAAATCACATATTAGGTACCTACTAATTTATATTAGAATAGGGAAATGCATATTATGTTTAATTGAATTTTTCCCAAACAAGATGGGTCACATAAAGAAGGATCTAAATAATTTTACTCGACAGCTTGTCTTTATCAACTAGAGCGTGAGGTTATTTAAAATTTCAATTATGCATCTCAATTGCAATATGAATACGAACGACACTTGGGATAATTTAATTAATGGAATTTCTCAATTAAAATGAACCGTTTTTCACATAACTTACAAACACTGCAGCTAAACACATGTTAACACAAAAATAATGATTATGCCACACATTAAAATATTTTTTTTTCATAATTTATTGTTTTATTTATAATTAACCATGTGAAGAAATAAACAGTATAAGCTCACCCGATTGTACACATTTGTGATTAATTAATAACGAATCTTCTCCATTTTATGCTATTTTACTCCATCACATGTAGGAAAAAAGTAGCATTTGTGTATTATACATATTAAGTATAAAAACAAATACAAAAGGAATCTATATTTTAGTTTTTTAAAAAATATTTGTATTTACTTTTTTTTTTTTATGTCTTAGTGTTTTTTTTTTAAAGCATTGGTATTTAAATTACTAGTAGAACCTTTCAAAATAAAACACTTTAAACTAAACTTTTAATTTATAAACTTTACTGTTATCATGTATCTATAAGAGTGGTAACTTCTAATTTTGACTGTTATTTAAAAGACTAAGGGCGAGAAGTAATTAAATTCAGGAATTCCAACTGTTGTAATAAATTAGTTGTTATCATTTAAAATATATTGCACGTTGTAAGATTACAATTTAAAAAATGTTTGTTTCATTACTGGTTAACATAATAGAATTATGATAAAAATAAATCTTTCAGTTTTTCATAATTTTTTCACAAACAATTTTTTTGATACAATTTATTATTGTAAATACCAGTTAATATAAATTTACACATGTTTGAATACAATAAGTGAATTGCTTAAAATTAAATTATTTTTCTAATAATACAATATTTTTAACTTTCATATTCAAAAATAAATAGAAAATGGTAAAGTTATGGCATAGTCTGTAAAAATAAATGAGATATGTATTATTTTGTTATGATTAATACATTTGTTACAGAAGTTGTTATTTTAGTGTTTGAAATTGTTATAAAAATCGACATAAAATGTTTAGTCATTCTACTAACTTACATATGATTTTAAGACAAGAAAATTGGTATTATGCACCAGGAATCAGGATAAGTGCACTTATTATTTATTAAATGTCTATATATATTATATAAATGATATATTTGTAATGGAAAACATTTCTTGGATAAAATAGTTTTTTTTAAATTTTTTAATTAAAATTATAATTAGGTACCTATTGATAACATTAAATTTTTTCAAAAATATTTCAATATATTAATTTATCACACAGCTTTTATTGTTTCAAAGTTATTTTTACTTTGAATTACATAATATTTGATAACGAAATATTTTTTCAATATGTTTATGTTATAATCATTTTGAGCATCAAAAATGATTTAACTAATTTCAGATAAAAGAAGTGACGTAGGTGTATATTTTAAAAAATATACATTGAATTTTGCATGCACTTCTTCAATCATCTAAACTTTAATTAAATCAGTATACGATATTTACAAATATACCCGTATACCACTATAATTAAAAATATTTTTAAATAGATTGAACAAAACACTATGAAAAGTGTTTCTAATAACTTAAAGAAGTAGTTTAATTATGAGTAAACAAAATTCAATTTTTAAAATGAAATGCATTATAGTGTGTATCATGCGTTTTTCGAGAATAAAAACACTTGTTGGGTTTATAAAAAAAAAAACTTTTTAAGTTCCAAACAGCAATGTACAAAATAAAAATTTCACAGATATAATTGTCGAGTATAGAAGTTGTTATTGCATCCATAATTAACAAAGTTTTAAATAATTAAAAACAAACCAAATTTCACACATTGAATGCAATAAGATTGAAAATTGTTTTAAAATCTAATACATGTACATTAACTTAAGAATTTATTGAACCATTCATTATTCATTCATACACCTTATTTTTTATTTTCACATTTGCACTTGCAGTCTGGGAAGTAACTCTTTCATGATTATTTTCTGAAATTAAATAATTATAATTGTCATTATAATAATGAGGTTTATATTCGTTATTTTATTTTAATCATTAAATTGGTAATGCGAATGAAAATACATAACTTTATTTAAGTTTCAAGTTAAAGTTGAAATTAAAATATATAGTTATAGTCATACAATACGTCGAAGTTATATTTTTGAATAAACAAAGAGTGACGAGTTAAATAAAATATAATTTTTTTTTTTTAAATCAGTGAGTACAATACATAAGAATAATAAACTATATTTCATAGAAATATATAAATGTAGACCATGTTAGTAATTAGCTAAGGTACATAATATATTTCTGTAATCAAAATATTGTTGTAACTTCTAATGTATTTAAGAAAAATTAGGTAAAACATAATATGTTTCATTAATTAAACATGATCAAATTCTAAAAAAATAGTAGTTGGTTATTTGATTTCAAAATGTATCGATACCATAAAACGAACCTTGTGTAGTAATATATAGAGTATATTGCTGTTTAAATATACACGTTATGTTATAATAACCGTATACTCGTATGTCTTATTACTAATATTGCTTGTACTGTAGTTCTACCATGTGGAAATAACATTTTGATGTTTGTTAGACGAATATTATATACAGAAACTATGGAGACATCAAGACATTTTTACCCGACAGTCCAAATAAAACTCAATAGCCTTAGAATAAAGAAAAAGAAAAAACTTTATTATAAATAGTAGATATATGTATATATATATATATAGATGTAAGAGAATCATTTTTTCAAAAGATAAAAATCACATCTGAAGTAATTTTTGAAATTGCAAAGTTCCGTGCTATGTTCATAGTAAAATGTGATGAAAGCTTTTTTCACTGTTGTTTTATTTTGTTTCAATACTTATACTGCGGAAAATATTTCAGTCTAAACTAACCAGTATAATGCTTTGTATGTACATCGGTATAATTAAAATTAAGAGCTTTTAAACTAATAATAAAGATATTAATGAAATAACCAACATGCTCGAAGAAATAATATATAATTTTAGTTACATATTATTATCATATCTGAAATTTAGATAATTGAATTTTGTTAATACATTTTATTTATTACCTGTTTAAGTAACTGCAATAGTACAATAAGTACCATGAAACACAAATAGGTATTTATTTAACTGGAAAGGTATATAATATGCGTTATATTGAATAAGTAATAAGGCAGATATTACACTAGCATTAAAATTTAAATATAATAACTTCGTTATTAAATAATTATATACTCGTACCTATACCTAGAATGTTAGTTATATGGTAGTTATAAGAAACTTATGGTTTTAAGACTATGTAAGGTTTTTTGGCAGACAAAGAAAATTAATAATTGTATTATTTTATTAATAATTAATAATAAATAAAATAATAAATTAATAAATAAATTGTCTTTATTTATGTTATGAATTTAATATTTTAAATTATTTCTATATTAAAATCAATAGTTTTAGTTAATATATGCATTATGCAATAAGGTATTATTGTAAAATTGTAAATGATAATTCAGGTTGGCTGACGCCTTTAAAGAAAAACGTAGATCGGTTATAACTGACGAAAATTTGAAAAAACAAAACAAATCAACAAAAATTTGTTTGGTCAGTCAGCAGTAACGACTATGGTAATAATAAATATACTACAATAATGAATTATACGACTTCAAGTATTAGTGTAGACGTGCTTTATAACAGTAATATATTTTGAATTTAAGTTAACAATTTTGTTTCCTATAATCATAAATAATGTATTATATGCGTTGTTATTTAATGTATACACCTCTTTCATAAGACATTTTATAGGATATGGTATTGCATCGGCATTTAGAAACGTACAATAAAGAGGTGTCAGTTATACAATATTATACATACGCATAATCATAATATCATTCAATTCTAAAACAGTTCCCGACGTAACAATTTTTATTTCGAATAGAAAACGCGTTTATATTATGTGTTTATGATCTGTTAATTTAATTTTGTCGAGTTTTGTGAAATGAACACGGGTAGACATGTCGAATACCCATCCTACCGACTCGTACCGATCGGTTTTTTTTTTTTTTTATAAAATAATGCGTGAACTCCATACCAATCCAACATTTTTAGTAGGTAATATAATATGTATAGCATAACTATGACTATACAACGCAAACACGTTTCTGTAAATCATATATAATATTCTTTTAGATGTAACGCTGCGGTTGGTAACCATGTACCTGTCCTATAGATGGTATATGTTTTATAAACTAAAGTCGTATCCTCACGTAAAAATAAAAGCTCATCTCTTGGAGACGGGTTTTCGCACATTCGGGTAATTTCATTTCTGATTTATTAGACACCAATAAGTCTGCCGAAAACCGCACGATTTGAAATTTATACACGTAGGTTACCTACACGGATTCTTATATATATATATATTATATTATATATATTAGTGTATATATATATATATACACTAATACCGTGGCAGATGAAATTCTGTAAGGTTTTTGACTTTTCGTTTTAAATATGGCTTAGTACACTATACATAATAATATGTCTGAACATTAAATTACACACGTGAGTAATACAATAATAAAATCGTATAGGTGTCGCGGGGAAATGAAAACACGTGTGCGGTTGCGCGCGCGTGTGTGCGCGTTATTAAAACGATATTGAAAATTTTCGGATTCGATATAAAAGGGGAAAACCTTGACTGTATAGTTGTCATCGTACCGTCTGATAACATTGCGTAGATGTTTAGGAATTGTTTAACCTTCGACGACGACTACGTATAGCAATTTAAAATCAAAACGCACAGAGTGTAATATCGATGCGGCGCCGACGGTGTTATCCTTTGGCGTTAGAGATTTATGCATGTACATTTTATACACACCCTCAGTGCCAGTGGCGTAAATTGGGCTAAATTGTTAGGGTTGTAATCAGTTTCTAAGTTGGACACACTTGTGGGAGGCTTCGCCCTCCACACCCCCTTAAAATATTTTATTTTTTTCTAGATTTAACATTACAAGTACATAAATTCAACAAAACTATTTTAACCTTAAACACATATTGTATCTATTGGTAATTGGTATATATTATGAATATACGCCATAAATAGAGTATATAATTACTCACTGTCAATAAAATAAAATTTTGATTTTAAGGTAAGGTAGTGTTTAACAAAATATTCTTAAGAGGATGTTAGCGCACTGTTTGTTTTCTCTCTGTAGCCCATGCGCAACATAGACAAAACACATGTACACAGTCAATTTTGGTTCTAGAGTAAATATACCTATTATAAAATTAAATTTTAATAATATTTCTGAGTACAAGACGATGAGTTTTTTCAATTATTCCCATTACAACGTTAATTATATAGTTTAAAAATAGCTACAAAGTACAACATTTTTAAATAATCTTTAACTTTTCAAAATTTTAAATTTTTTTAAAAAAACATATCGTCTTTAACTCAGAAATATTGTCAAAATTTAATTTTATAATAGGTATATTTACTCTAAAAATTGAGCGAGTTCTACTTAGACTGCGTAAATATATTTTGTCTGTTGCGTGTAGAATAGAGAGAGAAAACAAACGGTGCGCTGATATCCTCTGAAATACGTATTTAATGATATTAAATTAATATAAATTTAATTTCAATAAATTGTAAATGAATACTAAAGATATGATATGAAATTAATTATTAACTGTATTGATCGTTTACTAGTAGAACGAATGTTTTCTTCAAAAAGGCTAACATTGTTCTCAACATTTGTATTAATATTTTTCTAATAATCAGGTACCACAATTAATACCGAAATAATAAAAAAATATTTACAAAAATAAATTTAATTTGCTCAATAATATAATATTACCTTAATAATTAATATAAAAGTTAAATTACAGATCAAAAATAAACTGTTTTATTCGTCAAAATTGTAGTTTTAATATAATATTAGACTCGAGTCGGCCGATCACAATAAATTTACATATTGGTATAATAATAGAAAATGATTAATAACAAAACTATAAATAAAGGTGAAAAGGATATATTATAATAATAATTCCAGTGCTTCAAAACAAAGTTAAACATTGGTTCTCAAAATATAAATTTATTTATTTATTATTATATTGATATTTCAATTTTATGAAAACTGAAATCGTGGTTTTTTGGAGTCGCAAAAAGATATTCTTGCGACCCTATGATATTTTCAGGGGTTGCAAGTGCGACCCCGTGCGACCCTCCAGTTTATGCCACTTCTCAGTGCAGTCAGTATATTTATATATATATATACATATTTGTATAATATGCATATAGACGATGTACGAGAAGTTTTACGATTTCCATTTACCTTCTAACCGTAATACGTCGTGGCGGCGATGGTATATTATACGACCCGCAGTATAATATAATACGTGCATACACGCGTGGACTGCTTACCTATGCGCCACACATCAGTACGATAAGAATAGGAAATAATTGTTTTTGTTTTCACTCTCTCTAGAACACCGCCGCACATGTGGTGGTGGTTTTCGACTGAAAATCATTCGCGGATAAAAAACACAGGTAAATGGTAATCAGACGAGCGGATGTCATGGCACGAGTGTCGGCGGGTCGTCGTATGGGTAGAGTTTATAAATACGTCGGCGATGATGCCCGACGTGTCGTAATCCCCGTCCAAATGTCTCGGCCATTAACTACAGTCTCGCGAAAGGGGAAAAAAAAATAATAACGATGATGATAATAATAATAATAAGAATAACAACAACAACACAGTGCGTGGCGTAATATATATATATAGGTGCGTATATAGTTAATAAACGGGGATCGTTTATTTTGACATTCCCTCGGCAGATATTTTCGTCACAGCAGCACCCTCTATTTATTACTCGCTCGCCGTTCCGGTCGGTCTCTGTCCTCGTCTCTTCTCTCTCTCTCTCTCTCTCTCTCT
This sequence comes from Rhopalosiphum maidis, assembly GCF_003676215.2. Taxonomy (NCBI): domain Eukaryota; kingdom Metazoa; phylum Arthropoda; class Insecta; order Hemiptera; family Aphididae; genus Rhopalosiphum; species Rhopalosiphum maidis. The sequence continues at coordinate 29,453,909 of NC_040877.1, read as the reverse complement.
CTCTCTCTCTATTTTTTTTTCATCTTATTCTTTTTATCTCATTTTTTTCCTCTGGTTATTATTGTTATCCCAGACAATCGTCCGTATATATGTGTGTGTATGTGTTTTGTGTTTCGGTGTATAGGCACGTTTTTATTAATCCGCACATACCGCCGTTGTCGCCGTTGTTGTCGCCGCCGGCGGCAGCCATACACGCCGCATCCGAGCTCGGCTACGAATTAACGGCGGCTCTAGTATTAGTATAGGTTTTGTTTCACCGCTCCGGTCGCATTTACAACTACACATTATACAACTATATTATAATAATAAAATATATTGTGCTGTGCAGTAGAATGTACTATGTATACTGCACGGGCGGACGACGGTCCATTTATTTACAATATATAATAATATACATAAACGTGTCTCCTGCCGGCCCTCATCTCCGCCGTCGTCCGGTCGATTTTCAGAACTGATTTGTTGTTTTTGATCAGACTCGGGTGCTGTTTCACAGACTCGTATTGTTCGTTCTCGGTGGCGGATACAACGGACCGAATCCCCGAAATAACTCTCTTCTTTTATGCGCTTTGGCTTTTAAAATTATTATAATTTACATGGAACTATTGTTTTTCGGCGCAAACTCTCACTACCCCTCCCTACCGCACTCTCACCATCGTACACCTAATTATTAGTCAAAATGAAGTTTTCATTGGTAATATGTTCTCTATATAATATAAACGTGAATACTATATAATATTATAAATGATTTGAATATAGACGAAAACGTAAAATGTACATAACACAATAATATAATATTAGCACGATGTTTGTAAACCAGAAATGTGTATCCTATTTATTTATTCGAACCGACTCCGTAATTTTGAAACACGCTCATTACCATATAATACAAGTAATCAATTAGTTATTAAAGATATTCTAATTTGAATCTTTAGTCAATCTTTGTTTCCGTGTACATAATGTAATACGATTTACTATGACTATTTTGATATAACTAACTACATTTATTATTGAATGCGGAATATGGGAAAAAATTCTTGTTATTTTGTATATTCAATATTATATTTTACTAAGCTGATTTGTATAAAAAAAAACTTTGAAGTATGGATAACCAATGAAAAACAAATATATGTATAAGTTAGAAGTTTTCAGTAGATTTAAAAAATATTCACAAAGTGAATAAATTAAATAGTAATAAAGTGCTAATATGCTGATTTTGACGTATTTGACATATTTTGTATCAGAACTACGTATAGAATACTAATTTAAATCAAAAGTAATTTTATTATAAATAATGCAACTTACTATAAAATTGTTATTAGTATTTTTTTAAATCCAATAATTGGAAATATTTCGCCTAAAATACTATATAAATTCGATCGTAATAGATGATAAGCGAAGCTTTGAAATTGAAATAGTCTTATTTAAATTAATTAAATAAACCAAAGAGCAACTTCATAAAAAAAATCCCACAAATTAAAATTCAATTCAACGTATTAATTAACAATAATAATGACATATTATTTATAATATTATAAATATATAAAAAGTAGTCATAGTTTCAGCCTTATATAGTTACGAACAAATTAATTGTTATATTTATGTTCGAATTTTTAATTGAATTCAACATCAAAAGCCTATTTGAATCATATTTATGCTTTATAAAAATATATTTATATATTTGTAAAATTTTATAAAAATAAAACAATGTTATAATTATGAAAAGTATTAATTTTGTTTTTATAAGACAACATTTAAATTTAAAATATATATAATTTTAAATTAATGTTATCATAAATAGTGAAATTATGGTATATAATATACATATGTATATATATATACAGAGTGGTTCTTTTATTAAACAACACTCATTATTTCAAAAAGTATTAATGTTTTTGAAAATATTGTTTTACATAGTTTCAAGTTGTTAAAAAACAACGTTTTTATTAAAAATTTATATTTTTAAATATTTTTTATCCTTATAGTTTTTTTAAGTTTTTTACTTTTTTGAATAACAACATAGTGTTTTAATTTCATATTCCAAAGCAAAATAATTTTCTGAGTATTTTGATACATAAAATTCGAATTTAGGGTGAGTAGTTTATGAGTTATACTTATTTAAAGTTTAGACAAGCGGAGTAGTGGACAAACATTTTGCGGGGTAACCCCGTACCACTCCACTCCGAACATCAAAACTTTAAATACTTATAACTCATAAACTACTCGCCCTAAATTCGATTTTTATGTATCAAAGTACTCAAAAAATTATTCTGCTTTGGCGTATGAAATTAAAAATCTATGTTGTCATTCAAAAAAATAAAAAACTTAAAAATTATAAGGATAAAAAATATTTAAAAATATAATTTTTTAATGAAAACGTTGTTTTTTAACAATTTGAAACTATTTAAAAAAATATTTTCAAAAACATTAATACTTTTTGAAATAATTAGTGTTGTTTGATAAAAGAATCACTCTGTATATATATATATATATATATATATATATTGTGAACTACCAAGACTTACGTATTACACCAGTGCCGGCAGTACCTGATATTATATTATATTAATTGTTTGATACTTTATTTTAGTATTCAATCATCCAAGTGCTTTGATAAAATCATATAAGATTTTATTAGTATACTAGTACTCGGCTTGTATTAAACCACGAAATTAATTATATCATTAATATTATGAAAACCACCTATTATTGAACGGAATTCCTTGAAATGCTTTACAAAAGAACCTCGTGCACGTGACGCAGGTTTTCAATTAAACGACTATATTAACTTAACTCTGTGAGGCTTTAAGCCACACGGGACAAACTTGTCGTCATAAATCTTATCGAATATCCTGCAGTTAGTAGTGACGTTAAAATGATATTTTACTTGTTTATTTCATTATTTTGGTGGTATGGGTACACTAATAAATAAAGGATTGGTTGACTTTTTCAAATGAATGTTTTTTTTTTAATTTTTAAAAGTGAGAATTGGATTTTAGAATTAGAAAATGTTTTGCTAGTTCTGTTGGTTCCCGTACCATTATAATTATAATTTATAGTGTATTTATGATTTTAAAACTATGCAGATGACACACCAATATGTTTTAATTCTACATCTAATATATTTACGTTAATAATATTAGTATATTACCCGGCAGGTTATCAGGAGTAGACTGTATAGTAAACACTACTACCTATACCATAATATGCTTTATATGCATGTAGAACATAAGTTATAATTATTATGAACCTAATCTGACTCTTCCGGGGCGGTGTGCTAAAACGTTTCCGGAGCGATGGACGACAATGAGTCTTAACGCCGATTTTCCGAGCGATTTACTTTGAATGATCCATAGAATATTTTGATACACCGTGTTTTATGACCGAGTTTTACGAGCGTTAGGCTCCTATAATTACATCGGCGTGTGGTAAACTCCAACCTAGCCACCGTAGGTATGGATTCGAGTTAAGCAATTTGGATCGACCGGAAATGAAAGGATTTATACAACACGCCCCTCCCTGTGCAATCTACATCACAACCAACTACTAATCATTACCCGACGGCAGTTAGTGCTTCTTAGCGTGCTCATTCGTCTGTAATTAACCGAAATGTTCATCGCAAATTATTATTGTGACACGTAATTGAATCAGATTTGGTTCAAAGCCATCGGACACGTCAAAGGTATTTTAATGCGCCTAGATTTATATATGTGTGTGTGTGTGTGTGTGTGTGTGTGTGTGTGCGTGTGTTATGATGAGTAGGGGTTGGGGAGGGGTCGTCGGCATTTTAATGTTTTGGATCTTATTATGGCCATTCCACCGTGGTAAAATCATTATCCTAATCTATAGGTAGATAAATAAGATAGACACGATACACTGAAGAGAAGGTGAACGGCGCAGGTAGATTGTATACGCAGGGATCGAATTATTCTTACCAGTGTATCAGTTTTCGTGTCCAAACGAAAACCGCATGAATGTTTGTCAATCGACCAATGTAATTTTTTAATAAAGAATAGAATAAAGATAAACTCTACTGTAGGTAATGTGTATTATTAAAGTTGTAACTTTTAAGTGAATCGCGGGACTTTAAGTGAGTTATTATAGTGGTCGAAATTAGTGCAAACGGATTTGCTTGACAATAATAATAAATTACCAACGCAATTTAACATATATTACAAACTTCACGGAATAATGTCCGTATACAGCTTATAGCACTTATCTGTAATTGACTTCCCAAATAATATAATATTTACATATCATGTTTCTTTAATAACACGTATATGCAATATGCATATACATATTTTTATGTACCTATTATTTGTGTTTTTGTAAGTATTTTCATGAAAAACATAATACCCTTTACTATTTATTATGTATAAATGGATATTGTGGTCCTTTTAGATTCAAATCGTCGTTAAAGTGTAAATTATGCTGGTCGATAAAAGACACGAGAACCGGGCGAAACACACCTTCACACCGCAAGTATCCCGAAAAACTGTATATATATCGTACAATACGCACATGTTATACATTAATACTGATTTTGAATTGCAAGGAACATTTGCCTTTAAAACACCTGAAAAAATATTCGTAAAGTGAGAAAATGGGAATATTTGACGATCTGCAGTGGTGCGTAGTTAAGCCCGTATAAGACCTCTAGGGGCCACCGTGGTCGATACTAGCCCATGGAACTTCAATAATGGAAAACAAAAAAAAAAAAAAATAATAAAATTCCAATTCATATATGTATATATATATAATATAAGCCGCATCGGGTACAGAATAATTTATAATTATTCACTGTTAAGAAATATAATATCTGTAATATTATTGATATTACTTTAATTAAATTAAAAAATAATAATAAAATGTTACCTTTTTTACCAATAATATGGCTTAATAGTTTTAACACCTTAATGCTTACATAGTTACGAAAAATATATTACTTAAATGTAATGACACAAAATAATACTTCTAAAAAATATACGCATTTTTCTATAAAATACTAACTATATTCTATTATTATTTTCAATAAATAATGTAATTAAAAAATTAATATTGTATAAAAAAAATATGACCTTTAAATGTATTCATTTTAAAACTACTATTAGATATAATTAATGTACTAATTAAGTGTTTTATTTGTTCCAGTTTAATACTTTTAAGATATGTTTATAAAAATCTATTTAGATAATACAATTTTGTAAAATTTAAAACGAAATTTTTATATTTTGGTGTTTTTTTCTTCATTGAAAAGGTTCTTTAAATTTTAGACATAATCAATAATATTTATTATTGATACACCAATTCTAATACATTTAAATATGCGGACATACTTAGTAATCGCCTATTTATTTATTTGTATCTGGTGTAATTTGTTTTTATTTAATGTCAAATTACATCAGTTAAAAAAATATTCGATAAGTGCAATAACAATATTATTATTGTAAGTGTCGTCAACACTCTTCATCGATCTCATCGTCCATGGAAATAATAGTATAAATAACCTAAAAAGTGATTGTATTATACAAAATATGAATAAAAATTAAAATCCAATAAATTCAAATTATAATGTGTTTTAAAATTATATTTTTTTAAGGAATTTCGTGTAAATTATGTTTAATTTACTATGGCCATCAACGTATTTTGAGTAGTTTTTACGATTCACATAATACCTACTTTAGATAAATCTTTAACATTCATTGAAGTGAACAATTTTTTACGGGTAAATAAATCTATCCTTAAGATAATCATGAACACATTTTAATTAATATTCACGGTGTTCGGTTAATGTTAATTAAATAGTGCACATATATTATCATATTATTATATAGTATTGAGTTTACGCGTGTTACATCCAATTTATATGTATCATTATAAGATGCGATTAAATTTGTTAATTCCAAATTTCTCTTGAAACCCTAGAGAAAAATGTGTGCTTTTAGGATTTTATATAGTTTTTATTTTAAGCTGTCGTACGTAATTATAACAGTTCAAATGAACAATAACAATTTAATGTAAACTATCAATATTTTATTAAGCGAAATAACTATAGGATGCAGAAGTAATACATTAGATTATCTATTATTTTATTGTGTTTGTTTTATCAATACGAATTATATCGAAAACTATCGATTGCGCGTGAAAAGCCATTTTTGACAGACTGTTATTGTATCTTATCGAAAGTTGAAGCATTGAAAAATTCGTTCCACCAATGAATTATTATAGTAAGAAAAATAAAAACCGTGTAAATTATATTAAAATGGTATAGTAAAGTATTAAGCAAACAGACAACGACAATAAAATGTGTTATCGACTATTTGACTATATTATTGATCGATTTTAAGCTTATAGTTCAAAGTAGGTAAATCATCCGTTTGGGAATACCGTGGCCAATATTTTTGAATTGCACCGGCCGCGTTAGAAAACAAGTATATTTTCGATATAGGCCATTTGAGGTATGGCCCGATGCAGCGATACCACCGTAAAAATTTAGCGAAAAATTCGTATAAGAGATTGAATATATAACAATAGATACATAGGACATTATATTTGGACGGTTTACAATATTCTCTTGGGTCCGAAAATGTTCGCCTTCGACGGGAGATATCGGCTTAAAATATTTTGTTGGGTCTAAATGTGACTTTTGGGAATGTAACAGTTTATAATATTTTACTGATCGCGGTATTTAACCGTAGTCCGTAAGTCGTAAAGATTTTAAAATGAAAAATATATAATATATTACATATAAGTAATTAAAACAATAAATAATAGATTACCTATTATATTGTACCATATAGGTATCTAGACATTTTGTATTCGTTTTCGCTGAATTATATGAAATAAATACTGTATTTTAGTTTTTTACTAATTTCACCACAACATCCTCTCGCAAACGATTTTTGCAGTAATTTTTTTATAATAAAAATGTAAAAATGTATATGATTTGTATTTTGTTCCTAATGTCGCATTTCGTATAGTCATCGAGTCTTCAAAAGCGTATCTACGTTTTTTCTACCCCATTTACTCGTTGCGGCCTATTCAAATACATAACAGGTACTCGATTGGATATGTTATCAAGTAAGAAAAGTCAAATTGAACTTTAAAAATGAAATTCGATTTCATGGCAGCTACATATTATTATCCAATTATCGACACGATCGTATGAGCCATAATACGCAGTCGGACGACGTGCGAGTATATAGTCACGCGCCGCACAATAAATTCCATAATATATTATATAGATATAGTCTACATAAACACGCATATATAGAGTTAAGCATGGTACGCATACAATTTTCGTGTTATCGCGCGGCACCGCATCAAACCAGCCATGGGAAATTAAAATTCCACGATTTCTTTCACAATACTATCAATCGAACGATTATTATTATAATAATTTTTTTTGTAACACGCATAATAATAATATCATCTCGGGGTAGAAAATCGAAAATACGTGTAGTGAATGCGCAAAGCTCCAAAGTTTTTAACCATCGCTGTATATATACTATCGGTGGGAAGAGCAAAAGACAGCAAAGATTGCACGACGCGACGGAGAAAGCCCTGCAAGTTTTATTTTTTTCTCCAGCTTCTATGTGACAACCCCGAAACTTATAACTCAGATAGCCGGTTATTCAAATTCAATGTCCGGAAAACTTACTTTTTTTTGTCCGCTTCATCCCATTCACCCCCCTCTCAATGTGAATATCATGTACTGCCATTGTATAATATAATATAATATAATATACACAGTCACGAAATAGCGTAAAAACAAACATCTTTTTTGTTTCAATAAATTACGCCTTTTTTTTACGTAAATAAGACCATTTTAACGATCAATTCTATTTTTTATTTTGTTTAGTGTGGTCAGTTATATTGTGCACACATGCGATATTCATTTTAGTTGCGTCGTAAAACATGTTAATTCAATATCCACAGTTAAAGTTTTTCACTTAATACACCAACAATATTGCAACTTACAAATAGATAAATAATTGGTTATTTTCTATCAACTAATACTATGTCTTACAACAAGTACTTGATTGAAATTTAAAAATGTATAGCATATATTATTAAGAATATAAAATAAGTATTTTTAATAATATTGTGATATATTTTAATTTTTCAGTATTTCCTAATGTGTTAATTCGAGAACTATCAATATTTTGGAGAAAAAAGAATTATAATAACACATTAATAAATATTGTGTCATATAATGCTGATATTGAAGATCTTTCATTTTTTAAATAATTTATATTATATTTCTATATTTAATTGGTTTTTATATATATATTTAACTTTTATAATACCACCAACTGATCAGTAAATAAATTATTCATTGGGTACCTAATAACATTGTTAATGTTTTTATATTTAAATATTTTTAACCGAGAATAATTGAAAACCGACTAAATGATTTTGCCGTAAGCAAATCCTAAAATGAATCCAAACCAAGTACATGCAAACTAAACACAAACATCCTTCCGAAAAGTAATTTAAAATGCACGGGTTTTGACTTTTGATTTACACAGTGCAATTTCCGAGAACATTTTGGCAACCCGACGTATGTACAATAATGACTGTCTTGCAAAATTGAAATCCTCTGCAAGTAAATTAATTGGTTTACAGAGATAGAAAATAATAATAACTGTAAATTTGCTATCCCTAAATCATACAGAATATATAGAGTGATTCATCAAATATACTCATTTCCTTTTTATTCTTAATAATGCATTTTGTTAAAATTCTGATTTTTCAAATTTATAAATAATAAATATAGGTACACCATAAAAATATTTATATTTAGATACTTTTATACCGTTAAAAGAATATTCTATTGTGATACAAACTACTTTTTTTTCAAATGAAAACAATCCTTTTTTTACTGTGAAAGGTTAAGCAGATGTTTTTTTTTTTCTTTTAAAGATTTTGATGTACTTATTCATATTACAATTTAAACGAGTAATGTAATGTCATATAATATTATGATAATAATGACAACAATTTAAATAATTGAACCAAAATATAATCTCATGTCTTGCAAAATGTACAAAATAAGTAAATTGTATATCTTAAAGTAATTAATAAGTTAAACTATTAAAGTATATCGTCAATTTTTTGTTTTGAATGCAATTTCGATAAAAATGTTGTTTACATGATTAAATTATATGTTGTTTGTTTAATATGTTTGAATAAACTACAGTGCAATAATTACTGTTATGAAAATATTTAAATATTTTGTTTTCCTTTTTATAATATATTCTTTTGGTGTGATTTTTTTCTTTTTTTCTAACATTAAACGATGATAACTCTACGAAACTCGGTAAATATGCAGTTGACCACCACTCAACGAACCACATAAATAATTCACAATATTGGTAAAATTATTTTAGTTAACCAAATACCTTACAGTTCTAAAATTGTATTATTTTATAACTATAACACATCATAATATTGTATTGCCGTTACGTCACTACTTAAGTGGATAGTTCACTTACGACTTACACTAATCCCGTTCATTAAATTTAACACAAACGTCAAACAGTCTAATAAGGCCATTGATAAAATGGAAAAAAAAATACGTACATTTGATAATTACTGATAATTGTTTATATTTGATGATTGTTATTAAGAGCGAGTAATATACAGCGAAATAATATGATTGGAGATAAACTAATATCTATTGTTTTTTTCAGCCAGATTTCTAGTGTAAATCAAAAACCTGATTTGAAAAAAAAAATGTAAATTTGAATTACTTACCGAGTATGTACAGCGTGAAAAGATATAATAGAGCGTTCATTCTTTGATTGTAAACAGTTTTGAATTGAAAATTCAACAATATCTGAAAAAAAAAACAATTAGTGAATATCATTAAACAAAAACTGGTAAAAGATATTAGAATTCTATTCGAACAAAATGTACCATCACAATATAAATAAATATAAAGTATAGCTGTGTACAGACTATATAAGTACAAAGAAAATTTCAAATTAAATTTTGCATACAACTTAGTCGACTTTGATGGTTTTATGACTTCAATATAAAATATACATTTTCTTCGGAAGATAATTAAATTTAACAACAAGCAAAATTGCAGGTAAATTTCGATAACGACGGACTCGACAATTTTAACATAATTAATGTTCGACGCTGTTGTACAGATCTCAACGGTAAAATTAGTGCCGCAAACGTACGGGATACTAACGGATAACTACGATGATATTATAAACGTATATGCGTTTCGGTTCGAGGTCGGGACGCAGTCATCGTCGCGACATTAGTAAATATACCGTTCTTCGACGTCGACGACGATATCGACGTATAATAAAGTTAATATTGTATTTCTGCTATAGATATAATAATAATAATAATAAAAAAAAAAGAAAGAAAGAAAAATGTACATCGCTAACAAACCGCGAAAATCGTGCAAATCATAACGGCTATCGTTTGTGCGTATACACCGTGCAGAGCAATCACGCGATTACCGTTTCTAAAATACAATTGTTGTCCGTCCGCCGATGACCGCGTTGGCTCGCCGCGGCATAGTCTCGTGGCGATTGTTATCACGACAATTACAATGCTATCGACGGCAGCGACGGTATCAGAACGCGTGTGTCGCCGGTAACGAACCCGATGCGACGTCGTCTCGCCGTGGACGATAACGCTGTGGCATGCTATCACGCGCGCGCGCGCGGAGCGTACAGTGAACGTACTGGTCCGCGGAGGCGGATTTTCTCTCGCGCTTTATCGCCGAAAACCGTTGATACTGATACGGATTACCGGGCCGACCGGTCGGTTCGATTGTCTCGAAACGTCTCTCGCCGATAGCGAACCGCCGTGCGCGATTCCCGTCGAACGCCGCTCGGTCCGGTCGGGAGTCCCGTTTAAATCGTGTTTTTTTTTTTTAAACTGTCAACGGCCGCGCGTATACTCACGACGAACGCCCGTCGTCGGTACAACGGTTTCGCCCGCGGATCACGCGACTAGCAGCGTGGCGGCCGGCGGTATAGTGCGGTAAGTCGCACGCCGAAACGTCTAATGCCGGTCTGGCGGTAACGAAGTCGCGCGCTCGCAGTATCCGCGGCGCGCGTTTATACCGCCGCCGCCGCCGCCGCCGTCCTTCATCCCGAACCGACGAAAGTCCGAAAGCCGCGCAAGCTTGCCCCGCCGGCGTGCCGATGTACTGTGTATACGCGCCGCCGTGCACCTTAAACCGCCAATACCCATCAACCGACCGAACACCCGTCCCCCACCACCGACCGTCCGCCCAGTATCGCAGAGACCCGCCGCACCGCCCGCGCGTGTAAAACAGTACGTCGCGTTGTTGTGTTTTTACTATTTCGTTTTTTTTTCTTTTTTCTCTCGCAGCGGTTAGGACACGGTTTTGGGTTTTTGTTTTTGTTTGAGTTTTTTTTTTTTTTTTTTTTTTTTTAAATCGCAATACTCAGTATTCATAAGCTCCGGCATCGCGGGCGGATAAGTGACAAGGTTTTCGGCGTTTAGAGCGCCGAGGTTTTGTTTGTCAAAAGCAATTAATACTTTTGCGGAATTATTTCCACGATATAAAAGACGGCCTACGTCAAATCAGATCGAAATGAAAACGTTTCCTTTGCGTCTTTGGCCTTATCGGAGAAGGGATTGCATTTGTTGCCACCCTGACCATTTCAAGTATTTCAATAATTAGTAAAATCGTTGTTTTTTTTTATTACCACCTCCTGGGGTGAACCGAAAACTGGGTTTCAAATAGTATTTAACATTAAAATTGCACTCATCCACTCATTAATATCTTTTTTGGCTAAATCAATTATTTTGTTGTTTATTAACCATAAGTAAGTCGTCTAAAATGTACTTGTGTACCATTATTATGTTTATTCATACAATATAAATGCAAGTATAATATATTTATTTGACTGGGAGATGAGGATTTTAAAATCTTAAAACAGTCTTAACTTGAAATCTACCGTCTTCAATAGTTAATAACCAATGAATATAAAACTACCAAACAATGCCCTCCCATCCCAACCCTTTAAATTTAAAGTAGGAACATTTTTTCTTCATTATGCTATTAAAATAAATTTAGTCAAAAAAATTCATACCTACGTGAAATAAGTTAATAATATAAATTTACAATAATTTTAAAATGCTCATAAATTGTCTTAAAATTAAAATAAAATAATAAAATAAAAAACACCAACACTGGACCAGGATAATATCTTTACATTTAAATTTAATAATAGACTCGCCTTAAAATTAACAGAGAAAAATGGATTATACTGAACGTACAATTTTGCGTGTTTTGCGTTAGAACTACGGAGACAACACAAGCAGGTATCGTGCGGTATCGTCCTCTAAGCAAATTGATATAATTAAAACTGTAATACCCATCCTAGAATATATTATCAGACATAAGTGTTGTAATAGATACTTATAAGTTATAACAATCATAATTGGAGAGTAAGTACTTCATAATTGAACAAAACATTATTTTAATTGTACCTACTCAAATATTATTTAACAAATAAGTTGGCGCACTATACAAGACAAATTTTGACCAAATTTTGTACTTATAAACAATTTTTTATTAAAACTTTCCTACTTTAATAATTATATTATAAATTTATACATAAACTTAAATTTAAAAATATATATATATATATTATTTTTTTTCAGTTGAAATTAAATTAATAATAATAATGTATAGAAATTTACGTTTTTTAAATCATATAATATTCGTTATTATTATTTGTGACTACTAATTACAATATAACGCGTTTTTAAATATGTAAGTATTCTACTATTTTTTACTTATTTCATAAACCACGAATCATGAATTATATTATTACTTAATGAAACAAGTCCAAATCATTCAAAAGTTCAAAATGACAAATATATAATGTATTATACTGGAATTGTGCAACTAAGTAAAATAATATTTCGTTTAAAATTTCCACGTCTTACCTTAGACGAAAAATAGTTTTCATCGATTTTATTGAAGTCAAATGCATATATTATTATACTTAATTTGTTTTTTTATATTTTAACTGTCGCTGTTTGCTATAGAATAAATTTCATCACCACCGAGTTAATGTAAAACCATCGCATTTTTAAGCAAACTACTTGTACCGACGAGATAAGAAGTACACTGAAACAAATTTAAATAAAATGTGTGTTTATTTTGAGCTTATTAAAAAAAATCAAACGACACAGCAATAGTTTTTAATCGTCTTTATACATAGAATATAGGTGCACATAAAACAATAAGAATTATGGTTATATTAAATTGTGCTCTCGCAGCTGTATTCGTAATGTCATCTCTATCATGATATGGAAATTTTGCGTTTGAACCCCAATAATGCATATTCATAATCAAATTATAAATTATAATATTATTCTAAAACGAAATATCGATCGGATCATCTTATGATTGAACTCATAGACTCTTAAACGGGTTGTATTTTTGATGCTTTTCATATAAGTACGGCTGTGATTGTTTTTATTTTATTTATATTATACTTGCAGTTTTGGCTTCTGATGACAATAATATTCGTTAAAATAAAATTAGCTTTGCATTTTTTCTTGTATTCAAAAGTTTTTAGTGAAACATTAAACATGTATCAATTCGATACAAATTACAATGATCTCCCCAAAGTCTGTCCATTTTAAAAATAACGTATAATATGATGCATTTAGAATTTTGTATGAAATAAAAAAATAGTACTCAATATAATGTAATACGGTTGTTCAGTTTATGAATGGAATTATATATATATATGTGATGTGTGTGTGGGTGTGTGAATTGATTATATTACGAATTAATTATTCTATTAGTATCTACTGCTTTAATCATGAGCCGCTCTATATTTATTTTTAAACATCAACGACTAAGTTATTAACTTGCATTATGTCATTTAGTATAGATTAAATTTTAAAAGTAGATTTTTTTTTTTAAATAAGAAATTAATTAATAAACATCTGAAAATTATCCGATTGTTTCATACAAATTTCCTGATATTTTGAATTATTTTCTCGTGTACGTAAACATTAGGTAGTGAATGACAATGCGTTTGGCTGTCATTATTCTAGATTGCACGACGGACATAATGGAGTTTCAGCATTTGCCATCAGATATTATCCTCCGTTTGATCAATGGTGAGCCATATTTAGTGAAATTTCTTACTCGTGGTTTATACTAATATAGTTTTACCAGAGTTCAGCAGTGTTTTATATTGTGTAATTAGTTTTCCATAAGATTATGTTATTCAGTGTTCAATTAATATTGTATTCATAAATATTTCTGCTTTTAAAAAAGTTTTTCGTTGTATTTGTGTGATTTATGGTTTTTTGAAATTCTATTTGTCATCATAACAATGTTCTGATGTCTATACACGAAACATACATATACATTTATTGTATCAGAGTACTGATCGTTTAAGGCCAACGAAAGTTCGTACCTACTTTATTTTTAAAATTGGATAATATAGCACTAAGTTAGTTGAAACTGATGTAGATTTTTGATTTGTCTGTTATTATGGCCGATCTCTTTTAATAAAGTTTACATATTCTTTAATTGTACAGATGCTTCCAGATGTGGATCTAAAAACCATAAATGATGAGAAGGGGTCTACAATTTTTTAGAAACAATATAATTATAATTTTAATACTGTTTTTATACACTATACTTAGATAACATTGTAGATACGATTTGATAAAAATATTAACAATTGTATTTATATTTTAAATTTATAGATTTTAAGACGTATGAACTATTTAGTATTATAAATAAAACAATTTCAAAGTGAGAATGAATTTCCTCAGCCCCTCTCTCTGGATACACACCTGTAGATGACTATTGCTATAATTGTTTAATTTAAACTTGAATTGTATTTTGATAAAAAAAGTCCTACACCAGCCTCAGTTTTTAATGTATCAATATAGATCTGGGAAGATTCAGCGGAAAGTGTTATATAATTCATTATTGAATACATTTAGATATGATTTATTTACATAGCTTACTCCTACATTGTAGACTATGTCAACATATTTTAGAAATGTTTGGGTAAGAGTTTGTGTAGTAAATCGAACAATAGCTGAGTTTCGATCTAACAAAGTACCTGTCTATATAAGAGACATATTATTATGCTAAGATAAAAATTCAAATAAATTTAGTAGCTTCGTTTAAAATCCATCTCTGGTTTGATTTATCAACTAAGGAACACTATATTTTACATTTCTTTTAATCTGATTTTTATTTTTGGAAATCCGGGTTTAACACGAGGTTACTACTGTTTAAATAAAAATGTTGACCAATTGACTGAACTTTTTCATTTAGTTCAGTATGGATTGTATTGCATCTTCTGATAGAACGATTTTTATTGGAATAGCCGAGATTAATTTTACCATTTTTAATTTATTTAAAATTGTAATAGCTGATTCTTTTAAATAAATGGTTAATGTGAAGTAAATCAATGTTTTTAAATTTTTTTTATAATAAATATCTTACTATAGTGCATTTTATATTTTTAAATCAATTAAATCTTGAAAATCATTTGTGTGCTTGAAGTTTTTATGGTGGTTTTGTTGTTTCTTATTTAATTTATTGGAATATTTATAAATTTATTCATCATAGAACTAAAAAACTATTTGTTAAGTAATTATTTTGTTTGAAAATATTTATGGTAGTATTATAAATTAAATACATTAAATAAATGTATTAAAAAAATAAAATAATAAATTCATTAAATAAATTTAATGACCGGTTGCTTCATCTAGTTCGACTTCCAAAATCCTATAGGAATATTTTTGTTCAGTAAGCTAAAAAGTATACTAATTACGATCTCAAAATGGCTGAACAGTCTTATAAGAGTCAAAATGTTCAAAGCGCGTATAAAGAGTACAATCTAAAAAACAAGATTTAATAAAATGTAAACGTAAACAGCTGCGTTTTAAAATACAAACACCAACATTACTTGGTCAAACTTTATAAATAAATATATTTTTACTTTAAATTATTGCATTAATTATTTTTTCAAATATCTCATCTGCAGTTCGTTTTTGATGTAATATAATTATTATGTCATTTCCTACACAACTTTATGCATTTAAAAAAAAATATTCTCAATGATTCATAGGTATTTTCTACATTGCACGTGATGACTGATATTATATGAAGTAAATAAGTGAGTGAAGTGTTATCCAAACATTCAACATAAAATTGCCTAAAAGAACCTAGCTATTATATATATGGTTATCTTCCGTCCCTCCACTACCGTCACATATTCACACCGTCGTGTAAGTATAATAGGTGACTATAGTCTATAATACATATTATGTAGAGTCTACATTGTAGACGACTACGTTAATAAGGTTATTTCATCGTTGGTTCAATGATAAATCTTAATACTAATGATCTATTTTATAATTTATACATCAATGATTATACGATAGCGTTATCCAAAACATTAAGTTTTAGAAATAATTTTTATTTAATTATAGGTTTAGTAGAATACTTGTTTTATTTTAACATTTATCATATCAATATAGTGTAGTACTAATGTATTGATTTATATTAGTTTCGGTTTTATTTTTTACATTACCCGGCTATCGTAGGTGTTATGATATGTGTGTATATATTTAAGCAAGGATTTGTCAAAAATTATCAAAATAAGAATTTTTCTTAACATCAACCTCATTCAGTTAAAATGAGCGTTTGTAAAGTAACGAGTAATTATGTTACAGTGCACGTTTTACACAAAGTAGTTGTTAAGTCAAAATAATTAATCGTCTATAGTTTATAGTTTTGCGATGTCTCGATGTTTCCCGCTGCCGCCAACAGTAAATAGATTAATATTTAATACATAATATTTTTTTGAAAAATAGTGTATACAACTGAATTATTACACGCAATCACATCTCAATATGACAATATGAATGCGTGATTAGTATGTTGGCATCCTAAATTGTTTATTAATAATAAATATATTATGTTGTGTTTGATTGTTGAAGTAAAATTTTATAAATATGAAATTAAATCGTATGTTACACTTCAGTAGGTATAATAAAATAAATAATATAGTTGCAGGTTTTTTTTAAAAATGAGAAAATAGTTATTAGGTTTTAAGTATTATGTTTTGTTATAGACATTATGTATATATTTTTCTTTTAAAATTAAAATTAAACATTCAATATTCCGCTAGTATATATACCAACTCTGATATAAATTATCAAGTTGAGAATACTCTCGAAATTGTAATAGTATTTTAATATTTTATGTTTTTCAAATTTAAAAATTTATAATTATGTAGTATATGTTGTTTACAACTCTGCTAACATCTTCTTTAATTATTACGATTTCTTTAATTTCATTATTTTAATTTAATTAACCGTATAAGTGCCACATTTGCGTATTATATTAGTGTGTACTAAAGCTCGTAATTTGTACTTTACACACATTATATAAGTATGTTATATAATAATAAATCACGAAATTATTAGTTTCTTTGGTATTATTTACTGTAATTAAACGTATTATGGCCTTATGCAGTAATATATATCAGAAAAAAAAATATAATACTTGGGTATTTAAAAGAATGGAATAACATAAATTAAACTATACGAGATTTACGGGAGTGATTAATGTGTCAGATTTTTAATAGTTATAATATAAGATAGCAAATGAAGCTGCGTTATCTGATGGAAATCGTATTTCTATAATATTACGAACTTTCCAGAATATATAATTTACAATGTGTATACATGTACATTGTACTCATATATATTCTTCGGATGCAGTAAAATATCTGTGTACATAATGTGAAATTCACATCAATATTAAATGGTTTTAAAAATCAATTAGTTTAATTTTTAATTCAAAATTTAAGTACAAAGTTAAGTACAATTTTTATAATGTTTAATTGTTTGACGAATTTTAGTATGATATTTATTATATCAATCTAAAAACAATAGTTCTCTGTTTTTAAATTTTTCTTAATTTCAAAATGTTAACAACCACAAAATTTCGGTTAAAGTATCTTACCATATATTTTATGTTAATGCGTCATACTCGTACAATCGGCTTTCAGTGTTTCATCGTTATATACTATAATAGCACTATGATACTATTTACTAATTCCCATCATATTATGCCACTGTCCGCTTAATGATAAGTTGAGGTTTAAATGTAATAATTATTATAATATTGTTATTTTAAAACCTTAGTTTTAAAATCAAAATGATAGATTAGAAACATGGTAAATTATATAAAAAAAATGTATAAATTCTCAATTTAAAATATTTAAAACAAGCATTTTATGGTCTTGTTTATATTTATTTATGCTTTTTATCAGATTTATAGCGACCAACTTTTTATGCTTTTCTAAACGGTTTTTAAAGATGGGCAATAACTTACATAAATCGAATTTCCCCTTTCATAAAAAAATAGCTAAGAGGAAGTCTTGTATTATTGGCAATTTTTATAGTAATAATATATAATTTTCACAATACGTAAAGTTTGATGTAACTATCTATAATAATATAATAATTTCAATCTTATCGAAGAATTTAATACGGTACACAATTTATTAATTTCATAATGCCATTATACTGTATTAATATATAAAAGCAGTGAGATTAATGCAGGAAATAAATTTGATCTTAATGAAGAATCATGAATCACGTTATTAGATGTAACATTTTGTTTTTACATTATACGCCATTTAGTATAGGTTCTTGTTGACCAAAAGTTATAATTTATAACCTACACCCACAAAACTGCAACTGAATTTCAAGCTATACATACTATTCTTTGCCAACAACACTACCTAACCTTTTATCGACACGGTTCGTGTAATAATATTAATTGCAGTGCGTAGTCAAAAGAGGTTTAGTCGGATTTTGTATTTTATTTCTAATAAATAAGATTTACTTTTTGTTAAAAATAGATTAAGCGTAGCAATTTTCTTCATCAATTTATAACACTCGGTATTAAACAGTTATTTCATTTTAATATGATTTATATAGTATATTTGATTTAAGCGGATAAATATCAATTTGGTAAATAAAATTCCAGTACTATTTATTATCATAAAAAGTTAAGGTGATTTAAATAGTAGATTGCGTAAATCTAAATAGATATACCTGATATTTCGTGGTTAATAAGGTTTAATTTATATATAAATTTAATAAACTTATTTTTTAAATTAATAATAGATACAATATTATAGGTAAGAAGGAATTGAGTATTGATCAAAATGGATTTAGTCATACCATAAAATGATGGTAAGGTTATTAACAAATATTGTTGACGATTTATACTAATGAAATGTCGAAATTGTATATTCCAATAAATTCAAGAGTCATATATCATAAAAAAAACCATAATTATATTATTATTACAATCTCCATAAACAAAGAATTTTTAAATTTTTTAATAATTTTATTTAAAACCTTGATTATTTACTTAACCCCTTTTGTATTTTTTTCATGCATAATAGTCAATCTCAACTCCTTAAAGACGAATAACGATAGACTTCAAAATTCCGAACACATTTATAAATATTTAATACAAAAGCACCCCGTTACTGCTGACTGGACATGATCAAGCCTCTCTGCGACTCCCGTTACAGTCGAACATATTCTCACCAAATGTTACAGATCCCAAAGCATATATAAGCTCAAATTCTACACAACCTCTGTGCAATTTTTGTACAAAATTTTAAAATCACCACGGTGTCTGTCAAGTTCAAGCAATAATTTAACTACATACGTGTATCAATAGAGTCTATTATTGTATATTTGAATAGACATATAGATAACGTTAGCGATACTGTTATTATATCGGTATATTATAAACTTAAAAGAATACATATATTATATATTATTTACGAAGATTAGGTGCATATTATAATATTGGCTCTGTCGCGGTTCTAAGCTATTTTACAATCATCAGACTTGTACGTCGGTAATCGCCAAGACAGATATACGGCGTAGAGAGCTCGTCACAACATCGCGTCGGCTGTATTCGTCTGTTTTCCTGGATGCACTGCAGTGGCACTATAGTATAGAGATAATAATGGAAATACGCAGAACCGTAAAACGAGATATTCAAAAATCGTACTTCACGCCGCGCACAAAGCAAGCAATATTACTGCCGAGGCAGCTGTGGAGCGGTTGTGGATGCATAAGTATAATAGTAGTGACACAGTCTTAGGCTGTTGTACACGTAACATGGACGCTTTGTGTCGTTGGCGTCTGTACCCATGTCAACTGAAGTTATTTCGGCTTTATCTGTGCATTGTCCTGGTTGGTATCTGCCGCTGTTCGGGTTGTTAGAACGGATTGCAGCGCGAGCGCAGTATTATAATATTTTATAGCTAAGGGTGGTTATCGACGAGTGGTGGAGAGGGAGGGTGGATCTTATACGCTGTGTGTATAATATGTAAATGTGTAAATGTATATGTGCGTGTATGTGTGTGTGTGTGTGGGGGGGGGAATACCTCTGGAGAGGATTTCCTGCTGTGATAATTGGTCGTGTTTTGTTGTCTGCGCGTTTATCTCAGAATAATAACTGTTACTCGGCAAAACGATGCTTACACGCCGAGAGTGACTGATTGATAACCTTGATAAAATATTACTATTATATTGTGTATTTGAACACAACGCGCTATCTTCTATTATACTATTCATAATTCCATGATGTGTATGTATATATATATCTTGGAACAATTATTATTAAAATATCTATACACACACACACACACAGTCGCGCGCTCAACCTAACCATATACATACTGTGGGGACGCGAGACGTCTTCTATACATAACCAGATAAAGCGACAACATGGCGTATCATCGGTTTAACATATTATTTATGTATGTATATATATATATATCGTACGACAATACGACATAACATTGTGCACATTCGAATTGATTGCACCCTGCTGCTGTGCATAGAAAAAGTTGTTTGTTGGCGTTTGCGTAGACGATAGATTTATAAAACACGCACTCATAACAATTTCACGGAAATGCACTCGATTTGTGAGTTTTCGAGTTTCCGAAATTCGGCAAAACACAAACACGTGTAGGTGAAATTTAATCTGTTGAAACTATATCATTATGGCTTTTAGGTTCTTAGTAAGGCGATGAACATATTAATATTAACATTATTAAACATTATTATTATTATGTGTAATTTTACTGTTACTTTGTGTTTATCTGAACTCTAAAGTGTATCACTTTAAAGTTTAAATAGAAGAAAAAAATACTTAAATCTTCAACATTGTGAGAGACTTCTGACGCAACACCGGTTTTCGACATAATCGATATTATTTTATGGCTGTAATTCAAAAATGAATTACCGTAAATACTTGACATTTTCACCAAATATTTATATTACTTTTTTCTAAATATAATAATATTATACACATTATTATACATTTTTTGTAAGTATTTTTCGTTTTGTTTTTTACAATCCTATATTTTCCGATAAGTTAATAGGTAAACCGCTTATGACACCAAAACCAATGTAATACATACAATGTTTTTTGGTAAGAAATAGTTCAATTAACCTTTTACTAATAACATCATTGGGAACTTTAATAATATTAATAAGTCATATTTTATCCCGATAAAATATATAGAGGTTGACATCGTTGTCGCTTAGAAACGTTTTTCGTATACTATGCTTTACAGTTTTATTCAAATTGAACACATTCATTACTGTGATCTATTAAATAATTAGATAATACTAAAACATATTATACAAAAAAACTGAGTTTTTTCCTACCGTTCGTTCGATCGTTTTATCGGTGTACTCATAGTTATCAAAATGTAATGAATTCGTTTTAGCTAGATACATGTATATAATATGAATAGATATATATAAAAATCTTGTATTAAATTATTTACAACTATATCGGGCCAGTGCAGGTGTATACATACATAAGTATGTTATATGTGAGGAGGGGAGTCAGTTAAAAAACCTATTCTATATATAACAAATTTGCTATTTTGCTTTATCTATTTATAATGCCCAAAAAAGGTTATTCCAGTGAAAAAAAAGAATAATTTTAGATGAAACTCAAATACTCAAGTCTCCTCAAAATCAAATACTAAGTGACGCTAATGTTTATATTGTAATGGAATATATTATTATTGTACTATATCAAATCTTTATATTTCCGTTATGTATAGGTATCATGTATCATGTATTATTATAATAAGTCAACTTATAAAAATGAATAATATTATATTTTGAAACTTTTTCTAAAATGTATTATTTCATAATATTATGTCATAACGAAAAAAAAAAGGCCATGGGTTCTGACCCCTAACCATGACGCCCCTATTATACAAGTATAGCCCCCGTGTCAAACTACCGTGACAGAAAAACTAGCCGGTAAAGAAAAACAAATATATGTATGGCATTAACCATTGGTCTCACAAGAAAGTTAGTATCTTAAGTAATTTAATAATATGCTAGAAATTTTCCGGACTTTCTTTCTTCTGTTCATTTATCGATAATTTAACGACGCTAATATTTTTACCATCGGTCTTTTTCATACACTGTATATACGTAGCATACGCACAACGAGGGAAAGTTTGCAAAGTCCATTACAGTATTATCGCATCTCTTCTGTCACGGGGAAAATGATAGATCAGCTGCTGGTTGCTCCGTGCACTAAATGGTGCAAAATTTCCGGCTACGATCACCCTTAATGATTTCTCATTTTTTTACTACTTCTTTTTCAACGCTATCGATCTTCCAGCACCGTATTTACCCACTGAACAAGCTGTTTGAGGAAAAAATATATAAACACCAAACCAACTTTTGAACTCTTAAAATACCGTACTATATTATGAACATGTGATCGCTGTAGATACTTAAAGATTCATAATATGTTTAAATATTAATTAAAAACGCAACTAAGAATTTTTCGAACTTACTTGTTTAAATTTGTTATTTTAACTATTTTTAAAAATATAAGCGTTTCAATAACAATAAAAATAAAATGTATAATTTTGTAATATTTATTATTTGTACAGTTATTTGTAATATCATAAATTATATAAATATCTATTTACACGATAATGATGAAAAATTATAAATAAATAACGTTGAAGATTCGAGATCTATTGAGTTCAAATGATTCAATTATATTTGATAAGTATTCTAGGCTTAAGAAGGTTTTTGATTTTTTTTAAAATTATTATTAATATTACAATATATAAATCATTAAAATTTAAAATTTTCTTAAGTTGCCATATTATAATATGTAACATATCGTCTATGAATATGCTCGGGCTCAAAACGTTTTCAGAGTAATCTCTATGCTCTTAAAACCACGAAAAAAGCTACAATCCAAACTGCTGGCGTAGAAACGTTAACTGCAGTTACCTTTCTACCTAAATGAGTGGAAACAAACATATTATATCTTATGGCGTACATTGTAACTTTAAGCCGACGCGTGGCTGCAACACACATACAACGACTTCAGAGTTCAGTTCAGTGGTATCGTTTTGTTCTTTTGTTTCAACCAAACGCATAGTTTGAAATAATTTCGAGTAGGACTTGTTATTTTCGGGCGTAGGTTACTGCTGTCGTCCGGTGACGGATAACGACCGCCGAGTACAACAACAATAATATCTTATACTTATTACTATTATTATTATTATTGTGTGCCCAAAGTCTGTGACAAAAACGACTGGCCGGTGCCCGGGACTCTGTTGGTTCCGCTAAAATAGAAATAATGTGACTGGCGACGACGGTCGCTTTTATTTTTAATAATGTTAATAATAGACGCGTTTTATATAATACAACGAGGGCAACCGTACGGCAGACAATGGTTTGTTTTTTATTTTATTATTTTTCCGGTGACGGTTTTTGGAGTTCATAAAATCAAAGATAAAACTCGTTTATCAACAATCACAAAATGAATAGTGACACAACTAGTGGTCTTTCATTTTTGGTCGACTGTGCACTCGGAAAATCGAACGTACAATAATATAGGGGAAAGATAAATCACTTAAACGTCCTAAACAGTTATATTTGTATCATTGATCTATAGCAATGTTTGCTGATATATTAAGTATAATTTAAAATTTTTAAAACAATTAAAATATATTTTGTACTAGAGTGGCAATGGATTTTACTTTTTCTGAGTAATGCTTTCAAAACTATTTAAAACCTTTTTGTCTGGTTTTATACATCAGTGTTTTCCAATACCTATTAAATCAGTATTCATCACTTGCCTTAAATAAATTAAGTTTTAATCAAAATGAACGCTATGGATGGGTTTTGAAAAACTTCATCGGAGTTGATGATTATGTTTATAATATACTTTATAGAAGACGCGACTTATCTCATTATGGGCTGGTCTATAGAAAACTAAACAAATGAAAACCAGAAATCGATTCGAATGTGTGAAAATTTGAAATTTGGCAGGTACACAAATATTGTTGGACTGTTACTTTCGCTTCCATAATATTTGATCTAATGAGATAGTGATAGCGTCTCGGTGTCAAACATTCTTCAAAAGAGATATAGATGCGTTTATCATAATATCATATCAACGCGTATTAAATTATATGCAATGTCTGCTTATAATAAGTAAATCATTAAGTTTCGTAGTCGCAACTCTATTAATAAATTAATCGTTGGAACATTTGATTAAAAGGAAATACGGAATCGATCCTCGGGTCAAAATAATGTGTTCGATTTGGTTCTCGATCAAAATTACTTTTTTAGTTAACAATATCAACTATATCTAGGTATTCTAAAAACGCTGTATGTTTGTGAAAAATGGAAAGGAAACTGCTGTCGATTGAATATAGCTGAAAAAGCAGTTTAACTGTTGTATTATTAAAATTAAATGTTATTGAAACCAATTCATATGTTACTTATTTACGAGGCGATCCATTAAAGTAATCATTATTTCAGAAAACGACGTTTTTGAAAATATTTCTTTTGTACAATTTTAAGTCATTACAAAACAACAGTATTGGAAAAAAAATATTTTTACTACTCGCTTGAAAGCTTGAAAATTTAATGCAAGGTTTCTAAAACTTGGTATTATAGCTAATTTTAAATAGCAAAGATAAATAGGCACGATTTTTTTTTTATAAGTATCTGAAATTCAAAATTGGATGAAATTGTATACTTTAACATAGTTTAACAATTTTAGTTATATATTGTTGAAATATTTAAAAATAATAATCACCGATACTAAGAAATTTTAAAATACGAATCAATTTTACAATGAAATTTTCAAAATATGTATATTAATACCTATTAATACAATAAATTGGTATTTGTTTCAAAAGTCAATAAAAATATTAGCAAATAGTACAAATATATATTTCTATAATGATTACGAGTAATAATATCATAAGTCATAAACGCGATAATGTCGGTAAAAACTAAATCAAGCTAACGTAATACTAATAGCCAGATAAAATACTTTAATAGAAATATTAAAATACATATCGTAAAATATAAATTATAGGCTGACGGATCGTCTCCGTTCAGTACCGTTTTTCGTATATAATGATAAACCATTGAATTAAAATTTAACACATCCATATCAGTGACCCATTTGATATCTACTATACGTCTATACAGCAGAGTGGTACTGACTTGCCAACCATTTGTATTTTAAGGTTTTAATTAGTGTTTAAATAATTATAATAGCGTTAAAAGTATAGAAGACAAATATTTCTCTGCCATAAAGTCAAACTATACGAGTAATATCGTAATGATATCGTATTATTGCACATGTCTTTCGGTGCGATGATATCTAATAACACCAATAGTTCAAAGTACTACAATTTGTCCATAAGAGTTTCCAATAGGTAGATAATAAAAACTGTTTTTTTTTTTTAATATTTTTCAAACTATAGTTTATAAGGCTGAGACACATAAAACATATTATGACCTATTCAATATAATAGGCATTAGTATATGTGTGTATGTGTGTGTGCGTGTGTATGTGTGTGACGAGTACGATTACCTTCAGTCTGCGTGCCCATAATTACCCATAATTTCAATTAGGGTACATATACCTTAATAATACATTTACGTGCACTATTACTTCCTGGTATGTAAATTAATAATTCCTTAGCAAATTACTGTAAATATGTATTGGAAGTGGACGAGATTGACGAGCAAAACTAAAGAGTGGTAGTGATTATTGGTGAAATGGATGAGTGTAATGGATAATTATGTGTGTGTGTGTGTGTGTGTAAACAAAAATATAAAATATTAGCTCAAAAATTCTGGTATATTGACGTTTTATATAACTAACAAAATTAATAAATTAAATATGATATTATGCGTATAACCTTTTTTTATGAACAGATACAAAATAAACACTGTTGCTAATTATAACAAATCAAATGAAACAAATAATTACTGAAATGCAGAAAACAGTTAAAATTACAGATAAGTACTCATAACTTATCAATAATTATAATGCAACAGAGACTGGCTATGCCGGTCCCTATCCTAAAATGGAAATAATTGCACGTAGGTATACACGCGCACACAAGACACTGAGCGCAGTTTGAATATTAGAGCAAATTGTAACGTACTATAATTACAGTCAATTTAAATTTATACTATATTAATATTATTCAAAATTATTTAGTCCTGACTATGATAAAAAAAAATAAATCCTACGCAAACCGATTCTCCCGCTCAGGGCCTTTACCAGGTGTGATCGATCTGCCAAGCGTACTCGTTGTTGGCAGTAAGTCTGTCGTCGTTGTTTACTGACTGACCGTCATCGTCAATTATATTTACTTTCACGCTTCGTGTCTAACACTTCGAGTGATCGTAAAAGCGTGTTAGCAGCTTGTAGATTTAATCAAAAGTTATCATTTATACCACGCGTTACCCAATGTTACCATCTACCATGTGTTTTGTGTTGTACACTTGTACTTTGTAGCCATCATCCGTCAGGATTTCAGGACAAACGTTGTAATTATGATAAATATTATGTGTACCTATACCGCTGTGTTTTATTATTCTTAACAACATTGTTATTTTATGTAAGCCTCCCTTTTTTTGTAATTTTTTTTTGAAATATAAAAAAAAAATTCCAAAATACAAAAATACAAAAATCTGAATACTATAGTAACTCAAAAGCTATTATTATTTCAATTCACACATACAATCCACTTAAATTTTACCAAAAGTGGATTTTTTTTCTAATTATTACATATATAATGTATGTCTATAATAACCATGTTAAATTCTACTTTCTGATTCGGGTGTTTCATATACTTACTTTACGGAAATCAAATAATATTATAATATAATAATATATAGATCCGAATAAAACGGAAACTGTTAGTTGAAAGGTTTATCTAACATAGACACGGGAAATTGTTAGCTCTTGTTTCCATTGTGAAATTTATAGCTTACACATTTTAACAAGTCCACCTATGTCCTATTGCAGTAACAAATGGATTCGTTAAAATAACAACGAGATTTGGCTTCCTTATGTAACCACACTTATAAATTGTAAAATTCAGTTACATAAATGCTGTGCCATAATTTTTTTAATTAACTTTTTATAAATTAAGAAAAACAAAATAAACAAGTGAGATCATTTAATTTATTATAACCAATTCAATATTGGACAACAAAACAAACTAAAACGATATAGTTATTATTGACGACGATATTAAATATTAAAACGCATTGAAATAGATCTTAGAATAAAAAGACGGTATGCGTTTGAAAGGGTATAAGTCATTAATATTAATTATGACCATTTTCGTGCTATGGAAAATAAATATATTAATTAATAATAAGACAAGTATGCGTTTATTTGTATTAAATATTATGACAGTGAATGGGAAAATGTAAAATTATTATTTTTAAGTGTTATTGAAATTCTCGAGATTTGTAAATTAAATGTTAATAAGCGACTACTATTTCAAGTCTTCAATTTACATTTAATAATAATTAACTTATATGTATAAAAAAATAATATTTAGTATAGAAGATTTATTTATTTTTATTTTTATTTTTTTGTACCTTTACAATAATTCTCTTGTAATGCCAGCAAAAGCGAGCTATTGTTTTATTTTGCACACATATTGCTCATATGCATTGAAATCTTAAATACTAAAACACAGTGTAGAATCAGCCTTTATAGGCTGTTCAATATGTATGGAACCGTGAAATTGAAAATACTTCCATACATTCATAATGCAAATTGTGCTTGTACTTGCGTTCATACATATTAAACATACGGTATTGACGTTAAGATTTTTATTTTTTTTCTCTCTAATTTATCATTTTAAATATTTTCCTACCCAATAGGACAAACTATATAATATTATATTGATCCATTATATTTTTATTCGTCCAAAATTAAATGACAAACAAAATAAAAAGTCACAAATCAACTAAACACCAATTAAACCTAAATAATATTTAATCATTTTTAAATCATATCGTGACTACAATTCTGTCAGGGTCGAATGGATCTCGTTTACTGAAATTAGTCTCGCGGGAATCTAGATTTGGGAGATTTTTATTTATTTATTAATTTTTTTTTTTTTTTTAGGTTTTTTTTTCTAGGTTAAGGGAATTATTAAATATGATATCTTTTAAAATCGAAAATCACCATCGATCATTAATCATAATATAGTATATTGTATACTACCTATTTTGTAGAATCCAATTGTAAACCTTGTAATTTTTTAATCAAAGACAAATAAAAGTTTATACATTTGAGAAACTATATTAAAAGTGCAAAATTTACATAATTATTCAATCAGCTGTTTATAAACTGCATTGAATCATCTCAGAAAGGTGTATAATGTGCATTTATTATTAACAAACTTAAATAACGACGAATAATACTGTTTTTAAAATTAATATACTTCCGGTTTCATATTTTCTAAAAAATCAGATTGCATAGTATAATAGCAGTATATCATATCAAATAATATGATATTCCATGACAAAAATACCCTCTAAATACGACCAATTTACAGTTAAAAGGCACTTAAAACTTGTTTATTTAAAAAGTACGATTCAACGATTTTATCCATAATATTAAAGTAGATTTACCTTGAGTGTTGTACTTGTAATTACTTATGACTTACCATAATAATATATAATAGCTTTTATTTTTTAATGATATAAGTTGTTTGTAATATTACATTGCGTTAAATAGGTACCATAATAATAATATAACTGTTTGCTTGTTTGTTTATATTATGTATACATTTATTTACAAAATAAAATTATTATCATCATTTTTATGGTGTACAACTGATAATGAAATTAGATTGCTAGTAAGTATTTAAAAAATTCAGATGTGTTTATTTTTGTTTATCGGGTCAATTCCTCAAAGAAATAATTCAATTAACTATGTGGCTATGTCTCATCTAAAAATTGAACTAAGCAATTTCTTTAGTATTGTAAAAATATATACATAAAAAAATAACAAAACAAATATAATATGAGGCATGCTAAATGTAATACAGAGCTCAACAATTTATTGCTATTCTGTCATACTTGTGTAAATAGAATGAATTGTTAAATGTGTTCAATTTTTTTTTTCAGCAACATTCATAATTTTCATTTTGATATTATATGTTTTATCTTCAACATGTATAAAAAATATTATTTGAAAAACTTGAGGACTGATATTTCTTTTTCTCCTCCAAAAAGTTCTAACCTTTATATTATATAAGTTATAAGCCAGTTTTCCACAGTAAGCGAAACAAACAAGAGAGGTTACTCAAGCGGAATTTCCCGATTGCTTTTGAATTGTGCACACGCCTGTCGAATGAAAATCTCTGATGACGAAAATGAAAGGGTTTTGTCGGCTGGGTAGACTTCTTTTTTAATGTTTCACACTATCATACATAATGGTTGAGTATCGATATTTATAACCTTATATAACCTTAAAAATGTTTAAATGTATAGTAAAAAAATTGTAAATTTATTTTTTAGATAAAAAAAAACTCAAATTAATAATCACTTCGAAAAACAATAAATTATTAAAATCGTTCGGTATATTAAAACTTCAAATAAACTAAAAAAAAGTACCTTATAAATAATAAACTTATATGAATGTTAGTTTCCATCTACTAAATTATTAATTTTACTCTATTATTTAACATACACTGACATCAGCGTAATTGTTTATTGAATTAAATTCTATAGTGTTCAAAACGTATTTTTATATTTAACTTAAATTATTAAATGTTTCCTCTGTTTTAATTGATCTATAAGTCTATAACATTATACAGTAATCACTGATCATGATATTTTGTGTACGTGAACAGGATTTAATTCATATACAAGAACATAAAATGATTGTAAATAATTAAGTAATATCAATGTTGACAACATTTTAGATGACACAATATTTATGATAAATAAGAGTAGGGTTACATCCTCATCAGATAATGATCACTATAAAATAATAATACATACCCCTAAAAGGGGCGATTTAGTTCAATTGACCTGGTTCAAACTACCAGAATTAAATTTGTATTTCGATAGACTGTTAACACTTCAAAAACCAAAACCATAATCTCTTCCGAAGTTCATCAATATAAAAACTTGACTTAAACAAATAAAAAAATAAATAAAAAATTGTAATAAATTAATAACTTTTGTAAGCTAATTTGGACGTATCTTTTTCTTATTCATAAAAATAATAATAATTTGTATTATATTATTGAACTTGGCTTATTACGTAACCCAGTATGTCATTATTTAATTAATCGTTTGTTATTTGTTATTAAAATAAAATATAATAAGTACCTTGCTTAATTTCATCGATCTATGCTTAAAAACCATTTTGTCAAATGTTCAAATAATGAAAAATGCTCAAATATTATTTATGGAATTCCATTTTTTATTTTATATTTATTAGTTTATTTATTTATTTTTTTGTTGCTGTTGATTCATTTCGAATATATACAGACCATCATGTCTATATTATGTTTGTCATTTATTATACAATCGGTCTTGTATAGTTACCTAATTTAGTAAATCGTGTATTCATTAATAAAAAATAAACACTAAAAACAAAATATGTTTTATGATATTTATACTAAAAAATACATCGAGGTTTTATTCGTAATAAATCGCTTTTAATTGAAAAATGTGTCCATTGGTATAAGAGTGACTAGAAATATGAAACTTATTTCCAATCGTTATATTTTAACGTCAATTGTTTAACCCTGTTGTTTAATTTAATTGATATCGTTAAATTATTATTATTAATTATTATTATCTACCTATTATATTTTTGTTGTAAATATATCAAATTTATGTCGTATTAAATTTATATGAATAATATGATGGAACGGAAATTGATTTTGTTGTAAGTTATGAATGTATTTACGTGTCAATGATAACTAAATAAATAAATGATATTTAGGTTAACATTATACATGAAGTATAATGCCTATTAAGCAATAAAACAAGTTAACATTTCAGAAAAAAAAAAAACTTTACTACTACAATTGATTTTGTAACCATCTAGGTAACTTAATAATTGTACAGGCACATCATAAATACACGCCAGTCGACTTATATACAATTTTATTAGAAATGCATTATCTTCAATAATTATTATTTGGAACGAATTGATATTAAAAACATTTTAGTCAATAGGTTTCATTACTTTATTCTCAGAATTTTATATACGTTGTAGTATTTTTATTGCGAATAAACATTAAAAATAACATTATTTCTAACTGTACATTTCTATGTAACAATATAATTTTTTATTTAAAATTTAAAGAAATTATAAAACGTCGCATATATCGATCGACTGCGAAAAAAATACAAAGAAATAATTAATTTAATGAAAAACATAACGAAAATGATAATGTGATGGTCGAATTTAAATTAAAATTTTTTTTCACTGATATACGTATTATCGCTATAGAAATCGATTTGTAATTTAAACTAAAAAGTATTTAATACTTCAAAAGTAAAATAATTTACAAAGTAATATTGTACTGCGGTTCACATATTATACGCAAATTCCCTGCAAATCTGCAATCCTGCAGATTACATCCACTCAGTGGCTTCCATGCATATAAACCCGTCATTTGCATTTGGCATCAGCGCGTATTACTCGAATTGACGATTGCCCGAGACACAGAGGTGCGAACAACAGACATATCCAGATCGATATTTTCTATTAGGCGTACGAAAATGCGAAATTAATTCAAGCGGATCACTAATTCGAATACGAATACTGAAATGTCATAATTTAGAAACAGTTCTCGCTCGTCTCCCCACTCCACCGCGTCACACGCCACTATACGTTCACACGACTTGTGTTCGATCTGATATCATACATAATATTATACATATTATATGTGTGTACCGATTGTATATTATTATTATCGTTATAAATTATTGTAATAACAGGTATACGCTGCGACGATGCGGCGACGTGTTAAACGGAGCGAAGGGTTTGTTGATGTCTACATTATAATTTGATATTATAGCAAATATTCGTTGATGAATTAACTGTGCTCTATTGTTATTATATTATCTAATGTGTGGTATATACAGTAGGTTTATTGGTCTGGTATGGCTATACTTACCAGAGCTATCCACGTTCAAATAGATACCAATACGATATAATTTAATAATATCTAATAAGAAGAAATCTGATACTGAACAATATGCTATTACGTACCGTAGGGATTTAATGTATCTGTATTAATACTACGAACCATATGACGAGACACCATGATAGAGTGGGGGGGAGAGGACTACAGGGAGTTATTTTGTAATAAACTAATAACTAATAACATCCAATATTCAAATAGTCGGTACTGGTATATGAATATATATATATATAGGTACATAGATACGTAATATGATTACTATAATGGACACATTTAAACACTTAACACTTAATATATTTTATCGATACAATTACGCAGGTACTTACAACAGTGCGTTTCTTACCGCCCATAAACTCTGCAGATACGTGATTATCGGCAAAGAGCAGGGTGATAATATAAATTCCGTAAGATGCGACTACAGTCGATAATCAATAATAAATTGATATCAAATCTGTAAGCATATTTTAGATTCTGAGCGGAGCGATAAATGTATTGATTTTACTACGACGAGTTGATTTTTTTTCATATCGGTCGTCACCTTTTGGAGCAATAAAAAAAAATACTTAGGTTTTAAACTTTAAGAGTGGTTATTGGTAGTGATTTGGTTGGAACTAGTTGCAGGTACTTGAGAGGTCATGATTAACACATAATTTCCATAAGTTTTCATTTTTAGGAGAACCAAGCTACAGCGGTTAAAAAAAATATCAAAAGTTGAAATAAAAATAACAGCTACCTGAAAAAGTGTTGATACAAAACTAAAAATCTAAGTAGTTCAATTTTTTTAAAAAAATACTAAAAACTCTAAAAATAGTTAAAATACTAAAACTGTATAAAAATTATTTCTTTATTTTTTAAATAGTTTATGAAAATATGCTATAATTTTATAATTACAAATAATTAACTAGAAAATTAAGTTGATTTAAATACATTTAATAATAAGAAAATGCTTGTAAAGTACATTAAAACATTAAGCTTTGATAATATCATGGTATAATATTTTAAATCTATTATTGTTAAATATTTTTTTTTATCATCTCCATCACATATATTATATTGATGTTTATATTATTATATAGTGTTATTATTATCATTATTTTTTTGAAGTCACTCTCCAAACATAAGCTATGCTTATTGGAGGTGCATCATATACACTTTTCACCATATTTTTTTTTCATTGTTATTCATGATTTAATAATAAATAAATAAGTAAAATAAATATAAAAGTTAAAGTTATAAATATGAACTAATGTAATGAATCTTAAAATTTTCAAAATGTATTTAAATTAATTTATTTCATAGTAGTATCTTAAGTTTAGAGAAATAAAAATGAAAAATAATAATAATAATAAAAAACATGTTTAAAGTCCCATTTAGATAAAATTTCCGATAAAAAAGTTGCGGCATGAAACTTTTGGAGCATATTTCTTTTACCTCAAAAGTAGCGGTATCACATAAATAACTAAAACAACCACACTACCGTCGTAAAACCAATACATTTATTGATTCACTCATGTATAAAACCTAAACAGATCCATAAAGATTTTCAAGAAATTAATAAACTTACATGAACATCGTATATTGTACATCTACCTAATAGATATAATAAAATGGATAGACAGAAATGAATAATTTTCGTACTCGCTCAACTTTGTGCAACGTGAACAAAACCAATTACTATGCGAGATAGCAAACTCTACGCATATTATACAGTTGAACGGTGATATAAGAAATTGCTACGAGGTTATGAGTATAGTAATAACATGCGAATCGTGATCATACTTATTTATATTTCGCTATACATTTAAGTCCTAACCACTTATTTACTTGTACAGGACGTTTAATATAATGCATTTTCACATCAGTGTTCGTAAGTTGGTTTAATAGATATTGACGCTTACAGATATCTTACCAAATAAAAAAGATTATGTTAACTTAATTTCAGTGTATGATTTAATTTGATTTATGAATTTATCTAATTGTCATATTTTAATTGATAATATTATCATATGTGCTAAACATTGTTGTTTGTTTATACTAAAAATGCAATATTCCCATAAGAATACGATAAATATAATATAATAATGTTATAATAAAGAATTGAAAAACATCATACTTTTTAAATTAACCACTCCGTTAGGTTAAGTTAGTTTCGTCGACGTTTTTATTTAAAATTTAAATAAAAATACATATTCATTTATAGAAAAATAATTTAATATGTTGCAATAAGAACAAATTATACAGAATCTTGTATAACATTTTCAAGATTTTGTCCAAGCATAAATATTTTTATTAATACACTAGTATAAAATAAAAATTAAAAAATGTAAAATATTTCAAATACTTAGCTTAAATTTATTAGTCCAGTTATTTTAAAAATTGCATTGAGTTTAAAAAGTGATAATTTTTATAATAATGGAATATTGCAAGACTCCACGATTAATAATTTTTGAATTACATCAAAATATCTAAAATATTTTAATGAATTGTTCTTATATACACCAAATTACAAGAATATTTTGTATTCAAATGCTCATAATAATCAATTATTGGGTATGTGTACTTTTTAGTACGATGATTATAATATTATGATGATAAAATAAAACGCATTATTTAAGTAAGTAGTCAGCTATTAGTGATACTCGAATAGTAGTTGTTTAGTTATCTATTCTCTATTTCTTTTTTAAATTTTATAAGAAGTCAGAACTCTAGTCTTCTTTTAGATGACACCTAGGATTGCCTGTAAGTATGGTTCGGCTAGATATATTTATGGTGAGTGGGTTACTATGGCAGATTTAAAGATGATTGTGAAAGCGTTTATAGAATCATTTATAGTTACCAATTCTATTGAAATAGCTTTATGTACTTGATGTGTAATTTGATATAATGGACGGAACATTTATTATCTCCGCAAGAGCAGTATTCTGAAAATTTTGGATCTATAAATTGTTAAATTTAAAATCGCAAAATATTGCAAACTATTTTAATTAAAAATTCTTAAAAACTTCTTTTCTATTTCGATGCCTTGAAAATGTAAAATTACAAATTTAAACGATAATTATTAACAATGTTATTAATTTTGTTATAATTTAAAAGCATCATTCGTGGGGACTTAAATATTTTTATATTATTAATTTTACTACACGTAGTGCAGTTTTTAAAATATGTAGATTATTTTTAAGACATTACCTACCTATTTATACCATTGACTTATTATTCAAACTGTTTTTACGATTGAATTATTACTCTTTTCCAAATTTAAAATATAGGTGCAAGTCCAGTTCAGATATTTATTATAAACGTATAGATAAAAATGCATAAATCGTTATTAAAATATTAAAAAAAAAAAAATCAACACTAGTTGTTAAATATGGTAAGAAAATTTGTGATAGACAATCAAGAACAATGGCTTACGATCATATAATAAGTTATACTAGAAAAATAAAATTAAAGTAATACGTTGTGGCTTATTTTAATTCAGTGATATAAATTGGCATACAAAAATGAGTATTTGTCATGCATGAATAATTTAAATACATTACCCTCAAATATTGCATAAATAAATAAAATATTTATATTTATCATATATTGCATGTTATGCCAAAAACTTGGAATATCCCTAATAAGTTTGATTTAATTGAAAACTAGAAAAGAGTTTCTGATTATATAATAAAAAGTATATAAAACAAAAAAGGCCAGAGGGGTATTCCAATGGATTCTAGACCGATCTCGAACATTGGAATTTAATTTATTCGACCATTGTTTACTCTACTACCTATATGTATATATAGTTTATTTAAAATAATAACAATTTAA
Source organism: Rhopalosiphum maidis (assembly GCF_003676215.2). NCBI lineage: Eukaryota > Metazoa > Arthropoda > Insecta > Hemiptera > Aphididae > Rhopalosiphum > Rhopalosiphum maidis. The sequence continues at coordinate 29,417,478 of NC_040877.1, read as the reverse complement.
ACCGATACCACTTTTTTATTAAGTCCTCGGGGTCTTCCAAGACATATTTTTAAGTATGGAATTATAGCCCAAATTACCATATTAATATAAAGCAACAGGGGCAATAAGCTCAGATGAACGAAATAAAATATGACTTTTAATAACATTTTTAGGACTTATCATTAGCACTTAATTAATTGAATGTAGAGCATTGTTAACTTCTTGCCACAGGTGCATTGAGCAACTCTCATTACACAAAAAAGAAAAGAAAAAGATTACTGAAAATTTAAGAGTTTTACAGCAATTATGAGAAATAAACGAATAATCACGCACCTACATAACACATCTACACGTACTAATAGTACTTACTCATAGAAATAAAATGTTTAATTCAATAATCTTATTTCCGTCCATGAATTGTAACTATTTCAAAATTTGTAAAATTCATTAAGAACTTTTGATGAATTCAATTTCCGTGAGAACATATTATTAAAAGTTAAAATAGCCATAAAATACCTATTAATAGTTTATACAACGTATAAAAAAATTAATTTAGTAATAACTGAACATAATTACTGGAGTTTCCACTAGAAAAAATATATACTGAATTATAATTGGTATATATAATTATTTATTTAAATTTCAAAATACGGAAAGGACCAAAAATAATAAGAATTTTAAATAAACGCAAAGAGTAATTAATATTAGTACCTAATCAGACAATACAAGCGAATGTAATAGGTACCAACAAATATGAAATATATTGTTAGAAGAAATGACACATCCATAAATAAACCGTGTGTATATATTTATTGTTTATGTTATATGTGTTATGATGGTAATTATGTATAAATGTGCAATTAATTGCGTAAACTATGAAAAAGGTTATAGCAACAATAGTTTGCTTAAGTTATAGACGATAATAGTTTACGTTTGCAATGTGGCACTTGTACAAAAATACGTTTAGTATAAAATACGATAGGTGTAAACAAATATATAGGTATTAAAATAGTAGTCGGAGAATCTCTTAAAAATTAATCACAAATAAAATATGTAATTATAACTTTAATATGAATATATTTTGACTTATATTACGATAATATTTTTATGCCCTGGGAACATTTTTTTTTATTGATAGGTTCAAAATTAAAAAAAAAATTGAAAATGTCTATAAAAAGTTCAAAATATTTTGAATATTGTATCATAACGTATATATAAAATGCTAGAATGAATATTTATTGGAAATTCCAAATATCTAAAGTAATTCGTTTTTGAGTTATATGAGTTGTATATTATACTTTAACTAAAAGGACATTGTTGCACAAAGAAATATTTAAAACAAAAAATAAAAATTAGGAGTTATGTAGTAGGTAGGTATTTAAAACAAAAATACAAAGGATTAACGACAATGAAATGGAAATAAAACTCCAGACATAATTTATCACTGTACAAAAAAGACGAATTTAAATCTGTCCCGATGTTAATTGCTCGTAACAGTATACACATCATTGTTTAGACTACACATTTATAATGAAACAAATATTTACTTACATTAAATTTATAAAAATATAACTAAAGTAATAAAATTATTTATGTTAGTTATGTCCAATTTTAATTAATAAAATATTTCATAAAATAAAAAAATGTGTATATATATATTATACAAATAAAATAAAAATTAATATTTCCAAATAAAGCATTTGAGATATTTTTTAAATATGTTGAATGTTAACTATAATAATTAAATAAAACATTTATGAAAATGTAATATTTACATTTTTTTATGAAAAATGTTGAATTTATTAGGTATGTAATAATAAATGGAAAGTAAATGACGTGTAACCCTGCTACTAATATCTTATCGATAAAAATATTATTCAAGAGACATTTACTAATATTTTAATGTAGTTACTTTCTACGTAATATTATATTAATTAATCAAAAGTAATTTTTTTTAGATGTATAAATCCATCAAAGAAGAAATATATTACTAAATAAATCAGTCGTATTTAATTTTAATAATAAATACTAAATATAGGTATATAAATTATCGATACAATTATTTCGGAAAATTGTGGGCTTGTCGGAAATAGCCATTCCCTTAACTATTGTCGTTATAATGTAATCCCTGTAATGGTAGGTAAACTACAAACGTTTCTAAAAGGGTAATCAATTTTATTTAAATTACATCTGTATATTAAGTATTTCAAGACGGAATCCTAATTCAAAGTATAGATATAATATCAGTTATTGAGCTAAATGACGTATATTCACTATATATATTTAACACATAAATGGATGGTGTCTATACAATTTTCAGATAGTATATACGTGGTGAAATAGAATTCACTGTTCGTCAATCGTCACCTCATCTATATATTCTATGTGATAATATTGCTACAATTAATCAAAGTGAACATTGTCTCCGTGATAAATAAATTATTGTTAATGTTTTATAGAATCGCTAAAGAATCCGCACAATTTACTTAATAATACTTGTAAATATTTTAATCGAAATGAGTTCATATATGATTATAAAATAATGAAACTGTAGCGAATACACAAATTTGTTGATACATTACTATTTAAGTTAAATATTTATGTATTAAGACAATAAGATAACTGATAAGGTAACCCATTTAAGATTTATAACCCTAATCCTTATTTCTTCTTAAAGATTAAAAGTTGAATTATTTATTTCCATTTTAAATTTTCGTGTATACTGTATAGCTTAACATTTTCGAATTTCAAACAAAATATTATACTTCATTATTCATCGGTATAAAAATACGAAACGAAAAATGGATTGATGTAAAAAATAAAATACAAGATTATAATTTAAATATAAAACAAAAATAATACTATAAAGGTGGACAAATGAGTACTGCTGTATAGTAGATGTCGAGTGGATCACTGTAAAATATTTATTATTATATTAAGAAACCTAAAAGTTTTGTGTCAACGAATAATATTTTTTAATTATAACTAAATAATTAAAATCGCAATTCATTATTAGAATATACAATTTTGTCCAAATTTGAACTTAAAATGAATGCAAAAATTAATTATAATTGTTAATTTTTTTTTAAATTCAATGAGTTACTTATAAAAAACGTTGAATTCAATGAAAATTTTTACTACAAGGTACTCATTGGTTGTGAATTATTGTGAATTTGAGGAATTTCGTTGAAATATTTACTTCAAAGGCATTTAAAAAAATTCAAATTTCTATGATTAGTTCAAAAGATCTAAAATATTTAAAAAATGATATTATGATAATTTGTATAAAAAATGATAGAATATAAATATTTGGTGAAAATTACAAATATATTCTCAATTTTTGTTTTTCTCAGTTATTTTGAAAAGTACCGGGATTTTTTAAAAATGTATTCTTTTCGTAGTTATATGTTACATATAATATGACCCCTCCAAATATCAACTAGATCCAATTTACCACCAGAACTACCCCTAAAGCTTAAAATCGTAGTATTTTTACTGCTTTAAAAGGTTATTACAGATAGGAAAAACATCATCGACATCACTCCACTCAGAATCTAAATTTAATATTTTGATAAAAAAAATTTGATTATAAGTACTTACCTAGAACTTCATTGTTTATACTGTTTAAAAATATTAAATTTGAATAAGCCGATGAGTAATATACTTTTTTGTAAATCACCCTGTTTATAAGCATAGTACATTAAGACACTATATATGGGGTGTAACAAGATTTTTATTATCAGTTTATAGACATTATCGAAATAAAATGGCGCCTAACAAGATTTGGACCACAAATTTATATTAAATCTGCATACCAAGAAGGTAAATTACATTTAGGGATGTCCAAAGTTCTGGTCAGTCCAATTGAATATTAGTAAATCCGTATAGTGTTGTTGGATGACTTACTATACAGTATTATAGTAGCATCTCAAAATATGCCAAACGGGTAAACGTGACAAAAATATGCAATGTATTAAATATTTTATTCCGATTAACATAATTCATATCATATGAAAAATTAAAATTGTTTTTATATTTTTAACGTTAATTGATCTATGTTGGTGTAGATATTTTCAGATAAGACTGGCCTTGATATGTCCTTAATACTCATACCCTTAGCAGTAACATTAATACGAATAGTGTTTTAGCATCCGTTCGTGTGTAGAATTTTACAACGTTCTTTTTACAGAATATTCGGCACAAATGGTTTTTTTTATACACATAATATATATTATATGATTATTATTATTATTATTATTATATTCAAGACATTGCCCATAATAATTTTGATAACATATTTATCTCACTCGGTTTCTCCCATAAGTTGACAGTATTTTATGATAAAAATAACCCAGCTGAGTGTAACGAACAACACTGATTTTTTTCTGCGAATTATTATTGTAGGGGTCTCCCGAAGCATAATTCAAACGTCACGGTCTCTCGGGCTCCCGTTACTTTGTCCTCTCTCTAAATTATGTAAAAACTTTTTCCTCTGGCCCATGGCTGTCCGCATACAAAACAAAATGGCAAGTATTTTTATTTAGTTTCCTATACACATGTTTTGTACATTTTAACAATGTGATTATTGTGGCAAAGTTTTAAAGGTTAAATGACAAAGAACTTTTATACCAGCTGTTGTGTTATTGGTGTATACATATATATATATATGTGTATTGCATTTTCTCTAGGACCAATTATTATTATTTCCTCTCCAAATTACAGGAGAGATTTTTAAATGTGTCCGCATACCCGAAACGGTATGCAAGTGAAAATTAAATAAGTAAAATTGAGAAAATGTTCGAGTAAACTTTCGACCGAAAGTCAATGAACGTTGTATAGGTAATTAAATGTTGTTTTCAAACTCTGGAATAGAACGATAAACAATGCAAGTTTGAATGAATTCCAATTAAATTTATCGAACTATATAATTATTTAATTATTACTTTATTAATGTGATTATTGGAGCGGTGCATCGTCTGCACCAGTTAAATTTTGATAATAGCCTCGGGCCTTATAGTTGTTGTCGTAAAGTTCTATAATATTTTTAAAAATTCTAATTATTTTTTCAATTTTTCAATTTATCATGTAATTTTTGGTGCCAATAGATTTGGTATTAATTAGTTTTTTTTATATACATTTGGAATATTAAAATATGATTGGGTATATAAGATCGTTTTCTCTCGAACCGCGCTCTTGGTTTAAAATATGCGCAGCATTAATATACATAAACAATATATTACGTTTAGTTTTTTAAAAATGTATTGTCCACAAAAAATGTAATGAATACCATTTTATATACAGAAGTTCATTAGCTTAACGGTGGTCGTGCACATGTTTAATTATTTTCATCAGAAAAATCAAAAATTTAAACTATTTGTTGAATCTACTCACAATTATAGGACCATGTTATATAAATATATATGTATACAGTATGTAAATTAATTAAAAAGTAAGTAGCTGTAGTTAGAAAAATAATACTAATTGATACAAAATTATATTGTAGTGCAGTAATTTTTAATATAATGTATGAATAATAGCCTACCTTTTACAATGCTCTAATATAAAAATAAGTAAAAACCACTTAATTTAGAGTTATTTATTTGTAACATGGAGACAATTTTTAAATCGTTTGAATTTTTAATGAACGAAAGAAACTTCTATTTCAAAAAATACACCATAATATTATAGTAAAATGTTATGGTTTTCACACTTTGATTTGCTAATTCAATAGATTACAAAGAACACGCAACTCGTTGATATATTTTTATGTAACATTTTTTTAGTTATTTTTTCAATAAATAAATACCATTTATACGTACTCAGAAATTGTAAATTTCATTTTATTAAATTAATAAGGTTAAATAAAATAAAAATTATCTCTACCTAATGTTAAAGTAAGTTAAACACCTGCATTATTCACTAATAGAATTTTCACATTATAGGTATAACATTAATGACACATATCATTATATCAATAACTTCATCAAGTATAATTATTTAGGTACTTTTAAAAATGTTTAGATCAATTATAATTTAAATACTATATTTAATCGTTTTTTTCAGACAAGACTATATTTGATTTAGATATTAGACCACGATGAAGTTAAAATTAATTTGAATATAATTAGCAGTGTATAGTGAACAATATTATAAGAACCAAAATGTAATACTATTTACTATTTTAATGAGCAGAGTATCTATCTTTTATTATGGTTTGAATTACCAAACATTATAGTTATCAAAACTATACAATTTTATCATAATATTATGTTTTATTCTTTGAAATAGAAGTTTCTTTCTTTTATTCAAAATTCAACTGATTTAAAAATTGTTTTTTTCTTCATATTATAAATAAATAACTCTACAAAATGGTTATTTTCGAATTTTCAAAATGGTTTTTGACGTTTTTTATTTCAGACCATTGTAAAAGGTAAGTTATCAATCATATATATTATATTAAAAAAACTGCACTACAATATCTTCAGTATTTTTCAAAATACAGTTACTAGATTTCCAATTAATTTACATAGGTTAGGTGTACATATTATTACAACTAGTGAAAAATTAACAAAAATTTATGAACTCCAACTAAACTAAATACAGGGTGAAACTTTAAGCAGTAAAAACTTTTTATCTCAAACATTTTTTTTCTACATAATTTATAGCCATTATAAAATGACATTTTTGAAAAAAAAATAATTTTTTCCATTTTCTTATCGTTATCTTGTTTTAAGTTTTTACTTTTTTGAACGATAGTATCAATTTATGATTTTATACCTATTACTAATCAAAATATCTTTCCAAGAATTTCCATGCCTATTATAATTAAAACTAGGAACAAGTATAATTAATTTATTATTAAAGTTTAGATGAACGAAAAAGAGTGCCTTAACAGGAGTACCTAACAATTTTTGACCCACTAATCACTACTCCATTCGTCTGAATGTTATACCATAATGTTAACTGTTAAAATAATCACTCTGTATATAGTGCATATATGATGTAATATAGTACTATTATTTTTTATAAGATGTGAAGTACCAACAGGCAATAATGATAAAAAAAATCTAACAACCTAAATTGTTGTACTTATAATGTATAATATTTTACTCATGTAGTGTGTGTGTGTACATCACGATGACCGATTTTGTATATTATACATATAGATATATTTACTTTCACACTGTACAGTCAATACAAAATAGAAGGAAAATATTACGTCGTACAAGCTCTAGATGAATATTACTGTATACTGCCGTCGTGTGTGCGTGTATATTTCTTTATTATACTGCTGTATTCTGTACACCGGATGATTCGTTTAATGTAAGACACTCATTTTTTATTTACATTATTTTGAGTCATTAAGAAACAATATTTTTTAAATTGTTTATGTTTCAATTATAACATAGAATAATTTTTGGAGTACTTCGATATTACCTATAAAAATTTAATTTTAGACTAATATCTTATGATATTACTTTATAAGTGTTTAATTTTATATGAACGAAGTGAAGTTGTACAGAGCTATTGCATAAATTGTTATTGGTTCTAGGCCTGGATCGGGCTGGACAGCTATCGAGAAAAGCTCGATTGACTGGTTTATGAGGGTTTGGTGATAATTTGATTTTTTTATGATAGTGATAAATTAGAACAAACAGTATTAGTAAAAACATAATTAACTGGAATTATTGATTATTAAACCATAGAGTAACTATTGTAACTATAATCAAACATTAGTAATCCTAATTTTCGATGGGCCGACACACCTTGCCTATTCAGTGCTGGCGAGTTCACTACTCTAATCTTTAAATACTTTTATAATTATTAATTACGTGTTAAAATTTAATTTTTATTAATAGAAATACTCTGAATCATAGTCTGATTTTGGAATATGAAGTTAAAATATGAAAAATACTTCAAAAATAATAATAATAAAAAATTTTAGAAATATAGTTTTTTACAAAAATTATATTTGTAACAACTATAACGACTTTAAATGATGCTAAATAAATTTAAAATGTCTTCTGTTTTTTTTTTTTTTATATGTTAGTGTGCTATGTTAAATGTATCACTCCGTACAAGACAATTGCGGAATCCTGTGTGAAAATGTACATCGACCATGATATTATTGTATATAATATATATATATATATATATTATGTTATTTACCATACCTACTTTTCTCGACATTCTGCGTTGATCACGTATGGAAATATGTTTTTATATTATATTTGTGACACAATGTCAAAAATGACTTCGATCGTAAACGATTTGCAAGGTAATTTTTTCTTATAGGTGCCTACTACTACAGACTGTGCTGTACAAAACACGACAATATATTATGTACGTATAATGTATATGTACGTGTGTTTGTGTGTGTGTGTGAGAATGTATATCCTTCCAAAGAGAAGAATTGTCTACTCCATTGATCATGTAAAACAAAAAGAAAGTCTGTTGATAACACAACTGAAAATATGTAACGTGATGGAAACTGCGATAAATTCCTTGTCCTAGTCAATAATATAGTTGTTTGTTTTATATGACGTACAGAGTTATTTATGTAAAATATACTTAGAAGTCCATACCTCATTACAAGTAACGAACGCCGCTATTCCAGTTTACGATTTTGAATCTAAAAGATATTAATCGATATGGACTATTGACTTATTGAGTTATAACTGACCGCGAGTATGACGGTCGGCGGACCAATCAACATGTCCATCATCGGTATAGGGCAGTGACGACTGACGAGTGTAAACATACAATGTAGCTGTCTCGTTCGTGTTTATCAACCGTGGCGCCACTACCATCACCAATAATCATTATTATCTGATGGTCACTAATGGCATAGTCATCGTTTAAAAAGTTGGCTATAAAATAATATATTAAACACTCAACAGTTCTCATTTCCCGTAAACCAAAATTATTTCAATACTGACAACGTTGTATGTGAATCGTTTATTTATGAAAGGTGATGAGTTAAAATTATTTTTTTTTCTAATAAATATTTTCTGTGGCTAAAGACAGATTTTTATCATTGATAAGAGTCGTATGGTAGTTATATTTTATCACGGTGATTTAACTATTTAACAAGATGTTAAACAATTAAATTTAAGTCATAAAAAAGTTACTATTTATGATAGTATAATTTTGTTTATGATAACAGTCAAATAAGTCATTTATTTGCGAAAAGGATTAAATTCGTTAAATTAAACCTTCTACTATTGGTCAAATAATTGATATTCAAAAATTTAAATAAATATAGTTTATAAGAATAAAAATATAAATAACTAAATATATCTTAATATCTTTATAAACTAGAATCGTATACGAAAAAGTTTTATTTTTAATTCCCCAGAAATTTTACTTTTCGAACTAAACTCCTTTCATAAATAAACAAATAATTTATAGTTATATAAATTTTTCTAATTGATCATTAATATTATTTTAATAGGTACCTATAGTATAGGGACTAGAAATATTTTCTAAGAAATTCCGGTAAATAAAAAATAACTTTGATATATAAATTTCGTGAAATTTGAAAGAAACTCGAGCTGATTGAGTGGTAACCACTAACCGGTAAGTGATTTGTGACTCATCCAACCAGAAAAATGTAATTCTTGTAGAATTTTCTCAGTAATAAGATCCTCCAACGGGTGTGCACGAAGGAGAATATTTCATAGCAATCTTTGCAAAGCAATTGTATTTAATTCGTAGACATGCGCACGAATGCAATGAGTGCTGCTTTCGCTGCACCTGAACACTTATTTAGGATTTACTGGGCTGGTAGATATTTATTTGAAAACATAGAAAGAATGAATAATTTTAAAAATTTAAAATTTAAAATTAAATTAAAATAGAAATTTTAATAATTCAAGACTCGTGTAAACGTGCTATTTTTAAGGAGTTGTGTTTAATCAATTATTTTATTCCTTGCTCGTCGTTAATATAATCGTGTAATAATTTGTTTATATATTTATTTATTAGTGTGTAAATACTTACCAACCACCGATAAATAGATATTAGTATATTACTATAATAGATACTAATAATATTGTAGTTGACTACCTAAAGTGTCCTCAACCATAATCCGCATCAATGCACTGTTTATTGTTTATTTCTTATCTGGTTTTCCGACGGTTGTAAATATTGTAAATACATAATATACAGTATATACCTATATTATAGGTCTTATACTATGAGTCTATAAACATAATATTATGCTATTTTTTTTTTTTTACCTATATGACTATATTATATAGTATTTATGATCAATGATATTATGTAATTATATACAGCAGTAGAAGCTAATTCTAAACAAGCCATATTGTTAAGAGATGTTTATAAATTAAGTATAAAATAGTTAATAATTTTACTCTAAGCTTGATGTACAGAGCCGCGTTAAACTGATTCAAGAGCTACATGCGGCTCGCAAGCCTCGTTGTGGCCACCCCTAGTATACATAGTGTATAATATTATGCTTTTCACAGTGGCGTGGGGCTTAACCCCTCCCCCCATAAGTAAAACATATATAATGATTTCTTTTATGGAATATTACATTTTAAATGAACATTTTTTTTATACATATAAATTGTAACACCCTTCCCATAGATGAATTCTAACTGCGTACGCCACTGGCATTACAGATTACATATTATTGAATTTAATAACAGTGGTAGGTATACTTAATTATTTTGTATAGTAATAAAATAGTTTAGTTATTCAAATACTATTTAATTATTTGTATTTTATATAAGTCCTATGTAATTCCTTGTTTAATATAATATGATAAATGATAAAAGTGTATACAGTAATATGTCATATTACTATATTATCATGTATAAATATTATCGTTTTTTATTTACTATATTGCTTATATCTATCACAACGAGGGAAATAAGTGGGTTGCTTCTGTTGGTCCGGCTAAAAACGTATATTGTACCCGACACAAAATCCTGCGCACGCCTTTGTGCTTTTACTCCTATAGGCCGGTAAACGCTACGTCGCATTTTTAAACGGTTTGGTTTAGCTCGTAATAGTTATGTCGTAATTATTATTATTTCTCGCCGCTGATATGATGGTAAATGTGCAATGTCGTCTGTCGTCTCCTGAGGTGTAACTTATCCGACAACGAGCGTAATACGTCCATCGGCGACTCTATCGTTCCATTACTTCTCGGGCCCGCACACACCCGTCCGCATACATACAATATTGACCGATGGCGATTTTTTGCACGCGATAAGCACTGTTTTGTATTTATATATGCACAATAAACACGTAAACAGCTATCTAGATCGTAAAAAAGAAATTAACATTAGACCGTTAATTTGTTTTTTTGTTTACAATGAGCGTACCTACAATGGATCGTAACTCACTGTTTACTGCGGATTGTACAACTACAGTGTACTGAAAGTGATAAAAATCATAGTAATAGACTTGTCGGTCGTCTGTGTATAATAACATCACAATGTATGTGCGGATTTGTGTTTTTTTAATTCGCCCTTGCAGAGACAAAAAAAAACAGATTAATCCTTCCGCAGGTATCATCCATTATGCAGATTAAACTATACCGTTGTAATATCGTTTAATATAGAACGGGGAAAAAATTGAATGCTTACCTTAATCTCCGAACGGCTAACGGCAATACGCCATTTAATTTCCGTTACGATTTTCTTATTACCGCTGTCTCCGACTGGTCTTCGTCGGTCGTTATTGTAAATCTCCCGAACGATACGTCATCCGTTTTCCGACCTCAGATAAAGGATGATCAACGAATCCGTGTCTGACCGACAATCGACTTCCGATCCGAAAACGACAATTTAATGTCACCGCGTGGTCCGCTCTGTAATCTACAAGTACAATAGGTACCTACTACCTACAACTCGCATTTCCAATCAACGGACACCCAGAGAATAAAAAAATATATATTATTCGTCGGTGTACGTGTTCATTGTTAACAGTTCAGTAAGCATCTGTGGGATTTTTTCCGAACGCTAACCATATAGTCCGATCTATAATTTTGGATATGATGCGATCCGCATGACTATTGACTGTACACCTCGAATTAACCTAAAAGATTCGACGAGATGTTGTTACGTAGGTATGGCGTGTTATAATAACTATTGCTTATGTAAACTGCGTGTCGGCATAACGATTGCAATACCATATCGCAGCTTTTGTCCCGTCCTGCACCTGTTGCCGCCCAGCGCACAGTTTGCCGAATGTATTATAAAACCCTCTTCCTCCTCCGTCTAAAATATTATTATTAGCATACCGCTCACCGCTCGCCGGAATTTGAATTTATTAAATTCTGATGGACGAAGTTCTTACGACCTGCACCCACTTGGTTCGGCTACTTCAAAGTTTATGGATGCATCACGCCGCTGCATACAAATGTGTACGTCGTTGTGACAACTGACAAGTACCTATTTATATATACACATAGTATAACGTCGTCGAGTCTTCATCAGATTATATTACTACAGCAAGTATTTCTGATGATCTGAATATTGAGCAAACAAATCAGAATTTGTATCATTTGCCACCGCGTGGCTATGAACGATGGCATTTGTGGAAAATGAAATAATAAACACAATAGGATGCATATAACGTTATTTATTTGAAAGTTTTTTAAAGTCATTCATTATTATTACATAACAGATACTGCAGCTATGTAAAATTAAAGTCACGATGAAGGAATTAATAATAAATTAGAAATAATTTGTAAAACCAAGGTTTGTATTGTGCTAGAAATTTAAGTAAAAACAAAAACGCGTTATTTATCTCATACAATATTTTAGTAAACTAAATTTATAGTTATATTCATCACCTTATATACTTTATATACACTATATACTTTCTTAATTTACTGAAAAACTCTATTAAAATCTATTTTGATACAATATATGTACAAGGGAGTATACAAGGGAACTATAGAAGCAATGCCCCTCCCCCCAAAAAAAAGAGGCTGGTGAAAATTATTATAATATTATACAATATACATTTTATGTTACTAATACTATATTTAACATTTATTTTCAATAGAATAATGTCAAAACTTGCCTCAGAAAAATATAAAATTATTCTTATAATCTTATTGCATGTTTCTAAATAACAAAAACACAGTACTTTTAAATAAATTAATAAATCAGAATCACAATATTTATTTATTTATTGGATAATTTTATAGATTACCTAAAAACACGTTTTTCACAAAATATTAGAATTATTTCATCTATCTTTTTTCCGTCTAATTTAAAAAAAAATACCAAAAGACCAAAATGAAAAAACTGACAAAATAAAATTAGTTACTAAATATATCCAAATATTACTTTATAAGAATGAAATATCCTCCCAATTAGTTTGGTGAATAGTATATTTGGAAAAAAATGGATACGTGAATATAAAGAGGGTCTGAAGATCTATTAGTGATTTCTAAGGATGTCATTGAACAAGGTCCAATTGAAAACGTTTTTTATAAACAAAATATGAAACTATTAATTACTTTGTCCATTAATAATTTTAGCTCTGAAAGAACACTTTCTTAATTGAGGCGTTTTAAAACATGGTTAAGCTCAGCGATGTATGAAACACGTTTGATTAACTTGCAATATTTTATTGGAATATATCACAAATTAAAATTATTAACTATAATAAAATTGAATTTAAATGTTTTGTTTATTTATCAAAACAAAAATTTAAATTATTTATTACAATTTTTTAAAAGAACTATAGGTAAAATATAATGAAAAATAAAATAACGATGTTCTAGTCGTTTTAGAGACCATTAGTTATATGCACGTAATATTTTCAATTTTGATCTACTTAAATAAGTTTAACTCGTATCATTCATCATTATTCATTATCCTGATAACAAAAAAGACCTCGATAATCTCAATTGATTTTATTTGATGTCCCCCCCTCCAATCAGACATCATGAACGCTGCGCTGTTTGTGCAAATCCCAATACAAGTAGCCCAACTAATATTTTTGGATATCATATAATTATTCATTGTTTTAGAAAATTGCTGCTGTATTATCAATGTAAGAGTATCTTACATAAATTAAGAATATAGCTGAATTACTTATATTGCTGTTGATTCGTCCAATTGGATGGCATAAAATAATGATTTGTTATCTTATACCCCATATCATTAATATGACGAAAAATTCGTCTATGAATAGGGTAATTGGACTAAAAAAATGTTTTTATTTTTGATACGTATTCATTAGCAAATAGTTCTGAACATGTATCGATCATACAACGTTTAATTAAATGTTCATAAATATTACACAGGTATTTTGTATTTGCAATATGAATAGTGGCAATTATAATACGTTTAATAAATTTAATTTAGCATCTTTGTTAGATAATCCACCAAATTGAATTATTTTTTTCAGAATATTCATGAAAACCCATGTACTGTATTTAAATAATAGGTAGGTGCAGCTATTTATCTATTGAATAGCTCGGCTATACTCATTGTTATATAATTTAATGTATTTTCATATTAAATCTATTAATGAAACAAAAGTATAAATTATCACACATTATTCATAGGTTAGACAATAGTTTTAAATTACATATAATTACATTATACTTTATCAATAATACTATACGTGTATGGTGGTAAATATAACAATCAAAATATTACATTCATTAAGATCTTGTAACGGGACAAAGCGGTAATAACGGATGAGAAATGAGAATGGGACGTCGATCGACAACGACAGGCGATTTGTTTACTACGACCATAGAAATCACATGTATAAAAACAGGGCAATAGGGTAGACACGCTATTATTGAACGTCAAAGTCAAAAACAACAACCAATCAGAAGCCGAATAAGTATTATACGGTCGGTATTTATAGAGGTAGGATTCGGGACCAACACTTACCCCACCATCAACACTCGAATCGTCAACACTATATAACACAGTCTGAATATTTTACGTAAATGTAATATAAAGTTATTTCATATTTATTTCCATGTATAAAGCCGAACGCAATAAATTTAACATGTTGAATCTTTTTATCACGTTTCCTATATAGATGTAGGCTGGTTGAAAAATCGACTGGAGTTTATGATGAATTCTATCTTATAATTCCCACTCAGTTATTTGAAGTATACAATACAATATTTTATAGTTATAATCGTGTTTATTATACAGTTAAATATTCAATCAAATCCGATAAAAATCCGCATTTAGTATTCGTTTTACCATGATAAAACAAGCAAATATGTAGATAAAATAACATTAGTACATAAATTAAAATTAGAAAGTATAAATATGTATATAATATACTATTGTATATTATATTATATATTATTAATATAAATATTATTAGAAAATTGATTATCAGCTGCTAACTGCTTATATGTATTCATAGACGTGCGCACGGAGCGAGCCGGACGAGCCCCACCTCGACCGGGATCTTTTTAGGGGCATAGTAAAATTTCAAATTTGTGTATATTATATTTAAGTATATCATTGTATTCGTGTAGATCCTGAAAATTGTATTTATCGTAATAGTGAAATAAAATTAAAAATATTTGTGTATCACTACATAATTTTTATTGATTTATTTATCTGATTAAAACATTTTGCACAAAATGTCAAAATATGTAGCTGTTCGACTATAGAAGTACTAGTCTATACTCTGTAGTATAAAAGACAACGGCCTATCGTCTATGGGAAATAGGAAAATTCATTTATCAATTATTACATAATTACACATTATATATTTATTACCTACTAAGTTTATATGTATAGTTGCATTTACAAATATGCATTAGGTATTTACGTTTATGTATTAATATAATATTTTATTTTATTTTTAACTTAAAAAATATACAAGTACCTATGTCTAGCACGTTAATGTCGTGTGCATATACAACTTGATTCTATTTGTATAGGTAAATAAATAGTATACAATTTTGAGTTTACAATTAGTAGTATGTAAATGTGTTAAAAAAAATTAGGGACACTCTCCAATATAATATACTTGCCTATATATGTATTACATACCTAATAGCTAGTATTCTATTAATAATAAAATATTTATTTATTTATAATTTTCAAGGGTTTAATCATTAAATACAAAAATATAATTTAATTTTTAAAAAGTAAAGTTGCTGCAATTAAATTAATAGTTATTAGTTTCTATATGAACCTATAGTTATGTATAAAAACAGTATTCTTCTTTCTCTTCAAAAAAAAGCGAATAAGCTCTTTATAACAAAAAAAATCAGTAGACAGATGTAATTTTTAAACAAATATAATTTACAACATTAAAAATGAAAATAAGGATTCATGGTGGCACAGCCACATGTCATTTGTCATAAGATTCCTCAGTGGTTCATTAGATAAGTAATAATTAGTATTTAATAGTACATACAGCAGTAAATAATGGCAATACTTAGAATGTCTATTAAGCTATAAGTAAGTAATATAATATAAGTTACTGATTATTATTATTATAATGGTACCTATACATTTTCATATAATACCAGGTATTTAGAGAACTTTTAAAAAAGACATTTTATATTTAAAAAACATCAAGTTCACTAGTTAAGTTCCCGTATTCAAGATAGTGTTTTATTTTCTATTTGCTCTTTTGTCTAAGAGCACTGCCAGTTATAGCGTAGCAGTTGTATCGACTAGAGTCGAGGTAACGGTTTGATTGTTTTAAGAATATATTATGTGAGACATGAGCAAGTGTTTAAATTTTAAATTATAAGTTATAAGAAGAATGTAGTAGAATTCTAAAATATCGTTTACTAAACTTTTAAGATACCTATTATACAAATGCTTATAAACTTTTATATTAAGTTTAAAGTTCCTAATCAAATGATATAGACACTTGGTACATGCAAATTAATTATTGGATTTCTAACATATTACGTATGGAGAATATTCATAAAAAATGTTTTTCTTAGATTTTTTAAAAATGTAACTATAATAATTATAGCATTAAAGTGTTAATTTTTCTAACGAGTAATAATAATAATAATAATAATAATAATAATAACAATTGTATACATTTAAGTACACTGCAAGAATATTATGTAGGGTTTAGGTTATAAAAATAAAGCTAGACAATTTACTTTTCCTGAAAGAACAATGTAGAAAAGTTTATAAAAGTTTTTACACGGTAAACAAAATTTTGGCAACTTTATTAAAAACTCAAAATACATTGTATACTCCGTTCAGAAACTTTTTTGTTTAGAACTTTATAACTATTTGAGTCAAAATTAAGCCACGCGAAAAATGTATCCGTTTGAATAGGTATGTTTATTGTATATAAACCAATTGACAATACTCCCTTTCCATTGTATAAATGACATGTTTCTAACTATGTAAACAATTATTTTTAAACAGTATTGTTATATGCGATCTAAAAAAAAACTTTAAAATATTGTAGCTTAAACCTTAGTTAAGTGATTCATCAAGCATACTCATCCCCATTTTTTATTTTAATAACAAATGTATCTAAATTCTGTTTTTTGGAATATTTAAATAAGATTGTAAGGTCAATATTACAAAACTTAGATTTTTATATCATTCAAGGAATACGAAAATATAGACTTTTTTTCAAATAATATTCGCCATTTTTGCCTGTAAATTGTTAGTCAGATTTATTTTCAAAATGTTGATGTATCTAAATTTAAATTTGGACGAATAATAATTGAGTCTTTTAAACTTTGTGTTTTAAAAAATAAGGAAGAAAAATTATAATAATGGATTTGAAATATATGGGAGCTACGATAATTTGAAACATCGCGTATAATAATTATATATTAATCGATTAACATTTTATAATTTATAAAAATATCCATATAACGATAAACGATACTAAGCTGATAATATTGCATAATATATTTTATATGTTTGTAAAATAATTTTTAATTGTTATTCTTCTTAGTATATTATACGTATTATTAAATTAATAATTCAGAAACAATTAGTTCAAATGATGATTTAGATACATCAGCAATTACAACAAAATCGTCATTAGATTTATTTAAAAAAAAAGTTTTATACTCGTATTTCACCCCGTAAAATGTGAGAGAAGTGAGAATGATTGCTAAATCACCATGTTTACGTTAATTATACGGAGAGATACATTTAACGTAAGACATTTAAGATTTTAAAAAACAATAGCATTTTTGAAAATATTTCTTTTATATAATTTAAAGTTTATATAAAATCTCATTTTTGAAAAAATTATTTTATATTTTGTTTTCATTGCTATAATTGTTTAAGTTTTTAGCTTTTGAATAACAAGTTGTTATTGACAACATACATTTTTAATTTAATATTCTGAAACATAATATTATTCTGAGAACTTTTATTTATAAAAAACAGATTTTTGACAAGTAACTTATTAGTTATAAAATGTATAAAGTATTTAAAATTTAAATAAGCTGATACAATAAATATAATAATAAATGGTACAACATTTTACGGGATGCCTATACTAACACTACTTGTACCGCTCAACTCCTCTCATCTAAACATCAAATACTTATAAATCATATACTACTAGTCCGAAATTCTTTTATATAATTAAAAAAATTAAAATAAAGAAAATTAATAAGGTTAAACAAATGCATGTTTTCATAGAAAACGTAAATGATAAAAATAGTAAAGAATATTTTTAATGTGAAACATCTAATGGCGCGGTACGGTAAGTAAGAACGACTGTGGCGTGGCGACGCGTCGCCACGCCCCAATCGTGACTCGTCAGCTCAATTCGCCAAAGCTCGGCGAAAAATTAATAATAATAATTAAAAAAAAAAAATAATAATAATACATAATAATAATTTTCAATATTATTATAAATAGAAAATTGTTGATGTTTCACATCTACCAGGCGTCCCGCGACGGCTCGGTTTTGATTTTGATTTTTCTTTTAGAACAATTTGATTTAAAAGAAAAGAAATATTTTCAAAAACTTTAATATTTTCTAAAATAATGAGTGTTCTATGTTGAATGGATCACAAGATATACAATTTCATAACTCAAGACACGTTGGAGTCACATACATTATATTATAACCATTCACTAACGGATTCAACGTTATTTTCAAGTAGAAACTACATGTCTACATGCATACTGTAAGCATAGTTAGGAAAAATAGATTTTTATTTTATTTTTACAGAGTGTATTTTGAAAAGTAAATAATTATATGGGCATCTGGCAACATTCCACGTCCATGACAGTTCACGTAAGGTAAATAAATCGTTTTTCATTGTAATTCTAAATGTCTAAATATTAGAGAAGTCGAGAGTATTATAATTTGTGTGCGGATACCTATCTATAGTCTACATATTACGGTAAAAACTAGTCTGCTACTCGGTTGTTATTAATAGAAAATATGTCTGCATAATAATTAAACGTCTTATACAATAAAATTTGTCGCTAGACATATAAATATATGGACTGCGCGTAAAGAGAGAAATAATTTTCATCAACAAGTGAGAGACGCAGACAACAACTTACCCAAAAAAATTAAAATATTATTATTTGTTTATGATTATCACCAATTTGTATTTCATACAGTTTAAAAATGATTAGTAATAAAAATAACATTGTTTACTATAATACAATTATTAATAATTCTAAAACAACTTAAACTCTCAAACTCAAGAATAATATTAAATATAACAATCATTCAGTAACTGAACTAGTGATCTCGACTTATACTATTATAATATTATGCATTGTTTAATTGCTACACGCATCACGAGATAAAAATTTGTCGGCTTGCCTAATTTATTTTCTTCAAAAATCAAAGCTATTTCTCGCGGTGTTAACAATAAGCTACATTGTACATTTGACTTTATTAATTTGCTATATACTGTTGTACATATGCTAACTATTAAGTGAATAAAGCATAGTAATCTAAAGCATACAAAATATACCAAGATTTTATGTCAATTTTAAATTAATTATTGTTTTAATTTTATTAAAATTCAATATTTCATCAAAGTTGATTGACGTTAAGATATTTGATTCAATATATAATTTTCATTATGCAGTGTTTAGATCAACTCTAAACAGAAAAAAAAAGAAACAGTTTTTAACACTAAATTATAGTCCATTGTATAAAAAACAAATTTTCAAGTATTCAATGATGGTTGTTATTACATTATTTACAAGAAAACTATTGAACATGAAAAATTGTTGTTTTTTTTATAACTTTTTAAGATTTTTATTATACTATTACATCATATTGGCTTATATGAATTAAGGAAAAAAATCAGTAAGTGTACTTTTATTTGGAGATACTGTAAAATACTTTTTAATATATCAATGTGATGAATATATGTTATTTTAGATGTTTATAAATAAGTTATAATAATAACGTGTGCATTTTAATATTAAATTAACTCTATAATCATCTACTGATAACAATTTTGAAAAAAGAAAAATTACGGTATAGTGGCCTTATGACGGCAAAATTATAGTTGCAAAAAGAAAATTAAATTTACTCCAATATTATCGTAAATATTTTTAATTTTTATAAGGTAAGCCTTATTTTTTAGGTTTACTTATTAAATATTTATTGTTATTAATTAAAAAAATATGTACTTAATCGTAATTTTAAAATGAAAATATATAACATATTTACATATCTAAGTATATAAAGAAAATATATCTCGTTATTTTAATTTAAATTTTAAATTATAATAAGTATTATTAAAATGACTATAATCATCGATACGAGTAGTTTATAATATGATTTATTTTTACAGCGGGTTTTCACAGTTTTTCTTAGTATTTCCACCATGTTCATTTCAAAAGTCTTAACTTTTCAGTTTATACAATAAAGATAAATTACACTGTCATTGACCGTAACATTTTCATTTATGCAACAACATTTATTGTCTATACATTATCATATATGTTAGACAATTAAATAAAAATATTAATCATGCGTACATTTCTAATTTTTCCAATCTCTTCATACAAATTGATCTTTGTTTAAATTTATAAAAGAACACATGAAATTGAGAGAGTAAAACTAAGCTTGGTTCATTAGTAATTGAATAAACTTTCTAACTTTTAACTTAAAAGCATTAAATTATTAATTATTTCTTATTTAATAATTTATAATTTATTCATTAAACATATAAAAATACTTTGTGTTTATGGTAAATATTTTTGTATGAAGCATAAGTTGATGGTAAACATGTGTATATACCACGAAATCGCATTTTTTTAGTGGGACATTCGAACATGATCGTGATGTGTTTACCGCGATGATAAGTTTATATCCGTCGTGAAGGACGAAAATATAATATGCTACCGGTATAAATAAAATTATTAATATATATAATATAAGCATGGATAATATTCAATAAAAAAAAATGTCAAAGTTTAAATGTATTAATTTTACGTAGATAATATTTAATGTTAAAGTTTAATTCATACACCATTACTTATCGAAATTAACTGTATGTGGCTTATAATAAAGTCTTTAATGATAATATATTATTGTATGACATGGGTAAACATTTGATAATATAATATCGTTAGGTAATTAGATTAGCGAGTCGTGAGAAACCAGTGACTATTCGGTATGAGTCAATTGATAAAAATCAAACGTTTAATAATGTTACGAAAAAAAAAAAAAATCTATCGATTTATCCTGTCAATTTTAATTTCACTGATTTTAAGTCATTGTAGCAAACTATAATGGTTTATGATTATTCCATCGCAGTCTTCACAGTACCCATACTTAAAACTATTGTTATTTTATAGCCATGAATAAATTATTAAAAGATTGATTTTTTTTTATTGATTCCAAACCCTGCTTTGGTTCTTATAAAAGTATAATAAAATCGAGTACGTGTAGATCGAAAATATTTTTTACTAAAATACATGTTGTTAAAATTTTTTTTAATTATCAAAAATGCAATATTATTGAGTCTAAAATTCTAAATTTCTTAGTGCATGTCGACAATTACCAAACACCAGGAACTAACTATTACGACCTTCAACCCACTTTATAATTTGTAAACATTAAGTACCTATAATAGATTTTTAATTTTATTATTTTCAATTTAAGAATGAATCGAATCACTAAAGATCAATTCAAATTACTAATAAATATATAGGGCAAAACTCGAATATAAATTGTATTTTACAAGTTTAACCATCAATTATAAGCAACAGATTTAACTAATCCGTAACAACATAGATATTTTGATTTTTATTCTTAATTACACTATAAAATATATAGCAAGTAATATTCTTTCATCGAAGAACACTTAATTAGAAATAAATAAATTACGAGTTAGTAAGCCTTAAATTAGCTATAAGTATTTACAATTTAGATGATTGGAACCTAACCGGACACCTCTCAAAATGTCTGTCCACTTTTTCTCACTTTAAATTCGTATTAGTTATTACTAATTGATTTTAATATATTAAAATATACAAAGTAATATTTTAAATAGCAATATAAAATATTTCATTCAAAAAAATAACCAAAAAGAAAAAGTAAAAAATTCAATTGTTTTAAAAAACCTTGTTTTGTAACCACTTTGGGTTATGTAAATATGAATGAATTTCCGGTAGAGTATAAGCTATAATATACATCATGATCATTTTTTTCAAGAGCCAAAAAATATAATGATCATACATAAAAAAATAATGTTACTTGTCAATAAGAATCGTTGAAATTTTAGAGATAAATAACAGACCAAATGATATTTCAATAAATAAAAAAACTGACAGTTGTCACTATGTTAGATAAAGGTTAATGACAATAAGTATGATACGTTTATACTCAATATCTATTTACATAATATACCTACACATAGATGAAACTAGACGTTTTTAAAAGGTTATAACATAAAAGGTTACTAACATATTTTAAAAATTCCCCTTCCCTCTTCAAAGAAATAAATTTAAATATGTATGATTTTTTATAAAAATATATGTGAATTTGCCTATAAATACCTTTTCAATTCATATATTGAGAATTGTTTTTTGTATAAGTATTTAAAATACTTAGAAATTAGGGTACTTTTTGTATATAATAGCTATATTGCATCAATATATTTAAGCTAACGTTGAATTCAAAGTAAATATACCAATGATAATTGAAGACCATGGCCTATTTGCACTGCAAATACTGTGTCGTCGTAAAAAAACGACCTATTGACATCAACCACCACCGTTCATGACATTATTTATTTCTAAAAATATACCTTTATTTGACGAAACATATTTTACAAATCTTTACCTAATCTAACATAGTGCATCCTACTGAAATAATTCAATTAAATAGAAATAAAAATTAGTACCTAAAAATGATTTTCAATTGTTGATATAAATTAAAAATATTTTAAAAAAATATTCTTAAATTGTCTTATAATTTATTAATAACTACGCCAGATATAAGAATTTAGAAACTAATATAACATATGTCGTATTATGTATAACTATTGTAAATATTTATAAAAATAGGTATTTTTCCTTTCCGTCACTGTGCTAGTATGTATCAAAAACGGTATTTTAAATTTTTTTCAAGTACAATTTTTTATATAATATGTGCTCACTTGTTAGCGTTAAGTTAGGTCATGGCCTGACTGGCCTGATCCGTAGTTTCATCTACGTGAGTACATCGTGATGCAACCATAAATCAATATATTTACGGTATTTCTCATTTATACGAATAACACGGTAAAAGTTTTTTTTCGAATCGTTTTACTCGAATGACATTATTCATTCAGTTAGTACTGGAAATAATAAAATGATTTTGTTTCCTTGACTTCTATATCAGAGTTTTTGGACCTGGAAATAAACTTTCCCTTGTAGCACTGACGACATAATTGAAAATTCATGGCTTGTGAATAATAAATGTTACTTCCGCCCCTTTGCCTACCCACCGTTTGTGGAGCCGGCTCTCTTAACGTTTGTCCGCCGACTCGATTATCTCACATACTATTTTGACACGCGAGACTATTGTTTTGACAAAAACTGATCGCGAAACGCCATAAATGTCATAAAAAAGGATATATTTGTATTTTATTATAGCACAATAAAATTTCCTGCCAGTGAAATGCCACCGACGTCGCTCCCATTGTTACATTATCGTTTAAAAACGTTTTATAACGAGCTCCAGTTCGATTCTTATTTTGGTCCCCGGGGGCTTTTAAAAAGTATAATATGATACAAAAGAATTTCAATATCTCTTAAAAAGTTGGAAGTCCTAAAAAAAATCTCGAGGGGACGATAGTTATTAAAATAATTATAATTTTAATAAAAACCATAATTGTTTTAATAGATTGAAAAAAAAATAATCAGAAACTCTCAGTTTTCCTACTGCTATCTTAATAATATTTAATATTCATGGGCAATGCAGTATTTTTTTTTAAATGAAATTGATTTGTTTCAAAGATTTAGTTTTAAACTTTATGTAAATATCTGTTTGAAATTTACATACACTAGTCATGAAATGTTATATATTTTCTATTCTAATAATTATTATTTAAAACTTACATTTGCAACAAAAATATTTAAATAAAAATTAATAACTACATGATATTTTAGAAATTACGAGCATATAACGTTAGTTTGTATTTATCAATATTATGTTTAGTATCCCGGTTATATTTGTTTTTATTTTATTGTAAAATGTTTTAAAACAATATAAAAAATGTATAATTTTACAATTTGCTCATAGTATGTTATGTAATAATTAGGCATAAATGATAATAATATATACATGTATTTATTACTATAGTCTCTTCATTTTGGTAGGTGTTTAAATTTAGATAATTTTCTTCTCACAGACATTAGATATTTTTATTGCATTATATATTAAATGTTGTCCTAAAACTTCTACGTTTCGTCTCTTACTAAGTAGCATTGCAGTGCACTCCGATAATCAATGTCAAAATCTGAAGGATCAGTATTTGTACTTCTTCATTTTCGTAAACCGCGTCTAATTCTGATTTCCATGAGTACGTTTCTGTTGTCTATAATATTTTCGATCGTATTTTGATAATTATCTTCCATGTATACCTAGGTAAGTTTCATCCCGTTGGGTGATCTAATATTGTATTTTTATCTCTCTCGGTGACTCATTCTAACCACATTATTTTAATCTCGCTAGTAGTGGAAGTTCTATGACGATTTCACTAGTTCTGATAAATGGTTTTCAAATTTTTGTTAACTATCAATTAGTATTTCTACAAACATAAGGTGGCATGTAGTAACGAGTCTACTACTTTCTTTCTGCCGTTGTCGCTACTTTTCTTATTGCACATGGAGAGGCAATCTCACTCGAATTGTGTTTTCTTCTGCTAGAGTAGATTACATGCATTAATTATTTTATTTATGTTGTAAAAGGCCGCATTCACTACTTTGGAATGTGTTGACTTGTGAATTTCCACACTGAAAAAGCGTATTGTCCACCTGATTAATAGAGGGCTAATCAGAGTATTCTATTTTAACTTTTTCTTTGTTAATGTTCAATCTTTATTTTGACTCTCGATTATTAATACGCTGATAAGTGCAAAGATTTATATGATTGAGATTGAGTTTTTAAATGGCTCTGTTCATACTATTTGGTCAATATCACTAATGATTTTTTAATTGTTACATATGTATATCTGAAGCTACTTCCTCATAATATAACTACTGCTAGAACATTAGCATATGGAGAGTGTATGATATCTTTGGTAATTGGTTGATCTTTTGTAAAACATTAAAAAGTATTAGCACCAGTATACTACATTGAGGTAGGTAGCTAGTTGTTTAATTTTTCTTTTGTTTTTTTTCTTTAGCGTGTCATAGAACATCGATCTTTTAGTAACTTTTCAATTATATTTGTAAATTTATAGTTTTTCTCCGTAATAGTGCTTATATATTACGATGTTGTTTTATTTATTTTTGGCGTTAACATGAGTGGTAATTTGTAGGTATGATTTTCTGTCAAAGTCTGATTGGAAAAATTAAATTGTAGTTCAAAACTTTGTTTCTCTCGTGGGAATGTCAAAATAACTTGAGTTTCATTTGATTAATAAAATGATTAGTTTATTTTTAGTACGTACTAAAAGTCTACAAACTACATATATTTAAAATCTATATTTATTATAATATAAGTCATGATAAACCGTTTAAGAATTAAATATATTTTTAGCTAATTGGCTAGGAAAATGTTATATAAATTAGATATAATATATTGTTTCAGCTAGAAATCAACATAATTTAAAGTATAATGGTTAGTATACAAGGAAATTTATTTAAATTTTTACACTCATTATTTTCAAATTTCAATTTTTTTGAAAAACATATTTTTATATAATTTAACGCAAAACAGCATTAAAAAAAAAAAGATTATTTCAGTATTTGTTATCGTTTTAGTTTTTTTTGTTAATTTGAATGACAAATTAACTTTTTTATTTCGTTATTCAAAGTACAATAATATTGTTTGAAGTTTCCGACACATAATAATCAAATTTCGAAAGACTATAGTTAATTAGTTATACGTATTTAAAGTTTAGATAAACAGAATTTAGTGCACAGGGGTACCTCCCAAAAATGTCGATTCACTACTCGTTTATCATAACTTAAAATACTTATAAATAATTAACTATAACTTATAAGAAGTTTGAAAAACTTAACAAAATATCCTGTTTCGGAAAATGAAATTTAAAATATAAAAGTACGTGTGAAAAAATTATTATGGGCACCTATTACCTATACACAGAATCGATCGCCGCACACACTAATATATTATTATACATTGTAACTTGTAAGTATACTAAGTATAGAAACATCTCCGTTATCTGTCACTCTTTCATCTGTCAACTTCTGTTGTTACCCACCGTCATAATGGTATCGTAAATTAAAAATAGAATATTGGATGCCTGCATGCCTGTATTATATATATATATACACGTACTTGTAGAAAAATAAAATACTTTCCATGAAAAAATCATATTATAAGCAAACTAAATTAATATTTTCAAATTATTTTATTTAATCATAATATACGTTAATATGCACGAAATTAAAATTACTATATACATTTTATAATTATACATAAAAAAATTATTTCATTATTTTATCCATCTACTCTCCTAGTCCCGTTTTAGACGGTTAATCGAGATTTTATTGTACAGCGATTTAGGCTGTAAGCTATTATTTTTGTTTTTATCGTCGTCGATACTACCACAACAAACAAATAAGAACAGTATTATATTTACAATCAGACTATACAGTGTGGTTATTTGAACAGCAAATATAATATAGTGTTTAAAGTTACGACGAGTGAGAGTAGTAGACCAACATTTACGGAGTACCTCTGTTTTACCACTCAATTTCGCTCATCTAAACTTTGATAACAAAAATTCCATACTTGTTTGAACTTCAAATTGTATACATATAAATAATCAGAAAAATATTCTACTTAATAATAGGTATGAATAGTAAATGTATAACTACTGGTCCTACTGTGGCTGTAAAAAAGTAAATATTAAAAAAATTAAAACGATGAGAACTATTGTCAATTTGTTATATTATGATATCAAATTATGTAAAAATTCTCAAAAAAATTAAAATTTTATTTTGGTGTAGATAATTAATTGATTACCAAGTACAAAAATACATAAATACATGCGTATAACAGTACTACTATAATAATAAAATTCTATATGTTCGTTTTACGAGTTTTATTATAATATATTTTTAGATTTCAAATTCTTTGAAAATTAATGTTTTTAAACAATCATATAGCTATAAAAAACTTGTTTTATGGGATAACTATTTTAAATTTAAATGTTAATATTTATGCCTATAAGAACTATAATCGTAAAAATAAATATTAAATACAATGAAATAATGTTGGCTACTGCCCACACATACTATGTAAATCTTATTTAGGAGATGACCAAAGTTTTGACCGTTAACGACATCAGTAGATTTTCTGCCATGACAGTGCTTAACGACAAGTTCATGCAAGTTGAAAAACAACTTTTCCATGTGGGGAAGACTCTCCGACTGTTCTTCAGACAAATGACCCGGAAAAAAAATAAGAGCTATACACAGCAAAGTTTTTTTAGTGATTTCTTTTATACTTTTACTTTTTTTCCTACCTATTTGTTTCAAAATGTTTTATAACACTGTTCAAGTACCTTTTCTACTTTTCGACTGGGTAGATTGTCCATTTAAAATCAATGGCCGTGTGAATAGGGTTACGACATCGAGAACCCGACTCGTACTTCCAACTTTACATAGTATAAATAAACTATAGGTACTTAACTTTAAATGTTTGGAGTAAACCATAAATTGTATTATCTTTTACGTTCAAATATCAGTTCAAAATTACGCATTATTCGATACTTAAATGTAACATTAAAGTATTATTGTTTGCCACAAAGATTTGTGCATGAAATAAAATTGACTATAAAAAAATGTCTCGTTTTACAATTCTCTGTGAAAATTATAAAAATAATTGCATTGGACATTTGAAAATTCTATGTACATTTTTTATCAGCTCGTAATTTAATGCTTACATTTAAAGTAAGCCGCGTACAAAAGTTTTGTATATAAGCGCGTTAATGATAATAATTTGTTTAAAACGAAAATGTATTAAGTTAATTGCATTTTATTTAGTTAAAAGTTTTATTCAGTTAGTTTGTGAAGATAAAAAATATGATTTAATATTATCGCGATAAAAAAAGTGTATACATATATTTTTGCGTTGTGACGCGAAATCATAAATGTATTTAAAATAATAAATGTTGTTTTTACGGCTGGCGTTTGCGGGTGAGATAATTTGTGTAAATGAGGTTGTCAATTGTACAAAAGTTGTATAGGAAGCATCCAAGCAGGTACGAACTGAACTAGACCTCGATTAAATTGCAAATTGAATTCGTATAAGTTTAATGGATATAATATATAAGCATCTATGACGAACAAATTCAAACAAATTTTAGAGCCTATGTCTGAATTGTTTGGTAAAGTTTTAACGATCTGCGCTATAGTTTATAAAAATGTGTACGAGTGGTTATAAACTTTAATGTACAAACTTCTTGTTATAGTCTGTGAAAAATGATGTTTTACACTATATCGTCATGTGACGATGGTTAAGCAATAATACTCTACTCGACTGATGTGACTCTAAAGAATAGGTTAACAAAAATTCTTACGAATCTAAAATACCTACTTCGTATATCAAATAATAGTACATCATTTTTTCACGGTTGTGGTTTATGATGTTTCGTACTTTCGGATGATATTAATATGCTATTAAATTTACAAGTACGTTTGTGTTTTTTTTTTTTAGATTATTTCATAATTGTATTAAAAGGAAAATAATATTGTCCATAATTTCCAATCTCTCCCTATTCATGTTGTTTTATATTTTTATTGCATTTGTTGATATATATATATATATATATATATAGAATGTAGATAAAGCTCATTATTCATTGCACGCTGTTTTATAAAACCATTTTCAGTTGAAAACAAGTCATCCGAGTTAATTCTTCTTTTTTTTTTACAATTTACTGATAGAAGTGTATGCATGACTGTCATAATTGTCTATTTTCATTTAATCATTGAGATAAATCAACTTTAGTTTTAACACGCTTAACTGGTTTTTGTAATACGACATGATTACTTTGTTTTGTGTAATTTTACCGTATTACTTAGAATTGACGAATAGAACTTTCTCGAAGTTCACGGCCGTTCTTAGGAAACTAAAAGCTTTACGAGTAAGATTGTTAGTTACAACACTAATTAGGAACAAAGAAAGTTACTTATAAGCAATATTGACAGCTAATCAAATAAGAATTACAATATACATAATATTTGAAACTTCAAAATTGTATTACTTCTTTAGATGTAGTGAAAAAACAAATAAATATTAAAAAAAAAAAAATCATAAAACCATAAACTTAAATCTTCCGATAAAAAAAATGATTAATAAATAAGTAAAAAAAGTGGGCAAATGATTACCGCTGTGGTGTACAGTAGGTCTCAGTAAGTCATTGTAATGGATGTGTTAAATTTGAATTCAATAATATATCATTGTATACGAAAAACGATTCTGAGAGGAGACGGTCTGTCATCCTAAATCACTATAAATATATTTCATGATAAGTTTTTTTTTATATTGCTATTAAAGTAATTTATTTCACTATAAGTATTACGATAGGTAATTGATTTTATTTTTAACGAAAACATTGTATTTGTTACATTATTATAATAGTGTATTTTCATACTATAATATTATTACGTATTATTAAATAATTTTTAAGTCAAAACCAACTTACCGTAAAATAATATGAAAAGATTTATAATTAGTATAAATAAGTATATCCAAAATTAATTTACATACTATTTTAAAAATGTCACTGTGTGTTTAGTAATATTCATAGTATCCATACAAGTTTCCTAGAATAATCTTATTGAATTTTAATAAAATATTCATCGTCGTAATCTATTGTCAATTAATGTCTATTAAATTAAATTTTTAAAATATAAAATATTTAATTTTGTCTCAAATTAAACTGAAAATGTCCAAAAAAAAAAAAATTGTGACTGTATTTTTAATATTTTTATACGGATAAAATAAAAATGTATGTAGGATCTGGCATGTATTAAGTTTTTAAGGATTTTAACTCAAAAACAATTGTTTTATTAAAATTTAAAAAAAAAACACTACAATTAATTTAGATTAACTAAAATGTCAATACATAAATAAAATTGTACATAGAATATATAATACATTTGGTAAATATTTTAAGTATTTACGGTTTTTCGTTTTTGAATTACAATAAAATAACAAATATTGTTTGAGGAGAAATAGTTATTTTACGGGTGAATATACAATGTCGTAAAAACTTCAAACGGTCATAAAAACTAATTTGATTTTCTGGTAAAAATTTTGTTTTAAATATAGATAGAAAATTTATAAAAAACCTTGTACTTAATTTTAAATATTCGATTGAAATTTTAAACGATTCATATATTTTGTAAAATAATTTACCAATTTTTGCGAATTTCTAACTTCAAACGCTCTTGTTCATTTTTGTGAGGATTTATGGTCAACATTTTTTTTATTTATATTTATAACAACTTATCTGGAACCTTGTATTAAATTATCAAGCTATTCGACTAGTGAATATTTGTTTATAGACATTTAAAAATAAAACAAATACAAACAAAATTTCAGTTGTCTGTTGAAAACTGGTTTTGCGTAACACCTCCCGTTTATCTTTATTTTTTTTCCAATTATTTTTTAACTGTACTAGGATTTTTTTAATTTTTAATTATTTAAGTACCAACTAGATGCAATTTCCCACCATATACCACGGAAAAAAATGAAAATCAAATTAATTCGTTTGCTCCAAAAAAGTGACAACAAACTAAAAACATCATTGTAAATTCAATACATTCATCGCTCCACTGAGAATTTAAAATAACGTTTAACGTACCATTTAAAATGTTATAATAGGTACCAAAATAAAATTCTTACAGAAAAAACATAAATCTATTTTTTTTTTTTTTATTATTCACGGTACAGTTTCAACTGCTAAGGTTATTAGCTTGCAACAAAAATGAAAGTTTTTGGTTAAAAATTGTTACAATGATTTCTTAAATTTTTTTTACATATGAGTTTGTTTTTGTTACATATAAATTTACAATAGATCCTTAGATTAGGTTGTATATGTCAATTTGTTTAAGGAATGAAATTATTTCGTAAGTGTTGTCATGGGTTGAGCTGAGAGCTAATAAATCTATTATCAACAATAAATCACACAATTTATGCTTAGAGCTTTAAAATATGTTTAGATATGTTTTAAAAAAATATAAAAACTATGTTTTAAAGTGCTGTACATTGCAGTATATATGTATAATAGAAAATAGGAATATGGTCATTAGGAAATAATTACAATACCCTAGGAAATACTAATAAACTAATTTACGAGACAGAACATAAAAAAAATGGTTTTGATAAAAAAAATATTATTACTGAAATGTTTGTTGAATTAAGAAAAGTTTCACGTCAAAGTCAAAGATGTGACTTTAGCTTTACTATTATAGATCGATTAGTTCAACAGTCTTGTTGTATAATAAATGATGACTTATAACTATGTCTGGCAGCTTTCAACAACGTATGTTCTTCGAAGTTGGCTATTTAATTACGAATGTACTATTATCGTGTATATAAGGTGTAACAAAACTATTTGACAAACTCCATTACAAATGTTACTATATTTGTTAAATAGTCCAGTTACACCCTGTATATATAATATGTGTGTGTGTGTGCGCGCGCGCGTATGTATGTAGTGACAACCGACATCTTAATGATACTTGTTAAATAACAAATAAATAATAATACATATCAATACATTTAAGCTGTTACAATGTATTATGCATTTTTTAATCGACATTGTGTCTTAGAAGGTAGCCTTTTCAAGTATTAACCCTTTCGTTACTTTAGAATCTACCAGAATTAGGTAGACGGACAAACAAAGGAAAGAAAAAGAGGGAGAGACAGAAATATATAGTGATGTGTATAAAGCAATAGTTACACGATGTCGTAATTTATGTGTACAATTATAACCAAATTACCACCACCGTGGTAGTGTCCACTTTATTTTAATACTCGAACCGTTTTTCAGCCTTTCGTCTCTCCGATGTTACTTATAAGTACTTAATCTAAACACGGATGACGGATCAACACCGTCATGTACTATATAATATTATGTATTAAATAACTGAGTAATACTATATCGATATTATGGTGAATAATATCGTCAGTAAATATGTTATCGGTGGTGGCGGTGGAATCGTCGAACACACGAGAGAGAAACTCTGGTGTTGGAGTTAGGGTAGGGACAAGAGTTGACTGCGACTTCACGCAATGACGGGCCCAAAGAGAAATCCGGGTCATCACGTAGTATAGCTGTACCGGCAGCGATTATATACTTGTGTACCACCGACCGGCACCTAACTTATATATATATATATATATATTTACCACACCTAACCACACCCAACTAAAAGCTCATTCGACCTTTGGCCGTGGCGAGAGGGAGAAAACAGGCGAGCGAGATCGAGGGAGAGGGTTGAGGGGGATAGATTGGCCCTCGTCATCCCGGATCAGACCGCCGCGGCGCGAACGTGTTGTCATAGTGCAGCAGGGTAGGTGCCATCCGCCTTTATATATATATATATATATATGTATATGTATATACACTGTATATAGAGAACAATGCGTGCGAGCGGACGCGGACGAGCGGCTTTTCTTTATTTTCGCCGTTTTGCCTCCACCCGAGACCACCACCACCACCCCCGTACGACGAGTCTGAAGGTTCTGCCGCCGCTGCTTTATATTCACCATCCATCCATTAAAACCGTTTCACCTCGTCGTACCGCCATCTACTATATACGCTCGACGGCGACGACGACGACGACCTCGACGCGAATTCTTCGCAAAATAAATAACGTCGCCCGCTTCATCGTAGTCGGGTCACGCACATATTTTTCCACGGACGCACTCGGCAAAAGACCGTCGTCGCCGTCACGTCTCTCCCACATCACCGTACTCCCATCGACGTTTAACATAATATTTTATACGACTGCCCGTGCCCGTATATGTATATATGTATAATATTGAAATATCGCATATTATGCGCGCGCGTATAATATATCGTGTGGACTTGATTCGTCACCGCCACCGCAGACGAGAGCAAAAGTATATAATTATGTGGGTGTGCAACTCTCACCCCCACGCCCTTAAATCGTGTGTCTGTGATTACGTGACGCCGCGCCGGTCACTTTGCTCGGCCGATCATGTTTCTACGTTGAGAAAATATTTTCCGAGTTAACATCGAACGTAAACGCGCAATACACCGACGACAACGGCTATTGTACGGGAACGTACTCGACAATAATGATATAATAAGATCTGACGAGTTGCTCTTCTTTTCGTATAGTGGTGCGTATGCTATTATAAAATCTAAATTCGGGTTATATGAGGTTATCTAATTTATTTGTTGAAAGTGTTTATCATATTGTCAGATGGAGGCGAAATTGAAAATTTAACTCTCGAAACTATTTACCAACTATGATAAATGCCCGTGAAATATATTAAGTACAATAAATGACAAGTATTACCAGAGTAAAAATATTATTGAAAATAAATGGATATTTAAGATTTAAATTCTCAAACATTTTAAATAACACTATTTTCAACAATATTAACGCGAGCCAATTTATTAATTGGATTATACTGAAATAATAGGACTTAAGAAATAAACCAAATATGAATGGCGATAAAACGATGAGTATAAAGATTATTTTAAGACTACAATGATAGTTATATGTAACGTAAGCTGAATAAATAAAAAATCAGTTTTTATTTAAGCCAGAATTAACAGCATTTAAAAGTTAAAACAAATATTTTTATGGAAAGCAATTTAAATAACAGCTTTTAAGTTGTTTGTTAGTTATCATATTATCATAATATTTTAAGTAATTGAAAGAGAACTTTTTAATAATATTATACTAAAATTATAAGTTAATGTGATACGCACTTCTAAATAGTTAATTTTTATACCAGCTTTATCGCCACCCTATGTGTGTTGATATAAGCTCGTTTAAAAATTAACTATTTAGAAGTTATGTGTGTTTATAATATCTAACTTACTTTAACTGGTAACAATTTTTGTTTGTACGATTACATTTTGCATGCACAATAAATATCAGCAGTCAATTTAGTTTTTTTTTTTTTATGAAGAGGGTGATGACAAAAACAATGTTATGAAAAACCACTGAACTTTTAAGAATTAAAAAATTGTGTAGGGTCTCATCTAAACGAGCTGTTCTTCGTCATTTCTTTAAGCAGATTTAATTTCGCATGAATGGTTCACTCGTAGCTCGCAGCAAAATGAAAATTGTTTTCCCCAAGCATTAAGATATATCTTCAAAAAATAAAATAATAATAAAACAAAAAATATAACTTGGTTTAAGTTTTTTCCTTCTTTAAGGCATTATAGCGGATTTAAAGTTATGCTTGAAGAAAGTTATTTTCTTGACAATACTTAACATTCCGTTTCATACAAAGATTTATTTTATTATATTTTCATGTCCACAACATTTTAAAGTACTATATGTAAATAAACAATTATATGAATCACAAATTTCACTCTTTAATACTTTAATAAAATGTAAATATTTTATTTAGTAGTGCGAAAGTATAAGCTTATGTTAGTTTTAAAATCATCGCTGAATATTATCAAAAAACATAAGCCGTATATTTTTCTCTTTGATAAATTTCACTTTTGAAGGAATTTGGCCATCGACAAGTCATGGCCACATGCAGTTAAATCGATTTTATGGCACCTATTTGATTGTAATTACAAATGCAATTTCGGTCGGTAACGGCCTTAGTCTGTTATTTAGAATCAAATTAATGTTGACTTTGGCGAGTTGATTAAAACGTAGTAGCTGACCGCCTATATGTGGTCCACCAACGTTAAATAAAATGAATGATACAATTTTGTTTATTAACTAACCCATTGTATTTATATTAGTAGCTCTTAGTAATCACATTGCTTTAGTTTATAAAATATCAACAAAAGTTCGTCTAGACTCTCGTGGGGCTTCCTATACCATTAAATTCGGTCTATACTCTATAATATAATAGCCATATAAATAAAATTGCACATTATGAAAAAAAACGGTAATTTCCTACTCGTATGCATGTCTGTCTGTTGTTTATATTATTCTAAAATAATAATGTATTTCTAACGAAATTGTCGCGATAATATGAAACCCAGAAATGTTTTCATGATGTGGTGATACGCTCGATACGCTGCAAAACATTCGATAGACAACCGTTTGCGTCGTTTGTGTGTTTAGAATTCGTGAAATATTTTCCCATCTTTTCTGTTTACCGACTCTTTAATTCTATAAACGAAACGGAAACTTATTGTTGTGTTTGTGTTTTTGATAAAATTCACACCGGTACCATCGTCCACGTGACATGAACAGTCATGTAGGTATATAATAGAATCAGACTTTTGGGATCTTCGCATTCGTCGTAAGTATATGTACCGATCTATACATCCGCGAGTCTGCTGAAATCATTAAGTTCCTATTTTCCGTGTGTCGAAGTAATTGCAAAACGTCTCGTAAAACGAGATTATATAATAAATTACACTTCGTAGCCGATATTTGACCTTTTAAAATGAGTTTAAAATCGTTTTTATAACGCACAACAATAAAAAATCGATTTAGGATTAAAAATAACAATAATAATACACCTCAAACGGTGAATGGCGCATGCCACCACAAAACGCCGTTATTTCAACATAATATTCTAATCTTCGATCGGCATAATCATTCGGAAGTGTCGTGGTGTTTTTGTTCCTTTTATACAGAAATGGTTGTACAGCGTTTCGGAAAAATCAATTACGGATAACTTTTGTTTACCGTTCGTTACGAATGACTTATACTCTCGCAAATACACAACAATCATCAATATTTATAACGTGACGAACGATAACAGAAAATTGACCTTTTCTCAAGGACAGCATTTTCATAGCCTACAGAAAATGTTTGAAGCAAATCCATTATAATATAGGAGCAGTGGCAATGAAAAATTCCATGGATTTTTTTTTTTATACTTAAATCGACATCACTACATCAGTATCACAAATGGTTACATAATTTAGGCAACAACATAAGAATAGCACGTCATGTCATATAAAATATAAACATATATGGTGTTGTTTCGGATCTCTTATGGTATACGAAATAACATTTTTCGGCAGATCAATGACATGTCTTTGACGGTAATTTTTTTTCTTACCCCAAACCTATAATAAGTTGCATTTCTTCGTCGACTTTGGTCATTTTTTTCCTGGTAAATATTACTATTTCAGCTATTTTAAAATCGAATAATATTTCACTACAGTTATATTCATCATTGTCTAAATAAATTAACAAATGTTATGTATATCATGAATATATTATGTACTTTGAAATTCAAGAAAAATGCTATCAGTATATATAAGAAATGTCGTAGAACTATATCATTGTAGATTGTCAAATGTTTAATGGACTAGGGAAAATAAGCAATACTTGGTGACTAACGAGATGATAAATTTAATAATTTAATTTATTTTCACGTCATAGCGCCATCACAATTATTATAATATGGTCATTACAAATTGTAATTAAATTCACATAGTTTTTTATTCAAATAAAACGGATAATGTAATATTATTTAAATATTGATAAGCACTGATGCAATTAATGGGAAAGGGTGATTATTGGTATTATTATATCGTTAAATTCTAAATTCCTGATAAAATGATGAAAATAAAATTATAAAAATAATAATTAAATAAGATGATTATATATAAGTATTTTTTTTCCGTTATTATTTTATCATGATTCATAAACGATTTTCCTAAACGAATACGAATTAGAAGATTAAGAAATTATTCATTTGTTAAGTTATGGTGAATTTGCTTAAAATTAATATAAAATCCAGCTCTATTATATGTTTTTATTTTATTAAATATCTTTTAGATGATATATAAGAAAATATTTGGAGTGTTTACGGCACTCTCGTACTTTACATTTTAGTATCGTTAGACTTTTAATTTTAATTACACAGCCTTGTTGTTGGTAAGAAACTATATATTGTTTCTTTTAAAGACAATAATACATTTTAAAAGTATATACACATTGCACATATTGTAGTACACTCGTGGAACTGAATATTATACATTTCATACATTCATGCATTGTTTACCAATAGGTTTGATAACATTAACGAATTATACTTTTATACATAATGAAATACAATTATAATGGTGGAAAGCATATTCTTTTAATATTATTCGGTCACCATCCTAACTATACGACCTGCAGGATTTCTCTGTGATTCGCATGGTTCAAATATACCCACCACGCTTCGATAAATGGATTAGTGTTTCCAAATAATATTTGAAAGTATTCAAATCCCGAAACGTTATTTTATTTATTTAAAGTAGATGATTATTTAGCATAATATAAAACCAACAAATTCGGCGCCTTCAATTTACTCGATAAGAAAAAATATATAAAGATAGATGTGCGTGGTACATTGAATAATAAACTGTATACATATTATATAATACACAGACAAGCGTTCGTAATTAAATAATAAATATAAATAAAAATTCGTTTTAATTTAAAAAAAAAAGTCTTATCGATCAATAACCACAGCCCAAATGAAGAAATGATTTGACTGAACCACTATCCTTGGATACCAACCGGTCAGGTTAGAATCATACGTTCCGTCATGTCATAGTTAAATTTATTAGTACCGCGGACATTATCATTTATGATAAACGGTTTTTGAATATAGCGCAGAGACACATTGAAATGTATTACAATAAATGTCGCTATATTATTTATTAATATTTTATCATGTGCTGACATTTTTTTGAAAAACCAGGAATTTTTTATATAATACTTTCATGTACAGTAGATATATGAATACTATTAGAGCACAATGTAATATGATAAAAATGCAATATTGAAAATATTATAAAATAAAATAAAAGTATAAAATAATATAAACATAAATAACATAATATATAAACACGGAACGAAAATCTATATTTATTGTGTAATACATCACATTATTTTTATATGTATTACGTTGTTACCTACTATTTCTATAATAATGTTATAGTAAAATTTTTTATAAAGTCTTCGAAGATTCAATAGCAATATTAAATTATGAATACTAATGAGTAATAGAACTGTTATCCAATTATTTCAGTTAACGAAAATGTAAAATAATATAATATACAATTGAGATGATTCATTAAGCTTATTTCCTACAATAATGCAGTTATTCAAAATCTATATGGGGACCTATAATAATTTGTAAATTTTAATAATTAATCCATCGAAATTTATAATTTGTAAAAAATGCATTCGATACTTCACAGTAAAAAAAGAGAATTCTTATTAAACACCCAGTGTGTTGATACATTTTAAGTTATAATAAACGAAAAAAGAACATTTAATATTTTTTAAATTTATGAATATAATTAAAAAAATTACATTAACAATTTTGTACTGTACAATGTTTTAATAAAAATACAATAGAAATGTAAGATTTCTATTATTTGACATAATGTAATATTATAAAAGAATAAACAAAAAAATATTATACGTTTAATTAATAGCATGTCATAAACCACATATTAATTATTATGGAGTTTAGTAAGTACATTTCGAGATTCCGATGTACACTTCGTGGAAAACTAAACATGAAAGATATTAAGATTGTTAAATACAAAAACTTGAACAAGTGTCACTTTAGAGTTGCACTAAGGATGCTGTTGACACAATAGATTAGATGATTAATGACTTTGGATTATACAAGTTCTAAAAACAAACATAACTGTCCAAGTTTTTGTAGAAACTTAATGCTTCAAAAATTTAAACAGTTTCATTATTTATTCAACTAATTACGTGATAAAAAATTGTAAACATAAATCATTTATTACATAATATATTTGGATCTACAAAACGATGCATTGCTGTGTAAAAAATTTGTATTATCGCAATTGGTTAAAAATGATGAAATGTAGTATAGATATATTTTGTTAAGACATGGTTTAAACACTATTATATAGTAGTATAGGTATTTAAAATGACAAAAAACAATGTTCTGTTAGAACCATTAAAAAACTGTATTGGGTTCATAAACGGATCATCCTGTATATACAAAATAACGTGCACGATTTGAGTGATCCGAATCGATCACGCGTTATGTATACCTTCTGCAAATTGAACAATCATCAATGTGGTCGCCCACAGCGGTCCGAGTCACCCGCAGCCGCGTGGTCGGACGACTTTATACGCGGCGGCATTCCGCGTTTCGGGTGATCACAACGTGACTGCGTCAAAAATTTCGGAACTCACTATAGTTTATTTATACAGTACAGGGATACCGGTATGCAACGAACGATTATACAACACGTACGTTTTTCATTGTAATCATATTACGTAAAATTAAGTGTGAAAAATGTCACCTGGTATATGACCGTTGACCATCTACGGAAGCGTGGTATTCAGGCATTGAAGTTCCCGATGACTCGCCCGTAAACGTTCGAATACTTATCATTAACGACTCCTTCGATTTATCAATCTAATTCCGGAATCGTTCGGTGTTTATTCGAGCTCACTTACGAATTCAGATAGCCCCACAAGAAGAAATCGGACGGCGTAAGGTTTTCAAATGTGGCAGGCCGTACATGATTGTCACCCAATGAAATGGTATACGATCGGTCATTTATTGTTTTTATGTTACAATACAGTCCGCAGTGTTCCGCGAGAGGCGCGACAAGTGTCCTCATCTTAACGGAACCAAACATTGTCAAAAGTATCCTATCGACCAAAACAGGGCAAGGTCATTCAGAAAGCATGCTTCCGGCGTCCAAAGTGACGGGAGCTCCCTTGTCATCGTCAATGAAAGATTACCCCGAACCACAAGGTGACCGCTTAATTCAATGTCATGCCACGCCTTTTAGGTGACCATATTATGTGTTGTTCTTCACACTTAAATCGGAGATGTGGCTGAACATAATTGAAATAAAAAATTGATTTTTCAAAACAATGTATTGCGTTACCGATTCGGCGTTATGTATATACCAGACACCCTACATACTATGGATTATTAATAATTAAATGTGCGACGCTGTAAGTGTTAAAACCCTGTGCAGCTGCAGATATCGTATAATCTCGTTCACCCGCGGCTGCGGGAAGGTGGAATCACGGCGTACAGAATTTTTGCAAACTCCACTGCCAGTCCATATTTTATACTATTTTATTTATTTATAGTCGAGATGTTGTGAGGGGAGTGGTGTAGTACTCACCGTCGTGTATAATATTGTTATAATGACGGCGTACGTTGTTCTTTTTTTCTTCAGCCATGCAAACGGATTTCCGTTTATATGATATTATTATTAATTCAAACGTTACGGACAAACAACAACAAACAAAAAAATATATATATATATATATATATATATTTATATTTATGTAGATAATATAATATTATTGTACAATCTTGTCGAGCGTGGATGATGTGTTTTAATATTTTAATATTATATGCTCTAATAACTACAATATATTATTAAATAATAACAAACAGCGCACATTCTTCCTATCGTGATCTACGCGATACTTAAAACGTAAACGCGAGCAACAACATTTAAGTTGAATATATTTTATTTTGCTCGTATTTTTAATTAAATTACAAACGACTTCGTTTGGTTAAATTGATATTATCATCAACGATAGTTTTAATTTAAATAGTTTAAAAAGTATACAAGATATTATTATTTCGTTTAGTTTACGTCGACTACTAAGAATTATAACAAAGTGTAGTAACAATAAAAAAAAACAACGAATGATGTCGAAATTATCTCAAACACTGTGGAACGTGTTAAGCATAATTTTATAAAAGTTAAAGGATAAACCGTTATTGTTAGACACATTTTCACCAAGTAAAATAATACATCAACATGATTCAAGTTTAGAAGTTATTTTATAATATTATAACAGATTAATAAAACAAACCCTTGCTCAAGGGTTATCTCCCCTCTACAACGCATTGCCTTTTTTTTTTTTTTGATTTTCAGTTCATTAACAAATATTGGTTTTATCAAATTAAAAGAAAGTTTACTTCTACAAGACTCCAGAACCAGAAGAAAGTCTAATGTACGGTCGATCAAAAGACCATAATTAATCAATACTTTTCATATACCTACTTAAAAAATAATATAAATATAATACTTTTTTGTAATACTAATTTTTTTTTTCATAAACCTCTACATTAAGAAACCCTGTGTACTGGCCTGTAATAAACATAATGTTTTTTTATAGTTTTTAAAGTTTTATAACCAAATTAAAAAAAAAAATAAACAAATAACTAATAGGTTTCTAGAAACATAAACTTTTTATTTTTAATATAACACGTTTGCCAAAATGTTTTTATAAGATAAAAAAGGTAATATGATAACGGAACATATTATTGTAAAACCCATGTACGGCCAGTGAAGCATTAGTTGCGCAATTTTCAATTATGACTTGTTGACCCTTGGGTTAGTCACGTTCGTTTGATCAACTTTCACAGAAATAAAGGGTAGCCCTTTTTTTTTTATTTTGGCACTTTTAGTCATGAGAGGTTTTGATAAATTCTTTACTAATTCTCTGAAAATGTTAAAACAAAGAATAATGGTAATTAAAAATTAGACACAAAATAGTACAACAATAATTTAATAACTTATCATCTGTAGACACCTGTAATTCTGTTAATAATCATTCACCTATCATAAATAAGAGAACTATTTAGTCACTTGATAAATAACATAAAATATATAATATTGACTTATTAATAGGTGCTTACCTACAAATATAATTATTAAATAAAAAGTTGAAACTTTGGTCAGTTATTTTAGATCTTACAAATGATTTAATTCTTTTTAGAACTCAAAAAGATCTTTCTACTGAACAATTTGATGCTAGTTTAAAACAGTAGAAGAGTATACAATTTTAGCACATTATTTCTTTTCTGTCTCTAATCTACGCGCAACGTGGAAAATTTACATTTAGCAAAACCAACTATAGATGATGTTTACTTTAGAATTTATTAACTATAAGATGAGAATAAATTTACTTATTATCTTAAATTTAAGATAGTTATCTCTGTTTATACCTTATATTTTAATATTGAAGTCAGATAAGAGCATTTTTAGATTTTAATAATCTAACTCATCATAAAAATTTAAATATCGTAAAAATTCAAACGCTTAAACACAGATAATGTTCTTAACTTTAAATTTGATAAAAAGTCAATTTACTCTAATATTAAAGCAAACATCGCATGGTTGTTTTGACTGAACGCAAAATCTCTATGGTACGCGTAGTAGTTGATACTAATCGACTATGAAAACGAGTGATTTGTTAACTTGTTAACACTAGACACGTAGCTAGGATTACACAATTAAGGTAGTCAAATAATTACCAACATTTTTCTCAAGTGGTCAACATTTACTTACTTCCACTCTCAAATACAACTTTATATTCTGATTAGAGCGATGGAGCTACTTTTTTTATATTAAAATTTGAGATAATGAATAAACTTACCTAAGTTTTTCCTTATTCAATAAATCATCGAAAGGTATTAAGATTCTAAATTAAATAAACAAATAAGTTAACCTTACTACAAACATACAGTATTCGGATAAAAATATTCAGTATTCAAACAACTAAAATAGTTTTTCCTCTAAAAATTGTACATCGGTTTTGACTTAAAATTAATAATAATAATAATGTAATCATATAATCAAAGTTAACAAAGTTCAACTCACGGTGTATACAATCTGTTACGTGTGTGAAATATAGTAACTTTCTATTAAAGGGGCTCAAAACTTGAAGCAATCCATATTTGTAAGCATGAATATGTTTAAAATCTTGTTTTATTATATTATTATTTAGAATTTTTGGAAAATGTACGTTATTTTTTTCATATATTTTGATACCAATAGAA
The DNA here is from genome assembly GCF_003676215.2 of Rhopalosiphum maidis. NCBI lineage: Eukaryota > Metazoa > Arthropoda > Insecta > Hemiptera > Aphididae > Rhopalosiphum > Rhopalosiphum maidis. Next base: position 29,373,891 of record NC_040877.1, on the reverse strand, counting down.
TGCATTTTTTTTCTAACTTACTAAGTAATTATTATTATTAAAAAAAAAAAAATTCAATTATACAATAAAATTGGCTTAATAATGATTTAGGTTAATCATGAAAACACAAATAATTGAACATAAATGCAAAAGTACGACAAAAATGCAGTAGACAAGACAAATAGCACAGTGTTAATTTAGTACTGTTCGATTATAGATCAAAACCAACAGTAGAAAAAATACATTAAAATAACTACACGAAGAATACAACGATATTTATGAAATATTGTAATTGCTTATTTTATAGGAAATTGAAATCTATCGACTATAATGACATTTTAAAATGTCTGTTCAGCATTTGACTTGTTTTTATTTATTTACTTACTATTTAAATTAAAAATATTTAATAAAAAAAAAAACACTTGTACATTTTTAAATTTAGATATTTCTTTCGTGGATATTTTGACCATCACGAATACATGGATATTTTGATCTAGAATCTACTCACGCACATGTGCGGTGTGCTAATGTACGCGTGCGTGTAATAACGACATTATATTGTGTACGTGTACAATATATAATATTGTGGTTATACAAATATTACAATGACATTATGTATATAGTATATTATACAATAATATATTTTGTCGCCCGTACAATTATCATTATATCGTACTGCAGACTTCAGCTATACCCGTTTTACCGACGACCGTAAAATTAAATTTTCTTACGAACACTTTTGGCGCGGAGGCCGCAATAATTACCGCATTATTCAAATAACGTCAAAAACGATACACAGGTACATCTGCCGGCGGTGGTGGGCGAAGCAATGGGCAAAAAGCTACCGCCCGTGACGTATTATATACATGGGTATAAACATTATATATATATATATATATATACAATATACGTATTATAATTTATACTCAAAAAGCGCGCGGCGGTGATCATTAACCGGGCCGAATGCCACACGCACGACGACGGCGACGCGCCCCCCCCCTCGTCGCTCGTTTTCGCCTCGCGCAGCAAGCCGCGGCAGAGCACGCCCGGGCCTGGCCCCCGCGAATGTCCCGGAGAGATCGCATAAGAAACCGTGTCGTAATAATTAACGCGGCCAATTAAAACACTGGGCGTCCGCAGTTTGTTTTAACAAGAGAAACATTAAACTGTGAATGAGGGCGCGCGACGCGTGCGTGCGTGCGTGCGTTACATATATTTATAATATAATGGACGACCGCGTGAACAGAGTAGATTAATAACACAAACACCTCTGCACGAGTCGACCGTGTCGCGGGCGGAATGGTGACGAGGGTTGCCGGCGTACGGTATATATATATATATATATACGGGCGAAAGGAGCGGTCGGACGGAGCAGATTATTCGAGTGTTTAACATCGCAGGGGGTGACAGGCACCACGCGCGTACGCGGAGTAGCGTTTCGGGTGTTCTTGCACCCCCCGCCCGACCATCACTCCGTAACCCCCGAAATAGTGTTTGGGGTTTTTCACGGTTACAGATTATTGCGAATACAAGGTATACAGTAGTCGTAGATTTAATTCTGTGATTTTTTTTTTTGTCATACTTAAATCCTCTCGTATAATATCGTAGGAAAAAAAATGTTGTAAGATTGTTGATGTTTTGATGAAACGCAGGAACATTATTACGTTTGCAGTATATATCATTTTCAAAAATTAAAACACCCCTTCTCACACTTCGTAAGCTTATTTTACGTGCGTACAAGACCCCGAATATAATATAGTGTTCGATCATCCGATTTTAAAAGCAACACAATCAACCGGTTGATAGTAAAAAAACATAATTATCATTATGATTTTAATGAAGCGTATTGTGTGAACACCAAGATATTATTGTAACAGTATTTATTAATTTTTATAGTTGTATATATATATATATATATGTGTGTGTGTGTGTGTGTGTGTGTGAGTATTTTTTATTATATTTATAAAACAATATAGCTGGCTATATTATGTATTTTTATACTATCAAACGGAAAAACGCGCGATATTCATATATTATATTATAGATAAGTATATACGTACTTATTTAAAAAAGTTTGTAGGATGTTTATACGACAACAATAATATTATAATGCCATATTATAAGATATAACTTATTTAAAAAAATATTACTTTTCTTTCGTTACAGCACTAATATGTAAAAATTCTAAAAAACAAAACAACCTTTCTAAAATGTATCCGTAATCTACAAAAATTCACTGATATAGTATTATAATACGATATTTCATACTTTTAACTTTTTCAGTGAAATTCCTGTACTTACCGGAAAATCTAAAATAACGCCTAATAGGTAGAGGTGACTACTAAATTTATTTAGATGCTTATAATAATATATTTGTAAAAAAAATTATGTACGTTAGCAATTTATTAATTTATTGAGATAAGATAAGGTTAGTGGAAAATCGTTGGCGAGTGGATTTTTTCGATACAATGAGGACTGGTCGAAACTTTTGCTGCCCATCTATTAAAAACTAAAATACGCCACTAGTGCAGTCTCGGGCTGCGATTTCGGTGCAAATGTGCGCGAACGTCGTATAAACGACGTATATAATAAAATGATTATATAATCCCGCTCTACATGCCGCGTAGCGTGTACTTATAACGTGGACGTGGACGGTACCGTGTACATCACAGTGCCTAACGGGCGACCCGTCGAAACAAACGAACGAAAATCGGTTTGACCAAATTGGTCTTAGAGGATTTATAGCCGTGAGTTAAACCTATTTACGTATACGCGCTGCGCTCCTTTCTCCGCGCGCCACTGTTTCGAGGACAACGATATACTCCTTTTATTGACGTTCCGTTTGAAATCATACGATTCGAGGATTACGGAGAAAATCATTTTATCGTTATGTAAAAATATAAGTGTATGCGTGATGGTCGATCTTGAACCCGATCATGCAGGATGAGTCAGGTATTTAAACTTACTCGATTAAAAATACCTACGGACAATGAAGTACGTCGTAGAACTTTGTATTCGTTCGACCACTTCGGCTTGTAATCCACCGTATTTATATTTACTAGGTAGCCGCACACCTACCTCCTATATATTCTATTTAATTGAACCAACCGTTTTTATCGTATTTCAACAACAACAATATTATGTTGCGAGCGCGTATTACCTGTAGAAAACAAAGGAACGAAACACCGAGGATTACCACATGAGAATTTAGCGATAATAAAAGGAGGTTATAAAACAGAACCCATATCCTCTTCCGGTCTCTTCCTCATGACCGCAAGCAACATCCCTCGTTCCCTTATTATCGTCTGTTTCTCTCTTCCAACCATCCGGTGAAAAAAAAAATACCATGGTATTATACAGGACGGGTATGTAATCCTATACATCCATTCCATGTATTATATATATTATGATATTAACAAGCTAATAAAAAACCAACCGATCTTAACGAATTTCTCAGCGATATTACTTTTCAACGTTCCGAACATGTGTTGACGATAAATTATTACTACCTAAATTTTAAGTAACGATATTGCACCATAGTACCTATACTTCTGTACATACTGCGCTCGAATAATGTATGGAACGTAATAGAACTCGAATTGCTTATATTTATATTTTATTTTTTTCATTCACATAAAAGTTATGTATTCGTTATGAGAAAAATGTAAAAGTTATGCTGCTGGCGTCACGACAAATAGTGTTGCCATGCTTTTTATGGACAATAAACTACCAGAGAGACTCTGTATTTTAGGAAAAACCCGTTAATATTGTAGAACATAAAACACAAACGCAAAATGTCTCTAAAAACTCTTACAATATTTATCAGTCCATTGTGATGAATATTTTCGAAGATAATAACGAACTAAAAAGAATTTACATATTGAATTAATATTTTATTATATGCCTACTCGAGCACCGCCTACTTTTCAAAATATTTGTTTCACAAATTTTTTTGTTATCTCATACATTTTCAGATTCTAATATCTATTTAAATACATAGGTATTAGGCCAGGTTAAATGTTTACTAAAAAAAATTGAAGTCGACCAGTTGAATGAAATCATTAATATATATAATATATTAATACTTTCTTAGAAATCAATAGTAAATTTACCATAGTATTCGAATTATATATATATATTATATTATATTATAGCAAACTGTTAACTATTAAGTAACGTTGCAATAATAGCTGTGTTTAATATTATGATTTTGTACCTTTAATAAGTGGAACAATTTAACCGCACAAAGTTCACGGATAATATTGTCGATGAGTTTGTGAACAAGATGGTACTTCACCTATTTAAGTCGAAAACTGTTCAAATCATTATAAATGTCAGATTATTATATGATTTATCAGAATTAACACCACTTGATTTTTTTTTTTTGTTTTTAGAATTACTTAAAATTGTTTAGGTATACAGATCGTAGAACAGCGCTTCGTAGATTAGAATTTACGTAAATATTTATAGTACAAAGAATCATGTATTATTTTATTTTTCATCGTTGTTATCCTTAATAGAGACGTTTTAATATATTATTCGTGATCATGCACCTGTATTGCCTATACATTACGCCGTTCGATAAATACTGTAAATCAAAAATACCAAGAAAGCCACCGGTAATTGAAAACTCGTTTTAATTTTATCAGCTTGGCAGCAGATAGAGACCGATTTAAAAGTTGTTATCAATTTAACTATCATGCGTCACGTCACATTGATAAAGTTATCTGAACTGAGGTTGGTGTACTAAAAGTATTTAGCATTTAAATGTTTAAGTTAGTTACCTGAAAACATAAAGATATTAATATTTTTTATAGTTTAAAGATATATATTAAATCATCAGAATGGTCTCAAAAACTGTTCATTGTTTAACTATTACCAACAATAATTCTTTCCGTTAATTGTATATTAAATATTATTTACGTGGTACATTTTATAATTAATACTTCCATAACGTTAAATTGCATTATTAATTTAACGAAAAAAGTTTGTTTTATTTCATTATTATTGGATTTTTTGCTTCTGTAAATAAATTTAAGCCAATATTATCATATACGTACAATATTAAGATTAATTAATTTAATAAGATTATTGTATTAAGTGGAGTAAAAATAATCAATATCTAATATAGGTATTTAGTCAACAAAATCACCATCTAAAAAACATAGGTAATTAGTAACACTAATTTCCATCAGTTTTAATAATGATGATAAAAACTGTATTTTTAAGTTGATTTAAGAGTAGCGTTGTTAGAAGTTAAAATTTACATTAAAAAAAATGGGTCGTTTAAAATAAAGAAAAAAATGTTTATTTATATTGTTGAAATTTACATTTTTTTGTTCCCCACAGTACTATTAAAACAAATTTGAGTACAGCAACATAATATAAAATAGGAAATCACAACATTTTTAGTTTATTTCATGGTCGGGAATTATTTAAATAGCAATGATCGTAAATAATATAAATTATTTAGTTTTGATAAATTGCTTGTGACTATATTATATTATAATTTATAATGCGCATCATCTGTAATATCAGACACTCGCTGTTCGCCGGATCCAACTTATTTTTCGTTTTAATTTAGATCTATATTACTATTATGCAATGTGTTAACGGGACTGTGTAATACAATTAAAACTATGAGCAAATAGTGTATTTCGTTATTAAATTTATAGAGAATAAATGATGTTTTCCACGCTAAACGTTGCAAAAATATGTTTTGCCCCGAACGAATCGTACCGATCTCCTATTTAGTATGTATACAACGTTGTTGTATAAGTACACGTTTTAATTTAAATTCTAAACAATTATTTATACATGGCGTACCTATATAATGTAAATTGTTTATTTTACACATATATAATGTATTTATGTGTTTGTTATAATGAAAAAAGTATAATATGTTTACTTTTTGGTTAAATGTTTACATTAACAACTACTGAAACAACTCGTTGGATTTTATTAACAGATACATATACCTATTACATTATTATACGTCATGGTTTTTTAGGTCAAAAACGATAAATTTCATTATTCTCTATATTCGTGATTATTATACACGCTGCTAACGACGGACGCTGTTAATTATTAATTTTCTCAAAAACCACTTTGTGCGTGTTTGTTTGTATGTGTGTTTGTGCGTTGTACAGAGTCCGAGTTCGTGACTTCCGTCCTTCCGGGATTGCATCTCTATCTATGTGCACACAACGGGTTGCGTGAACTACGCGGCGGTGCATATAAATTACTAGACGATTATATACACGTGACGGCGACGAGGACGACGTGAAAAGGCGTATAAGAGAGAAGAAAGGGTATTACATTTTAAGGTGATAAACCTCGGCCGGGTGGGTCGTATTTGAAACGGTTTCCGAAGCTTCAGCGACGAAAATTTACATGCCGAAATATGTATATGAATATAACAATAATTATAATGATATTACGTGAAGACTGTAGCAGCAGCACATCTCTCCCCTTTTTCTCACTCACTCTCTCTCACTCCCTCTTCCCCTCTGTCCTGCACGACGGACAATGGGTGCGCGGCGTTACCGCTCGCCGTGCTCTCTGGTCCACCCACTCTTTCGCAGCATCGGCGTCATCGGTAGCAGTAGTTGTAGTAGTAGTAATTTCCCCAAACCGATATTGTGAGCGGCCATTGTTTACTGGTCACAATTTGCATGATAAACAACTGGCGCGCTCGTCCTGCAGGACGCCAGGCGGATTTCTGTATACGCGCGTTTCTGCGGACGACGTTCTGCCCAGCGCGCGCGGTTAATACAATATAATACACAATAAATCGCCGGGCAATTCGTTAAACATTATAATATTAATATTATTATACATAATGCCAGTGACGTTTTGTTTCGAGAACGGTGTTTGTATGGGTGGATGGATGGGTGGGTGGATGGCTTGGTGAGTGAGTGTGTGTGTGCATTGTATAATGTACATATACTGATATACAACATAATAACGGGTCGCCGACAAAAGTTATGTTCGCCGAACTTACCAGCTGAAACCAGCTCTCTCCCTTGGGGTGAGAGTGGTGCATTTTTTTTCAACTTACAAGACAATAATCATTAACCCGGTTAATGGTTATTTTTATTTTTAAAAGATTATTTGTGAACACGTTATTCGAAGTAATATTCACTTGGGTTTTAAAATAATTGAACAGTCTCGAAATTCGAATGAAATATTCTTAATACCTAAACAACGCATAAGATAATATTAACTAATTTGTTTAAACCACGCCAAGTATATCTAAATATCTTTTTAAACAACTCAATTTTTTTATGATTTATCTTGTAATAATATTATAAATTATGTACAAATTCAAGCCTAGAAATAAAATTAATGAAAACAAAATGTTAAAATTTAATTTATAGTATCCTGGATGTTTTTATATGTTCGGTATAAATTTTCTATAAGAATGAGTAACATCTGCTAATGCTAAACAGTCAACTTAATATTCAACTTTTTTGACATTAATAATTTAAATATAAATATTATGAAGAAATAAAAATAATGATCATCTCAGAAAATTAACTATTTACGATAGTCTTACCAAATATCTTTAAATAGGTAAGTGTGTATTAAGTTATAAATAAATGCGTTATTAGTATTTGTTTATAACTATTATAAAAAAAAAAAAAAGAAAAGTGGTTTGATTAAGTTATATTAATAAATTATAGAAATCTAGTAACTCGTCTTTTATAAAGCATCACTCTTTTATTTGTATTCACAATATTTTACAATTGAGTTCTAATGGCCTCCTGCTGGCCATGCTGAAATTTAAATATCGGAGGCAAAAAAAAAAATATTTTTAAAAAGTAATAAAAATGCATAAATATGCATAAATATGAGTACAACCACTAAAAAAATATATAAATATATGATGCGAATTATGTAATAACTATGTGTGGTCTTTTTGTAAATTAACAATCACTAATAGGATGTATTATGTTCGGAATTAATGTTCATATACCACAATAAATATTTTGAAAAGGTTCCAAATATAATGTATAAATATACATATTTATGTTTATTTTATGATATAAATTTAAGTGAATAGAATTTAAAATATTTTGAATTTTTAACTTCTAATTTTTTTTTTGTACAAATCTTGAATGTATAAATAATTTATGTATCTACCTATGTATTCTAATTTCATAAATATATAATGTATATACAATACTATACCTATTTAAAATGTCTTAATTATATTTAATTGTTTCAAATGTGTAATTTATAAATCGTCAAAATTTTTATTTATTTGAAGAGAATAAAGAGATTTGAATGAAACACTGAAACACTTTAAATACGGCTGTAGTCAATTTGCACCAAAATTTACCCAAAATGTATACAACATGTGTGATTTGGACCATTTTTTTTTTTTTTAATGCGTTTGTAATTTGCGCCAAAATTAAAATCGATTATTTTTTTGATAGTACCAACTTACAAGTTTCTATATCCTAATATAAATTTAGCTTAGTTTTTATTTATAAAATAGCTGAGCTTATACACGTAAGAATGTTGTAAGCTTATACAAAATGGTATAATAATTATGAATATAAAAAAATCTCATTCGTATCCATCTAGTCTTCACGTCAACGAGGATATCGAGGAATAATCGAATATTTCAAGATTGAATATTCAATAATCAAACAAATAAATAATCATTTTGGTGAAAATTACAAATTCTATTTTAGACTACCTGAGGGTGGTGCGAATTGCATATCCTTATTATGGTGCAAATTACAAACACTACTTTCGACTACCTACAGTGGTGTATATTACATATCTTTAATTTAGTGCAAATTAAAAATTCTCTTAAATACATGTATTTAATTTATTTATTTTTATAATCGACAACGAACATACTATAGTGTTCTCCTGTTCCATGGGTCCAAGTTCGTGGATCGACGTTAACGCCCACCTGTATTGTATAAACACACACACACTCCCTTTCCTGTGTATGGTCTAAGCAAGGGAAAGATGCTCGATACCGTACCAAACAATTAAAATATCGGCCAGCTCTTTTCGAAAACAGTGATTAGTTTTGTGAAACCCATCTCGTTTTATAATACATGGCAGTCCTCTACATGGACATCAATTAATATTTATGTTACTATTCACTTAATAACATAGTACATAGAAATACCCAACTAACAATTTAAGTCATAAGTCTTATTTAATAATCTTTATATCCGTGATTCATGATCCATCTATGATCTAGTCCCGGATACACGAGGTAATTATACAATATAAATCCATCAACTCACTTCAGATATTTTATACTTAACTGTTCACCCTCTTACTACGTACCGATATTTTAATTAATCAGTTTTATGATATCACTCCATTTTCACTGTAACATTCGTACTATCAAAAATAATCAAACTAAAACGATTAAAACGCATATTTTATTTATTTATTTATTGAATTAATTAACGCCTAACGACATTTTCAAAGTTTAGTAATATATAAAGATTATTGAACATAGTTATTACTATAGTGCACAGTATGTGCACAAGTACTATAATATACTATAAAAATAAATAATAGTAAACAATAGTACAAAAAAAAACAAATTAAAACAACATTTTTCATGTATATTAGGTATGTTCGATATTATTATTACATATAGATACATATGCAAGGTATAAACCAATGGCTTTTATAGGGGAGAGGACAAACTTCATACATTATATATGTATATTATTAATTATATTATTCATATATATCCACACAAATTACTATAGGTAGTGATATAAAATTACGAAAAATTGAAGGGAAAATGCTATGGAAGGGCGACTGCCCCATTCAACTTCCCCTAAGAACACCCCTGAGTACAACAATAAGCTAAATGTGGTAAATAAAACTGAGGTAACAATAAAAAATGTTTGGTAATATAATACATGAAAATTATAAAATTAGGTGTTGTTAAAGAGGCAAAGCATTCTGGGTATATGATGGTTGTAATTAGTAGTGACGCAGAATATAGATTGATATTTTGTTGTGTAGACAGAAATACGAAAAGAGGTGGATGAAAGAAGATTGGGAGTATCGGTAGAATCATTTAGTATGGAAGAGATATGCCATATGCGTATCAAGATGGCGAGAGGAAAGAATAGCAACATTTAAGAATACGCTAATAGAGGAAATATAGTCATGAAGAAGATGAGAAATATTAAAAATAAATAAAATGTACAATGTATTTATTTATATTTTAATATTAATTTACTATCACAAACACGAAATAAATTTAAGCATACGTTCTTAACAATCTATACTTATAGTTAATATCTACATTCTGCAATCTATATATTTTGTTGTCGGTGAGGTTTGATGGTAAGGTGTGTTACAGTCAAGTAGTGGAGAGTAGGTGTTTGATACGATGATTTATTCAGAATTTAATGAATTCATATATAACTATTCTGACCAAGTTTATAACACCGACTTAGGTCTCATAATAATTATAATGATATTCCAATTCCTCGTGACATCTGCTAGTCATAGCAGGCACATATTTTAAAATATAATAATATGCAAACATGTTGCTTCAGGGAAACATTCTTATTTTAGGCTTGAATATTTCAACGGTATTATGCATGATATTCCCAACGTTCTAATCTCATTCCAAAACAAAATACTCTGTATTTTGTTTATTAAAAACGAATAGCGTCATTATTTTTACTTTCTTACGACAGATGGAGTATAAAATTTGTCCACAACAATGCTAAGAAAACAATTATTATTATTAATATTATTATTATTGTTATTATTCATGAATTTATTTATCCTTGCAAAGTACTCGTAGCATAATAATTACTTGAATTTCTAGACAAATAATTATTTACGATGAAATTTTTTCATATAATTCAGAAATCTTTTAAATTTATTCTCAGAATCGTAATAACATAAATAAAATCGATAATTTTTTAAATTAAAAATAGTATTATAAAAGGTAATAACGACAAAAAATAACAATTATTACATAACTATTTAAACTTCAAACATCAACCATTATAGAACCCGCACAGATTCGTAGAACTAGGTTAATAAATATGAATTATGAGTACCAATAATCAATTTATTTAATATTATTATAATATACATGGATTTTATGTTATTATATATAATATGTGTTGTTTGTATATTTATTTATACACTACATGCATATTAGTTTTTTAATGTACATTAAACAACATTTTTATTTTTTATTATTGTACTCTTATATACTGAAGTAATTTTATTTTATTATAGTCAGGAAGAAGGACAATACAAATATAATAACCTTTTCCTTCAGTAAAACATAATGTACAATAATTAATCACTAATTGTGATTTTTTTCAACTTTTATAATAATTACCTAGTAAGTAGGTAAATAAATCTGATAATATTGATCTAAAATTAATTTCTATTCTTATTTAAACAATCCTAAAATATTTAAATTGATATATATATAACGTGGATTTTATAAGATAATTTAAAGTTAAGTTTACAATATATAAATTACTATGATATGTTATTGATAAATTTATATCTTCAGTTTTACGAATAATTTATGTTTATTTTTACATTATTTACATTTTATTCGTCGACATGTTACTTTACTTATCTACGCATTTTTGTGATCAATCAAATTTTTCTTAGACTATAGTTTTATTGGAAAATAACTCTGTTTATTGTTTGAATCCATACAAAAAAAATTTAAAAATATTGAAAACTGAAAAATGTATATAATATTGTTTATTAGAAATAAAATATTCAAAAACATAATATATATAGTCTATATAATATATAGATATATTAACTGTGAGCAACTATATACGTAGTTTTTAGATATCAAAAGTTAAAATGAAATAACGATCGCTGATATAACTTTATTTAATATATTAAGAAGGTCTACATTGTTTATATTGTATAAATATTATAGCTATTTACATTTAAATAGATTTTTTAAGAGTTTGATTTACCTCAATATGTTATTAAAAGATTTAGAAAGTAGAATCCTTGGCTAAACTTCTATTACTTTAAAATAAAAGTTTTTAGAAACGAAATAATTTAAAATTGTAATAAACGAGTATGCGTATTTAGTATAGGATACTTACTTGTCGATTGCTGAAAGTTGATTGACACGTTCAACACTATAGTAATATCAAACCACAAATGGTTTAAAAAAATAATAATACAAACATTACGTTTGAGTGATATAGGAATTGATAGGATAGCTAATATATTGTGATAATGAAACCAGTGTGTACTATAAATGTTTTGCAATCATTTTCAAACATTAAGTAGCTTTTGGTCTAAATAATGAATGTGTTTTCAAAATTTAAAAAAATTATTAAATACGATTTTTAAAGAAAAAAATAATGACAGCTTTATTATGATAAGAGAAAACTTAACATATCATACGTTATACTATAAATAATTAATAGGAATGCTTTAACGTAGAGTTTGTATTATATAATTAAGTACCATACTTACGTTTAAATTAAAATAATTAATAAGTGGTGATAATATCACCCACAACAGCTGTTTACCTTATTCTACCATTTCTACATCACTGAGACTTACTCAATATGCATACATTGTCAAAAAAATTACATCTGTTCTGTTAAAAAAAATCACACCTCCCGATTAGAAAATTCTCATTTATCAAAAAACAAAACATCTAATGAATAACACTTAATACATTATCCCTCTAAATACAGGTAAGATGTTATCCATTTAATAATCATGAAAAAAAATTTTAATGAAAACAAAATATCATGAACCAAAATGTATTAACTTTTACAGCAGATGGTGTTTATTTAAATTATGTAAAATTCGTTTTCGTCTAATTGTAGAGTCAAATAATGCGTTAACGATGGTGTCCTGCTCCTCATTCTGTAGGTTACATTTGACTGTTCTCGTCAATTCTTGATAGCTACGCAAAACAGTAGTTTTAAAAACAAAATAATAAACCCGTATAGTTTTTGTAGGATTTGATTCTTTTTTAATAATAATCACATTTCAATACTACAGTTGATTAATATTTGTAACAAAGTATTTTTTTACAGAAAAAATGATTATTATTCATATATTTTTATAATATCTAGTGGACAACAAACCGTTTAATTTTAACATGGTAACATTTTATGAAAGTAATCAGATATGTTTTGCATAATTAACACACAAAGTGATAATATGATTTAATTTATATCAGTAAAAATTCAATGCTGAATGATTTATGGTGAATTTGAATGAAATAATTATATAAATGCACAACAATTCATCAATATTGGTTCTTTAAAATGTAAACATAGATACAACTCACTTATAATAAAAGTAATATTTATTCTGTATATATATATATATAGTATTTACTGTTCATAAAGTGAACAAAAATAATTTTAATGATTTAAATATTTATAAGCTGATTTATATTTTATTTTTACAATAATAAAGTAAATTATTTATGGTTTAAATTTTAATATTGGGTATAATACGATTATATGAGTAATGTATATAGAAAGTTTTCTAAGTTAAGAAAGAATAACTTTACACTGGCGTTCAAAGTAAATTTAGTACAACCACTTCAAATATTTAAGTAATATAGAAACCTGATAATTTTTGGTATTTATAGTGAATCACACTCATGATATTGTAAAAAAATGCATTTCATTTTATGACAACTTCTCTTTAAAATAAATACATCTATATCTAAAATATTTAATCAAGGATAAGTAAGTAACTTAAACTCTAAAAACATTATTGAACCATAAAAAAATATTAAAATTATATAAGATATACAAAGTAAAATAGTATAAAAATTTGAATAAATAAAAACCCAGATAACATTTAAATCTCATAAAGGATGTTATGAAAAATTGAGTATAATAATTAATTTGTATTTTAATATTCTGAAATACAACTTACGCTGTAACGGTGGAAATTGTATACCAGAATCGATAATTTATTGTGGTGAAACAATAATCATCAATGATGTTGAAATAAAGTTTCGTTAAAAGGATTCCCGTTGAATTCAATTTTAAAACATAAATAAAGTGATCTTCAAAAACTACTTTACGCCAAATTCTTAATCTGTAAATATTAATTTCGTTAAACTCTGTTTTTGAATGAATTTCACTGACCTTAGTGTACTGGAATTAAAATTTAAGCTAATACAAGTATTGTGTTAATTAAATTTATTTAGTATGTATTTGAATATTCACTGTTTAAAACGTTTAAGTATTATTTATAAATAATTAAAAATCGTTTTCCTCATACATACTGCTATAATATTTATATATTATTGTATAGTATATACAATAAGTACCATTTTGTTAATTATGATGATTGTATCGTTATTATATATTTTATTTAAAGATTTTAAAAATTATTTTTTGAAGAAACAGCTTTTTTAGTCACCCTGTATGAAGTAAAATGATTAAATTGTTTGTTGGTCGATTGTTTTCAAGCATATTATTGTAAATATATCGTCTAAGAATTCACAAGTAAGACTCAGAGAATTCCATATCTGAAGCACTAGCTCTAGAATAAGAAGTGGCCGTACCAGCAATGAACGCTGAGTCCGATGTACCTTCGCCAGTTATGAAATCAGCTACAATTAAAGTATCTTTATTTACCGACTGCGATAAGAACGAGTGTTCGGTTAACTGCGACTCATCGTTCCATTTTAGCTCTGCAGTCTTATCAGTATCGCCCCTTAAACTGAATAGGTCAGACTTAAGTTGTTTTAATCGCTCCTCTTTCTAAAAAAAAAAAAAAAAAAATGTATAAATATTTATTATATTTATAATAATAACTATAAAATTGATTTCAATAGTTAAATGGCGAACCCATTTAAATAGGTTAAATTGATTAATTTAATACAAATTAAAAAAAAATAACAATACAACAATATACTATATTCAAGAAACAAATAAGAACTAACAGTTTACTAAAATAATTTTAGTATACATATTTCTTTGTTTTTTTTCTTGTAAATGTACATATGATATATATATATATATATTATGTATAACGTATATCAAACTAAGTAGTATAAACTGACATAGTTTTTGCTTGAAAACATTTTTCTGTCATTTTTTTATTTATTTGGCTAAAAATATTTAGTTAATTAAATCTTAGATTTATTAGTTATAATATAAATTATATTAACTTATAACATTTTAACTTTAATATGTTCTGAAACTATATTCATCCATTAATATTTAATAAGTAATATATTTTATAACAAAAAATACACAATACAAAAATTCGAGCACTTTAGCCGTAGTTTTAAAATGTATTTATTTTACTTATAACAATCAAAGAATTAAAATTTAATATTACGTTAATTATTAATAAAAGTACCTCTTTTATTTTAGCTGCAAGTTGTTTATTTTCTTCAATAAGTCTTTTATACTTATCTTCGTCTTCTTTTGACATTCCAGCATCAGGGTTATATTTAGATTCCGGTTTATCATGAGGATCCCGAATAACTTCGATCACCTAAAATTTACTGTTACTTATCTGCCACAGTTTAATTTTTATTATTTCTTACTTTTGGTACGAATATTAGGGCCATTGAAAGGAAGCAACAGAAAATAACAGATAACGCTACAAAAGCGAAACTAGCATCTTGCTGTGATGCCGTCACCATAATCACGGGTGTAGTTATCAAGCACGTAACAACCACATTGTAAATTGACATTCCGACGTACCGCGAATCATTTATTTGTCTCAATTTGACACTTCTGGTTTCATACGAGACAAAAAGTCCGAAGAGTAAAAGCAATCCTTTGTAGCTTAATGTTAGACCTAAAAAAAAAAATCGAAAAATGAAGTATAAAATATTGATATTTTTATTCTTTTTTTAAACATCAGTTTAAAAAAATAATAATCAAGATTAATAAAACAGATTTGGTGAAGGCATTTAAATAACACAATATAATTAACCAAATGATATTTTAAGAACACATTTTAACTTTCAATCAAAAAATTAGTATTAATATTATATATTTATATACATATGAGATCCAAGCAATGTAAATCACAATAACAATAAATATGTTTATTATAAAACTTCACACATTTATGTACTCATTTCACTAAATTATTTAGGTACCTTATTCTAAAAGGATTAAAACTACTCCATAAATTAATTAAATCAATGACTATAAACACAGAAATAAACTTAAAAAATTTAATGGTATTACTTTTAGTTTTTCTTAAACGAAAATGTTTAAGGATCTTATTGATCCCCATTATCCTTATTTAACGTCTATTATGATTAGGTGCTAATAAAGTTATTTTGAAATATTCCAATTAATTCTAACGTCCTTCCCATGGTATTTAATATTTTACAGGAGAACGCCAATGTGATATCATCCATCACAAATATGAAATAAAAAACTATTTGAACAAATAGATAAAAAATAATTATCATATTTACTTATCGATTTCTATTTATAATATAATTATTTTGTTATATATATTATCAACATTTAATAATTATAAATTTATAAAATATACAAAAATGTTAAATACTATGTAGACTTAAGACTTACTTAGCCAAAAATTGTGATTTTCACTCTTACAGTGCTCTAGTTCTGGTCTTATTTTTACGTCATCGTTGCTATTTAAAGGATTTTCCATAGGAAATACTTGTATATCACGCTTCAATGGATCCATACACTGCCATAAGAATAGAATTGCAACATCGACAGCCAGTAAAAATATTACAATTGAATACATTTTCCACGGCTGCAAAGCTTTCTAGAATTGTAAGTTATCAGATTAATAAGGATAAAATAAAACTACAAAAACTTAATATTAATATTACCCTAATTGCATTTTTCTTTTGACTCGTGTGCAGTCTGTGCACTCTCCACACCTTACTATACATAGCTCCATAACCTAAAGTAAATCCAATTGACAACACCCAAGTTTTTATTTGGCATATGTTTGGAAAAACCGCTGGTGATATAATTTGACCGTCCAAGCCAAATAAATAAATACTGCTCAAGCTCAATACGCAACCGGACAACATAATTGTATTGCAAGCTGGATATGATTGAGCGATAACCCTGAAATATTGTTAATACAAATAATGAATAATATTAATCAATATTATATTTTATAGACGTTTAAAAAATTGATTTTCATTTGGGATATACCTTCTATGATGATTTAGAACATTAAATATAATAAGGCTAACTGCACCAAGTATTCCAATAGTTGTGATTACCCACATGCATATCAATAATGGTATCGATAACGTGCGCAATACACGGCGAATCACAGTTCTGTCTTGAGGAACTTTTCCACCTATTTTAAATATAAAAATGCATTAACGTGATGGGTTTAAAAATTAAAAGTCAAATTGAATTATTAAACTAAATGTTATTGTTGCATTATGAATATTTAAAATTTCATTAATATTAAATCGACTAACGTAAAAAAGGTACATTTATAATACTCACCTATCCATTTCTCCTTATCGAACCATGTTAAATTATCAGCCTGTGTGTCATAGTAACCAAGCTTAACGTATTTTCCTTCAATAACTTGTTCAATCTGCGTTAATGCTATACGGTCACCTTGTGAACTGAAAGCTACCCAGCCCTAAAATAGTTTTTTAACTATAGATTTTTTTTTATGTATTTTTATTTGAAAACTCACTGATATCCCAAGAAACTGAGTTGAATTTATGGCTGAATATATATGATCAGCAATTTCTTTATTGTTGTAATTAAAACTGGTAATTGATTTTCCTTGTTTTTCCAGAATACTCATTGTTTTATTAAAAGCTAGTGTTTCAAAATAAATGTTTTAGTTATTAAACCGAAATAATAGTTTGTAATTTTATTCAATACCCAACGCTACAGCCCAGACAGCATCGTATGCTAAGGGCGCTTCTTGATAACCTTCAGGATAACGATGCCGATCAATTGCATAACCACCTGATCTTAAAACATTTTCTAGCCTCTTACGAAAGTCTTCAGAAGTCTAAAACAATAATAAAAAATATTGTATTTATTATTTTCAACATATATTACAAATAGCCGTGGTCCGATTTTGAACTACGACGAGAAAATAAATAAACTAACAAAAATATTTTACTTCAATGCTAATATTGTTTTCATTATTTATCTCTGTATAGACTTAAAATAACTTTGATAAATAAATAAAAAAGGTTTTTCTGGACCTAAAAATGTTTTTTTCTTCAAATCATCCTAGGCCCCTTGATTGTCGACCCCTGATAAATAGAATTTTGAACTTGTATTATAAATTATAATAAATAATAATAATAATATGCTTAGTTTTATATGGTGCCAAGCTCAGTAAATTCATAATAAATTAGTAAAACAATTTAATGTTTTGTTAGATTTGTTAAAACTAGGTACAAATAAGTAGATTGAATAAAGTAGATCCAAAATTAATTTTTTCTCATGTAAATAGTAAATTCATATGCAAATGCTTAACTTATATCAAAATCCACAAGACATACCTAATATATTTTGTATTTGTTAATTTACATCAACAAACTATTTTTTATTAAACATTACATTTTATTCAATATTGATCAATTTATATGATCTATAATAACTAAATAAAATAATATTATTAATTTTTTTCATAACATAATATATTTACTCTTATATCTTCACTTGAAGAATATTTTTACGTAATTTACATTTACATTTCTATTAATTTTTAAATTTTAATCAACTCATTAATAAACATATTTTAAATATACTGGTACAAGCGTTATTTAAAAAATAAAATACTACCATTCCGGAAATAGTCTTTTGGTTAATATTTTGATTCCACATAAGAGCTTCGGTGGTAATATGACCTTCAGCTGCAATTCTCATTTCTTGTTTTGTACATTGGATTCCTTCTTCTTTCAAATTTACTTCAAACCAGTTGTCTTTATACCAACCTAGATATTATTTACAAACATATATTTAAATAGCATATTTTATGTACAAAGTAATTTAAAATAATTCAAAGTGCTTACCAATAAAAAACCACACATAAGCTTTTCCGTATAACTGCTGTTTATACATCTCACATAATACTTTTCTAGCAGCAACGACGTAAAATAAGCCAACAATGATCCTGGCGTCTTGTCTGCGCAAGTTTTTAACAGCATCAGCTGGATCACTAACAAAACTTTGCCTAGTAATTATTTCAATGCCATTTTGTTTACATCGAGTCTCGATATCCTCCACTGTCTATAGATAACATTTTAATTTAAATATCCAAATATACAACAAGTATATATTTTTTTAATACATACAGAAATAAACACTTCTTCGGTTTGCTGTAGAATAGCTATTCTATACCATTCGAACTTTTTCATTAATGTGATTCTAGTTGGACTATGAACAGTAGCTGAAGGATGCGTTCTAAACAGTGTGGGAAAACGATTTCTATCTGACAATGCTGGTGAACTGGCACCATAACATAACTGAAAAAAATATTTTAGCGAATATATGAACAAAATAAATATGTATATTACAATAATAAGGTACAAACTATTGAAAAAACCAATTTAAGAAAGAAAGTTCAAATAGTCAATGGTTTATAAAAATAGTAAAATAATTGACGTAAACGATATAGACGTCGAAAAATTATGATACTTTTCTAATTATATACCTATATAATTGTAGTAAAAACTTAATTAAACTATAAGTTAACTTACATGAAATTCTAATTTAAATCATGTACCACATAATTGATGTGATTTTCGATTCCATTTAGTTTATTTTAATAAGTGTAAAATATAATATGTAAATTATTTAAAAACATGTACGTCTTTCAGAATTATTTGAATACGATTAATTAAGTTATGATTTTTACTACAATAATCTATCTGTATCTGTATTATAAAAATATAATTTTCTAAAATTATTATTTCAAACTTTCAAAGATAAAACTCTGAATCCAAAACAAACGAATGGCAACACCAATTACTTAATAAAAAATGTTGCACTTAAAAGATGTATTTAAAAAAAAACTATTTTTTACATTTAATTTATTATTGCTATATTAGTGATATTAACATAGACGCAATTTGGGGGGCTTGAGTGTTCTTAGTACCCCCAATTTTGAAATTAGCACCAGCAAATTTTTTCATGTTAATTTAGATTTTAATTGTAACAGGTATCCATAACTTCAAGATAACATTTTAAAAAAAGATAGAGGAGCTTCAGCGCCCTCTGTTTTTTCATTGAAATTGCACCCCTGAGTATTAAATTTGATTGTGAACTATTAAAAATAGATATACTAGATTTATATATTCTAAAACATATAAGGTAAACATTGGTCACGTTCTTTTTCTCGACAAAAAAATTTTTAATAAATAAATATATAATGTATATATATGTATATTAAATTACGAATATACAAAATAATTTAAACACTTTATATTTTTTTTCATTTAAAACCTACAATTTATATATATTTTACTTTAAGTAAATATGATCATCTTTATACATGATATAAATATATTTATATGAATTGTAGAAGTTTAATATAGAATAACTAAATTTATCGTTTTATCACTATAAAAAATGTTAGTTTAACTTCATTGATATAAAATATATATATTTGTATATTAGTTATATATTAATTTGCTGTTTTTACTTACTACAACTAAATTCCACATTTTTGCGGCTTCAGCAACAGTTGTGCATACAGTACTACATCCTGCTAATAACATTAGTTTTTGAGGTTTGTTATAGAGGAGATCATACATGACCGATGCACCAAGTCCTGGATCACACTATAAAACAAATAAATTGCCGTTTTATTTTTTTTTATTAAATTACGCATATACGCATATAGAATTAACATTATAAACGAATCAGTGTAATATAACTCTTGGTCGATGAAGCCAAAGTTAAATTATATTCAATAAAAAAAAAACAAATTAAATTAACATTAACAAAAGAAAAAAAAATTCACTTCAAATATTATTTTAATATAGAAAAAAATGCACAGTATTTATTTAGATTTTATATGTATATGGTGGTATAGACTAAGACTAATTAGAAGTAAAACTTTGTCTTTTTAAATATAATGTATTGAGTATTGTATTAGGCGTGTAATTTGTTTATAAAAACTTTTAGAATATATTAATTATAATAGTTTGTTAGAAAATGAATTGTTTTATAATTCTAATTTGTTAATTTTTTGTATTTTAAATGTAATACTTATAACTATTTAAATTTATAACTTCAGATATAAATACAAATCATACACTCGAGTTGTTAAACAATAAAACTATAAAACATTAAATAATAAAAACATGATTTTTCAAAGCAAAATATTTATTTCTATTGAACATGAACACTTTTAAGATTATAAGTATAATATTGTTTTGATAACTGTATGAGTGAATATTCCTAACTCAAAATATTCGGTAAGAACTTACCTCGCTATCATTCCAATGCAATTTCAATTGATATCCGGATAGAATGCTATTCTTGTTCACATCTTCCAAAGCTAGCCTAACCGCAGGCTCACAGGCTTGACCTCCTTGCCATCCGCCTTTGCCGCCGATTGGGAATATACCGCCGATGTGTAATACATTATCTTCCTCTTGTAATGAAAACGGAACATCGGTTAACAGCACAAACACGATTATCGCAAATCGAATCATTTAGCCGACAAGTAAACAAATAATAAACCTATTTGTCTACATAACGGTGTTATATTAAAATGCAAAAGCCATAACGTCGAGTTCGGTCAGATGTCCCACTCCGTGTCAGTGGATTTTACCGGGGTAAGGACTTTGGTATTGATTTTCGCAAAGTCCGTGGAGCGCTGGTCTCCATGCTGTCACCCTTAACATGTGGTAAAATGGAAGAAATAATTTATATTCTTTACTTTTTATGCTAAATGATTGTTTAGAACAACTAAAACAGTAAATATAGGTAAAGGTAATAATTTCATCATTTCAATAGGTGTATGATAAGGTATTATTAATATTAAATTATATGCAAACATTGTAAACAATATAACGATTAATGTCAAATCCCTTACTCTAATCATAATGCATTTTTTCTTCTATACATATTTATGATAATTAAACAAAAATTAACGTTAGTTGTATTCATTAACTAAAAATGTCTAATGATAAATAAACACGCTTCCGGAAAAGTACTACTTTACATTTATATTATACTATTGATATATAAATATAATATGAGAATTAAAAGATCAAAATGTATGACTTCTCCAATCATTAACGTATGAGAATTTATGTCTTTTATTTTTTTTTACTAAAGTTATTAGTAATTACTCTCCTGTATAATTTTAAATACGCTATAATATATTAAGGTATATACATTATTATCAACCATACTAAAAACAATTGTAAGGTTATAACTCATAATGTAATTTAAATTTGGTGAATAGGTACTGAACTGTGAAATTATTTACACCAATATCAAATTATATGTGAAATATTATTATACCTACTCATAGTATGCTAAGATATTTGAAAAGGTTAGTACGCAATATAACTCTGTTTAAAAGTGAATAGAAGTAGGGAGTTTCTATAAACAATAATAAATTAAAGAGAATGCGCGAGGACATTATCTTCGACAATTTGACCAATTAATAGAATTAGAATATTTATTATTTATCTTTAAAAATATATCTAAATAACAATATAATAGGTACCTAAGCAAACGTTTAAAATGTAAAATACATTTCTGATTTCACACATTATTTCTTTCATTACTGTTGAAAAATAATACAAATTATGTATTAAGCAATATTAAGCGGGCATTTCATATAGTTCATAATAAATTAATAGATTATAGTTGATATATTACTGTTTTACTGACAAACTCATATAAATAGACTACGATAAGCTTGCAAATGAAAAACAAATCTATGAACTTGCTCTGTTGTATAGAATATTTTATTATTGAATGAATATACTTCATATCATTGATAAGTTAGTATTTACCTTTATTAGATGTATTAATTTTAATTCAATGATAAAGAAAACGGTATGTTACTATAATGTTAACCTCTATTTCTATGATTTTTTTATAATTTATTTATATAACTACTAGCTGTCCCAGTGTACTTTGTCGGCCGTACAAAATGCATTCGTGTTAAGTTTGGTTGCCTATAACGTTAACAATGCTAACATTTAGCATAAGGATAAAAACTATTTTTGGTTTTCTGATTTGGTGTATACATGATATCTCTGACTTATTAATTTTACATAACTGTCCCGCCAAGAGTTGCTTTTTTTAATCGATTAAACGATTATGTATCATTCGTTAAAAATAATCTATTGTTTGAATAATCAATTAAATAATCGCACAGCCCTAGGTATAATAAAAAAGTCATTAACCGAGATAAAAAATATCCTATCTTATGGCGGAGATAAAATTACACACGTTAATCATAATTTCATCAAAATCGGTTGAGTAGTTTCGGAATGCATCGAGAACATCATACTCGTCGAACACCAATTATTTAAATATATTAGTTAGGTATTTTCGTATTAGTAGGTATCTATTTTTATTGAATATTACTTAGATTTAATGTAACAAACGATGGAGTTATAAATAATAATAAAAAATAATAATATTAATATATCACTATATTTATGAATTATCAGTATATCACTTATAGGTAAAGGCCGGAGTAACATTATATTAATACTATAATATGTAGGTCAAGTTATTATTAATATTAATTGAAAAAAATAAGTTAAAAATTCTAATTTTCTATCAATACATAGTTCAAAAAAGCAAAAATATTTTTAAAAAAATTATATAATGTCCAGTTAATGCAATAAAAATGTCAAGTAGGCATATACCATCTACGGTTATTTATATTTTATATATTAAAAATTACAAAAAAAAAATTATTTAATCAGAAACTGGTGCTGAATATTTATTCTGTCTTGATAAATACACTCATCGTTTTAAAATCAATAAATTTATGGCCAAGGAACATAATATTTGATTTTTAGATTTTAAACGGAGCAATGATTATACTGGTTTATAAATCTATAGACTGTAGACCGTTTCCTCTCAGAATCATTTTTCGTATACAATGATACATCATTAACTTCAAATTTGACACATAAATACATCATTGTATAGCAAAGTGGTGCCCACTTGTCTACCTTTTTTATAATTAAATGTATTTGTACTATGTAGTATTTATTATTAAAAAAAGTATTTGAGACAACCGCATCAACGGTATAAGACATGAGTATATATTATTATATCATCTTGTATAATATAAAATGTACATGTTTAAGTAGGTACTATATTATTATATACTACCGTACGATACCACAACATTATTTGTTTCGAACTCCAATTATTATATAAACTTATTGGCTTATGATTACTTTCCCACAGTCCCACAGTACGTTTCACACATTAGGCTTAACCTAACAACAGCAGAGCATGAAATCCGCATATATAGTATCATACGGTTTTGCTAAACCGCCTTAAACAATATGACTAATTTATGTATAAATCTATTATAATACGCTAGCATAGGTTAACAGGTTACTTATAATGTTTGAAATATATTATAATGTGTAAATTCTATACATGTCAAATACAATCATATTTAAATCACCAACAACTTTAAACTATTGAACTATGTTTATTTTATATATTTATATAATTTTCCTTATAATAAGATATGAACAAAAACTATATACAAAATTTAATTTTAAATAACAAATGCATTAGCGTGTATATAATTGAACTGTATTTACATAATTTCATAACTGTATAAATGTTGAATATATAAAATATAACTTTTCAATAATTGAAGTATATTTTAGGTAATCTTAAAAGTCATCTTTTTCAAAATATTTTAATTTTAGCGCGAGCTATGAATATTATTTCAAATATTTTTTACTTATTTTTAATTATTTTGTATAATTTACGAGCATTATTGATTAATTTTAAAGTGATAATATTTAAAATTACTTTAATCCTATTTTGTTTAATTTCTATAACTTAAAAATTAAGTATTTTTACAGAAATAATTTTTAAAAGTTGATTTTTTTATTGATGTCATATAGTTAGTAATTTATAATGATAAAATGAAAAAAGTATTTTTCTAAGTATTATTTTAATTTAATTAATAATTTTTTATCGTGGCATTATAATAGATATATTTTTAAATTCGAGAAATTTTAGTGTTCGAGAATAATTCTGTATTAAATTTTGTTAAATATTATGACGTTGTAATGTCTATTTATTTGATAGAATAAATAAATAAATTATTATTATCAACAATTTTGATTTAATATCAATACAGTAATTAGTAAATTCTAATTTTAGGTAACTATAACTATGTACCAATATCGTAATATTTAAATCCCTGTATTAATACTATGAAAAATATTTGACCTACTAATTATATAGTATAGTGGTCTACGTCCATTTATGGTCACTAAATCATTATAGTATTATTGTGCAAATACTCGTATGTATCTACCAACAATAGTAGCTTTGTACATGCCACTCGATAATGTGGCATTGAATAATTACTTAACCATTATGTGAAGTGATTGTGTTTTGAATTTTTGAAACTGAATATGCAGACAACCGTCGACTATGTTATTGGAGAATATTAAATAATATAAATGAATGTAGTAATTACATTTTGTTAAAACTCCTAACACATTTTATACATTTTGTTAGCTATTATAAGTTCTTCAGTCGCACGATCACTTTTAAACCAAAATGATAATATATCTAATAATCAATATTTATTTAAGCGTTTGTTTATGTGATTTAAACGTGGTATATCAGTGGGACAAAATAGATTTGTCAATTCATGAAACGGAACATTCTTATATTCCAGAAAACAATCTTGTGCACAGAATGAAAATTTGGAACAACACATTGTACATGGCCATACCCAGGTTTAAGCCAGGGGTTCTGGCCACGTTATGCAAAAGTAACAGAGGTACTATACAACCATTTCCGTCTTTAAGTCTTCAAAGAGTTGGTAGTTGTTTTGGAATGCAAAACATCAAGGAAATCGAAATTGATCATTTAGGTCACTTATGGATGTTAGACGTGGGTAAGGTTTACGATCTAGAAGAACCCGATTACACCTGCGATCCGAAATTGCTTATACTGGACATAAACACGGGTAGAATGATACGATCAGCGGTGATACCGAGCAGCATGTACACTAATCAAAGTGTACTTAGTGGCATCTCAATCGATTTGAAATCACTTACGGTTATAATAGCTGATATAGGTCCCAATTCTGGGTTTATTGTTTATAATTATGACCTAGGATTTTTTCAAAAATTTCAATGTAAATTATTATCCAGCGTTAAAGACTATAACGAAGCACTTTTAACTATATCTCCAATTGATAATATGTTATACTTCACCACCGTAGAAATGGACAGTCTATTTACAATTCCATTGAGTGTATTCGATGCGCCTTTCATCAACGACATAAGTCATTACGTTAACAACCAAGGACTGAAAACAGATACATCGACTGCTATGATCATGGATACGACTGGGAACTTGTATCTAGGTTTGACTAGGAAAGTAATCGCCTGGAACACTTTGAAAAACAGTTTCGACGTCAAAGATTTGTACATACAAGAAGTGAGATTCGATTGGATTTCAAGTTTCGCATTTGATTCAAATGGATACTTGTGGATCACTACCTCGGCATTCAGAGATTTCCTAAATGGGTCAAGTTCGAGGAGAATGAATATTAAAATATTTAAAAGATTTTGTGGTACAACAGCCTTCGCACTTCAACATTTACAAACGTATGTAAACAATAACACACTACCAAATAATACCAACTCTGCCGATTCTAAAATTGCTACTTCTATTTATCTTTTAACTCTAATTATATTATTAAAATATATATCGTAGAAATGTAACGCACTAATTAAAACAATTGTTTTTAATCTAACAACTACCTATACACGATAGTCATTAGTACAAGTTGTAAATTGTAATAAATTAAAGTAAAGCATCAATCCACTTTTAAATAAATATATAATAATTTTGTAGCGTCATATTCTATTATTAAAAAAGTAGGAATTGATCTAATTAATTAGATAGGTATAAATAAATAATTCATTAATATAATATAAGATCAATTACGGTACCACAAGAAAATTTTTTTCTTAAAATTAGAATTCAGATTATTTATTTATTATAGTAAAGTAGGTAAAAATAAAATATTTTAGCTAAAAATCCGATATAAAACTATTATTCTACATGATAAAGAGAGTATATTGAGTTTATTGTTTTAACAATATACACGTATTGTCAATCTAAATAAGGAACTACTTCCTTTAGTTTTTTTTGTTCTGATTTTAGAAACTGCTTAAATTAGGGTTTTGATTAAAATCGGTACATAACGGTTCCGAACATTTTTTATTTATTATTTTTAAGCACTAAATTATTAAATTATTTATAGGTACATACATAAAATACTATTATATTTTATACATATAATATCAAAATTATAAATAAATAATATTAAGTATAAATAGTTAATAAAATCTTAAGATTTCGCGAAAATTAAATTACTAAACAAAAATTATATTAATTTGTCAAAGCACTTCTTATTCTTAAAAAATGGTCATAAAGATGTGGACAAAATACATAAAAATACATTATTTTTTTAATGTATCATCATACAATGTAAAAACAAATATTTTGAATTAATAATACGGGTTCTTTAGATCTATTTTCAGTTCCAGTTATTTTGATATTAATATATGTGAATTTGGTTCCGATTCTCAACATTTTAAAGATTTTTGGATTTCAAAACTATTATTTTTAGTTAACTTTAAATCTCTGAATTCTATAAATTACCTGATATAATTATTAATGCTCACATTAATTCCGGCTTCTGTTCAGTGTTCGTTCCGTGCGGTGTAATTGTTAAAAAGGAAAAAAACAAATGTAAATCTGGCACTATTTTTTTTTTAACTATAGGTATTATACATTTAATATGTAACTCTTATTAGATTCAAATTCGTAATTATCTATTTATTTTAAATATACATATAACATTTTAAGTCTTTAACCAAAGAACACCTCCATGAATCATGATGTGATAATTATCAGATTACCACCAAAAAATATTTTTATTTTAAATTTCACTAAATTATTTACCTACGATAATTCTTAGTTGTGTTATTATTTTGTGGAAAAATGTATGTATCTTTATAGTTAAGTAACTATATTGAGAGATATAAATTGAGATTTTTAGGGATCAAAGCCTTCTCATAAGTAATCGTTTGATCTACAATTTTCTAAGTTCTCTTTCAGAATGAATATTTTAATCATATAAAAATAGAATAGAGTTAGGTACTTAGTTAGAATTTTATGTGCAGGCACCAGCACCTAATTGAATGTTAAATAGTTAAAATATTGATTAAAAAACAAAAATATTAACCTACCTATGTGTAATTATTTAATTGAACCATTTGTAATGTTTGCGAACTACACCTTTTTCCTTATTTCTGCCACTCAATCTGGTCGATATATATTGTACGCGTATTAGCATTGAGAAAAAACTATAATTATAGAAATCCATAACATAGTAGGTAGTAGTACTACTTTATTTACTACTGTATATAGACATATAGTAATACAGTATATGGAGCATCTCCGGAGTGTTAAGTAAAAATAAGTTTGAATTTAAAAACATTGTTTCATTATCATAACCTTTTAAGTGAATGTGATAATGTGATATCATGTGATTATAAAATATATTCATAAATATTATCACGGACTAAGATATCTTAGTCCGTGATATACTAAAGTACTAATGCACATAATGTAGATAAGAATACGTGAGTGGCATGTGCATCGCGGTACCGAGATAGGTACACCGTACACAATATATATTATACCGGTAATTTTTATAATTATTTGAATTTGAATTAAATAAAACAAAGCTATGAGTGTGTTAAACCTAAAGAGTGTAAAACGAGATTTTTCACAACTCAATTACCGACCAGATGTCTGTCATCCAAGTCTAATCAATGAGTTGAAGAATATTTTAGAAGCCACAGGTAGAATAAATTAACAAACCAACATTAAATACTAGTAAATATAAATAAAACAATCAATCGGGTATTAATTTTTTTCAGGGCTCCGACAAGAATATGATGCTTCTATAAGTAATATAAATTCTCATTCGCTCATCAACATCATTCAACAGGTAATTATTATTACCCAACAATATAATTATTGTTGCTCATTAAATTTGTATTGTGGACATTAAATAATTTTTTTTTTTTGTAACTTTAGGTATGCAAGATATGTTATTCAGATAAATGTAACAAGGAATTGGTTGACAACTTCTTAACATTTCTAGCCAAAATATACACCGAACATTGTATTGATGATGCAGTAAAACAAACTGTTACAAAGTGAATATTATATTTATTTTTTGATTGTATTGACTATAAGTGTTATGGATATATATTATTTAATTTTTTCAGATGCTTAAAAACTTGTCCAGTTCTATGGCGATCAGAATTATCTATTGCTATTTCGTGTCAGTTTATTTCAAAAATGGAAAATAAGCAGAATTTATCTGAAACAGAATATTTCTTAAAAACATTAAACGAATGTTGTGAAAAATTTCCAGATTTTATTTTAAATTGCATTGACAAAGTTATGGTATTTTTTGAACTTAATCTACGTAAATCATATGAAATATTAGTGTAAGTAATTCTACTAGTTGAAAAAAATTACAAAGAAGTATTATTTTGTTCACCCAATATAGTATTTAATTTATATTTTTAAACTACCGTTAAGTAAAAATTGAATGTTAATTGTCAATTTAAGATTTATGTTTATCTAAACAATATTTATGATTAATTTAATTTGTATTTTAGTTGTGAAAGCTGTCCTACACAAAAAATATCAGCTATCAGATGCATTCATGAAAGTTTTCGATTTTTTCTAACAGCTTATAAAAAAAATGTATTTCCTGAGACTATACATTTTAATGCATGTTTTATGGATTTATTAGATAGTGATCATTTACCTATGGAAACTCTTTTTAACTGTTGCCTTTCAATAGTATACTCATATATCAAAAATAAATCTACTCTTGAATGCTGGAAGGTAAAATAATGAATTTACAAAAGAAATATAATTATAAGATCTTTTGTTTTAGATGTGTTTGGATAAACTTTCAACGCGATCAGATTTGATTAAGTTAGGATTTTGTGTGGCAATATTAAATACTTTCACTGGTGAAGAATTAAGAATGATTGAACCGGGCAGTGAAAAATCAATTTGTTCTAATTTATATGATATTATAATGGAGGCCAGTAATAGGTATTCAACAATATTTTTAATTATCTACATTTAATATTTTGTTATACCTATACATACTTGTAATTGTTTCAAGAAATTTGAATGATAGCAGTATTATTATATCTTCAAGCCGAGTGTTGGTTATATTTTTAAAACGATTATGTACCAAAAGTGAAATTAATTTAGAAAAAGAGCAAATTGAAAGTTTAATCACTTTTCTTTGGATACGCCTGGATCATTTTATAGACGGTGTAAGGCATTCTGCTAGAGACGCCATGATAAATATAATAAAAATGAAAGGTATTTCCAAGTATATACAATATATAGTTCTCCAATCATACATTTATAAAAAATTTTATTTTACTTTTAGATGAGCATATATTAGATAATGTATTGAAACGCTTATCTACATGTGATAAAAATTCCAAAGCATTTTTTGTTGTTTTATCAATAATATCAGATAAAGTTGATTCTGGATCAATTATTAAATATTTACCTAATATTTCTGAAACTTTAATAGATTTAATGACTTCTAACAATTCAGTGAGTAAAAGTATTTTAAAAATAAATCACATTTCTAGATTACTATTTTTTAAATTACAAAATAGTTTGTTAATTAAAACTTGATATTTTTTTTTCTAATAATCAATCAGTGATTTACTGTAAAACATAAAATTATTTAGTTATTTAAAATGTAAAATAATTATTTACAGGCCGTAACAGTTTTTATAAATTTGATGTTGAACCATTATACAATAACTAAAAATAAACTTTGGTTTGACTATTGGTTACATCCATTATTCAAGAAAACAGATAAATTAGATATAAAATATTTTGAACAAATTATTACTAAGGCTGTTGAACTAAATCCTGATGTTTCAAAACATATATATGAGTAAGTTTATGTATCGTTACTTTAATAAATTAATTTTTTTTTTCATAGATAAATTGTATGGATTGTAAAAATGTATAAATAAATGTACTTTTTATTGTTAAATAATTATTAATATATTGTTGTGTTGTATGTTTCAGTTTAAGTAATCAAAATGAGTTATCATTAAAAATATATTTAATTTGTTTCAACATAGAAAAAAAAAATTACTTAACAAATAATGATGACAAAAATTGGATGAGTCAGACGAATATTGAAACATTAAAAAAAGCTCTTCATAATAATAATGAAAATGTACATTAGAAGTTATCTTTAAAATTTAATCAGTATACTTAATACTAGTCTACTGTCTATTTGACATTTAGTAATGTTTATTGATGATCATAATATTATTTTATTTAGATCCGTTTTATTGCTGTAAATCTTATTTTGGATTGTCAAAAAAAAACTCAACCATTCACAGATAAAGAGTTGGAATTAATGAAATACTTTATTATTTATAATATTAAAACTGAAAAGGCATCTGTTAGACAAACAAATTTGAGCTTTGTTAAAAAAGTTAGTAAAATATAAAATATTTAAAACTATGGAATATTTAATAAGTTTTGTTTTATTTTTGATTTCAGACACTTATAAGAATGAATGAAAGTCAATTTTCTGTTACAGTTAAAAATGATAAAGCTTTAAATTCAAAATTACTAAAATACTACACAGAATTTCAACATTGGTTCTCAAATTTTTGTTTTCAAAACCTTTTTCCTGATGCTAATTTTTTTAGGCGCAATTTTGCTCTTGAATCATTACGTCTTATTCAAACATATCTTCTCCCAACTGGTATTGTAGGACTTAATGAATCAAAAAATTTCTCCGTAGTTTTAAATTGTTTATGGGATACATATGAACAAAATAAAATATTAGCCAAAGATATATTAACTTACAACAGCCAAGAATTAATCAAAGTGGTAATTACTTAATAGTAATCCATGTTTAAAATAAAATTCATGATTGATGAAATGTATTGATTTTTTTTTTCTTATAGAATAATATAATAATTGAAGATATGTTGAAAACATCTAAAATATTAGCATCTAGTACTAGCCCACCTGATTCTATTACAGCAGGATATTTATTAGAAGTAGTTATATTTTTGAAACAAAATACAAAGTGAGTTTAAAACTATTAAAATAATTAATTGTTATCTATTATTATTTATTTTACTTTTAATCAGGGACAAAATTGTGTGTATTACAAAATTCTAAGTGTGTAATGGCCTAACTGGTTTTACAGTTTTTTCTTCATTTTATTTTTGGTTGATCAATTTATTTTAATACATTTATGACTTATTTTGTAAAAATACCTTTTCTGCATAATATATATATTACGGGCAAAGGTTGAAATAGGGGCAAATGACCGGGCAAAATGCAAATTACCCACGAAAAATGTAAATTTTTCCACTTTCGCCTTTATAAATCTAATTGTAACCAACTTTCCTTATTTGAGTAATTACCATAGCATCTTAAATATTGCTCTAATATTTAATAATTAATCATAAAATAAATATTATTGATCAAATATGATCGAAAATGCATAAATAATACCATACACCAAATAGTACCAATCGGCTGTACATTAGGTGTCAGGTGTGTGACTATTATGAGTGTATTTTAAATTAGAACTCAATGATATATCATAATATTCTAGTTATGAAGAAAGTACATATGCTATTATATTGGATTTACTAAACAACCTTAAAAAAGAAATTGAGCTAGCTGAAGAAAATCTTACTTTGGCATCAGCAAAAGGACCAATGTATGGATTAATTCACACTATAAGACATTTACTAAATACTCTTAATTGGCAGTAAGTTTTCTTTTACTTCTAAAATTGTTAAATAAATTAAAATAATAAAATTATATTGTATAAGCTTATTCGAGTATAGTTATTATAATAGATAGTTTTGCAGGAATCATTGTTTTAAGAATAGTTGGACTACTTTCATAGAAAACTTATCAACAACTTGTTTAAATTGTATAAAACTTGTATCTGTTGTTGTAAATGATTCATCTCCTGAGGGTATTATTCCAATGGACGGTAAAGTACAGTTTCACATATTTATTATTTTTATCCATCAAACCTAATTTTATAAAATGTAAAATATAAAAGTTGATAAATAAATATTTAAAAATATAGATTTATATCAAAATGATTGTCAAGTGACTTCACAAATGGTTCTACTTTGTTGCTGGCGTACTACAAAAGAATCATCATTATTATTGGCAGATATAGTCAGTATTATTGAAACACAAGATTCGAACTTAAGCAATGCTCTGATAACACAAATATGTTCATGCTTAACTTTATTACTTTCTGAAACTAAACACCGAGGTGCATTTGAACAAATATATGTTGCATATTTAAAAGTTTGCTCTATCATGTGGAAGTATGTATTAACCACTAATATGTATATATATATTACAGTTATATTATTTAAAAAAAAAACTAAACAATTAATACTAAAATACTAATTATTTGTTTTATTACTATAATTTAAAATAGTTTTTAACTCATTACATTTTCTAATATATTATAATATACTCAATGATTCACTAACCATGTCATCTCCAATGTTTTCCCTTAATAATACATTTATTCAAATTCAAATTGTTTTTAAATGAGAACCAGAATCTTTTACCATCTAAAAATACTCGTTTGAATTTCAATTTAGATACAAAAATATTTTCACAAATTCATCTGATTAAAAATGTACAAAATGAAAAGATTATTATATCATTTAAAAAAAATTAATTGTTGGTGTTGACATAAAGCGCTGATTTTTTATTATTATAAAAAATGAAAGTATTTTAAAATATGGTCCTTAAAAATTCTCCACATCAGAATTTGAATAAACTCATTATTAAATTAAAAAAAATATGGGAGAACTTTCTTGATGAAATGTTATATATATTATATGTATTATAATGAGTTTCACAGTCTGACTACTAAATAGAATCCACTGTTTGTTGGGATAAAAAAGAAAAAACTTTACCTAAACTTATGCTTCTTATATTATATTGGATAATTGAATTACTTTTATGGTTTTAAATAGTTAAAAGCTAATTAATGTATGTGTCTAACAATTAATATACAATTTTTTTTATACTTTTAATATTTAATATTAACATTGTGTTCTTCAGTGTAATTATAAATTATAATTATTCATATTGTTTACCAACATCTCAAGAAATGGAAAAGATTGATCAATAAAAGAATAAAATAATTATTTATTCATTTTGATAATTTTGAAACATATTTGCAATGAGAACCTTCGTTAACTTAAAAATTGTCTAGTCTACATTAAACTAATTTTGGCTTTTACCCCCAAAATAAAAATAAAATAAACAAAATGTCAATATAAAAATATTTATAGCAAGCTAGTAATTTATCTGTCTATAATTATATTTAAAGGGCTTTAATTTTAGCTTTGAAATTAGTTATTTAACATTTTCATTTTAAACATAATAATTTATTAGGTATATTTTATAGAATCAAAATGATCAACACCAATGTGATAACATTAAAATGAACTCACTCTATATATATATACATATTATCAAAATAATTATTCTCATCATTAACGTAAGATACTTATATTTGGTTATAATTTGTTTAGGTCTCCTACGTTACACAAAATTCCTCTAAAATATCTTGAAGATGTGTTAACAGAGATTAAAACTGGATTGGATGAATCATTCTGTGTTACAAGAAGAAGTGCTGGAATGCCATTTATCATTCAAGTAAGTATTTTTGTAAAATAATAATTTTAATTCATTTTTATATAATATTATATTCATTTATTTCTAGGCACTAATCTGTACAAACCATGATAAACGAAAAAATGTTAATTATACTATGGAAACATTGATAAGTATTTGTGAAAATAAGAATATAAATGAAGATTTAAAAGTTGGAGTGGTTCATGCTCTGAATGTTTTAAGAGCATTATTTAGATGTTCACAGTTAGGAGATCTAGTTGGTCCTTTTGTGTCTAGAGCAATTGATATATCTATAGTATTATTTAACTCATCATCGTGGCCAGTAAGTATAATATTTAATATGATCAAAATTACTCTATCTTTGACATTTAAAAATGTTATTTCACTTAAGTCTTACAACCTTTTTATTGGGTAGTCTAGCCTAACCAATTTTTTAAGTCTTTGAAACTTATCAATTTATTTATCCTAATACATTTTTAAAAAACATTTACATTTTTATAGATTCGTAATTCTTCTACGTTATTACTTAGTGCATTAGTTAATCGTGTATTTGGTGTTCCACGATCGTCTACTGAAATATCTTGGAAAAATCGTATGACTGGTCGAGAATTCTTTCAAAGGTATCCAGAGTTATATGATACATTTTTAAATGAATTCAAAAAATTTTCACCAATGGACATGAGGCCTTCATTGTATCCGACATTATTAATACTTGCTAGACTATATCCAACACTTAATGAAGCTACTGATTGTATTTTCCAGGTAAATTTAAATTTTGATTATGAGTTATTTGTTATATTAAAATAATACAAACATTTCATTTACAAATCATTGTATGTATACAATTGATTAATTAACAATTACAATTAATTATTTTTAAGTTGGCCATTTACATTCCGTATATATTTAAATGCGCTCAAAGTCCAGTTATGAAAACTAGAATGTTAGCTGCAATATCAATTGCACCTCAAGTTACACAAAATAAATTAGTTGATCATCTTTACATAACATACAATGAATTAATTATGAAACGTTCAAAAGAAAATACAACACATGGACTTTTATTACAGGTAATTTAAAATGTTTACTTATACTTATTAACCAATGTTAATAGAATATACATAATTTATTTACATTTTTTAATAATAAAATTAATTTGATTTTAGATGTTTAGCTTGGTTAAAAATCTACCAAAACTTGCATTAGATGATTTTGATAAATTAGTTTCATTAACTGAAGATCTTATAATGAACTATGACCAATTTACTAATTGTTCTTTTATCGTACAAGAAGTTTTCTTAAGATGTATTACATGTTTATGGCTTCAACTTAATAATTTACAGTATAATGATTCTTTTAAACAATTTTGTACATTTGTCTTGAAATCAATTACAAAATCAGTTGAAACTAAAGCTATCGGACAATCAAAATATTTGGAAAGTGCTACATTATTATTATTTGCAATCAGCCTAAAAGCTCAAACTGATTTTTCAATAGTTGTATACAATATTATGAATAATACAGTGCGCTGTGAAACAGTATTTAAAATTTTAGGTATTATTTTATCTGAAAAACCTGTTGAAATTTGTGATGATTTAGATCATTTTAAAAATCTCTATTGGGATCGCAAAGTTTTAGCAAACCAACTAATAGCTAACAAAAGTCTTATGGAGTTAGTCTGTCAACAGTGCACTTTAATAGATTCATCAATTGATATCAAATATTTTGTTTTGTCAAAATTTACTTCAGTTCTAGACATATATTTCAAAATGTATGATTCAATTGATAATTTTATTTCAAAATTGTTCAGTATTAGAAGAGACTCTGAAATTGCCCAAGCATTATTATGTATAAATGAATATTTGTATACACAAGTAAGTAATATAAAATTTATTACTTTTCTTTACTATTTACTTGATTTATAACAAAAATTATTTTTAGAAATCTTTAGATCAATCAGTGATAGAAAAATTAACACACTTATTTGACAATATATACTGCGACCAACGATCTGATGAGTGTAAAAATGCTTGCCTTGACATAATTGTTAATCATTATGATTTACTTATTAGAAACAACTCTAACGCGATTGTTTGTAAGTGAACTTATTAGAATTATTCAATATTAATAAAACTATATAAAATACATTTTTAATTGGCTTTGCTCATAGTTCTCAAGCTATGGAATATAATGATACATTATTCTGAAGATAATAATGAAGAAGTAAGAAATCATGTGTGGAGTTTGGTGAATAAAGATACAAACTGCACTAAATCATTTGAGTTATTATTTGACAAATTTACAGAACATTTCGAACAATTTCCATCTGCTGTTCTCATAGCTTTAATATATTGGTCTTATTTGGATGTAGAGTTATATCAAGATCGTCCAGAAGTAAATATATTATTATTTTCAATAAATTATTTAGTGTTATAAATTAATTTTTTTTCTTTGATAGGGACAAGTTTTTGATGGTGGAGACACTAGTGAATTCAAGGAACATACAATTCGAAGAGCTTTGGCACTTAAAATAATAATTTATCTAACAAAAATCAACCCTCAATCAATTAATTTGGAAATGAGTAATCATCTACAGGAATGGATAATTGAAGAATGGACAACTGATTTTGATGATAAGCCAACAGTTCTTAATTTAAAGACAATTGGAGATTTCATAACTTACTCTAAAAACGTGTATTCAATAACCAGCAAACTCATAAGCAAACCCATTAGTTTTAAACTAACAAATTAAAACTGTCCAATAAATATTTTAAATACTAATTGTTTTGTTTTAAAAATTAAATATTGGTTACCACAAAAAAAAAAAAAATGTTAACATCTATATGATGCAAAGATTTAGGTATATTTTATTTTCATTTTGGATTCTATTGACAAATTTCTAGTGTTACGTCATTATGGTGTAACTTGTAACTGTTTTTTAATTGTTATTTTTCCTAATTTTATAATATTTTCACAATAATATTGTTGCTGATCAATGATTTACAATCGAATATGATTATTGGTCACATTACAATAGAAATACAGATTTGTGCAAAATGTAAGTGTAAAAGTACATCTTTATGACAAACTATGAGACCAATGTATAATGTTGTCTATCAACCTCTCTGTCCTGTGAAGCCAGTCACCAAATCTTTCACAAAAGCATTGTGATGTGAATTCCTTTTTGTATGCAACATTTTTTTGGAAAAATATAAATGCAGAATAAGCAGAAACACTTATTACTTATTAGCGATTGATTTAAAGACACGTTATAACTCAGTAGTCTATATTATGATAATTATCAATTAAATATTAATGTGGGTTGATTGGCTTAGAAGTCCGTAACTTAAATCTGAAAATAAAATGATGTACAAAAATTGTACACTGCAGCATCATCCAGCGACAATCGCTGGTGTTCAATGCGCACATGTCGAAGTCCAATACAACAACAGTAGATAGCGCTGTTGTTATCGTCCAAAATACGTTGACTGTTCACGGCGTGTATAGCAGTATATAGCTAAATAGACGTTCCGATTTTCGTAGCCTAAAAAAATAGGTAACTCTCTGAGTACAAGAAAGTATAAAAGCTAAATATCTTTAAAATAAAATAATAATAATAATAATAATGCAAACTGAAAAAACTGTGATTGACAAAACAAAATCGCACGAAATACAATCGTAAACCATTAATTTTTTTTTTTTATTGTTGCCATCTGCAACGAGTCACGGCTTTGTTGTTTTCTGGTGTTGGGTGACCGGGTAAACGTATCGTTTTTCCCATAGACTCGTGAAGCAATGGACTGATGTCAGAAATAATGGCCCGGGGGCCGAAATTTATAGAAAAATATAACGTACGACTTAAGGCCATCATCTATACCGACTGGCGACTATAACCCATTAACAGCGAGAGAGAGAGAAAAGACCAACAACAAAGACAACCACATTTTTAGGAAACGATAGCATCGCACTTTAGGTCCATTATAATATGCACAGGTATTGGCTGTCTCTTTCTACAACAATATTGACTCTTGCGACCCAAAGCAGGGCGTGTACACGTGTAGAATGCGCGATCCATAATATATATATAAATATATCTATGATTTTTACTTCTCGAACAATTTCCATTGGGTGGGGGCGGAAATGTCACCCTCTTGCCACCCAATTTCTACTATGGGTTATTTAGCAATAGTTTTTATTTTTTTCCCCCCCATCTTATCGCTATATGCTGCGTAAGACGTTTTCGTGGTTTTATAGTAATCTGGGTTTGGTATATTATGTTTGATAGGTATGATTATATTGACCACAGCAGTCGTCGTCTTACACGGGAGCGTCATACATCACGAATACACGGCATATTATAACTACACGTTGATCTAGTTGACATATTTCCACAATAATAATTGTTTACAGTTAAAAACTTAAAAATCACCGTGTCGTGTATTCCGAAATAATATTTTTATCTTATGAATACAAATAATAAATATAGGTACCTACTATAATATACAGTAGACTCGGTTATTATCCGGCGGGTATCAGACCAAAGAATTACTGGATTAACAAAAACGTCGGATTAACGGAGGATCACATGAAAACGCATTTTTACTTATTGAAAAACCTTATTTTATTAAAACAAATTAATGGTACATACTATTATACATACTAATTTATTCTTGTATCGAATTAATCTTTTTATGGAAAAGGTTTAAAAAATTATCATCTTTTATTCTTTTGTTTGAGATGATGCTTTTAATATTCTTTCTTGTAGTCACTTAAGTAAACATACAAAAAAATAAAATATAGCCTTATTATCACACGGCCGGATTAACGAGTGTACTGTATTAGGTATACTAATCTTCTATATTAATAAAAGGCAATGTTTGTGTTAGTGTAATACTGTGTCTATGTGTAGTGTGTATACCTATACGCGTTATGCCGTTATACAGCCAAAACTATCATACTTATACTCCTGAAATGTTGTATAGGTACTTAGGTGATTCTACACTCAAAGATGTGCTTCTCGGAGCCTAATTTTTAAAGTGAGGCTTACACGTGGATTTATATTGGCTTAGGTACAAAAAAACGAATATTTTTTGTTTATATAACATGTATACAGAGTGATTCTTTTATCAATAAACAATTATTATTTAAAAAAATATTTAATTTTTTCGATTTTTTTTTTCAAAATTTTTAGTTTTATGCTTTTCTAAAACTATATGTAAAATTTTTATTTTTTTCACCCTTATATTTAATAATTAAATCACTATCAAATTTTGATTTTCAAATGGCAATTAATATAAAATTTCATAAAATAGTAGGGCTTTTTTTATGAATTTTAACGTTAAAATTATTATTTTTCATTTAATCGTTAGTGAGTTATAGCTTCTCAAAGTTGGGTGATTTGAGGTTTTTAGGTGTTCCGTGTTCGTCTTATAGGTTAGTTATTATGGCTGTGAGGCGTTGGTAGCTACAGGTACAAAGTTCATCACTGCATCGATAGTCGATAACGAGTTTATTATACATAAAAATGTGTACCTTTTATTATTATCTATTATTACCCTTACCCGTGTAACTTCTGGTCTTCAGAAACAAGAAAAGTATTATAAAAACTAAAAACCCGACTTTTAAAAGCTATATCTCCCTAAAAAAAATTAACGATAAATAATAATTCGAACGTTAAAATTCATGAAAAAAATAGCACTATTAATTTAATACATTTTAAATATAAGTTACCATTTGAAAATCGAAAATTTGTAATGGTTTCACTATTAAATAAAAGGGCAAAAAATAAAAATTTTATTCAGTTTGAGAAAAACAAAAAACAAAATATATTGAAAAAAAAAAGAAATTGAAATAATGAGCGTTTAATGATAAAAGAATCACCCTCAGGGGCGTCATTTCACATTTTTTCATGGGATGCAAAACCAATATTGAAAATCTAAAGGAATACCAGTCATTCGCATGGTCGAGTCATCCCACGAATTTTTTTCAACACACTATTTGTGTAAATGTAGATCATTTTATAGAAATTATAGTATAAAACAAATAACAATAATTTTGTTCATGAGATGCATTTGCATATCCTTGCATCCCACAAATGACGCCACTGATCATCCTGTATATATAATATATAAAGTTTCAGAAAATAAAATAGTTAATAGTTATTGTATTATAGATAAAATTAAAAATTAGATTTAATTCTAAAACTGTATAGTTTATATTAGATAAAAATTACCAAAATGAATGCGTAAAAATATGTGAAGTTTAAATTTAACGGAGTATAAGAAAGGGTTAATCCACTAATCATGCATGATTTAATTATTCACGGGTAACGCCCTAACGCCGTGCCGTGCAGGATTAGTTATGAATGTTATGATTAATAAATATATCTACTTCATAAAATCAAAAGCCTTGCGTAGATTATCCTTAATCTAGTTAAGCCTTATGACAATCTATAATTTTTGATGTTCGTCAATATATGTATATACATTTAGCAAGATCCGTACTGTGTCATAGGTTTTTTTATTAAACTTTTTACTTTTCAAAACATACATTTTGATTATAGTTAACTCAAGAAAAACTAAAGTTTTCTTTATTTATAAATTATAATTACAGCCTACAGGTTATAGTTATAGGTATAATAAACAATATATGTTATGTTTTTGAAAAAATATAAAGTTCAATTTGTACCATTTATCGCATTGAGTGAATTGAGTGAAGAATATACAATGTATACACAAATATATACAATGTACTCTCAAAACTTATACATAGTAGGTAGTGACTTCTACAGGTTTATAGATTCTGAGTGGAGCGATGAATGTGTTGATTTTATCATGTTTTTTTTTGTATGATAGCGCGATAAGTTGTCGAAAAAAAAATGCTCCGATTTTCAAAAATGAGGGTGATTTTGAATACGAAATTGAATCTCGTTTGTACTTTAGAGAGGTAAACTTAAAAATTCACAGTACCACTTATTATTTTTATAGTTGGAAAAAAACAACAAAAAATTTAGAAAAAACATGGATTTTTACGCAAATCCAATTTTTGACAAAATTGATTTTGTTTTTTTTTGTGTAAAAAAAAAAAACCGTAAATACTTGACATTTTTACCAAATGTTTATATTATCGTTTTCTATCGATAATATACATTTTAAATATATTTTTGAGCTGTTAATAAACATA
Organism: Rhopalosiphum maidis; assembly: GCF_003676215.2. Classification (NCBI taxonomy): domain Eukaryota; kingdom Metazoa; phylum Arthropoda; class Insecta; order Hemiptera; family Aphididae; genus Rhopalosiphum; species Rhopalosiphum maidis. Next base: position 29,331,730 of record NC_040877.1, on the reverse strand, counting down.
AGACATTTTTAATTATTTTAATTTTTTTTTTTTATAAATGTTTAAAAATTTTATTTGCTGATTAGCAATGCTTGAAAATATAATAAAAGATACCATAAAAGATATTTTTATATTTTTATATTTGTAATAAAAATTAAAATATTGTAAAAAATAAAAAAATGTATAAAGATATATAGACACAAATTTGATATTTTATTTTTTATGTGCATTCGAAGTTAGAAGTTTGACGAAATTTGCCAAAATCGCAAAAAATTATAAATTTTATAGTTAAAAATGTATAAAAGCTTTTCTTCTTGTAGGTTACTTGTAAGTTATGAAAATGTATTGATTAATTACTTTAAGTAGTTTAGTAGTTTAGTTCTTATTGGAAATTGGGACCATAATAATTTATAAAAGATATGCAAATATAATTATCTAAAAGACATTTTAAGTTCCAATTTGAACAAGATTGCTTATTTAAACTATAAATAACAATATGTTATTTATCTTAGTATAATTTAAACATTATTCATATGTACTTAAACTTTTATGTATTTTATATTATTATGAATATTACTATACGCAATAACATTATGACTTGGTAATGTAGGCTGATAGACCGTTTGTGCTAAGAATCGTTTTTCGTATACAATGATATATCATTAAATTCAAACTTAACACACCTATAAAAGTGACCCACTCGACACCGTATGTACAGAAGATTGATATTCACTACTTAGTTACCTACCTTTTTTTCTTGTATATCTTATAATATGTAAACGGATGTACTTAATACCCACTACTATTGATTAAATAACACCTATTTTCAGTACTATAAAAATTTATAAAACTATTTTTATGATTAATTTTAACATTTATAGGTACTTAGCTTAAAGTTTTTTATTGGTGATAAGTAGTTCTTTGTTAAATGTTTTTGCAGTTGTCGATGAAATGATATGCATTTTAATAACCCCTACTATGTTTAATGTAATATTATGTCGAATTGAGTATCTTTATACACAAATTAAAATAATTGTATTTGTACAAATTTCATATAATGTACAATTATAATATATATATATGTATAGTATCAGTAACGGCAAACAACAGATGACAAAATACAGAAGATCCGTTTCGGGTAAGTTATAAATGTAAATTTTTTATCTAACTCCATTTATCATTTAGTTGTCGTGCGTGATGCACACGTGGTGCGGACATTAGTTTTATTCGTATTCAGTGTCACGTTTTAGAATTTAACGGCCGGGGGTCCAAGTGACGGATTTTGTTTATTGAAATGGTCGACTGAGGCAATATTGCTTCAGCGTTCAGCCCCTTTCTTTTTAGAAATATAATATATTATATGATCTACGATCGACTATATTATGGGGCTTTTGTAGCTGAATATTTCTTTTTTATTATTAATGTTTAAATACAACTATAGCGTGACTCACGCAAATAGTCTCAACAATTTGTAGAGGGTGATTCAATTTTTTATTTTACTTTTTGAATACAACTAATTAATTAGAAATTTTCATAAAATAACATCTTTTGTTGATTGTCGTGCACTTGGTAATTTTTATTTAGTTTCAGAAACGGAAACTCCTTTTTCATGATTTTAAATTCATGTAAAAATTTAGAATGATGTATATGTGTTTAGCGGTTTATCTACCTATCATCAGACTTATTAGAGTTTGCAATAATTAAAAGTATAAACATTTACTTGTAATTTAGTATTATAACATTTATAATAAATGCGGGAATATTTTGATGTTTTGCATTGCAGACAATCTAATGTAAGCAAAATATTACTAATATTCTTATTTATACCACCTAGGTAGGTATACATTTAAATATTAGTAAAAAAAAATATTCATTAAAAACATCTATAATAATACTAAAATTAAAGATTGAAAAATACTAAATATTTTAATTATAGGTAGCTACTTCAGTGACATAATTTGAGTTTTTTTATAAGGGTGAAAAATTTAAGGAGGTTCATTTTTGTATTATCTGATTAAATTTTCTTCATCATGTTAAATTTACATGTACTTTATGTATGCATGTATGGTTTTAGTAATTTATTTTAAGCATTATTTTTATCAACTGTTGGCGCGTTTATAACCTTTATGGCAGGCCAATAAGACGTAGAATATATAATAGGGAATAAAGCATATTTTACCTCTTCCTAAATGATGTCCCTGTTACTTTTTGTTCATTGTACTTACTACTTAATAACTTGGCTAAGAAATATTTTTTAATTTATAGGTATTTTATGAATCACCACTTGTAGTATTGGTGATATTGCCGTATTGACTTCTATAGGTATAAATGTGTAGATACAAATATAAACATATAATATAATATTATATGTTTATATAATATATATAATAATATAATAATATTATTAATATTATTATATTATTATATATAGAGTCTAATTATTAGACTCTAATATATAATGATATATAGCTTATATTTTTATAATGTAAATATATATAATATATTAATATGTATAGGTACTTACAATCTACTTATACCTTGACAACGCTTTTTGTCCATAAGAACTTGTTAGTTCATATCCATGAAGACAGAAGAATTAATTGTTTCCAATAGGGATAGTTATTAATGTTGTATTGTAATATTTGCAGCAAACGTCCTTAAACTTAACTTTTTGACGGAGATGAACTGTTCTTTTATCGATGTATCTAGGAACAAATTATCACATTTTTTTTGAGATATAATACCTAGAGTATTGCAAATATCTATTCTATAATAATATTGATTAATCAAAAAATAGGTTGTAGCTCCCTACCACTACCTATACAAATTATCGATTTACAAATATAAATTATTATTTACAATAAATTACATAATAAATATTTTATACCTAATATAATATATTAATGTACCTAATTAAGCAGATGGAGTAATCGAGTAACTGATAAAGAGACACATCGCTATAGTAGTATCATGCCACATCACATAGGTCCTATAGCTACCTGTGATATTTTAAGGGAAACTGACTTGTGTATTTTAAATAGTATAAAATGTCATAATCATTATTATTATTTTTTTATTAAATTAAATTATGAAATTTTGAAGAAATTAATATAAATAATAATGATTTAAAAAAATTGAGACCAAATGTTCTATATAATCAAAATATGCCGGCGACCAAACGTCGTATGACTGATAATTTCTTGGGACCAAGTTCTATCTTAATAATTTCCTGGGACGTTTCATTCATAAAGTCAATTTTTGATGGGGATGAAACGGAGAGGGCGTTTCGGTCCGTTTACCGTGCAAATGTGATTCTAGGATTTAAAAAGTTCGCGGGCCATGACAAAATTATCCGGTATCCGGTAGGTCGTATATCGTAATTTTATAAACCTTACTATAATATAATATAATAATATTAGATGCATCTATTTTTTAATTATAATTCTATTACATGCATCTAAAATTTAATTATACCAACACATTTTTAAAATTAATTAAAATTAATAAAGTATTGATCAAATTAATACAATACCAGTTGTTGATTTTCTAACATTAATCACATTAACCCACATATAAAAGCTTAATAAATGTGTATTCAAACAACCAAAAATATTTCCTTAATGTGTACCTATTATGATATTTTTTGTATTCGATTTATTGTCTTAGAATCGTATGACACAGTTGTCAATACAAAAAGTAGTAAATAATAAATATTGAAGTATAAAAAAATAAAATTGGTATTTTTTTCTTATTTAGGCATTATATTATAATACAATTTGTGGAATACTAGCAAAACATGACAATGCCTGTCTATCCATAACAATATAATATAATATGATAAATGGCTTATTGGCGGAATAATTTGGCTGTATATTTTTACAAGATACGATAAAAGGAATTTTCGGAAGAATGGAAGCCGTTAAGAATGGAGTTCACGTTAGATTTTAATCAATTCTTATGTTTACACCAATGTTTTACAGACTTACAGTGAAAACACGACTAATCAAATAATACTGTTGGAGACAAACGACAATAATAATATATTACGACGATGACAGTATCCGCATCACGCGTATGCATACTAATTACTAATTTGTAATACCTAACTATAATACGAAACATTCATAGGCGTGCACAGGTTTTGGTCGCTGTGTATACGACTGATAAAATGTGCTCTCCAAAAATAAAAATGTCTAAATAAATTATCTAAGTTATTGCCTCAAGAGGACTCCGCACCCGCATATGGTGTCTTCGTCTTACAAACGTACTACACGGCAAATTTTTATTCAGTAGAATACATTTTGTTAAAAACATTGTGTTCTCTTGTCGGTTTTAAGCAATATTTCAATTTTTAGGAGAATCATGATAATTTTTAAATATAAATATTTTATAAACTCACAATTTGTTTGAAAATTAAACTGACGAGAGAACACAGACAATGTTCTCACCAATAAGTTTGATATAATAAGTCATTTCATTGTTAAACACACTATACACAGAATTTTACTAAACAAAAATTTGCCATGTTATACGTTTGTAAAACGGTGACAACAGTGGGTGTGGCGTCTTATTCAAAAGTTAATTTATTAATTACAAATTACAATACATTCTTTTATTACCTATCACTGCTTCACCTATTATTTAGAAAATAAAAACATTTTTATAGAGGAGCGTTAGGTACCTATATATGAAAAGTCAAAAGCATATTTTTATCTTTCTCAAAAACGTTATTTTGGGACTTGATGTGCATATAATATGTTATGAAAAAAATGGATCGAATATGTTTAAAGACATCTCTTTCCTTTCAAAAAATGAATAGTCCTACAGGATGATATTATATAAGCATTATAACTTGTAAGCGCGCATACCCAGCACACTCCGTGCGAACGCTTACCGCCTAACCGTGCTAACATTGGTGTAATATTGAATTCACCAAGTCGTTAAAAATAAAAGGGCAGCGTAGAAGAAATCAAGAAAATAATATTATGACGTACACGTGCGAGTCCCCAACGGCGGCTAAATAGTGGCTGCACTGGACGACGGCGGTGTGGGTCCCGTCCGTCCGTCCGTCCGTCTCCTCCAACCGACGAGGCGACGGCGGCGGTGACGTCATCGTCATCCACTCTTTGATAACCACTTGTTTGCCCGTCGTAACCTGTTTCACAGCTGCTGCTGCTCCGGCGGCGGCGGTGGCCGGTACTGGTGGCGCTGCGCTCTGCTCTGGCGGCTCACCCAACGCACCGCACAAACACTGAAACACAACACAATATTATTACCACGCACTGCCGTACCAAAACGTAACGGGTTCGCGGCTTCGGTACCACAGTACAAGCTCGGTCCGGTTCCCGCAACCGTTTCGTCGTCCGGTCCGTGCACCGTGCGCGTCGCGCGATCAGTCCGTCGTGGCGTCCTCGTCGTCGTCATCTCTTCTTGCCGGTCGTTTTCTCCTTTTTTTTTTTTTTTTACTCTTCTTCTCTCGTTTTCTTTTCGATTCGAATCGACAGGACCGAAACATTCATCATAATATTATAGCTGTCGATGTCGTAGTGCGTTCGACTATACTTTCTCGGTCGTTCGTGTCGTTATAACTCGTCCTCAATGATAACCCAGTCTTTTCGCGCCGCTCGTCGGGTTATTATAGGATTTGGACGATCCGACTGCTCTGCAAGGGGTCCGAGTGTTCCCGAATATTGCTCGTGGTGAGTAAAAAAATAAACACTACAATTTTTGCCATACAGTATTGAAAGCAACATTGTTTCGGTGCCCGCAACCTACGTTAAAAGCATCGTCTGAGAGTTTTCATTTTTTGATTATTGTTTTACTTACGGTGCACACCATTATAATACTATGTTATAATAATAATAATAATAATAATAGGTTTGTGCTATTTCAAAGCCTTGTATACATAGGCATTGTTTTTCTGTGACTTGTATATGCCGTAATTTGCGCATACTGCATTGGTATACTGATTACTTTCAGAAAAAGATCAGTTTACATCAAATTTAGTTAAGTATTGATAACGACCACTTATAAACTTTATGCACAATAGATACCACCTAATTGGGTGATTTTGAGACTTTCACTTGTCATTTGATTGGTAAATGCTATTGAAAAATTGCATAGTATGTAAATATTAATTTATATAGGGAAGAACTTATTTAGGTACCTTTCCTTGTCTTTCACTTTTCGCAGTCACAATTTTTGTCTATAAACTTTATACATATCACTGGTAGGTAGTTAAGTATAATATTAGACATTACTACATTAATATACCTACAGCAATTGCACAATTATTGGAACAGTATTTACTAATAGTGATAATTCACAATATTGTTATTGTTAGTATACCTGCTACATTCCAGACTGGTACAAATACTAACACTTGCTTTATTATTTTATATGCAATATGCATAATAAGTTATTTGTTCGGATTACTTACATAGCTTATTTTTGGTTTTCTTGGAGTATTTCTAGCCAGTGTGATTCAAATTTGAAATATATTATATAGCAAAATAACATTTATTTCCAACTTTTAGATGAATCTTAATTTTGCTACTTATACAGTTTCTATTTTTTATATGGGTCCCAACATATTTTTAATCATGTAGGTAGTATTTGTTAAAAGAGGGCATCACCTTTTTTGGTCAAAGCGTACCCTTCCTTTTTTTGCCATTATCCTTTTCTGGTTAGTACAGTTTTCTTTAAAATTTACAATTATAATATCCAAACCTTACAATTGTATATTTAATTTTAAATTAATATTATATTATACAAGTAACAACTCTGGTTTATCTTTATTTCCAAAAAACTACTATAAAAAAATTAAACTTGCATTGAAAATTGTTAAAAAAATATTGTATTATAAAAAATAAGACTTAATCTTAATTTTTTAAATATTCATAGACATTTTTGCCATTTTTTATTACCATAATTATTAGTATGTATGAATTATATGGTTAATGGCTATAATACATTTTTATTTAACTAATGAAATCGGTAAATTGTTCAATTTAGTTGTTATAATAGGTAAATTGTAAATTTTAAATAAAACTATACTGGCAAAAACGTAACTGTATGTTTTGGCTGAAAGAGGAACACCCTTAAAAAGATACCCTATTAAATTCTTACTTGGAATCCAATTCATCTCCACTGTCCCAAACATTTCTAATCATAATTAGTCTTTTCTTGGTCTATCAACACTCCCATAATATGCTTGCATGCTTATATTAAGTCAGACATACTGTTTGCAGTATCTTGCAGGCTGCTTCTTATCTCACTTGATTATTTTATTGCCTGCATAGGCTAGAATAAGGTATGGCTATCATTTACTTACTTTTTTGGTGTATAATATATTTTATAATATGTATACCTACAACACTAAAAAAACACTATCTCAATTTTAATACCTACTTACCTCTTTAATTCTAAATCTATGATCTCGTATAACTTATCATTTATAAGTATAAACTAAATTATTGTCTTCATATTTAGAGTATCTATTAACAAGTAGGTATCAGAGTATTATGCACTTCATCTATAAAAGATAACAATTATAAACTTTGGTATTTAATAATTTATATTACCACTGAAATACTAAATTATTATTTAATATTAGCATTATCTTTAGTTTATTATTAGTATAATTAATTGAGTTTAAAAAAATTGAATTATATATGCATTATAATAGGTATTCAATTGCCATTGATTATAAATAAATAATCAACAACAGAAAACAATATTAAATGTCAGCTTTACTTTTAGATAGGTTCCAATTTAGTATTTAAATACCATTTATATTTTGAAATTTAAATTTAAAATGAGAAAGCTATTGGTAGTTTTTATAATAAAGAATTTTTCAAGGTATTTTTTTTTTATTGTCTGTAAATTACTATTCAGGAAGAAAATGTGTTTCAAGTCACATACTTTGTGCCTCTTATAATCGGTAGTATGTATTAAAAATATTCAGTAAAAAGTAATTATAAATAAAATTGAAGTATTCAGTATTTTTTGTATGCATTTAGAAAAATTGTAAAAAACTCATTTTAAACTAACAAAATGTTTCTAATATTGAAAATGATTGACATTTGCAAATTAATATTACAGTATACTGCTCAACCATAGAAAACAATATTAGTACCTACCTACAATAAGTATTTATTATCATTAACTTTTTAGTTTATGTTCATTTAATAATTTTTTTTATTAAGTATCTATGTACATTTTGGAAAATGAAAATGTTTTTCTTGTTAGAATTTTACACAGAATACTTATTTTATGCTGATATAATATTGTATAATATTTCTCATTACTTTTTATGTCTATTAAAAAAGTGTATTCGTTTGGTTACTTCAGGCTTATTATTAATTTTATATAAAAATATTATTTAATAGCTAAAATGTATTTTTTTTTAAAACATATTTTTAGAATTTAGATGTATTTATTACTTTAGTATGTCAATTATAGTATATTAAATTTTTTAATATCAAAAATACTTTGTTCTTTTATAAAATATTATAATATTCTAGTCTTCAAGTCTATTTTGAATATCACATTTATAAATTTCAATCGGTTCCTATGTTGTATGTTATAATCTATCAAAATATCAAACTGAACATTCTTGTAAATGAGTGTGGGTTAACTTAGTTGTATATTTTATTTAATTTAATGATTTATTATTTCGTACTTTTAAATTTGACACTTAGTTTTGTAGACGTAGGCAAAGTGAAATGTGTATCCAAACCCAATATCCATATGTATACATATTTGTATACCTATTTGTTGTAACTTCCCATTTTTTTAGGAGTATTCAAAACATAGTTTTAGATTCTAAGTGGAGTGATGAATGTATTGGCTTTACAAAGATAATTAAGTATTTTTGTTGTGTTTGTTACATGTTGTATGTAATAATATGGAGAAAATAATTTGTACCAATCTAACATTGAGGATGGTTTTTGTTTGCATTTTTAATCTACTTTGATCTACATGGTTTAAAATCATAAAATAGGTAATTCTTTGTACTTTTGTTTTAATAATTTATCAGGAAAAACTAAAAAAAAATAGAGGGAAAGCTGGAATATTTACGCGAAATAATTTTTAGTCAAAAAATCACTTCATTTTTTTTTTTGAAATTTTAAAAAGACTAATAAAAAAAATGTATATAGATATTAGATTTTTACTAAATACGTATAACAGCATTTTTTATGCTCATCTAGTAAAATTTTCAAAATATTCGGGATCTCCCTAATTACTTTAACCTTACCATGTAAATTTAATCGTTAATTTGTTTCAATAAATTGGTTATCTATTGCGCTATATTATTGTAATTACATGATTTTATTTTTAAGTGATGTTTATATACACATAAATGGAAAAATATAAATTAATCTTGAAATAATTTTAGTACTGTAAACAAAATTACGAATTTAATGTTGTATTTTATATATGGTTATGTATAATATGCACATATTATATTTACACGGAGTGATAATAATAAGAAATACCTAATGAATAATTGTGATAACTGATAATCGAGATAATAATAACTGTACCTTTTAATCGAGATCTACCCTATTACTATTTATATAATAAAATATAATTATATCAATAACTGTAATATTTTAAATGGTATATTATAGATCTATATTATATCTGTTGTAATACATTTAGATTATAATATTATAATTATATATAATTTATAGAACTTATCAAGTAAATAGTAGAAGCGAGTTTATTTATTATTTGGATCTTTATAAAAAATGAGATTGTATTACATATATTTGTTCATGGAATTGGAATCTATACTCTTTGCTATGGCTTCGCATATTTTGGATTCCTATTTGTGTTTTTCGAATTGTCAGAAATTACATGAATGATTTTCAGGGTAGTACACCAGTATTATTTTCAGGATTACTGCTTGTGCCGCGTAAATAGGTGCTGGTATCTGGATTACACGTTTAATCCATGATGTGTATTAGTTGTTTTTACTATGGATGTTTTCCCCTACTTCACTTTTAAATGCATCTTTATATATTTTATAAATATTTTTATGAGATTCTCTTACAGTTTTTAATATATACATATATATATATTATCTATAGGCGTATATACTTATTTATAGATGACGATGTATTTCTAAAATTGTATTATTTGAGGTAGAATAAAACTATGGATATGAATACACAGCATACACTTATGATATCTCTGTTCTTTTTAAATCTAGGGTAGGTTAACCCGCTACTAAAAAAATACTTTTAATAGGGCTGTTCTCGAGTCCACTATTATATATGACCATATCCCCAATTGTTTTATAGTATGATTCAATAAGTCTTAGTATGGTGTTTGAAGCTGTGTTATATTGCAATTTATATCCTTAATTAAGTTTTTGTTATACCTATTGTTGATTAATATTTTTTGATAGTATAAGACTCACTACCCCAATTTGTATGTTACTATATTTTTACTACCTACCCTATTAGTAGATATTTTAAAGGATTTTATGTGTGAAGACCACGTGGAAGGAGAATTTTCAATTCATTCAATCCTATAATTTTATTGTTATGATTTATTTGGATTTTTCTTTGATTTGTTTTTTTTTTCTGAAAATTATGCAGTTAAAATTATTTCGATTTCAAATTATTCACTTTTGAAAGTATTAGTTAATTATACATTTTTGGATATAACTAAATCATTACTAGATCTCTGTTGAGTTTACATTACATGCTGTGCCTCGTCCAGGTGCTTTTGTGATATTGAGACCAACAAGATATAACAACTACTTGTTTTTATATGCTTGTAGCTTCTTCGATTAATTCTTTTAATGGTTTTTTCTAAATTCATTTTGTCGCAGAGTAAAAATATTAAAATAGTAAATAGGTAATTGGGATTTTCTAGAAACCATAGATTTTTCTAGTCACTTTGAAAGTTTAATACAGGATTCCTCAACATTTTTTCTTACAGTGATTTAAAAATATCAAAAATACGTAGTCACGTTATATTAAATTTTGATATAATTAGTTATTTGAATATTATTAGATATTAATACTTAAAAGAAAAAAAAACTATAACGTTGTTAGTTATTTTATATGTTTCAAAATATATTAATCTATTAAACTTAATATTTTCCGAATCACTTGTATTATAATCTTTTGTACACAATAGCATTTTTAAAATGCATTCAGAATCATAATAATTTTTAAATTTGTTTTATTTTATTTTCAGTTTAGGTTGATAATATTTTAAATTCTGAGTTTGACAATCTAATATTAAGTTTTTCATAAGTATGTTCTTACAGCAGTTTAAAAATTTGACATTTTTTTGTTTATATTTTATATTTTTAGTTCAAATTTTTTTCATACAATAATTCGTTGAATTTAATTAAAATTTAATAAATCTAACTTATTAGTGTTAAATTTATGATGAGATAATGTGAATCATAAATTTTACCATAGGAACGCAGAAGTTAATCTCCAGTTTATTTAAATTTTGTTAAATTTATTACGTAACGTGAAAACTTATTAAGTCATATTTATTTTCTATTTAGTTAATTGATTTCTTACTTATGTTTGTAAATATTAAAAACTAAGTGTACATAGTCATCAAAACTTATTAGTACTAGTTACATAAACATTAAATAAACTTTATAACTATCCCTTCACTAAATTTAACTATGCTAGTACATAAAGTGGAAGTAGATGCCTAGAGATACTTATACAATTCAAATCAAAATATCGTGATCACAAAGTTGCCCCGATTTTTTTTAGATTTTGACATTACGGCCATTAAAATGTCATTAAATAATGCTCTTTTTCTAAATGTTTTTTTCCGTACAGCACCACTATCGTCTGAACTCACTGACGATTCTATATAAATAATTCACCTAGTATAACCCTTATTCTAGAAGCTTAAAGATGGGACTATTTCCTTATTTTGGCCCTAGGCCAATCGCTATCACGAACCCTTCAGTCTAAGTATAAATGTTTTATGTCGTTCGTTAAAAGCTATGGTTGTAAAAGAGTAAAAAGATTTGAATATTAAACAAAATCCAGCCATAAAGAATCAAAGCTCAAAAATGTTATGCACTTTTTATGCTATAATATATATTTTGAATATCCAATCAGCTCGTAACGTAACGTTAAATCAAATGGTTTATTTTCTTGATTATGTAGTTATATTTTTGTTCAGTGTGGCACGTTTTTATTGTTTTTTCTTATTCCTAGTTTCATAGACAATAATATGTAAAACACAATATACACATGCATTATTTGTGTAATATATAACATGTAACATATACATTTTTACGTAAGATATTAAAATTAATATGATTTAACTCTAATTCTTACACATTTTGAGTTGTATAATTTTATAATTGTACAGCTTGAAAACATTTTTAAATATTGGCAACCGAAGTATACAATCAAGGAAGGCTGGTGTTGAGCACTGATTGAGGTATTAATCATTGTTTTTAATAAAATACTTATAAAAGTTTTTGTAGTATTTCTTAAAATATTGTTAACAGTAAAAATGGTATTTATATTAAAACAAAAATATATTTTTGATTTGTTTATTGTTTTAATTTATTCTGAGTGCGTGACTGTTTTTATTAAACTAAGAATAAATAAAACTTTTTTAAACTATTTTTTTTATAAGTTGGTAGAATATTCTGATATACCTAAACAAAGAAAAATGTTTTTTTTTTATTTTGTATTGTTTACGGTTAATTAAAAATTAAGCTGCGTCAGAATGTAGGATATAAAAACATTAGGTGTTGGTCACTTGTTTTTGTTGATCGCCCCGACGCAGAGTATTATTACTAGTATATGTATAAATTTTTATTCGTCCCTTAGAAAGTAGTATTATTTATTAGTATACAACAAAGTAACCTAAATTGAATTCTAAATTTTGTTAATATATACCTATTTTGTTTAACTTCTTTTCGAAATTTTTCGGTAATTTCGTTAATACTTGAATAAATGTATAAGAGTAAGAATTTTAAGAAAATTTCTTCTCCAGAAAAGTAGGTATTAACTAGATTAAATTTTCAGTCTATAAATAAATTAAGGTCGCACGAAATTATTGAAATAATATAATACTTAGGCCCGTTTCACATGGTCGCGTATCATTCGCGCGCGTTTTTGGTTAATTTGGTTAATTTAGAATTGATAAGTGGTAGCTAAAAATCAGTTTTCTTATTTTGTTTTACTTCAGTTAAAAACGAATAGTTATAGATATTTGACATTTTCACCAAATGTTAATTTCAGCATTTTCGATATTTGGTATTATATTTACCAAAAATATAATTTATTAAATTATTTAATTTTTTTTAAATTTTTGATTTTAAAAATATTTGCAGTTTTGTGAACTATTTATGGGCATTTTAAATTATCGACTTTTATTTAGTAATTGTTGACAATTTAATTTTTTTTTTATATTTTAAATGAAAATTAGTCACACGAGTTGTTTTTATTGAAATAAAAAATAAATGACAAAATACATTTTGATATTTATATATATATTATTTTAATTTACTATGCATATAGAATAGAGATTTCCTGATATTAATTTGTGTAATCATTATTAATTACTATAATCGCATTATATTATGATAAAACAAATTAATTAATATAAGCTAACGGTCTCTGCTTTGAATCATTTTTCGTATGTAATAATTTATTATTGAATACATTTTAACATTTCCATTACAGTGACCTACTCATTGATGACAAGGTACACATTGATTCCAACTACAGTACAGCAGAGCAGTTATTTATTTTCTCATTTTTTTTTTTACTACTATTTAAATCAATATTATAAATAATTGTTTTTTTTTAAGTAATGGACTATGAGTTTATTATCTGACTATATTTAAATTACAATTATTTACAATCTGTTCTTTTTATAAATGTTAAAATGATAAGTTTATTTAATTCTGGTGGCAACCTATCTTGTAATACATTTTACTTTTTATTAGGTAACTTAAATTAAATATCTACTCGGGATACTCGTATTTATTTTTGTGTTTATTTTTAATGTATTACTAATTGGTGATGCATTTAAAAGTTATTAGCAACTCAGGGAAAAATTTCTAATCCCATATATAATAAGAATATGCCATTATGTAATACACAATATTCCAAATATTGTTGTTAAAATTAGTCATTCCTAAAATGTTGTCCTCTAGTCACTAGGGCCTAGTGTAATTGCTTTTTTTGTCCCTCTTTAAATATGCTAATTTAACATATTATACTTTAAATTTAACATTTTTATTTTGATTATATTTTTTAAAAACTGATTAAATAATTGATGTAAATATTATAATAATATAATCATTTATCACACTCTTAGGATTCGACAAAAACAGATATAAGTACAGTATTAGTTCTAACCATTATTTTGTTTTAATCTTACATTTTTAAATTTTTATTTAATTATGATTTGGTAATTAATTATTAAAAACTAAAATAATATAATAAATAACAGTTATCTTAAAATATCGTTAATTTATATTTCATTTGCAATTATATTGATGTATATAAAGATGAGTAAGTAATAAGAATAATTATATATTCAATCGGCCTACGTTCAATTTTGTTTTATCACGAATTCGTTTTTTATTGACTACCCACAGTAACATAAATTGTAATTAATAATGCTCTTGAGATATTTTAAAGCTAATGGGCAGGGCAAACAAATTATTATCACGAATATTATGCGAGTAGAATTTAATGACTTAATGAAATAAATAATAATTATGTTCATGTATATTTCTTGTAAAACAATTAGTTGTAATTTTACCATCTAAAAAAATATTTATGCAGTATAAGTAAAGTATGGTAAGTCGTAATAAGTGTGACATATTAGTATTAAGCTCTATAATAAATGTGTATCTACTCGTTTGTTAATAACTCATCATATGTTTATTTGATAAACATAATTTAAATGTTATTTAAGAAATAATTTGATATGTCAATGAATGTAATTTTTAATATTATATTAAGTGCATAACGTATAATTATAGAATATAATAAATAATTACTTTTAAAACTAATGAAAAACTTGTTAACAATGTTTTCTTTTGAATTTTTTACTTTATAAATATAACTTCATACAACACGGTACGTTGTATAACATAATTTAATTTAATTTAGTATTTTCATTTTATATAAAATTGAGGCCACTGTCCTGATATTTTACGTAGTACAATATACACAAATACCTCTATTAGCATTACAATTACCTATTAAGCTTTGGGTGATTTATTTTAACGCCGTATCCGTGGTTTGGATTTACTTAAATCCTTAGTTACGTGTGTATAATTTTGTCTTAGTTTCGGTAATTTCGAATTCCCGTTTAAATGAGCTTATTCGTAATGGCCAATGGGTTAAAGGTCATATATATGTTTACGTCTGGCAATGTAAAGCGCATTTATAACGTTTTTGGCTTGATTTCGTTGTTCTGTTATGGGGTAAATTACACTTACTAAGGACAAATTTTCATTTGACATATTTCAATTTTGACCCACGGGAATACAGTGTAGGTATAAATTAAAGATGTTTGTGAATATCACGTTAATAATTATTTGAACTCAATATTAAGTTCAGTAGGTAGATTAGATTATTAAATTCAAATCGTTTTGACTAAGATAATATAATCAATTTTAATTATTTAAATATTTAAAAATTATCAATATCTACATATATAGGTTTATTACATTATTTATATATTATACATGATGATTATTTTAGTGATATACATTTATTAATTTTATAATTTTGAAGAGTATTCTTTTTTTTTTTATATAAGTACACGTAATTCTTTGTAATATTATTCTTATTATTTTGTTTCTAATGACGTATTATTTACATAATGTATATATCGTAGTTTTGTCTTAATACCGCTATAGGTACTTTAAAATTTTATCATTTAAAGGAAAATATTTATCTAAAAATGTAAATTAAAAAAAAAAATATTAAATTTTTTTCGGATAATTTTAGATTTTGAACAAAGCAATGAATGTATTGACTACATGCAATGATATGTTATTTCTTAATATTTAGTTTCTGTTATTAAAACTTTATTTTATCTTCGGGATAGTAAAAATGCATTAATTTTTTACGTTAAGAGCGATTTCTGGTTAAAAATTAGATCTAATTTGCACTTTAGTGGGCCGGGGTGGGTCGAAATAAAAAATTCAGGAGAAAAAAATAAGGAAAAACAGAAATTCTTCGTAAAACTAGTATTTGACAAAATCGATCTAAAATATTGCTAAAAACATTTTCATTGAGTAAAAAAATTTAAATATTCAAATTTTCTATATTAGTAAAATTGTTAATTTGACAATTAATGATTGCCGAAAATACATAGCAGTTAATATTTCAGATTTTATTGGTTTATGTAGGTCTATAGTGCTAATTTAAATTACTAGATATTTTTATTATAATTAAATTTTAACTACATTTATCTGTTTACATTACATATAGTTGTTTACTATAGTAACTACCGACCATAAAAAGTATTCAAATAAATTAGTGACGGACAAATGGGACGACTGAGTACATTTTGACTTTTGGCCAGTATTTTTTGTTGAGAATAAATTAGTACTTAGTAATTATTTTTAACTTAATTGAAGACATTTCGAATTTCTTGTTGACATTTTATGACCATCAAAAAGTAAATTTAAAATTATGTTTAAGATCTTGCAGTTTTTGATTAATTGTTTGATATATATTATTGCATAAATGATACTTTAAGTATGCACCTAGGTATATATTATATAATAAATGTATATTAAATGGTTTTTAAATTTGGATTTTTCAATCAATATTAAAATAGTTATAACAATATTTTTAGCTTTAATTAAAGTTATTTCTGAATTAATTTTTATAATTGATTTATAATTATTCATTTACCAAACTATTATTGAACAGTTTTTGCTTGCTGACTGTTATATATGTGATTGTTGTTGGTCTTGAGTGCTTGACTTTTGTATGGTTTCTATAATGTCTTAGATTAAAGCTAATATAGAAATATTTAAAAATGCATTGAATGCGATAATTTTTACTTTAATGATTGAATAATAATAAACTATATAAAATACAAATTCTTAACTTCCAATATATATATATTTATTAAACAACACTTATTATTTCAAAATCTATAAATATTTTTGATACTAATGAGTGTTTTTGATAAATAATCACTCAGTATCTGTTTCTCATATAATTTATGCAATATCTGAAAGAACCAACGTTTTTTGATTTGTAAATGCAGTCGTAGTAAATTAAATTAAATTTCTACTTTCAGATATCAGTTGTAAGATTAGCGTAATACATGAAAAAAGTTAAGATTTTTCTTGAAAGCGTCAAGCTTCCATACAGCCGTCTGTATTTCTTTTATGTGTATAAAATATTTATACTGCCTAAATATATACGCACGTACATTTGTATATAATATTATATACGTCAAACGCAAACGTGCAATATCGTTCCAGGTGGTTAGAGCTTTTTATGACGGTTGTGCTGTATTATTATTATTACGTGTGTGTTTAGGCGACGAATATTTGCACTAAGAGGGCGATAAAACGGCAGAAAACTCTCATGAATATTAAACATGTGAGGACGATACGGACGTGATGCCCTCCTTCTCATATCTTTTGTGACCACCGTTGCCGTTGCCGTCGCTCGGGTCGAGATTCCGGATATTTCGGCAGTTATAACCCTACTACTTCTACTCTTTAGCTTGAAAAGCACAATGGTTCGTGTAGGCTTACCTTTTATCATTATTATAAAGGCGCTAACGCACTGAATGTACATTTTCTTTTGCTTATCTTCTCGTCGCCACGGGTTTGTCTAAATTAATTTATGGTAGTATTTTATCGACTTAAGTGACAATATAATTAGTTTATATACAATTTTGTAGTATGTGATGCATTTTTAGTTTAACAATTTTTCTAATTAGATTGTAGCATCTATATATATATATATTAACCTCAAAATTATATCAGAACATTGAATTTTGTTTATATGTAGTTATTTATTAATAATAATACAAGTCACTTGTAGGGACATACTGTAATAATGTTTTATAAAATACGTATATTTTATTTAATTACCTTGATAACCATTGAGTTATACTCTACTTTTATAAGTTCTTGTTTTAGACAAATAGTTGAGTTTTTCTTTAAAACAATCGTGGAAATGTCATTTATATATTTTTAAACTATACTCTAGTTGATATTATGTATGGTTTTTAGGGCCTTTCATTTATATCAAACATACGAGTATATACAATATACATACATGTCAAACACTTGTTGTATAATTTAAACTTTAAATTTCTGAAATAGCATTAAATCATTAATATTAAATTCAAAACAATTTATGTTTTTTGTTAAATTGATTAAAAATGTATGTATCACAATCTTATTCATACGATATAAACTGTTTACACATACATTTAAAAATAGAAAAATCTGATTTTGACTATTTTTTGTGATTGATGTTTAAAAAATGAATTAGAGCAAAATGCATTATTTTGGTGAAATATGTTTTTAAATCTCACGGCGTTTAATAGTACTGTAATAATTTATTATTATTATTTTTTAGATCTACATTTTTAATTTAACGTCATCACGTAATACAAAGTATAGTTTGTGTTGTATTATTAGAAGGTTAAAACTTTTAATTAATATTAAATTCAATATACTTTGAATTTTTTTTCCCTTATCTTATTTTTATGAAATATCGTGAGCTTTTAAACATGTTTTTGAGTTATTTAATCAATTTATTGTTATTGTATTATAATATTACAAGTATTTAGAAATAATATAAGTGACGTGAGTGATGACTGAGTAACCTAACCTACTGGCTACAGCTCGAAACGTAAATTTCATTGTAATTAGATAATTAGTTCCAGTTTTATCACGATTTTTGTATTTTATGATATATTGTAGAATATTGTCTAAAGATACAATTTTTCACGTGTAAACATCTAATATACGCAAATGCATTATAGTTAATTACTGGGATTAGGCGATTTGTATATTTTATATAATAAATAATTTGATATATGACATAACAAAATTTAACTATATTTTTTTTATTACTACATCTTGTATGTACCCATAACTTATTTGTTTAAAGTAGTAATTGCCAAAAATATGATTTGTATCATATTTTTCATTATTACATTTGTGATTTTTCAAGATCTATATTACTTTCAAGTAATTATACTTGTACAAATTGTTGAGTTAATATTAGTTTCATGTCATTAATGCATTAAATCAGCTAAGGAAAGTAACGTTAATACACATTAACCATATAAGAAGAAAAAATAATAAAATCTTGTACGCTATAATCATTATTGACTGCTGATGATATTTATTATTTTATTTAAATGGATAGTTAATAGGTATTTACAAATTAATAATTTAGTGTCAGATAAGCTCGTATACAATTTAAATTTATTTTGAATGTTATTTATTTATACTGCATATTTATTTTATCAAGTATATATTATAATTAAAAATTAATTTCAATAAATAATTGTAGTAAATTAGAAAATGATAACCTACTTAAATACAAGTGCAACGTGTACACTGTACACTAATATACTATATTGTTAACTATACATTGGTATACATTACATTAAATAAAAAATGTTTTGTAATTTTTTACATTTATATTTCCGTTTATTTATGTTAGAAAATTGTTAAGTGTGATATATAAAAGTGTAGTGATATATAGTGTGATATATATATATGTGTGTGTGCATATAATGAAATATAATTAGATTAAATATGTATTTAAAATTATAAATATTAGATACAAATTTAAATAACAATTGTCTTTACATAATTGTTGTGTCTACTTATACGATCACATAATATTCGTCACCTCATTACTATTTAACTCTATTTTTGTCTTAATGTTAATGTATCGACCTTTTCAATGCTATTATAATTAACGATGAGAATTTAACCAAATATGTAGGAGAACGCATTTGTCATTCCCCAATCAATGTCCCATTGATCTCTTGCTTATTTTGGTGTACTGTGGTTATTAGTAGCGTTGGTTAATTTTCACCGAAACCACGATATTTTTCATTGTCAAACTACCCTATTGTCATTCCCTCTTTTCGTCTCGAATTCAAGACCCTCCGTTTGAAAGTTGGTCCTGTACATCATACAGGGGATTCGAAATTCATTTTACATGATTTATTTAAGTACAGTTAGTCATAATATTTAACATTATGCAGATAAATGGAATTTACTTAATGTAATTTGCTATTAAATATGGTATTTATATAAAAAAAGTAAATAATTACTATATTATATATAATGTAATATATTTTATAGTTAGGTTAATACTGTTGTATTAAAATGTTCAAAAATTAATATTTTTTTTTTATCATAGATTATTTATTAAATATTTCTTACCTAATTGGTCATGTATAACTTAAAATTTAAATTTTGTTCATGTAGGCTGTATTAATTATTGAATACTTTATTATTGAACTATTTATATGAGTCTTATCTTGCATTTCCATAATTAGATAGATATTAGGTAATACCATTATTGATTTTATTATATATTATTTGACGATATTTTTTAGATTAGATTTTTAAAGGTATTTATTATTGTGCTTATTATTTTATTAACATTATATTGATATTTAGATTTAAACTATTACTTTGTATTTTATAATATGTATAATATGAACGAAAAAATAAAATTAAAAAAAAATATGATCTGTGAAACTAAAGTTGTATTTTTGATTAGTAAATAAATTATAGCCTGCAGTTATATATACTAATTACATATTTACACTGCGTTATTTAGATGTAAATTGTGTTTATTATTTTAGAAGTTTTAATCTTAAAAAAACCATTTATTGTTATTATAACTTGTAATTTATTTTGTGATTTATAAATTATGTTTAGAAACCTGAAAGTTAGCATAATGTTTAATAGTTTTTTATATTTGTTTTAAAAACTAGAATAATTTTAAGCTGTTTATGCCACAAATCTGTTTACGTCGTTCTATGGTATTGACTTATAATTTAATAACAATATGTGACTTTTTCAAAATTAATTCAACATACTAAAAGAATAAAAAAATATTCTAAGATACAATTATAAAATATTCTCATATGTAAACACTATGCTAAGAAAAGTACTTCAAGGTTTGTTAATGAATTCAAATTTTACATACTTGACCTTTTAAATGTCGAGGTACACTCGTAACTATTACTATAGGATATATAGTAGAGCGACTTACCTGTTTTTTTTTTTTTTAGTATTTACTCTTTATTCTCGGTAAATATTATATGAATTACAATTTATTATAGATGCTCAAAATTACTATCTCCGACTGCGGTAGTTAAAGCTTAAAGATGGAATCTGATCCATTGTGTGGTTTGTCCGACTGTTCGTCTACGTCGGTTCGGTCGTCGTGGAGTAGTTCAGCAGCAGAGAACAGCGAGGACGAATGGAGGCATAAGGTGGATGAATTGCGGTGGTACATCGATCCGTCATTGATGCAGAATGGCGATACTGTCAAACACATCAGTAAATACGAGGTTAGTTTAACTAATACAGAGTAGAAGATAATTGAAAATGAAAGCGTAAACAGCCCTATATAGTCGTATAGAACAAATCGACAAATTTATGGTTTAAATCATAAAACGTTTCTGGCTATAATTTATTTTTGTATTCATCTTCTGCAAAAAAGATTTTCTCCGTGTTTTATATCGAAAAGACGTAAAATGTATGTAGAAGGTTAACCATTTCGATATTCTCTTGAGACTATCGTGGTAAAGGGACCTTCTTCGATTTTGTTAGGGCTGCCAAGAACAAAGAAAAGTTTGTAAAGCATAATAACTAAAACAAACAAATAACGATTTCCCACTTATTTATTATATGTGTTATATTCTTATCAAAGTATTTGCAATAAATAAAATTTAATCTAATTTACTGTGAAATTTCTATTGGCCTAGCTGTTTCATTTTTTATTGGATGAATGAAGATACTGTTTTTCTTTTTTAAAAATGGACGATTTTTTTTACTTCCGAGAGTGGTATAGCATCAATCATGTTATGTAATGCTCATGTTGTGTAGGTTTTAGTCAGTTATTTATTTATTTATTTTTTGATGGATTAAAACGTCAGTATATATTTTCTTGCCTCGATCAAGGTTAGAAGACCTCTGAAGATTTTGATCGTCGTATAAAAAATAAAAATAAAATATTAAATATATTTTTAGAAAAAGTTTTGTACAGATATTTTTTAAACCTTTAATTGAATTTAATTATTATAGGTACATACATACATACATGCATATATATGTATGCGTTATAGTGTTATGATTATAATAATGCGAGTATTATTGTGTTAAAAAACTAGCAGGAAATAGATTTGTGAAGTATAAAATAATCTATAAAGTTTACAAAAAAATATAACTAAAGACTTTATTTACATACCATTTGATGTTATTAATGGTAAAAACCTAAATAGTTTTTATAGTTTTAAACATATTTTCTTTGACATTCAAAACTTTTATAACTATTATTCAAATATGCGTAGCTTATCATCATAGTACTAAAGTACTAACTCTTATTTCCTTAGTACGACTATTGACTAAATGTAGTTCAAAACTTCACTGTTGTGTAACGGATAAGTTATTTGATAAACAAATTGTCCAGTAGGTATATATTGTATGTAATGGAATTTTCGTATACAAAGTTTTTAATATGATTGCCATTGTATAGTTGCAGTAAAACAAGTTAAACAACTTTCTTACTTCATTTGAAATTTAAAGTTAAGTCATTTTTAGCTTAGAAAAATATAGGTGCTTATTTGAGATTTAAGAATACAATCATTATGATGTCAAAATCACTTTTATGCACATATGACAATAGTTGTTGATCAGTTATAAATTTTTGGAGACTAAAATATACTTAATTTTATATTTTTTTATGTCGTAATATTTTGAAAGCTAGTTTTATATTATTTCCTAGAAATGTTTTCACAAATATCTAAGCATTTTATAGACATATAACAAATGGATATTCCTTTGTAAATAATATATTATTAATTTTAGATTTGGCAACGATAGGTATTTAAATATTTTTTGTTTCATCTACATACGTATCTTACGTATAAGCAAGTAATAATATACAAATAGTTTTAATTTGGTGACGTTAAAAAATAATAATAAATGCATTGGGGTTAGATTGTGAGGGTAATCCAGACACCCTTAGGGTGTATGATAATAATATATGGTATATTAAATGGTATTTCATTTAAGTTTGAATTTTATTACTTTCCAACTTCCGTTCTATCACGTATTTATGACAGGGTCTACTTTTTCTTCTTGTATAATACCATTGAATGTTTTAGGTTGGTTACCGACATTTATACACCAAAAATAAAATTCTATTTATCAATATATAAATATAAGTTATAGTATATTTACATAATTTTATTTTTTACCGAAATTGGTGTTTTAAAATTATTAGTTTTTTTTTATAGTTTATTAATTGTAATTTGTGATAAATTAAGTTTGATTTAATAGATTGATATTTCAATGCTAAAAAATAAGTAATAATTGTTCATATAATTAAATTTAAATTCCGTGTTGTGTTTAAATGTAAAAATAAAATATTGAAATAATTATATTTCATATATATTTTTGAAGTATATATATAAACATATATATACATACAATTTATTAAATATAATATATATCTAGTACTATATATTTAAAGTAAAATTTTGTTGATTTTAAACTTCAGAAAAATTAAATTGAATACCATTATTGTGCTTATAATTTCGCTATTATACTGCTAATGTTTAACCACGAAAGATGTAATAGATAGTTATAGAATAATAGCTACAGCCATCGTTGGTCTCCCCGGGTTGTTGATTAGTTTTGATGTTATGTATTGGACTTAAACGATAACAGTAAATATCCCGAGGGTCGTTTACAGCGGGATATTTGTTCCTACTACGCTAGGTATGTATCCTTAGATAGCCATTAAAACAGAGAGCTGCAAAACTTTCCCCGAGGCGACTAGTTGTACGAGTCGCGCTTATTACATGTCACCGCTATGATGAGCAACAATTTCTCGTGGACATTATTTTGTTCATGCTTTTATGAAGGGGACTAGTGGTTAGGGCAGTGGAAAATGGAAAATTCATTACGACCAATGGGTTTCTTTTGAAATATTACTAGAAATCAGCAAAAGAAGCGAATACTACTAGTATGTAGTACTATTAGTTAACCGTGTTGCTATTGGACAATAGAATTATGTAAAGGGATGGTGAACCAAGTGCCCCTCTGGTTAAATTGTGATTTTCTCTATTTTCTTATGTGTGCGTGTTTATTTTATTATGCGTACAAACTCCATGACGTGTTTGTATGTGTTAATGATTTTCAATTTAGTATGATGTTGCATTAATATTGTATTTTTTATTATTATCTAATAGACTTACAGTTAATAATCCATTGGATATACTCTTAAGTATTTGTCAGTAACCCTAATTTTTGATTTATACATATTTATATATAATTGATATTTCTTATTCGTTTATTTTAATAATATTGGAGATTATATTTTCCTATACTTCCTTTAGACTATTAATACATTATACAAATATTTAAAAAATATATTATTCTAGTTTCATGTTTTGTGTATGTAGATGTTTTATAAAAATGATCTATATATTTATTGTGATTATTGCTTAAGATATAATTGTTTAAAGATTGTTACTTTGCTATCTTATTATACTTAGCAGTGTTTTTTTTATAAACAGTTATTCCATTATCCAAAAAATAAGTTTTAGCAGAAGACATTTTACTCTTAACTAAAACGATAAGTTAACCTCCCATGTTAATTAAACATATCCGCGCTTTTAAAGTTTGTAGAGTTATTTTGTAGTTCGTGTAAGTGTCACGGTATATTTACTTTATTAGTCATTGTTTTGTATATAATTATTACGGTTATATATTATATTATCAGTCTAAATAAAAGTTAAATTTGTTAACTAACATCAAGTAAAAACAAATTTTTTCGCAGTATTTAATATGTTATAAATTATATTATAATACAAATATTCCATATAAATATAATTTTTTATTATATAAAATAAATTAGACTTCTAATTACTATATTGTTAATATAATTTTATAATTGTTCTAACACATTTACACATTTATTCTTGGTAAAATGTATGTATCTAAAGTTATACAGACCATAGCTATTTTTAAAAAATATTTTGTATTAGGTATAGTATATTTATAATTTATTTAGCCATTTGTATTTCATACATTTTTTTAAACTTTGTGTAGTTAATAATATGATGTTTTTGATACCTCTTATATTTTAGCACAATTTATTTTTAAGGTGGAATATTGTCGTTTTATGAATAAAAACACATCTTTTTTCATGTGTATAGATTTGAATACAAAAATATGTATGAATAGTCTCGCACATTATGCAAAAACAACTTTCGTAGCTGGCGATAAGAAAACACCACTTGGGACTTATTTTTTATTTAATTTCGCATCATACCTGGTGTCTCTACTTTGTTGTACAATTCGTCTCTTGGGAACCATTTATCTCGATTTGGCTTCTTGCACCTCCCGTTCAATAGTGCTTTTAACCGTTTTCGTTGACTTTAGTATCCTTTTAACTTTTATGCATATTCTCACTTAGGTTTCTTTTAATACATTTATGATTATAAAAGTGATTGCGTCTGAAAATCCAGTAGGCGCATTTCTATTTTTTCTCCAGAGTTTATACTTTTAACAGAATTACATTGCTTATAATTAAAATACTCATTTATTTTCAAGTTTGTATAATTTATTTTATCTGACTATAAAACTAAAAAAATAACAATTGTTTACTTCTTTAAAAATGTAATTAAAATGTTGTGAAGTTGTATGTTGTTGTTGATTTGATTTAACGAACATTTTATTAGGTATTAATTATCTAAATAATATTGTCAAACCGATAATAAAAACAAGCAGCTAAAAATATATAAACACAGTGTCATTTCACAAAACTTATCAATTTTTTTTTTAAATAATTAATTGTATGTTATTTTTAAAATCAAATTCATTTATTGAGCTTCAAATTTTTGTTTCCTTTTATAAAAATATTCTGGAAATATATTTTTAAAAGGTACTATACATTTTAATAAAAATGGATATTCTAGTAAGTAAATATGTCCTGGAAAACTCGACTTATGTACGGATTTAGACATCATCTGTGCACTGTGCACCTGGGGGATTAACAATCTCCTCAAACAGTTTGGAATTTTGCCAAAGTATATATACTGTTCGCTTTTATTAACGTCTGGCGTCTTTTTTTTACTATATACTCTTTACGATTTAACTAATTTTATTTATTTCTAGGCTAGTTTTGAAACTATTCAGTTATCGTATAATTATATCTAGTAGGTCTATCAAATTTTTATAATTGATTATGCTAGTCTAAATTATTTGTTTGCATAATTATATATGTAGGCAAGTATATGAGTGTATACAAACATTTTGAACTAAGTAATTAAATATTGAAAATATTATATTTTTATTTGTTCTTTAATTTATCTCCCGTAAGTTTGTATTAGGTAAAATAAGTATAATTAATATATTTATTTAAAAAAATGTTTTGATGTTATTAGATTTTTTTTATAAGTTTTTGTGAAATAATTTTTAGTACAAATACACGTAACCAAAAAGTGTGTATATACCCAGGTAGCGTCAAGTTAGATTTAGGACTTGTCTTGTTGCATAAACGTGACAGTTCTTGAATCCCTTGGGGCATACGTAAAGCCCCTACAAGACCTCATAAAAAACGGAAGAACAAATGACTGGCTTCGATCCTGTAGATGAAGGTGGTGCTTAGCGTACGCGCGTGTATGTGTATTTTTTTTAGGGATTCGTGGTTAGACAAATCGCAGTGTAAAGAAAGGAAGAATATAAGGGTAGTAATTCCTACTATATTTATTTTTTATTTTATACTTTTGACTAATTTAGATAAAATGCTTCTAGAAAACGCATAGTTCAAGACTGGTAACCTACGATGTAGTGTCTATGTGATATGTTTTATTTTCTCTTAAACACGTTTGTTTCAATTCAGTTTTGATTACTAACCACTAGGGAACGATTTTCAATAACAGTAATGCGATTTACCTTGTTAGGTCAATT
This sequence comes from Rhopalosiphum maidis, assembly GCF_003676215.2. Taxonomy (NCBI): domain Eukaryota; kingdom Metazoa; phylum Arthropoda; class Insecta; order Hemiptera; family Aphididae; genus Rhopalosiphum; species Rhopalosiphum maidis. The sequence goes on along the minus strand of NC_040877.1, from coordinate 29,304,546 downwards.
TCTATCATTCCGGTAAAATGTTATACACTTATTGGCTTATTCATTTAAGTTACACCGAACAACGTGAACAAATAGTAAACCTAATATGAATTGACATTTATTCCGATGGGTGAGACCCCGAGCAAGATCCCAAGTATAATAGATAAAAAAAAACACTAGATCGAGATTTTATATTGAAATATGTTTGTCGTTTAAAATACGACGTATGGTAAACACCATAACATGTGTTTTTAACTTTTTCATTATATTCATAACCTATTGCTCATCAGTATAATTAAACTACTACGATACACTCAATAATGCATAAGTTTATTTTTATAAAAAAATTGATGTATAATTATGTGATTATTAATAAAAACTAAATAATAATTTATTTTAAATTTCAATACCTGGTATGTTTTAAGTTTATTTTTATGTATAACTAATGTATTATATACCCTATTTCGATATGCTAGCTATAGCAGTATAAAGTTATTATATATTTTTTCAATAATCTAAAATTGTGTAAATATTATAATTTGAGTACCTATGCTAGTTTATTTAATTGAAGTTAATGTGGAATCTACTTTTGGATTTTTATATTTTGATTTATAATCATTATTAATTTTATTAAATATTTTTTAGATCGTTGACAATACGTGTAAAATATTGTCTATTGGTATAAATTAATATTATTTTATATTTGAATGTTGTGAAATTTGCTTAACTTTGTTCAGGTATTAATTTCCCATAGTTGTTGAGAATTGTTAGAAATGACGAGGATGTAATGAGTTCATTTAATTTTATGACGTTGGTATGCTCAGAAAAATTAGGTTATTTCCAAAATGTAAACAAAAAGCACGTTTATCAAAGTAAACGACATCAAATTGCAGGGAATTGAAAATATTGTCCGAGTGGAATTTACATGATACAATGGTATTTATTATGCTATTATTAATCGTCATTGTATTTTCTATACTATATTCCATCAATAACTTAATATATTAAAAAAAATGTATTTACTAAAAAGTTAAGTATACATTTACTATTTAGAAATAATGTAAATAAACAATGAGTGATAACCCTTTTATTTGTAAATATTTTGTGTAAGATTTTATAAGTATGATTAGTTCGATTGTGTGTGTTAAACTTTGGTCTTGTATTTGTGAGTCCTCTGGGGTAAAGACTAAAGGAGGAAAAACATCAACAACGCCTGCAATGCGTACCAAAGGGACATTATCTCGGAGTCCAAAATGTCGTCTATTAATTACTAGCCTGCATGAAGGTTGTATAATGGCAGAAAACCTTGGGTGCAGTCATAGGATTAAAGGGGTGAAAGTTTACAGTACCCAAAACTCAGTTGAACACACGTAGTCATAGGGATCGGGTACTATAATATGAAATTACTTTCAAAATATTCACCCTTATGATTCGTTAAAATGAACTTGTAAACATTTATATATTTTAATATAAATTAATAAATTATATTAATAAACGTTCGTAAAAGAGTTTTATGCAAATAAAAATATTATAAATATTACAATTCCACACGATTTAAGATATTCAAATTTCAAAAATAATTTAATTTAATTTTTTCCTTTTACTACCTTTATTGTTAATGTCGGTAATCGGTGAAAAAATTTTATTGTTTATTTTTTTTATTATTCTCTGTTATTTTCTTTATTTTTTGAAAAACCTTTCGCCTTTGAAAAAGATGAAAAGTTACTTTTTTTTTGTATATTGTGTATTCATTTTATGGTTGACTGATGGAATTTTTGGGATTTTTACCGCTCCAAAATATTCAGTGCAAAAACCCACTATTGTAAAATCAATAGCTTCTTTTTTGCTTTAGAGTCTAACAATGGATAAAGTATTTTTTTAACATTCAATAAATAATACATTTTTAATAAAACATATGATATATGAAACCATATTACTATTAAAGTGCAAACAAAAATTATAATAATTAAACATTTATAGTAATATAATCATATTTTAATTAATAATTAATAATACATTATTATAATATTATTTTATGTATACTATGAAATTGTATTAATAATTGTTTTAATTAAGTATCTAGTTGTAAATGCTAAGTGTTTAAATATGATTTCAAATATATTTTTGTATTTATTGGGAAATTGTTATTTTTTGTAAGTTCACAAAAGAATTAAAAACTTAATTATTATTGTGTAGTTATAGTACCTAATAACTAATTGTTTTAATTGATTATTAATACTTCATTACATATTTAAATGCTTAGCTATTATTAGTTTTAATGTTAGTAAGTAATTAAAAAGTTTTATATTGGAAATAGCTAAAGTTTAAATTATTTGACGTTTGTATTAAATTAAGAATAAAGACTAAATTGGATTTTCTTTAGTTTATGAACATTGGATTTTCTCTATGCAACTGATAATATATAATTCAAAAAACGTTTTGTTTTGTGTGTTGTGAAAATCAACATAATTAGTATACCGTGTATTTGTTTAACCATAAAATATATCATATTCGTCGGTTGCTACTTTGTACGATTTTCTTGCATCCTGTCGGATATGCATAACTGGCATATGGATGATGTGTATTCTTTCAGTTACTTGGAAGTCTTCCAAAAATGCACATAATATTACAATATATTCCACACTCGGTGACAGCCCAACTGTTCTCTCATCTTTGTTTTTTTATATACTTTATTTCTTGTAGGTGAATAACTTCTATTGGTTATTATAAATTCACATACATTTTCCTCGTACGTTAGTACAAGTCTATAAAACCCATCTGGTTCTTCCCTACGTTTAGTGAAGTTTTTCTTGCTAAGTGTTTTTAAAACGAAAGTATACGAACACTGCGCGTGCTTTGATATCACGTATAATATATATATATATATATATATATACATTCGTTTTCTGAGTACCGCGAAATGGTGATATTTATGGCTATTGACGGACTTATTGGCTTTAGGCGTCGATTTATAGAAGTGTAAAAGTGTGCAAAAATTATTGCTTACCCTTTGTTTTTGAAAATTTATAGTTTTTTGTGAGCTATTGTTTGCGATGACTTGGAAAACTCGAATTAAAAAATACACAACTTTAAGTATAACTGTAAAAAAAAGATGTCATATTTTTCACAAAATAGTTTCCGTAAGTTTTATAAAAGTTGTTGACACATTTTCTTTAACTTGATATAATCAGAGTTCAAACTATGAAAGAAAACGTAGTATTCTGCAATATTTATTGACACTATAAAGTACAAGCCAAACTATATTTTATATCCATAAACTAAAATTATGTTCTTATTAGAAACCATAATATTATTATAAATAAAATTGTTATGTCTTGTATAAAAAACATTTTTACAATTGAATTTTTTGATACCTGTTTTTGATTATTTAATGGTATTGAACTTTAAAATACAACAGTTTAGTTAAAAACATTAATAACACGATGAGTTATTAAACTATATAATCTTATCTTAATTAGTCATTAATTATTTAACAATATGCAATATCAGCAGTTCAATATTAAATATAGTATTTATTTAATAAAATAAAATCTTTTTAGTATACCTAAAGCTCTCAATAGAAGTGTTTATTATTAGTTTTAATAACATAACTGTATTCAATAAACTGCTTGAATATGGTAAACATATTAATTATTATTTTGTAACATGTAATACGCATGGAGAATTTATGTTGGATTTTCATAAATGATTATTTTTTTTATAAAATTCCTAAGTTCAATAACTTGGATTTATTCCAAAATGTTTAATAAGAGTCTACAATCAAAGTTTATCATATTTGTTAATTTATTTTCCCAAGTGTTTATATTACTGTAATACATAAACGGCTTAATGTAAAAATACGATATAGTTTTATGTTTCTTCATATTATACATTTAAATATACGTAATAATATAACTTATAGAATATTGTTAATGTAAAATAAATATTGAATTCGATTTTATTATATCCGTGTTATTAAATTCACGTATTTTTTCGTTTTGCTGTGTAACAGATAGTTTATATATATTTTTAATTTTTCTTTTTAAAATATATATTTTCCTTGTTTTTTTTTGTAAATCTAATGAATGTATCACATTTTTTATAAATTTAAGTGTTTTAATAATTTTTTGTTTATTGTTTTAAAAGAGTGGGGACTTAAAAATCGAAGGCACAGCTGTTAGAAATCGCAATTTTAATCCCAAACTGTCATTAGTTCAGATGCACGTTAGAGATTAATTTTATGTTTTTAACATTATTAGTATAACATAATGTATGTTTTTTAAATTTAGTAACAGCATTTTAATGTATAAAAAGAATTAAGTGGTTTTAATAAGTAAATATATGAGCTGACATAGAGTATACAATTTTATTATAGTTACTATTATGTATTTGAGATTGTTTTTATTGTAGAATATGCAACAATATAATGGTATTGTTAGTTGTTATAGTATGTTTAGGTTTTTTTTTATAAAAGAGATTAATTTAGAAAAGTATTTTTTCGTGTTTTGAAATTTCATAAATATTTAATTGGTTAAGGTTGTTAATATCTCTTAGATGTCATTATGTCAATGACATAATATTATATATTGTAAGTACTTATATTTGTTGCAATTTTTAAATTAACTTTTGCAAACTAAACAATTTGTTTTGATATTATTGAAAAATAGACATTATATTTTGAGTTTTTATAGTTATGTATAGTGTTCACGTATACTATACTTAACCTATATTGAGTTTCAATATGTCCAGCTCAAGAAATCCCATTAATTATGCTATGTTAATTGGTTTTTCTAATCTTTAACAGTTCTTAAAACATTCTACATTCAGTAGATTTTTTAAAAATAACGTAGTAAATTAATAATATCATTTTTTTGATGTTTATTTGCATAGTCCCTCATTATGTATAATATTTAATCTAATATTTTTTTTTTTTTACTTTTTTTTGATTTCTGTATTAATGTTTAAGGGCAATAGCTTTGTTGTATGAATAGATAAAATATTGTCATGTATTTGTTTGTATATTACGCTTCAATGCTAATTTTCTTATTACTTACTAGAATTGTTCTTATTTCAATTGATTACTCTGATTATATTATATAATAATGGTTATATGGTTATATTCCATTATACTATTGCTAGATGTAAATTATAAGGATTTTTCGTTTATAGCAACTATACCGTATGTATCGTAATAATCGTATAATATTATTATTTAACTATTATAGTCATACAATTGTTACAACTCATCGGCCAACATCATGCTTTGCTTGGTTGTTGATAGGATTTGAGACTTTCGTTAGAAAGCCGCGTCATTCGGAAGATTGATGTGACTGAATGTTTTAAAAGATACACGCAGAAGATTGAATTTAAACATCGTTATTTCAAGAAAAACCATTGTCGGCCTAATGGATTAACTACTACCGATTTTCCACTAGGAATCCGTCTTCATTATTTCTCATTACCAATTCGTCCCCTCGAACAAAAAGCCACGCTCGCAATCATCTGTCAATAGACTGACGGGCATTTCATCTTAATTGTGAAAAAGTGTGTGCACATAATAACAAGTGGTGTTATACAACAACAGAACATTTTAAAATTTATAGTTATAGTAATAAAAATGAAATACAACACAAACAATTGTGTGCAGTACTGTATATTATTTATTAGTTTTAATGTACTTTAATATTACTACTTCATCATTGATCAATAATGTAGTATTCGGTAAGGTAAATAATCATTATTATTTTTTAATCTGTTTAGAGTAATGGTAATTTATTATAATATAAAAGTATAATACTATTTTCATACCGCTCTTATATCAGATAATTGTTTTCCTTTAAAATAATATGAACTAATTTCTTTAAAATAGCTTAACTACTATGGTTCTATATTAGTATACTAATAGTTCTTAATTTTTAGTAAACGGATAAAATCAATTTTTGATTGACATTTATGATACTAATAATAATTTTAAGCTAATAATAACTTATTATGATCAATTAAAAAACTATTATTAAAAATGTTTTATTGATAAAATCTTATTCTTGGGCCACAGGCGGTGTAATGCGTATATGATTGGTTGATTTATATGGAACTATAAAACATAATAGAGGGGAAAAGAAAAAAAAACTATAACCAGAACCTACCAAAAGTTACTACTAGTAGTGCCTTTAATAAATCATTTTGATAATACCTCAACTCCCATGGTATTCCGTGGCAGTGACATTATGCTGTTGCAGCACATACATATAAAACGCTATGTAATGTATAGAAAGTTTATTGCAGTCCATTCTGATGGACGGTCTAAATATTATAAATTTTGGAGCGCACCAATGATTTTCAGTATAACATTTTAATTTAAAAAAAAACGATATTTTTAAAATACTTAATAATATTTTACATATTAAAATCAATATTTTTATCGATATGTTATGTTAGTTTCTGATATTTAAAGGCTTATTATCGTTCAAGTTTAAAATAAAAAGAAATAAATACAATTGATAAAATCATAGTTAATACCATAATTAAAAAAAAAGATTAATGGTAAACTTTTTGGCTTAAAGTTTTTTCTACTTCTTCAAAATTTGTTTATAATTTGTTTTGATTGAATGTTTACGTGTTCTATTATACATTTGCTTTGATCAATATAAAAATATTGTACCTACAATATTGCCTTATTAAACATTTTATTAGTAAACGTAATAAATTGCTTCTAAGTTGACGCACTAAGCTAATTTTGTAAAATTGTTTACTTAACCTAGTCGATTTTATTGGACTTAACTAGTGCAAATGAAACGATAGTTACCAGTAGACCTACGTAAAATTAAAATAATTACTTTTAATTGAATGCCAAGCTTCCGCAAATCGTGAGGCTAGACACATTGCGTGTTTGTAAAACTTCTATACGGGTCGTTGTACCAAACTGAATTGGCTATTGCATTATATGATAGTATGGTTCTTTTGCATTGCATCAATATTAGTTTTCTGGTAACGTTTTGTAAACATAAATATTCTTTGCGTGTACAAGTTTTAACGTGTTTGTTGAAAGGTTGTGATTTTTCATAAATTATCATAAAAGACGAACATACATGTTTATATGTATGCAAACGAAATGTTGGTTTTCATTTTTTTAATATTAGATAAATTAATAGATCTTTAAAACTAGAATGAGACTTAATATAAGTATCTACTTATAATAGGATTATTCTTTGATAATCATTACTTTTTTAACTAATGTGTACATTTATAGAATTTTACTACCTAAGTATTGAGTTGTATGCTGAGGTTTAAAAAAAAAATTGTAGTAGCTATTTAAATGATTTTTATACTATGGCTTAATTAATTTATTGAGTGTGTTGTTAATTTTAATTTTTCCGTATACGTGCATATTTTGGCAGCTAATTGTCTTAAAGTTAACTTAAGAGGATGTTGGTGAATAAAAAACAGCGCTTTTACTAGATGATATTTTTAAACGCAAGTTTGTAATAAATTATTTTATTAACATATTAGAGCTAACAACACAGGATGGATTCTGCCGAACTCAAATTAGCTACATTACAGAAAGAGAAACTAAAAACTTAAATTGAAATAAATTCTAACGTATATGATATGCATACTGACTATTAACAACTAATCGTCAATGTTAACCGATCAAAAATAGTTGTTTATTTTACTATGGTATATGTATATATATAATTATTGAATTATAAATAAATATATTTGTTCAAAATATTATTTGGTTACTGCACTGTATTAAAATTTCATATACAATATTTTTTTTTATCATAAAAATAAATTTTAATTTTGCGAAGTTTTATTTTACTTTGAACTTTTAAATTCTATCAACCTTATTTTAACTGCCTTGAATTGAATTTTAATATTTTAAATAATATTCAATATGACGTTTGATTCAAATAATTAATTTTGTTAAACTACTTTAATAAACCTTAATACATGTATATATGCTTAAATTATATAATATATAAAACTGTTTTAGACATTAACTTCATTGTATTTATTTTGTATGTTAATTATAATAAGGATTATGCTTTTGTAACTAATATATATTTTTAATAGTACAAAAAAAGTATAATTTACTTAAACATTTAATTTTTTTTTTTTATATAAACAGTAAATCATTAAAAAATAATAAACTTAGTTATTTCTTTATTTTTACATATTTTTAATCGTTTTATCTAATTACTTATTTTATTATTTTATTGATGTACAACTGAAAGATAAAACTATAAATTACATTTAAATAATTAAATTCTATATCATTGTTATGGTTACAATAATGACACTACAATTAATATTTGAACCTTAACGTTAGTCTAGTACAACAGCTATTTACTCTTATAGTTCTCATTTTCAGAAAGTATATGATATAAAATGTATAGTTTTACATATCTGAAGAAATAACTTTTCACTAGTGGAAATATAGAGTTCATGTTTCCTTCTGCCTTAAAAACAACTTAACCATATCTTTTGTTGGCTATGATGATACCCCGTGGCTCGTATTTATTTTAAATAGTTTTTTTATTCCAAAGTTTTTTATAAAATGATGTATAACGACTTATACTGAATTATTATATTTTTCTTTATCTTTAAAGTGTCTGTAACTGAGAAAAATAGTATTATCTAAATATTATAGCATTGATTTACAAAAATGTATATTAAATTTTTTATCATATTTTTTATATTTATATTCAATTTTAAAGTATTGCGGAACTAATTTTTAGTATTTATTTCTGTACATAATAATTAGGGAGAATTATATGTCATAGTTATTCAATTTAGTAAGGTATGTTATATAAATTATGTTATACAACTATACAAGTACGAAATACCTATTTATGAATATTTAATTAGTCATGTTAAAATTTAAATTCAGAAATAAAATGTGCAGATATTCACTGTACATGCAGGCATTACAATATCAAAATAAGATCAAATATTTAAAAAATATATATATCGTTATAACTTTAGAAATATTAAAAATCAATTTAAATCTATTGTGGTTTCATAAATAATTTACTTGAAAATATATATTCATAATTAATAACTTATTAAATCTAGTTTGGTTTAATAAATAATTTATTTGAGAATATATATTCATAATTAATTATTTATTTATTTGATTAGGTATATTAAAACTTTAATGACGTTTGTATATTATTATTTTAAAAATATAATCATAAAAGTTAATTTTATGAAATTTTTCTTTGAAAAATAGATTATTACGTATTAATAGATAGTTGAACACGTGGATTCATATTTGGCATCATAATATTATAATACATGCCAATTATAGAAACATTTTTATTTTTTATATTAAACTAAAAAAACCAGTCTGTGATGATATTTAAATGATAGTAATAACTGTGAAGGTTTTCGTTCTAAACATTTATTTATATGTACACTGGGAGGTTTTTGTGATAGAGGAGAGGAAAAAGAGGTATAGTGGGCGGAAACTGAGCGGCGCGGATTTTGCGCCGTCCACGCAGACAGACAGGCAACCGCTAAAACGTCACAGTCCCGAAACGGCCGCAGTCGTTCGCCCGTACTTAAGCGTGTGGTGTCGTCGTACAACGTAAATTCTCGTATTTTTTAGTTTTTACTTTTATGATTATTCATGAATGAAATCGCAGTTTGAGTGTTTGTAAATATGAGATTGTATTGTTGTCAATATGACTTTTAATTATAAAATACACTATTTAATCACTATTTGACATTATAACTACGCTATCATGGGGCAACCACTATCTTCAAAACATGAATATCTGGTAAAATTAACAAATAGTTATTTATTAGACTTTTAAATTAATATTACCTTTGTCAAGATGCTTTTCGTGTGACCATATATATTATACATTCGTTAAAATAATACAATTACTAATAAAACCCTTATAAAAATTGATGGTGTTATGTAAATATTTAAAAATTATACTGAAATCAAAAAAACAGTTTTTTATAAACTTATAAATAATATTAAACTTTCTTTTATTATTTTTACAGAAATGGTTATATTTTTGGTTTTTACATTTAACATTATTAACAAATAGTTTGCATAGAGTTTAAATTAATTTTTTATTTGTTAAAATTAAAAGTTTTGAACAGTAGTTTATTGCGAAAGACTAGTTAAACATTATTATTCTTTTTTTTTATTTAGGTATAATATATGTATAGAATGTACTTACGCTACGCTTTTTATTTATGTATAATAGATAGAGGCTAGGCAATTTTTACATTTGTATACTTACGATGAGCAAAAATTCAGAATATAAAATTACAGATATAGATTAAGGTATGAAAGTAATACCGACTTTTTTATAGTTTAATTGTATTTATCTTTCTTGTTTGAATTAAAAAAAATTTAATTCTAAAATAATTTGTTTTTACCAATATGTATTGAAATAATTTCGCAATATTTTAGTACATAATTTCTGACCAATAGGTATCAATATAATTTTTTATTAATCAGTATATATTTATTTTGATCATTATTAAAAATACATTTTTATAAATAAAAATCATGTAGTATTTTTCATTAAAAGTCTGAGATTTGTGGGAAATTGAATCCGTCAGGTCTTTGACCGGAATCAGTCTCAGGAGAAATTAACTCGCTGACTTGTCTACGTGATCTTAGCTGAAAATATAAATGTTTGTGAACCTCGTGGTAAGTTGTATACAGTTTTCTTGGCTGTGGTTTAACGTTTCAAAAGATCCGCGTAAGACGTTATGTTTTTAGGTCGTAGCATAAGTGCATGCGTCTACATAATTTAATTTACATTCGGATTTCTACCTTCGGATGTATTTTATACACATATTGTTTTCCTTTTTGAATTATTTTGTAAAAGTGTCACTTAAACAAGTATAGTTAGGTGGTTAACATAATTTCAATGAGTCGTTATTATTTTACATTTAAGTAGATTCCTTTTTTGCTTGTATTAAAATAAATGATGTTAAGAATATAAGAGTGTGCAAATACATTAATTTTAGTATCCATATTCTATATTAATGTTATTAATTAGTATTTCATGTTTTAAAAATTAAAATAATTATTAATGAATTATTTAATATGTTTTATATAATATATATGTATACATTTTTTATTTATTTAACCGGTTATTTAAGACATCATACTTAGGATAAAATCGTAAAGGATATAATATTATTATCAGCAGTAATAGTACTCACCTAAATCCAATCTCGGAACGTAGCGTGTAAAACTGTAAATATATTTTGTGTAAAATAGTCGCCTTTGGTCATTTCTAAAAGCCTATTGCGAATACATACGCGGTTGAGTGAACACGACGGTAGTCCATTCCAGTTAAGCCGTCGGTCATCTCTCAGTTAGTAGGCCGTACACATTTTCATCAGAATATCAACCCAGCAAATGTTCGCAAACAAGTTATATATTGGTGTGTGAGTTGTTATTTGACGACGGTGTAAGTATATAAAAATGCTGTGAGCGAAAGCAAGAACTATGATTGAACGAACTTTTCCTTTGCTTTCAAAAGCCTGAAGGCTAAAAACGGCAGTTAATTAATTTAACACGTGCCCAAAAAACTTTTAGACTGTATAAACGACTTGAATTGTATCCACCCTGTTAACTGTGAGTTTTCGGTTATTTTTGAAACTTTCACCAAAACATAAAAAACTATCCTTGCGACTCATTATAGACTTCAAAGAAATCGATAAAATAGTATTACGCTTCTACTATTTTTTTTTTAAATATGACATAAGACTGTAAAATATTTTTATACATATTTCAATATATTATAATAAAAATATCATTTTTATCAATTTATTTAAAACAACAAAATCTTAATTTCCTCTTTGTATTCAATACTTTCCAGATCTCGTTTCTGTCTACTGGTGTATTTATTGTTTTCATTGTATATAGATTTGTTTTTTTATCGTGTTTGGTTAATATTTTGTGAACGAGATATATTATATGAAAATATATAATCTTAAATTGATATTATAGAACGAATTTAATATACACATTTACACAATAAAACATACCTAGTTAAATATCCAATAGTTACATGCAATATGACTATCGATTATTAATTCCATAATTAATACGTAGTTGGTATCGTATCAATAGTGATACCTATTTATAATGACTTAATAGTGCACTTATAGTTCTATTAACGATATCATTAAGAGAGCTTTTAAAAAGTGACAAACGTTTCCTTTCCAAAAGACTTACGTTTATTACTGTTTTCGTGTTGTTTTCCACTTGGGTTATTTGGCCCTAAGGAGAAATAAATTACACTATTGTTTTTTTTTTTTTTTGTTATTTATCTTTTGTTTTTTCGGACTTAAACCCGACTGAAAACGATTTCTCGTCGTGATTTTGTTAAAAATTGATGAATTGAAATAACCATTATATTATATTATACTGTGTGTATCAATAATGTATATAATATATATTATTTTGTTTACGTATAGGTGCAACGTTTATGTATGTCATATATTATCCAGCTATGACTTAACAATTATAACGTCATGTGTGAATACAGTTTTTTTTTACTGTTGATGTTTCATTGAAATGTATACACTATACATACAATTTACTACATACAATTTATTATAATTTAGGTTACAAATATAAACCTATTGTGACTTATGATGTATTGTTTTGTTTTGACACATTTTATTTAACATTACTATGTCTCTAAATCGGTATGTATTATACACCATGGTTGCAAAAAGTTTTTCTCAATTTTTTATTCACGTTTGAACATACTTGAATACGTGATAAATATCCAATCTTATAAAAAGCTTGTGTACAGAAATAGTGTATTTTTAGCTCCGATGTTAACTTCAAATTGAAAAATTAATGTTCAACCTCCCTATTTTCCATCCCCTTTATATACTCGACCTAGAATCGTGTTACGCCAAAAAATGTTTTGCCATACATATATTATAGAATTTTTTTTTTTACATTAGCAAGTTGGTTATGCAACAAAAGTGGATGATTTATATTTGTGGAAGATATGGTAGATATAAGCGCAGTATTAACTTCTCTAAAGCACAATAAATAATAAGTGATATATTTAAAGGTAATTTATTTAAGGTAATAAATGATTATTTTTAATATACTTTTAAAATTAAAGGTTCTAGTCCTATATAAAATTATTTAAATATAGTAAAAACATAAAGCCCGTACCATACCCATTTTATGGTAAATTAATTGTTCCCTGTAAGTTTTGATTAGAAACTAAAATAATTTTTCTCCTAAAAATTAACATTATAAAATTTATTTCATTGTATTTTAATAAGACTATTTGACGTATTGCATTTTAATAACACATTAGCTCATTGTTTTTTTGAAAATTAAACTGAATTGAAAATGCGAATTTTTTATTATACCCAAAAAAACGATACTATAAATACTCTATCTGTATGTCATTTTTATTTTCTATATAAATTAAAAAAATAATACGTAAGTACATATTATTATATTTATAGTAACATATTGAAGTTTTGATACAGTACAATTCATAACATGATAATAGGTACTTCAATTATTATTAGTTATAATATATTTCAAGCGTCAGAAAATAACTAGGTCATCTAAAATTTAAATTTATCGTTACAAATAGATTAAATAATTATTCTGGTTAATTCTTTTTTTTATTTTATATTTTTTTACTTATTCTTAAAAAGAATATTATGTACTCGTATAATTATATATGCTATTTTTACAAATATTTTTTTTTAATTTGTTGCTTTTAATATTTGTATAGTTAATTATTCATGATTTTGATAAATCAAAAATATTTTAACGTATATCTTAAATTAACGTATTGTCTCGTTTATACTGTTGCATTTAAAATACACGTGAAATGATAGAACAATTAAAACTAAATGAAAATTTATATACAAATTAGAGTATAATATTGTTTCAATATGTATTATATAATTTTTTAAGAACACAAAATCACCTATTGTAAATTTATATTAAGTTAATTCTCAAGTTTTATACCGAATAATCGGTAGACATTAATATTATATGCATATAGACATTCATTTTTTTTATTCATAAATACTTATACTTTTTAGAATAATGAAGTTAATGATTTAAAGTAAATAACGGTTATAATTAAGTTTGTACATTTTATATACTTGTTCGGTAAAACGAAAAAATGAATTTTTCATGTTTAGTTTTTTATTTTATTTTATATAATTTTTTTTCAGTAAATAACTAAAAGAACTTCTGAGATAATAGGATGATAAAAGTATCCTTTCACTGGGTTAGCCTTAGGGTCTTTATACGGCTTTCTAGGGGATGCATTGATTTATGGTTAGACTGTCGTATGGGGGTTTATTACCCAAAGAACCAAAGGGTTTTTCTGCACTGGTAAAAGTTTTGTGCTGTAAAAAATTTTTACGATTTTCCGAGTTTAATTAACGTTGTCTAATGTATTGAATTTTCTACTATGACTGTGTGTATTGTAAATAATCCTAGTGTGCGACGTGTTATAGAAGTAAGTTGAATACACACATTTGATACTAAAACTCTAAATCTGTAAAATCGTAAACAGTTAAAAGAGAAATAGTAGTTTTGTCAACGTGGAAATAAATTTATGTTTGATAAATTTATACATGTGTATTGTGTATATTTAATTTTTATTTGCTCTGGATTATTTTTCACAGAAGGGATTAAAAATCAATAGCTGTAACTTAACCATTATTGTTAATAAATATTGGTTTTTATGGGTACATAATTCAACCATTTTTTTTAAATTTTAATATAGGCGTTGTTTAAAAAAATATGTCAACGTTAATTGTTCATAAATTATTTTCGTATGTGATAGTAGTATATTACTTATATATTTTTGAATTTTTAACATAATACACTTATTATTTATTATAATCGCAGTTATTAACTAACTTTTATTTAATTTACGTTTATTTTCGGTAATTTATAATATTATATTAGTATTTATGGCTCTTATTATTTTCCATAATTATTTAATCAAATTTTGATTCTCATCTATTATCTATTATTTACATTTCAGTAATTGTATTAAAATATATCTAATTTATGAAAAAAATAAATATAATATATTTTATTAAATTTGATCTTAATTAATATTAAACATTTTTTTTAGCATTTTGCTGCTAATATTATTTTTTTGATGTCATTATAGTACGTTTGTAATTATCGAGAGTTGTTGGAGATAGATAAATGGTCTGGTATTCAATGTTGAAATAATGACCAACCGAAATGTATATGATGTGACAAAAATGTTCTTATATTTAGTGGTGGGTTAATAAAATCAGTAGTTTTAGAACTGTGCCCAGTGGTGGGTATATTGAACGGTACATAGTGTGAGGAATATAATATAAATTTGGAATATTGTAACCGTTGATACTGTGTGTTGGTTCTACAGCGGCGTCTCATATAGGCAATTCACCTGCTCCCGTGTGTTTTTCGAACGAAAATGTAATTAACCATTATTACGACAATAATAATAGTGATAACAATGACTATACGTATTGTAACCAAAGCTAATTTATACGTAAAATATCAGTATCACTAAAGCAATATTATTAATATGAAGAAATTGACAAATAACAAAAAATATGGAATGAAATATTAGGTGTGGATGTGGATAACAATATTGTTTAACTTAATGTTTTTAAACAATTTTATTATCTTATTTGGTTTTGTTCGAAGCGTAAGTTTCATATTGATCTTATGTTTTTAATTTATCATCATGTCAAAAAAACTTATTTTCAAAGTTTTTTGTAACTTGTAATTATTAAAACATATTTAAAAGCTTTGTAATTATTTTAAAACGTATACAATTTTCTATAGAAATTTAAGTACATCATAATTTGATACCTGTATATATCTATTTATCCAATATATCCATAGTTAATTATTATATGTTTATTACTTATATCGATGCTTTTTTTCTATTCTTTTGTTTGTATATACTTTTGTGTTAATCTACAATTGTTTTATTTATATATATATTTGTTAAACTTATTTTTCAATCATTTAATTTTTTTGTATAATATTTAATATTACGAAATTAAGTGATTTCAGATTTATTTTGTCTCGATACATCATCATTTTTTCCTTTCCAGAAAAATCTCTTTGGTTAGTATTTAAACACTTAAATTTCCATAACTTGAATATTGGTCGCATCGCTGACGCATTGAGTGTAGACAATTAATGTGTTGAACAAGAAATGTATTGTACGTATAATAATTATGACTACGAGGTATAACTAGTGTTTACCTGAATACGATGAAGAGTGCTGCAAGTGGAGTTATAGCAACATGACTACCTAGCAAGTCGTATATAATTGAGTGTAAAACAAAGAAAGACGTGTATCGTAAACCTGCAACGAGTTGTGTGTATACCTTATTATTAAAATGTTCAAACATAACGCGCTGTTTTTGGAGTACCTTCAGCAAACATTGTATAGTAAAAGTAAAGCGAACCGTACCTACTTGAATTGTGTAGTATGTATTATATTATATACTATATATAGTAGCATAATATTGTATATAGGGTATATAGTTACGGGCGTGTAGTACGAGGTAGGTTACGACCTTCTTTTAATTGGAACAGTATACGGTCCATGTTCATCGTCACTATCGTCACTGCTGCCGGTAACGGTCGTTCAATTTCGGTGGGTAATATCATTATCACCGTGTTTACCGCGAGTTTCATTTAAGACGCGTTGCAGGTCGCCCGCATGCTGATGATTCGGCAGTGTTCCGTCCGTTTTCAATGAGCTTAACGCACGTCCAACACGCGACGGTCATTTCATCCCTTATTCGTCCGCTACGTCTATCCTCTACCCCATCTTGTGTCCCTTTGCGTCGAGGTCGGGATCTCGGCAGCGCGGGACTGTTGCAAAAGTCCTAATTTATATGCGGTCCACGTGCGAACACTTGGCGTTTGGCAAACAACGCGTTGTGACCTTTCGGTATATATCCATCCGCTAGCTGTTTCGTGCACCTATCGAGTCCATGTTTTTCCACCCTGCAGCAGTAGGACTGCCGCATCCATTACGGGGGAGGGAAGGCAGTTTACTTAATAAAAGGCGCTAAGCCGCGAAAGAGTATTCCACGTTCTGCGTGCCCTGTATTTACAACTCTCGAAATATTGTATTGTATATATATATTTGCCTTATATATACCTATATATATATATATATGCGACGATTGCAGCATTTCGATAGGGTGTATGTCCGTACGCATCGTATACGTCCATTTATACCTATACGTGCGTATTTACGTTTACAAACTCAATATATTTGCTTGTATGTGTATATTATATAGAGAGATACACGCACGTATCTGCGTGAGGATTAAAAAACACCGGAAAACTACCCCTCATTTCATTATAGTATTCTGCCGTCGCATCGACGTCCTGTTCACATTATACGTGTAATATATATACAGAAAGACCAGCTGTTTGATAAATAGACAGCGAAATTGGTCGATGCGGTGCAGTAATCCACTTTGAACGGACACCATATTTCGCTTCCGTGTCTACTCTTCCCTTTCACCGGTCGTGACGTGAAAAACAATCGGAGAAACGAACCGAACATTTTCCTCTTTTCTTTCTCTCTCTCTCTCTCTCTGCTTATATCTATATATAAATTACTGTGTTGGTTGTGGTGGATCGGTGAGGGTGACACCTTGGACTAATGCCTCTTAAACAAGATTTTCCGCTCCCTGCTCTTTCTCATTTTTTTTCTAAGAAAACACAATTATTGAACGTATTGTTAAATCCGTCCATCGTGTTCTCTAATCATCATCGCATTCGTATAATTATAGTGTCTACCTTATTTGGAATTCAGCACAAACAGCAGTAATTTGTTTTGAATATTTTTTACGAATTAAACTTGCTAATAATTCAGTGTTATTTTTTTCGTTCTTTACGTGTTTGACTATTATTTCTTTACTACGGAAATGTCAATTAAAATATAAATGTTAAATGCCAAACTTAAGTTTTTGTACACGCACATATTACACGTGGATAGCTCGTTTTATGACGTAGGTCTATAAAGTTAAAATATCTATTTTTTTTTTTTTTTAGGGGTCAAATACGATTATAATATATTAATGTTTATACATGTTAAAGCCTTTGTTAAATGGAAAAAAAATAATAATATTTCACCAAACATGTTTTATGTGTATGGTATATATTATTTAAACGTTTTTAATTGTTGTTAAAATATTAATTGTTTATTCTGATATTATATATCAAAATGTTTTATACCTGTCAGAAACTCTGTAATATGACAATATTTCTGCAATGAAATTCGTCCAAATGAATTGATGCTTTAAATAAAATCGAGTCGATCAATTATACGCACGTCATGGTAGTATTAAAAATTCGTTGTGTGTTCACATAATTTTTGTACTCTTTTGATGAATAATGATTTTAATATTAATATAGCAACTTTATAGTTTTATAAATTATTTTCAGTCCCTTGTAAAATATTTTTCATTTTACATTTAAATGTCAAAATTAGATTAATAAGATTACTTAGATGTAAAAGTTTAAAATTCGTTTGAAAATGGTCCAATGCCAGTATATTATATAGATATTTTTTTCTTTAAATTGCAACTCACAATCGATTATCAATGTTGACTGTTGACGTTATTTATTTATTTTTGTATTATTGAGTGCATGGTATATTTTTTAAACCTACTGGGAAAAAAAGGTTGAAATAAACTCAGATAGGTATGTGAATTTTCTTTCGGACACGTCTCTTTGTAATTTTTCTCTCTGAATCGTTTCTCAAACGCGTAAATCTTTAGATTATTTATCTCGTGAAATGTTTTATGACACGGTTTGTTGTATGTTTCTTTTAGGGTGCTAAAAAACTTTTTTAAATTCATCGTATGTATTGTTTTATGTGGAATAAATAGAAAATAAATATTGGTACAGTTCTTGTGTTCATTTTTTTATTGTGTTATTTCTTTTATATATTCGTTGTATAAATAACTTTATACCTACCGTATGTGTATATCTACTATGCGCATGCATATTTTTATATTTTTTTAGCTTCAAAATTTTAGAAATTTGGATCCTAATACTGTTATATTTTTATATGTTAATAACAACGGGAATCGAAATTATTACAACATAATAGGATGTTGATATTATATTAGTATTATTTTCAAACTATGTTTACCAAACATGAACTGCACGTGGTTTTATTTCTTTAGTTCTAAATTTCTAATATTTAAAAAGAAAAAAAATAATTTTTGGTCATTCAATAGAAACTCTATATACTTATAAATGAATAATTTAAACTAATTTTGTGTAATTTATTATTCGACCAGCTGCGCTTCAGCAACGTATACACCTACTTTGCTTCTTTTTTATTTCATTTTTTTTTTTTATCTTTTTGTTGCAACTTTGCGTTTTTGTTTAATAATTAATCGTGACGCATAATGTTTACCATAATATAATTGCGTGTATATATATATATATATACTCGTATATATCCAAGCCGTTTCTCTATAAAATAAAAATAATAATGGCATGAAGCATCTTGGCCAAGGTCGTTCGTCTGAGAGTGTATAAACATTTTAATAATAACTTATAAAATATAGTTCCTTTTGGTTGGCCAAAACTAATATTATAACATGTTGTCGTATTGAACGTGCGTTTGAAAGAACCGTTGCGCTGCAGCTTCCGTCACCGAATCATCGATGATGGATTGCGTGGCCTCGTCGTGGTGTTGGTGGTGGTGACGATTATTAGTGCGATGTCGAGCGCAAATGTCATGGATAATGATAGCGAAAGCTGCAGTGGCACAGTAGTTATGTCCAATGTCGCTGCAGCTGACGAACACGATGAGTCATCCGCAGAAGATCAACTGCTGTTTCTTAAGGTAAGAGGAGTCGCTGCGGTGGCATGGGTACAACTAGGGGGGGGGGGTTTGGGTGGGCTTACCCACCCAGTTTTTTATGTTAGTGTTAATAATAAATATTATTGGTGTAGAGGCAAAGCCCTCACGGGTCACTGATATCAATTTAGCCTACTCATAAATAGAGCTCTATTTGCGCCATATGCGGTGGACATATCGTCATTGACTATTCGAAACCATCGCATGTTGTTGCGGTTTTCTCCCTAGCTGCTCACCTCCATCTTCTCACAAACATATATATTCTTGTTGTTATCATACCCGACCGACAGGAATTGAAAACCAACTGCAGAGAGTGTAAGCAAACAAAAACTGCCTATCTGTCGCATACACTCTCCCGGAAGGGGCCGTCGTTCGAGTGCAAGAGTACAATACAATAGCTTTGCACAGCTTTTGGGCAACAAAAAGTGTATATATCGAACGTTTCGATAGTTTGTGTGTATATACATATCTACAGAGTGGTACACTAAAATTTAAAAATTAAATTGTATACAAAAAAAACTAATAATAATTATTAGTATACTAAATAATATGCAGTTAATATAAAAAAAAAATTTCCTCAAAATTTGATCGTAATTGATTAATTTTATCTTGAGCACCCTTCTTATAATTTTCCTTGTGCATTTTTTACTACATGGTGTACCACTTTTTATAAATATATGCTTATAACTTCTTCTCAAATTTTGTTTTCAATTAGTTTATCAAAAAAAGCTTTTGTTGTTTACAATAAATCTTAACTAATTTATTATTTTAAGCTATTATCGAGAAAAATTATACTTAAAATCGGTTGTTTTACTAGCTCACTCTGTATAATATGCATCTTCGTTTCGTTCCTCAAGCTCGCTCGATATTTTACGTACACGTCGTACCCTTCAAATATCGCTACCATCGTCGACTATAAATATGTATATATGTATATATATATATATATCACATAATATTACTATATCTATACTTGTCAATTTTGAACACCACTCAATGGCATATTAAATCATATTTACTCAAAAGTCGTGTATCGCGTCTTACCATTTGTCGGCATCGCGTCTCTGCATAAAGGTGTGCGCGTTTGTAAAACTTTTCGAACGATAAAGTTTGCAAAAGTTTTCAACGGCAGAAGTAAAAAAAAAAATGAAACATCGACCTCCCCCGTGCCTGTTTTGGCGATAGATACTTCAAAACCAAACTGCAACCATATATTATGAGTATTATTATAACCCAATATTTTGTCGTAAAGTTTTGACGGTAGATACGACGCCGTATTTTTAATCATCAAATCTTAAGGCATCGTTTTATTCTTAATCCCACCATGGTATTATACCGATAAACTTAATGTAATTCGTTTTTTTTTTTTAACAACGATAATCGAAAATTACAACATAAAGTTTAGGCGTAAAAGATAATAAACATGCAAAGCTTACATAATAACTATACTGTCATGAAAATTTGTGATTATCAAGAAATTATCAAATTAACAATTTATATGACATACATAATATATTTGAAAAAATATAAAATGCAAAACTACTGTGTATATATTCTGTCACGTCTTAGTAATTGTGTCGCCGAATCATTTTTTTATTTTTGTTTGTTTTATTGGTGTGTAGTTGCTCGAAAAATAAAATTAGAAGAGCAATCGTACAAGTAAATATTGGTGCTCACGTTTAAATTATACTTATCTTTAAAATACAGGCACAAAATAATAGAATAAACAACAGTATGATTTATTAATCATTCACTGTTATTTTTAATATTTGAATCATTATTTATATATTATACATTTAATCTTTTAAATGTCTGCCAGTTAATCTTAAATTTTATTTTGTGTTTTAAATTAAATACAATTACTTTGTCAATAATGTTATATTTATTTATATTGTATGGGAAAACTTCTGTATATCTTTGCGATAAATATAATTTTTTTCTTTATCAAATAAACTGTACGTGTATACCTACAAAAT
This sequence comes from Rhopalosiphum maidis, assembly GCF_003676215.2. Taxonomy (NCBI): domain Eukaryota; kingdom Metazoa; phylum Arthropoda; class Insecta; order Hemiptera; family Aphididae; genus Rhopalosiphum; species Rhopalosiphum maidis. The sequence continues at coordinate 29,282,681 of NC_040877.1, read as the reverse complement.
GTCCAGTTCGTTGATGCAAGTATCTGTAAATTAAAATTTAAATGAGTGGCAAATAAACGAATAAATGTAATCATAGTAAAAAAAATCGTTTATATTATACTTATATCGACTGAAATCATGTAAAATGGCTGATGCAAATATGTAAAAATGCATTATTAGATAAGCAGCTTATCATAAGCTGGTTATTGTTTTCACTTAAAATCACCGAATGAGGACAATTTTATTGATTTAATATTTAAATTTGGAATAGTTTTAGGTATTTGTTATTATTATTAATAATAATTTTATAATAATAACTAAACTATACGCACTATTGTTATATACTTATGAATTTATACTTAATATTATTATATGTATAATTTAATATAAGCATTTACTCATTTAAATATATTTCTCATAAGAGAGACGTATGTTTCAAATAGCTGTTTCTGCAGGTACCTATATAGTAGTTCTGCATGCAAACGTTCTTCCGTGGGTTTCGTATATTACTGCGGATATGAAAGACCCTTAACTACAATTGCACGCCACTTGATTTACACACTGAAATCGTCACTGTATGATTTATACTTACATTCGTACTTATATACCTATATATGTGTATATATATACACTTGTTATTATTTTTTTTTCTGTTCGTCGTATTGCTTTGCCACAATAGCAATAATCCCTTAGAAGGAAAGTCGTGTTATACACGGGATATAAATAATCCCCATCGCATTGCGTATTGACGTAGGGAGGACGGTAGGTAGTGGCACTCGTACGATAGCTTTTGTTTTCCACACGCGCACAATAAACGTAGAGCTTTTATCGAGGAAGGAGTGGAATAGACGCGTAAGAGTGTAAGCAAGGAGAGAAGAGAAGGGATAGACAGAGAGGAGCTGATATTATATTGGATGTGCCGAGTGAATTTTGGATTTTCCGTGTTACACGGCCACATATATATGTATAAATACACATACACACACCGTGAAAGCCCGCTATCATCCCTCTCTTGGGGCGGCAGACAAAAGAAATCATAATTTTGTGAAGTCGTTACACGTCGATAGGCGGATGGTATCAATTCGTTGTCGATGGTTTTCGCACAAAAGAATAAATTTAATTACTCGATCGTGAGTTTATGTTTCAAAGTTTGTTTTGGATGTATTGTGAACACTATTAAAAACTCAGCAGTAATCCGCGCTGTATAGCCGCGTTTTAAATTTTATATGATAATATACGTATCTAACGCTGGAATTTAATATACCTATACACTGAAACTTAGTAGTAATTTAAATGTTTTGAAATTGCCGCGTCTGCGTTTCTACAGCGTGTATGTATACATTACAACCGTGGTCAGAATAACTTCCAATAGATAATTCCAAGCCGATGAGTTTTCTCAATGCAATATGTATATTGTTCCGGAAAAGCGATTCAAATTTGGCATGCCATACATAACGTTTGTATATTGTACAAGTATATATACATATAAAATATTATATAATCGTTAAATTCGCCATTGTTTAGCGATGGTCATTATGACTGATCGTCCCTATGGGGATGGGTGATAAAAACATGTATATAATATATTTGAGTATAATTTGAGTGTTGTTTTTCCACTTCCGCACAGTCCTCAATTTCAGAACAGTGCCATCCCTCACAACACACTCTGGGGGGTGGCATTCCGGACTATTTGTATACGCTGGTAACATTTTATTATGACTGATTCGGATAGGCGTGCGTGCATGGTTTTGTGCGGGTGATTGAATTAACGCGCAGAATGATCGATATGTAATTTAATTTGATATTATATCACCGTGGTTGCATGTGTTGGAAATAGTAGATAAGTATAGTGTATGTAATTTTCATAAATGCGTTTTGTGCAATTTGTGTATTGTAACGTTTTCCTATGTACAAATAAAAATAAATACGTATTATATTTCTATCTATATCTATTTATTGTATGTGTTTACTTGTATAATTATATATTATAATAGTGTTTGCATTTTATTCAGTATATAGCCCACGTGCGTTATAAAAATAGTACTTATTTGTTTTTAGTTTGTGTTACTTAGTAAACGTATTGCATTAAAGTGTATTTAGAGAAATTAAAAATAAAATGATCATATAATATATTGTTTTAAATTTGTATTTTACTTTTTACATTTTTGATGATTACACATAAACAGTCATCATTATTATTATATGTTTTTGTATTTGTTATTGGTAACATTTTTTAGGATTTAATGATTATTATTCATTGTTGTCACCGTATTATAATCTTATAGTGTGGAATGTATAATAAACTTTTACCTATATACTACATAATTTATGTCGTATTAATGATAATACGGCCTAAGTATAATGACTGAAAACCAGTTATCAATTACTATGATAATGTAGATATGTTATAAAATGTATAGGTATATGTTGCATACATAGTTTGCTTAAAATGTTCCGTTGCTGTGTGTCATATATCTTACGTAAATTTTATCACAATTTTTCTTTGCAGTCGTTTTACCTTGTTTCGAAGACACTGGTGTGCAGTGTTGAACAGTTCTTATTTGTTGTTTTATCGTTACTTGCGTACTCCTTACACCGCAAATAAAATTTTAGTTATAATTGGACTCAGGTTTGACAAATTAATGTTTGTTTTGTACGAAAGATGATATGGATCAGGTACATTGCAATACATATAGGTACCTCGTATTATCACCTTAAGTAATACGACTAGGACCAATTTGTTTTTTTTTTTTTTTTTTTTTTGTGAGAGTGGTTGGGCTATTGCCTTATTCGCTGATTTCTATTTATTATTCTATTTGCATATTTATCATGTGCCTCATCACCCTTTACTATAATAATTTTATATTTATATTATTAATTAACAAATTAAAATTTTCTATTTTTTAAATGTATTTCTAATAAATCGTCATTCTTTTATAAATTGACTAAATATTTCATTCAATACTAAAGATAACTAAATTTGGGAAACAGTCAACTCACCATACTTGTTATTTGTCAATTAATCAGCTTTTAAAAAAAATATTTTTTGGAGCATTATATTTAACAAGTATATAATTGGTGGGTGCTATGAAAATATTTCGAGACGCTGCCTATATACCAAGTTCCACTGTATTAAGTCTGTGGTTATTATATTCTTCTTTCTCTTCCTAAAACCTTCGTTGTATATATATTTTTTAAAGCTCATTCATTGTAGGAATTATATTAATTTATAATTATTTCTGCATTTATATACTTATATAAAACGTTTTCGTTTGATAAACACCCGTTCAGAAATTGAAAGCTTGAATTTGGGCGAAAACTTGATTAAACGAAGATTGTCCTTGGTATACTTTAGTGTGTGTGTTTTTTCAACCCATCTCTACCCGACTGCTTCCCCCATCTACAAAAGGCTCTGAATCAATAGAGGAGAGAGGATACCCTCGGATGTTTTGCAAAAGCTTTTATGTCTGGCGACAAAATTTAACGAAAAATACGTTCAACGCATTTATTTATGGTCCTGTTGTATCGATAAACACGAACTACGCCAAGTTCTTTTTTTAATTAACTTTTGTACACAAATATATGCTATATACCGGTAAGAATTTAAAATTATTTTCTTGTTGTATATTTTTTTTCTGTTTTAAATCTCTAAAATGATGTTTATCAACTTCCTATAGTTTCCTTTTATATTGTGTATAACAACTATTCTAATACAGTATAGGTATTATATTTAGTTATTATCAAAAGGTGTCTATTCCCGTTAATCCATCCAATAGTTTTTCTTTTTTTATATCTTTTTAAATTTAATTTCATCATTTATGAATATCTTATTTTATATATATATTTTTTTTTTATTGATTTTTGAATTATATTGCGTTTTATATTTCTTCTAGTCACCTTTTTAGTAAATTATATCATATTTTATCATATAATATTATTATTATATCATTATATAATTTATTCGGTTGTTGAAATAGTCGTATTTTATTCGTTAATACGTGTTCTAGTCACTTGGAAAATGTTTGAACATAAAATTATATAAATTACATTTTCGAAGTCACACTGTTCCTTAAGAAAGTTCACAATTCGTTTTAGTCGTTAACATTTGAAGTCTGGCCAAACAAAAACGAACAGTATATCATTTATTATTATAAATATATATTGTGTGCCTCTGCTGAACCTAATTTTTGTTTTTTTTTTTTTTTTATGTTATTACAACAACAATTTTCTCATGGATTTTGGCAACGGTCTCCGACTTGACATATAATGCAAGTGACGTTTCAGAATATTCTGGAAATAACTTACCTGTTGAACATTGAACACCGCACATCTACGTGTTATTATATATTATTATATAGGTCCCGAGTCCGTCATCAGCGTGCAGTGTTATAATAATAATATAGTTATATACCATCCTTTCCGCAATACCCTTTTATACGTTCGCGTTGATCCGACCTTTCCGGATCTTCGCAATTTCCATAGCAACCGCACACTTTTTTCGTTTACACACACACCCGGGCAGGACTTACATCTTTTGGATTTCAATCGCGCCAACTAAGCCCACGTGCAACGGGATTTATAGAGCGCACACAATGCCATTAGCAAAATTAACCTCTAATCCTCATTCGCAACAGCTGCCGTTCGTCATATTTATTTCGCCGCTACTATATAGGTGTAGTATACTTTTGACATTTCGAACAACTGTCGAACGCCGTTTGTAAAATATATATTATATTATAGCATAGCTATAACTGAGCGGGTCTACATTACACGTGTGTGCGTGTTGGTTCTGCAGCGTTTCAACGTTAGAATTTTCAAAACTTTTTATAAACGCATTACAGCATGGTGGTGACGGCGTTCATGTCGAAAAATATTTATAAAACAATATTTAATCGATAAATATATATATTGTATTATAATCGCGGTTGTTTGTTATAATTTCTCTCTTTCTTTATTTTTTTATTATTCCACGAAATGTGCATGTCAACTGCAGATCGCATCTACCATTGAGTAAAATTAATAAAATGACAAATTCATATAAAACATTTCATAATAACTTATCTTATTTATCGTGCTTCGAATTCAATATATATATAGTGTGTCTGGGCTCTTTTCAATTATTTTTGTTTTATAAAATAAAAATAAATATAAATATGACAAATGAAATATAATATTTATTCCTCCAGTCTACGTTAATTGTATATATTTTAGTAAAGATTTCATAAATTACGAGTATGTAATATATTTATAGTTGTTAACAGTAGTAATAGTTACGACAAGAGTTTATGTAAATCGTAAATGTATGTTAACATGTACGCATAAAATACCTCATACACAAGTTATAAGCCAAAATAATATAAAACAAACAGAATTTTTTATTCCTAGTCTTTCCGTGTATACGAATTTTGCTCCAATGCAGTACATACGTTTTTATCCCGTCTATAAGTAACGAACAATTAAGTAACATCAAAGACCGTGTTGGTTTAACACGGATAATGTCAACTGTAATTTAATTATAATTATGCGTTTTTGTAGAATTTTATAGTCGAGTTTCTGCCAAAAATAATAAAAATAAGTATATCGAGTAAAAACAACGATTCATTTGAAATTTGTAATCAGAAAACTAGTTCGATGAAAAATGTAAGTATGGTAGACTATCGATCATGACCTTCCCCTTTAGCTGAAGCGTGTTAAATGTCAAAATAAAAACTCAAACTTTAATAGTTTTAAATTTAGTGTATGATAATTTTTATACCTACAGTTTGCGGTTTATTATTTTGATTTCTGTTCATCTAACTGGTTATTAGACAATAAGGTACTAAGATTCGTATACTTTGAGTTTGTTATAATCTTGATGATTTTGACTTCAATTTTGACAGTGAATTTAAATTTTAGAGTTGAAGTATACATTTTGAATAATAAATTGTTCACTTATAGGTTTTAAGATATTATCATATTTTAAAATTGTAGTTAATTTTATTATATTTTATATTAAGGTCGGTTTATTATTTATTCTTAAGTTCAATTTACGATATAATCATCTCTCTTTAAACTATATTTCCATTATTTTAGTGTCTTCAAATAATTAATAAATAGATAATATAAATATTTTATTTTCTATATTATGATGATAATAGATTTCTAGAATTTAAATAATGCTCCATTTCCTTGAGAAACTCCCATTTGCTCCAACAAATTTGTTTAATTTATTTGGTTAATTTATGATTCATCTACACACAAACACACAAATGTACAATACGTAATATTATACTAATTATAATTTATGTATTATTTTATGTTCCATTTTAACATATATATTTTAATTTTATTTTTAATCAAAAAATTCCTTATCTTAGCAATTTAAAACAAAATCACTATGCAATAAAATAAATTAAGGTAGAAGAAAATATTAATTTAAAATAATATCTATCGTCTTATTTAAACATAGTTTGTGGTTGTGGTGGCGATAGATAGTTATAATTATATAAGTATATTTATGTTTTAATACAGTAAAACGAAAAAAAACATACTAGTGCAATAATTAAGTTATCGATTATCATTTTGATGAGGTGACAATCATCATGATTATGTTAATATGATTTTTTTGATAAAAACAGGTATCGGTTTGTTATTTTTTTTGAAAAAAAAAACATTTTTAGAATAGGTAACGGATTTTTGCATCATAAGCATCTATATGATTTTTAATTTTATATTGTGTTATCTTTTTAACATCCACTCATAATTCTTATATTTTTTTTTCATTTAACATTTGCGTTCTTGATTTTATATTAAGATATATTTTTACAGTGAATATCTTCTTGTGATTCGTTTCTGCTATAGTTGTAGCAGTTGAATTGCATTTTTATATAGACCCCGAATAATATCATATAAGATATATATTACTGTTACCGTCTGTAGTCTGGTATACAACACTACTTAACGCCCAGAATAATAATATGTGATGTCGGTTTTAGTCTTAGCCGGAAGTAGATATAATACATATTTATATATATATATCGTTATATACTCGCGCGTGTCGTCCGGATCTATAAATACCAGAATGGCGTCAACGCTGTACCGGCTGTAGCGCGCGCGTGTGACAAAATCTTTTATATATACATATTACATATACATATATAAAATATACAATATGTGTGTTCGGATGCGACAGTAGTCCGCGCCCGTAATATTATTACTATTATACGGTCATGGCGATATACGTCATCGCGATTGTGGTACAGTCGTATTATATTATATAATATTATATTTCGTCTTTTTGGTCGCTATTTTTCTTCTTATTATTATTATTTTGCGGCTTTTCAAACTAAAACACCTGAGCTGATGATATTATTGCGAGCGCGTCGCGTTCTATAATGGGACTTTCGTTTATATATATATGCCAAGAGACGCGTTGATATATTATTATTATTTTTATTTTATTTTTTATTACATAGGCGAAAGCTCTATGCTCGACGAAAAGAAAAATACGACAATCGAAATGTATCATAAACACACAGCATTTGTTAACCGTCGGCAGCGATGCTGTGATATAGGTACGGCAAAGGTTTTGTAAATATTATTACAAGACGTGTTTGTTTTTCGTTTAAAAGAGATAATGGGTGTGCGTGTGAGAGAGAGTGATTGTGCATGCGTGCGAACGAAACATTTTGTATGGACGAAAATGGTTATTTGGAATAATATTACGATCAGCAACAGACTGCGGGCGATTTAGCTGCGATTCGAAAAATACAGGTGATGATCGCATATTCTTGTTTATTGTTTTATCGCTTTTAATCATCGTTGTCTTATGTTAGGTATCTTAGGCTTAAATATTTTAAATACTTCTTGCTAGATGTGTCCGTTTTTTGTTTTAATTTGTGCAAAGGAATATTCTAAGAAGTATTTTTAATTAGTGAAACTCCAAAAGCGTTTTACTTTATTATAGTATATCTAGTGACTCGCAGTTTGTTAAACATTGCAGTTCTTTACTTAATCATCTAGTATTACATACACCGTTGTTCTTGTATAAACGAGACTAAAAATGTTTTAATAAAACAAAAATGAATTTATTTAAACTTGTTTTAATATAATTGAAAATATAACGTTTTCCGTTATTTGCTTCAGTTTTACTTCAGTTCAGTAGATATAATAATTATAATTTATAATATATAAATATTCTAATAATTCGTATTAGAAATCGTATCCATGTATAGGTATTTAGTATACGCATTGTAAGTGCTGTGTCGTGTAAACGTGCAGAGAGACGTACATATTATTATATTTTAGTTTGGAGACGTTACAGTTATGACTATATAATATGTTTAGTTGTTTGGTTTGTATTCGTTTTTAAGTACAGGTCTATCAATTGTCACTTATGCACAATGTAATCGTATTATTATGGTAATGAGTGATATTCATAGAAAATAATTTCCAAATGACAGAAGTGAACTCTGTGCGTCGTTACAAAAATAATAAAAACCGTTGTAAAATAACCCATTACACTCTATCTCAACGTTTAATTTCTAAATGTAGTAATCTTCATAAAAGTTTATCGTACAACGTGTACCTACATAAACTGTAATTAAAATACGTTTTATGCGTTCTTCTTCTTTTTTTTTTTATTTTTTTTTTTAAACTGTATAACTGGTACCTGTGTTTTAATTATACTTTGCTTAGGTGCTTGATTAAATTTTCAGGCGATTACACAAATTTACTAATTTGTATTCACTCGTTTTGTGCTCGCGGTACAAGCATAAGCTGTAATGATTCCAGTATTTTTTTCTCTTATCCCCTGTGGTTTTTATGTATAAAAAATGAAAATGTATGTTTGATGATATTGGAGTTTTGAAAATTAATTTATTTTGACATTGATTGAAGTACATAAATGAGTATATATTGGAAATTCGCATACACTGCTCGTATATACCATGTTAAATAATCAATCTAAACTTTATATAGGTATAATCGAAAACTTATACAGATAGATGCTTCGTTAGAAAGTTGTTCTTGGACAAGTTTACACAAGAGGAACGTCATCATTGATTAAATACTTAAACATTATTTTAATTGCAAACGCATTTGTTTTCGATCTGTGATTCGCTTTATCTTTATGTAACATACTACAAGCGCGTTGTTTCTGGAGTATACATAAGTATTTTAGCATAAGCATATAATTATACATGATATATTTCACCAAGCATATGTTCATCTCTATATTTGTTTCTTTAATAATGAATTTATATTTAAATTCTGATTTTTAATTTTTAAGTAGGTAGAGTACCTATGTAAAAGGACCATATTTTTAAATACTTAAATTTGTATATTATATAAGAGTCATATGGCAATAAAAACAACATTCTTTTTTTTCTACTAAAAATTTAAATGAATAGTTTTTGAGTTATTATTTTTTACTTCTAAAGGTTATATATCCAAACAATAAAGGTTCGAAAGATATGATAATTTGAAAATTAATAATAATCTAATAACATTTAAAAATATAGTTATACATATACAGGTATATTTAAAATTTTTGTAAAACCATTTTTAAGACCTATTTTCATTAATATCTATAATTAACTAGTTTTAACAACTCAGAAACTAATTGTTCGAATTTTGATTTCGATAAGCATGGACATTCTATTAAATTAAATTAAATTATTATTTTTCTGATTTACTAGAAAAAGATTTTGTTCTTATTTGATAAAAATAAGTTTTATCACGCCACAAGACATTCCTTAATAACAGTGTAACAAAGTCTTAAGCATTTGAAAATACAAGGTCCTTAAATAAGATTCCATAAATCTGAATTTGAATAAATCAATAATTTACTAAAGGAAAAAAATAGTGTTGAACGTGATTGGTGAATCAACCGGCAGTACGTATATATATATAATATGTTGTGTAAGTATCAATCCAACTACCTAGTATAAACTCTGGAGTTGACGGTTTTCTCCAATCTCATATAAAGAAAGCAAAAAAATGAATATTTTTTATTCTTTTATTTGCTCACGCATAGTATTACGCATACGTATGTGAGTGTATATTAAATGGTATAGCATTTATAATCGAAATATTCGGTGACAAAGTTTTTTTCGGTCGCATAACCGATTTTTTTTTTCCAGTAACAGTAATAATAAGTTATGTTTTCTGGAATGCTTATTCAAATCCTCCCCATTCTCGTAAATACCAATGGGCCTCTCGAGACATGCCGGCTAAACGTAAAGGAAAAGAAAAAACCATTCACCCATAATAGTAGTCCTTATTTTTTTTTCTTCAGAAAAGCACTCGAATTTAGAAGGTGTAATGTAGATTATCTTTTTTTTTTTATCGTAACCGTAACATTGCGACGACAATTTCTTATAGAAGCGTATCAACAAATCGGTGTTGACTATTCGATTACCGTACCGTATATGTATAAATTTGAAAGTCTGTCCGCATTCTCTGAGAAGTAGATAAGAATAAATAATGTTGGAATATGGTTTTATTCTTATATACCTATATAAATATTTTATCGTTTACAGCAAGGGTGGTATGATTTTTTTGGTAGTGATCGACCGGTAATAAATATTTTATTCAAAAAGTCGACTTAAAAAAATTCTTTTTAAAGGTATACTTTCATTACAACTTTACTTTAAAAATGATTAACGAATAGTTAATAATGTACCGAAATAGAAACATTTATATAATAATATATAAAATATATGTACAGTGGAACCTCGGTTGTAATTCAAGGGAAATGCATTTTTTTTCGACTTTTGAGCTTTTTGATTTAATAAGGTTTTTGGGTTATCAAGATTTTAAAAAACATTTGACTTAAAGATTTTTAAAATGTTGTACGTTTTATAGTTTTTATTTATTATATAGTATATACATATTATAATTAATTGCAATGTGTATTGTTATTAATAAATGTGATTGAATAATGAAAACAAATAAAAATATATAACAAAAGGTGTGTATAATGCTACAATTTTACAATACATAATTCTTTATCTTACTTAAATTTAGAGTTTTATAAAAATTATTCATCATTATCCGTGTATATTTGAAACACATCTAAAAGAAAGTTCGAGTTATCTATAGTTTTTCTTTCGCGTAATCAAGGTTTTCGCAAGGGGACGGCATTTGTTTTGATTTATCGAAATTTCACTGTAAATGTAATATACTAATATGCCATATTCTATATGAAAATACAATTTCCAAAAATATACCTAACCTGCGTTTGCCACCTCTGGTTTATTTAGATACGATCGTCACTTGAGTATCCAATAATATATAAATATATTATTATGTTTTACATCAAAAAATATTGTAATTAATTTTTGTGCTATTATTTTAATTAGCTGTAACAAACAACGATGTGCTTTAATTTAATATTGTAATATATATATTATACATATTATATATTATATGACTTTTTTTTTTAATCAGTTTTGAAAATACTTTATTGCGATTAATAATTAATTGAATTTTAGACGAAAATAAGCTAAAATCTTTCTAAAACTTAATTATTCACGCACACTTGATTAATTTGTATAAACCTTTTTTTACGATAAAATGGTAATTTATGTATTGGATACAAAAACAAAAAGGGGAGTTAATATATTGTATTTTTAACTATCAGAATTTGTGTTCATAAAAAATACTGTCAATTGTTAAGTATTGTGTTTATATATTATATTCATGTGTATATCTAAAAAAAAAAAATAATTAATTGTTATATAGGTCCTTTTTTATTATCGAATTTTTTAGACTTCACGTTTTTAAATAGATAATAAAGTCTTTTGTTGATTTCAAACCTAAAAAGTGGTAACTTAGCATATATAGGATTTATTATTATTTTTTTTTACACGTTTTCAAAATATACTTCTACTCAACCGCTGTCATGTGTGAACCTTTTTTTTTATGTTTATATTATATTATATATTTTATTATATGGCGGTGATGGGTACGACGACGGTTTGCAAAATTTGACAACACCGCGCGTTGTCAGTTCACGTTCCCAACGAGACACGTCATTGAAGTTTAATATCAAATGAGACTTTTTTTGGGAAAACAAATAAATATTATATATTTAATACAGAACTGTTTTAACCCAATACATCGCTCATATTCTTTGACAATGTTAATGCTTAAGAACGATTTTAAATAGGAACCTATAATTACATGTACCTCAATTTTACAAAAAATAAAAAAACATTTTTTTTCTACAATATTTTTTTAATTTTTATTTTGAAACTATATATTTTTCTAAAAATATTTATGTATATATAGTAGGTCTCAAAGTATGCTCCGTAGGTGCTTTGGATAATCGTGGAATCTATACAGAGGTACCTACCAAAAAATATTATTTAGACTAAAAATAAATTGTTAACCCAAAATACGACGATGGCTTCACATATTAAGTCGTGTTTTGACTTATAAAAGGGTGCCAACGCCATGTAGAAACTTAAGTCAAATAAGTGTGCTAAGCTACGAGTCAAAAAGTAATGAAATCCTCAATTTATTTTATAAATTAAATGTCTATAAAGATGGAGTGTCAAAGTAATACTGGTACTATTGCTTATTGTTGCTATCACGAATCACGATCCGTCCATAAAAATATTATAATATGCTAATTATAATAAACTATCTATATTTACTGAATGGTATTAAATATTTAAATTGTATCTATTGGTATTTAAAATAATTGCGATCTACCTGAAATTAAAAATATTTTGCTACATAATATAAATAGTTTAAAATGTGAATTATCATTAAAAATATTTATGGAACCTAAAAATGTATTATGTTTAAAAGTACTGTAGTAAACAATTTTGCAAAAAACCCTGTTGTAATTATGAATAATAGTGCATACTTCAAGTTATTTAAAAACATTTTTATTCTTCCAAAAAAAAATAAGAAGTAATAAATTGACCGAGAAAATATGAGTGTAGTCTTACTTAGGAAAAAATGACTTTATATATAGATATCAATTTAGAGTATAAAAGTAGGGCCAGACAAATACCACAGACTGAGCTAACGCAGTAGATATTATTATTATATCTCGTTTGCCGCTGTTTTAATATTATGTTCAGTTCGCTATCGTTATAATACGTATACATATAGTATATATATATATATATATATATATATATATATATATATATATATATATATAATATTATATACATTCGTATAAAATTGAACGACGTCGCGAAAAATCAACAAAACTCCGTAACAATATATCCACGCGAAAAAATAACCAAACGGTAAATAAAACAGCAAAAATGATTAAAACGTAATTTATTAAAATGTAAAAAGCTGTTCTTTATGAGCGCGTAATGGAATTCCAAAAACCTGTCGCCGACGGCGGCAACGGTGCGCTCTGTGTAAACGCCATCGTAATATTAATATTTTCCACGTCGTATGTTTGATGGGGTGAGGGGATTGTGTTTGTTTTCGGGTAGTCGGAGGATTTAATTGTTAAATTATATGCCGTATTTTATCGGCAGTCTGCAGTGTATTTATCTTTGCAATAATGTATATAATTATTACTTTACTCTTAACTGCGTGCCGTCGATTTGTTGACCGTTCGTAAAAATTGCATTTGTACGCACAATTTCATTACGACTGTGTATTCGAACGCAACCTCGAGCGAGAGGTTTTTTCTATCCAATAACGAGAATAAGCTATTATATTCCGAAAAAGTGTTTTCTCTCATGCGAAATAAACACAACGTCGCCTATCATGCATCTCAACAATAATACGTTATGTTGTAAATTATATATTCATTTTTTATTCGTTTCGCTGTGCATAATAATAATAATAATATTTCGGGTGTACCTTGGAATGCGTTTCATGTGTACAGATATAACTTACCGTTGTATTTAGAAAATGAAAATTTATGAAAATAAAAAATACCTATATCTAATGCCTTTCTATTCAAACGACGATATACGCTATATATCGTATTAATTCAATGTGTAATGGAATAAATAAAAAAAAAAATACACGTCAAAACCAACGAAACGTATTTATATTAAATAATAGATACAAGTTTACGTACCTCTACACATAAATATTATATTATTAATTTAACTTTAAACATACAAAGTGTGATGCAGACACGATTAGGCAACTGCAATCACAGCACGTACGATATGATGGCTTTCCTTTCTCGTGGAAAGTCCCGGAACTTGTCATCCTGGTACCAGGGTGGCTGATGAGCTACTGATTGCCCCAGGCGAACGATGTCAGATATTCTCTGTGTCGTATTTGTACGTAACAGTATAATGTAATAATCAGATTTCCTAATTACACGCTCGACTAGAAACACGGTTCCCTTTATAATATTATTAATATTCCACTATCTCATTCTATCTGTCCAATTCCCCATTTATCCGTCTTTATTTCTATTTAATTTAAACGTCAAACTTTCATCGTTCCGTTGTTACTGATTTTTTTTTTTTGCTTTTTTTGTACTATATATATATATATATATATAAATATATCGTATACATTACAATAGGTAAACTATATGAGTAGGTATATGTATATGGAAAAATACAACAAGGAAAAATGCAAACGTAAAAAACAACGAAACGTATTTATATTATACAACACTGACAGCGCATTTACGCATACGTATATATATATATATATATATCATATTCTATATGCAATTATAATAAGCGAACAATATTCCCGCCACGACCGTATGCAACTGCGATCACAGCACGTACGGTATGATGGCTTTCCTCGCTCGAGGGTAGTCCCGGAACTTGTCCTGGTACCATCGGTGGCTGATGAGCGCTATCTCGAACTGATTGCCCCAGACGAACGCGATCACGTACTTCCATCCGCTGCCGCCCCACAGCACGGCGTACCAGGCGCCGTACATGACCACCTCGGTAAGCATCTGCGGACTGGACACCAGGTCGAATAGGCCGCCGGTGACCACGACGTGCTCGTGCGTGACCACCTGGCCGCCGCGCTTCCGGGCCCCGGCCAGCGCCACGTTGGCCCGCCACTGTTCGCTGTACGCCCAGGCGAACACCAACAGAGCCCCGGCCAACCGGACGGGCTCCCAGCCGCTGGACGGTCGCGCCGCCGCCGCCGCCGATCCGGTTACGGCCGGCGCCTCGGCCAGCACTGTGACGATGGCCCCCACGTAGTGCATGTAACCCGACGCGTAGTACCACAGCCCGACCGCCGTGTCCGAGAACACGTTCACTCGGTGCGTCTCGTACGTCCGCCGGGCGCACTGCAGCACGAACATGCCGACGGCCACGGACGCGGCGGCCGCGCTGTACGACGGTTCCGGCCGCCGGACCGGGTCCCACAGCCACTGGCGGCACCACGCGGCGCCGGACGGCCACGGCGCGCCCGTCGCGTACGCGTCCGACAGCGCCAGAGCCGCCGCCAGCGCCAGCGCCAACGAGAACGCGTAAAAGTGCTTGTACCACCGTTTGGGCACGCTGAGCACGCCGGATGGCCGCGCGCCGCCCGTGATCTTGCCGTACGCGTACAACCGGGCCACGGCGGCCGGCAACCGGGTCGGGTCCACCGACTTGAGCAGCAACGGCACGGCCACGAACGCGAACGTCATGCCGACGAACATGGCGTTTACGGCGTCCATGTTGATGCGACGCGGGTGTGACGGTGGATATACGCTTGCGGCGCCCACCCGGTTTTTCGTTCTTATACGCGACACTCTGCTTCCACCACCACCACCACCGTATCGCCATACACTACGGCGGACACCGATTACTCTTATTGCGTTTCTCAGTCTCAATTTTCTCGACCCCTCCGTCGTCGTCCCCCTTTCGAGTTAATCGTCGCGGCGAGTTTATTTTCGTCGTCCGTGCCAAGGTCGCGCGCACACTTACCCACACGTGTCGGAATGTAATTATTTTTTGTCTTATTATTAAAACCATACAAATACCACACTAATACGTTGTAATTAGGTACCCATACCCTATTATGTAGATTGAAGTGCAATGCATTCGAGTTTTGAACCGATTACCTATACTCGTGGCGGGGTAAATTAGTTATTATAATGTTTTGTAGTTACAGTTGCAACCTAAAATCATATTGAAATAAGCAACGTTTATAATTACAGTTCATGTGTAATACACCGATCGGCGTATACTCAGTATACCTGCACAGCGGTCTTATTGGATAAATGCTCGGAATAAACAAAATAGTTATTTGCTCTATAAAAAATAGTAGCATTAACCGTATTATACAATATTGCTATAAGGATAGATATAAATGTCAGATTCACTACAAAAATGTAGGTATGATTTTATAGTTTATAGACTTTAATTTTACGATACTCTGTATACCATACTTATAAATTTAGTTTGTTGACAATGGTTTTAGTAACTTTCACATAATACTATAGTAATATGTACTTTTTAGTTTACTGTTTGAACAATATTTATAAAAATAAAACTAAGCGGTCATTACTCATCGTTCAAATGATTTACTACAAAAAATAACTTCTTTACTATAACTTTAACAATTAGTTTACCGACCTACAGCTACAAGTACAAATAATAAGCAACATAACTATAAATTGAAGTACCTATTGAAGTTCGGTTATTTATAATAATGATATACATGTTATTTTTGTTGCATTGTATGTAAGGCAATTTTCAGTTTTAATTTTAATATAATATTCAAATAAAACAAAATTATTAATTGTACATATTTTTTTCACATATATACAATTTTTTACCGAGATATAATGTAGGTAATTATGCTTAACAAATACAAAACCATGGTTGTTTTAAATTGTTCACACTATATATTTAAAATATACTCATATATATATATATAAAAAATATATGGTATCAAGTTAAAATTTGTTAGCCCCCGTAAACAATATCTTAGAATTTTTTTAAGACGTCCACTTTTGTGTAGCTTGTACATGTTAGGTACGATGGTATTATACATGGTAAGCTGCACCGCATATCTTTTATTTTCCTCGTACACGTTATACAAGAGCAGGAAATCACGCTGTATAATAATATATAAATACCGTGTGGTTAGGTTCAATCGGATCTTGACACTGGCTTTGAGCTTATATACAAAAAGTTTAATAATATTGAGTATTTGATTTCCCACACGACATCGTTCCCATCGAACAAAAAGCGTTTGTTCCGATGAATCGTGCCCGTGTCCTCCGTGTCGACGACACAACAATCATACGAGTGTGATGTGTATGGGAACAGTTTACACACCACACGCGTGCACTACCTGAGTATAATTATATTATAATGGTATGCCGCGGTGGTGCACGACATGGCAATCGATCCACCGGCGGCGGAAGTCGAGGGGAAATCAAAACGTCGAGTCGCTTGTACGACGACGACCTGTTTTAAGGAAATCCGTTTCCTTGCACAACTCGTGGTGTATATTATAGTATATCAGTGCGTACCTAATCTAACTTATATACTGTCATATATATACATGTTTGATGATTATTAAATCGTTTTCGCGGTGATCATACCGACACTGCAGAATAGATTCTCAAAAAGTAAAAACGTACTATTATGTATAGCACGTACTGCAGGTATAAACTAAAAATAACAATGTGTTTATAGAGCGTCCGTCTATCTTAGACGGTAGTGAAAAACTCTGGCAAATAGCCCAAAATCGCCTAGTAATTTATCATTTTGTGTGTGTGTATTTTTTCGTTCTTCTCGGAGCGTCCCATCCCCCATAATCATATATATATATATATGGTGTGTCTACCTTCATATCTCGCTCTCTCTTTCTCTAATGCGTTGCCACATCATCGCCACAATGTTATATATATATATAATTGTATATAATATACAGTCCCGTACTAATTTCTTATTTTTGACACACGTTTTTCTTTACGTATAATATACCTTATACTTTCCTCTTCGTCCCGGCATATGTTGGTGTGCCGGACGGTGCTTCGTGATTATTTTGGACGTGATTTTTTACTGTTAATTTGTATTTAAAAAAAAAAAAAAAAAACGGATGCCGTCGTCCGGTGTACTGGAAATTTAGCGAGTACAGCATCATTTAAACGTCCGTGTTATCCGCGTGTAGTTGTTATTAATTTTTTTTGTATTTTTCGTTTTTAATTCCGTCACCGCACACTAGCTAGAAATTTCTGCCGAAAAGCGACGAAAAACTGACAATTAAATTATATAGAACCACTCGGGTTTTTTTTTTAAACTTCATATATATATATGAGCTTGCTCGCGACGCGAAGGGTAATATTTTATTTTCGGTGGTCCAATTAGCAACGCTGAATGAAACCGAGTGGATGTTTATTTTTTGTGTATTGCATCTGTCTCGGAAGAGTATAAAAAATAGAACGAGAAAAATAATAATAGGAACGCAAATTAACGAAACAAATACGTTATTATATAGACCGTAGTGTTTACTTGCCAGTCGCCGTTCTACGCGTATCCAAAATACGACCAGTCCCTATAGTTCAATGTATTTCATCCGAGGAAAAATATATTTCAAAACTATTTAGTAACTCACCTCACAATATGTGTTTTTACATAATATTTATATACCAAAATATCTGCATTAGATGTACACTTATATGTTAGATTATACAAGACTTTAGAGACACCGTCTTAATCGTTAAGCTTTATCGTTTTACCGAGTCGTATTACACATGATAATTATGATATTATTGTAATTGTCCATAGGTAGAATAGTCACTTAACTTTTCTAATATATTTTAAAGGAATCCAACAAAAACTAAAAGTAAAATTTAAAAATAAAAAGCAAATAGGATATTATTTTTTTTTTTTTTATTATTCAAGATTTGTATGCAATACTCCAACTCTATCTTCCGGTTAAACGATGTGTGTCGAAACGACGCTATACGCATTTATTATTATATGTTGTCTGGTGGTGTAAACGCATCCGTGGCGAAACTATAAACATAATATTACATAGCGCGCTTACAACGATCGCCCCCGCCCCTTCTCATCTGATACGAAAATATATTATATTACATATACGTTTGACGGTAGATACATCATTAATGCGTATTGTTTGCAGTGAGACACTTAGCAGAAACCTTTTTTTGTTTTTATTTTAAGTGATAATTGTAATGATATTGTACTATTATTTATTATTTCGTATATAACTATTTCAAATGCATAGGAATCCTATACACTTTGAATCACTCAAATCCGTATAATATTATATTATATTATTATATTAACTATTAACATAATATAATGGTAATTAATTGTATAATATATTACTCGTTATAACCAAAATATCTCCCTTGCGTTTGTTACGTCGTATATTGTATAGTTGATTTAATTTTATTTTACCTAAACCTTTTACTTTGTTCATTAAGCACGTTATTAATGAGAATCCTCCCTGCGAGCTATCATAAACTAATGTTAAAAATAATAATCAATATTGAAGAACTACGAGGGATGCGTGTATCAATAGTATATTGGTCTACACGGGATGCAGGACTGGAAGTTTTTTATTTTGAAACTCGCATCGAAACATCAATTTTAAACTGTGTTATTCCGCCGCAGTTTTTATCTGTAATCTCGTAACAAATTCGTAACGTTTACGTACCTTTAATATTTTTATTTAAGTTATTCAAGATTTACACTTTTTGTATTTTATTATTCTGTATCTAAAAATATGTATATTTATATTATTAACATAATTTTATTCATCTTAGTAGATGACTTTTTACTTTATTTACCTCGAATAAGTAGATGTTTATCGAAAAAAAGTTTAATTTACACGCTTCAATCTTTTAAGGAAGAAGAGGCAGTATTTTTTTAAACTTTATGTATATTATCATATAAATAATGTTTTTGTTCGAGTAGAATTATTTTATAATGAAAGTTTTCAGTCCAGTTATTTTCAAGATATTATTGTGTGTATTACAGCGTTTATTTATTCCGTTAAAAAAAAAATAATTTTTCCGAAGTTTTTGAAGTCTTTTTGCGGTAAACTACTTAAAACAATTACACATCCGTTATCAATTCTAAACAATTGTCATTTAAAAATAGATATTTCTTATTGACAGCAATATTAATGTATATAATACTATGTCCTTAAATATACTTAATTTACAGCAGTTTCAATTTTATTAACATGCCCTTTCAATTAAAATATAATTATAAATGACGATGTATAGATGAATTAAGCTCTATCTATTTTTTCATATCTTTCTTTATTAATCAATATTTTCATTTTACTACTGAATTAAATACATTTTTATGAAAATGATTTATTAAAACGATTGATTGTTTATTATTTATATTCAATCTTCAAACCAATATTTATAACAATGGAAATATTTATATGTATATTTTTATATCAATATTATTATATGAACCTATGAGTATATACTTTGCGTAGTCATGCTTTGACGCTTTGTCATCGCTATGAGTGCAATTTTCTTTGAATTTATTTTCCGAGTTAATGATTGTTTGACGTTTGACACACGACAGTTACCAACCACCGCGCTCTAGTTTTTAAGAAATCGCGTAATGGGTTTTCGTGTTTTGTTCGTGCCTATAATACATGTATATTATATTGTTGGTAACAAGTAAAAATGTTTTTCATAGATACTTAAAATCTAACATAACCCAATAGGTTCAAACCCTTGTTTATAATATATTGGGTATTATCTTCCGTACAATAAAAAGTATAAACTACGGTGTATAGTATATTAAGGAATCTGAGAAATAAAATAAATTCAATTTTTTCATTGTGTTTTGGTACACACGAACATAATAATATTTCGTTAGCTATTATATAATTGTTATGATATATTAATTTATATGATATACACCTATTGATGTTGTTTTTATAGAAAAAAAAAATGTATTATTATTATTGTTGTTTTCAGTTGTCGGAGTTGGAAAAACGTGTGCTGGAAGCGGAAACAAGAGCCGTGGAAGCGGAAGGAAAAGTGAGTAACGCAGTCAAACTTGATTACTCTAATAAACAGACAAAGTGTTTAACTATATTATCGATATATACCTAACTTAACTTGCATATATTATAATGTGTTTTATTATCAAACGAATTCAATTTAAAGTAAACGCACAAACTGTTCACGGGTTATTGGATTTAAATATGTTGCGGGAAAGGGGAAGGGTGCTTAGATTCCACATTTTTTCGCGGCCAAATACCCATATTATGCTCATCATGTATCATATTAAATATAATTAATATTGGTGATACAATTTTAGTCTTTTATAATTTTATATTCCCAGCTATAGTATTTCGTGTATAATTATAATATGTAACGAGTTAACCAAATATATTATCTTCGGGTAGGTTTGCAAGACAGCGATTTATTATATTTTACCGGCGGTATTATATTCGGTGAGTATACAATTGATGTCTAAAACATCCAATACATACCTGTAGTTATTAATTATATTACGTTCGATTCGTGCAACTATAGCCTGGAGTATATACGATATTTATTTAATTCCATAATATACTGCGACGTGGGGCGTCGGTACATGTTATAGTTAGGTCGACATTCCCGAAATATATATATATATATATATATCGTCCCTCGACGTTTCCACATGTCAAATATACAAACCAAATATTATTTCTACTCGGTAAAATAACAGCGTATATAGGATAAAGTTTAATATTAGAATGTTCGTATTACTGTTATTATTGTGTGTTGCAATTTCTGATAGGTATAATAAACTAGAACAAACAAGTCGAAAATAAACATACGAGTAAAACTAAACAAACGTTATGACTATATTATTATTATTTTTTTTTTTATTATTATTATTATTTTAATTAATTGTTTTTTAAAATACGATTTTATATGTTAGTTTGTAGAGCAAATCATTGGTTAAAAAAAATATATGTATAAAAATGTGTATAATACCTAATGTTAATATATTATAACGCGACCTCTACAATTTATTATTACACGGAACTCTAAAAAAAAAAAAATGTTATCTGAATTGGTCACAATATAAGTTTATTATAAAATCAATACTACCCCCTCACTCTTTCTCTCCGAATATATATATATATATATATATATATATATATAGTTATACAACATTATTATATATTATTATTAGTTACAAAACTATCGTTTTCAAAATGGTAAGCCGACGTAGCAGATCATGGATATATATATATATATATATACATATAATTGATGATGGACACCGCCACAGTTATAATATCTTAGTTTTCCATCACACGTAAGCACTGTAGTTTATGGGCGATTGACGATGAGTATAGTTATATCACACTTTATATTATACGTATAAATATATATCGTCCATTATATTATTATCTGCTACTCAACTCTCATTTTCAGGTTACTAGGTCGTTGCTACACATAGCTATATATAATACATTCACATGAATATATAAGAACTGATTCCAAATATTACGACACCGTAATACCGTATATGATATTTATTACGATCACGTATCGCTTAGCGATCTCGACCCGATTTTAGTCTAAAGATACTCCGTGTTCGTCTATTTATTTTGTATGAATCGTATCATCGATTCGTTTATTAATTACAAAATAGAATAAGATCGTTTTTCAACATGAACTTGTGAATAAAGTACACACTATACGATAATTTAAATCGTGTTCTACAATCTGGATTGTTTTTTTTAAAGAAAAAGTCTTTGTAAAATGCGTGTACTAAATAAGACTAATTAATTTTTTACCGGACTTTTTCAATGCATTTAATTATGCTATGTAACTCAAAAACTATGTTTAGCTAACATGATACATTAATATTATTTACGAGTCGTTGAATAAATGGATATATAACCCTTATTCATATAATATTTATTCTGAAAGGTACACAGTGTATTTAAAATTTAAAATGTTATATCAATACCTACTAAATATAACATATAACATGAATTTTATATCAATTAAATAAGAGTGTTCAATTTCCTATGGTTTATATAATTAAAAAAATTACTAATGACTAATAAATATAAACAAATACATTACACAATTAATAGTAATTATTACATAAAATCGTTATGGAGCTGTAATGGATATAAAGACTACCTACGTAAACAAACGTTAGGAGTATATTATACATTATTTATCACTGCAATAATATACCTAAATAAGTTTAAAGGAAATATCATAACTTTAAAATTTCGTATTCCTATCTAGATTTATTTATATTTATTACTTACTTTAATCGATATAATCAAATTACTTTTTTTAATATTTAACATAATAATAGTAAGACTCATAGGTATAAAATTTAGTTAGTTAAAACATATAAAAACTAATTTTATTAAACTAGAATTTAATTAAATAATCTTAAAAATAAAATGCTTCAAATTGATATCCAGATACTTATCCAAATAATTTGCATTAGTAATTTAATTTTATGAATTTTTAAAAATCAATAGTTAGGTAGGTAGTGAAAGAGATATTATGTGTATCACGAAATTATATTATTACAACTATTGATAAATATTATTTATTCTTATATTATGACTGTTAATGTATTATATAATATAATATAATATATTATAATATAATATAATATATAAATACTATAATATGATGTTTCGGTGTTATTTACCTTATTGCAAAATTTACAGATAATTAAATGTATAAGTTATATTACTTTATTAAACTTAATAATACCAATAACCGTACTAAACTACTGGTTTTTATTAAATGTATTGAAATACTCAGAAAAATATTTTGCTTCGGAATAAAAAATAAAAAATTTCATTGAAAAAGTAGAAAATATAGTTATTAAATTCAAAAAAAATTACGGAATGTCATTCATATTTCAAAAAAGTTTATAACTTTTCAAAATAATAAGTGTAGACACTTAAATAATGGATACAATATTTAATAACAATAATATACATGTATTTAATATTTATACCCATAGGTGTGCGCCGAATATTTTAATGTAAACATGTTAATATACAGTGAAACCTCTAAATACCAAAATTTTGTCCGCTATATAGAAGCAGGAATTTATTTTAAAGGAGGTTTTTGTGTATTGTATGATAGTATATATAAACAAAATGTTACACTATAATTTTCGCGTGAATTGCAGTGGCTGATAAAACAATTTTATAGAACTCGCATCCATCTGTATTGTTACAGGTTATCCTTAATTGGTAGTTTTCAACTTATAATATCAGTTGCAGTCAATATCACCGCATTACCTCGACATGTGACAGTTTAACATAATAATACGATGTCGTCATTAATTGGTGGATACCATAATAGTGTGAGATGCTTGTCACGTGCCACTCACAGCATATCGACTATAAGATTATACCTACATTTTTAAAAATAAATAATATTTTACGATCTAGGTCATACGGCGATTATAATATTATACGGTTTCTCATTGTGTTGACGGTTAAGACATTTTTATTTATACCACGGGTGTCCGTCGGAATTATCTATGGAGAAAAAAATGTCTGAAAATATTATTTAATATATTTTTCTTTTACTATACTGTAATATTCTTCATTTATTTTTATAGTTTGCAGATATTATATAAAATTATAATTATATAGCTAGCTTATACTTATACCGTACGCATTTTTAAATTGCATTCATAGCGAGAGTAAAAAATATTGTGCTTGTTACCCGAGAATATAAAATACGCGAACTTTAAGTAAACAATACTTAGTTTAAGGGAAAAAGACATTTGAGTGCTTTAACAAAAATAATCATAAAAAAAAAAAAAAAACTTTTACCAAACAATTTGTTATCATATTCTATTTCGCTTCTCTGGTGTATATTTGTAATAATAATGCCTCTGTATAAATTTTTATATATGTCGCATGCTACCGTTTTTGTATTTAATTTAAATATAAGCTCTATCCCATGCATAATTCTATATAAAGCCCTGCTCCTACTCTCAATCCCCTCGGGCTATAAACCCTGCGTCTGACCATATTCTGCTGTAATTACAGTTTGATGACATTTCATTGATTGGCTCATTATAAGACTGTCTGAACGCAATCTGAACGCTATACTAGCAGATTCTGTACTGCCATATAGTACCTAATCGGATTTTAAAATACTATTTCATCCTCATATGTTTTAATAATTGGCCATATTATTTTATAATTCATTTTCTGCCCATCATTTATTCATTATTATTATTGCAAAACGAACAAATGCAATAATACACGAGTATAATATATTATATATTAATGTTTATTTTATATGTTCAGTTATGAAATTCAAATTATGTTGGTAGGTACGTATAATTATTCTGCAGCTAAATCAATTTGTCACTATATGGTTAAATTCAAAAATAGTCATTTAACTTTATAACACCATTATCTACTATTTAATAGGCATACGTAAAGTATAAGCTTTTAGTTTCACAGTTTCTTAAGTTTTTTTTTAATAATTAAATAATAGAATTTGAGTAACTGTATGGAACTTGTTAAATTGGAACACCAGACATTCCTGATTAAAACGACTTCCATTCCATATACGTAGTGAGACTGTCGCGGTGATTTCCTATTTCCCTGTATTAGCTATAGAATAGCACTTATATTACATGTATATGGTATTGACCTATACCTACTCTAAATTATATAGATAGATACATTGAATATAGGTACCTACTTTTTAGTGTTATTTACTTTAATATTTTATTAAAATAATTTCACTTAGAATGCGTAAGTAATTTTTAGTTTTTAGATTTTAATCTGCAGTATTAATACGTAGTATACAAGCCTTAATTGTTGGTAAAGATTTTTTTAGTGCAAATATACTACGTTACATGTTTACTCATAAACTATGAGTATTATTTTAATTTTATATGATTATGTATAATGTATACAATGACACAATGTACATATTAGCTGTGTCATATACATATTTGTTTATAGTCAATTATAACATTTTTAATTGACATACGTCGTTTATATACCTATACATACGAGTATTGTGGTATCGTTTGAAATTATTTCGGGTATTTCTACCTAATTCTACTCAACACATTGTATTCGATTTTATATATTGGTATAGATTTATTTATGATCCCATAAATTACAAAAACTCAATATTTTTTTTTATCATTTGATCTCAATTAAAACCTTTTTATATATGTTTTATGTTGTGATAGTCTCTCATGCATTGTTAGATAATATTTTATTACACACAAAAAAATCGTATACTATTTCTATTTTGTTGAAACCCAAAACCAAATAAGGGTGAAATTCATTTTTTTTTTTTTTTTTTGTACAACTGAAGAAACACCTTGGTGTCATATTTTCGTGGTTCCTCCTTATGTATAGTAAATGTAAGTAGATATGGAATTTTATTTATTTTAGACTTTTTTTTAAATGTTATCTTTTATAGTATAATATTGTCGAGCTTATCTATGAAACTAAATGAAATATTTTTGAAAATAAATTGTATCAATTAAAGTAAGTATAATAAATTAATTACATTTTATATTTAAATTTGAATTCTTGTTTCACTATAGTATATACAAACTGAAATTCATTCTTTAAAGATTTAATTGTTAATTAAATTGGTTAAAGCTTTTATTACAGTTGTGAAAGGTTGTTAAATTATACACTGAACACCGAGTGGGATTCTAAATGTATAGAGGGAATTGTAAATTAGCCGAAAATAACGAAGGGTATTAAATTTAAGTCATTTCGATTACAGACTGTTGACCCGAAAATAACCCCTTTCTAAATCTTATAGTCTCTTTTTTTCCTTATAGAGAAATGCAAATGTAAAACAAACTCTTTAGGGATGTCTCATAATAATAACATTTATTCGTTTTTTTAAACTGGTGCATATAATTATCTACAGTTTAATATTTTAAACTATGAACTAAACAATGATGTATATTTAATTTATGAATGATCAATAATTTGATTTAATAATAATACAAATATAATATATAGGTATATATGGTTTTATTACAACTTCAAATAATGTAAGATGAGTTATTCTAAAACATTTTATTTTAATATCTCAACTCAAAACTATCTTGTCAACGTTTATATAGTACCTATGAAAAAGCTTTGATGTTCGTTTGTAAACAATCTCTATTCAAGTACAATGATAACCTAGCTAATATCATTTCTTTCAATTGTATCATCTAAATTATTATATAACTTAAAAAAACTACTGCAAATGTGAATGAAACCGATCAATTTCTTATACTCTTAATTTCTTTAATCTGCATTTCTTTTCTTGATGAAATATAAAATAAATAACTATTAATAACCCATGATAAATAGGTATACGAACGTATTTGCTTTTAAATTCATTTCTTAGCTAGGTACTCCTTCGTGTATAATATATTGTTGTGCAATACACATAGTCATCGCTTATATTGGTTGCGTATAAATTCTTAATTTAAATGTTACTACAATTTCAATCGACATTAGCATTCACACAATTGCACAGTAGGAGTTACCCAAATATACATAATATGTATGACATTATTCATATATCATCAATGTATCGTATACTTGTGTCGATAAATTTGCATTATACGGAAATGTCGAGTATTTGACATTTTATATAGGTAGTTGAATGGTGAAGAAAATAATATGCATAATATAGTATAGATGAGACTATATTATTATTATATTAACAAACACTGCGAGGGTAGTCACTATTGTAGTGTGTACTACACATTTAAATCAATAAAAAACAATAATTTTGCTGCGGTGTATACAAATTTACTTCATCATTTATACAAATTAAACGAAAAAAACAACCTAAATTATTATTAAAGGTAACCTATTTACGACGTAAATGTGTGTTCAATTCCAATGTCAGTAGATTACGAATTACGAACACGTATCCCATAATGTTGTTATCATGCGGATAATTAATCGAGATATTATTTGGATTTTACGAATCTGTGTATCAAAACCCATTATACACTGATTACACTACAATATTTCAGTGAATAATAATATTTAATATTATACTGCAATATTGCATTATACACAACTGCAATACATTTTAAAAAATTATCGTAGAAGCATCTTCATATTATTACGATGAGAAACCTGCGAACAATATACATTTAGATGAGTGATGTACTAAAAGTAGCTACGTGTCTTATCTTAACTCGCAGCTCTGTGGTTCGTAATCATCAGGAAACGTGCTACGTTTTTGGTCGGACCGGATGTAATAATGAGACTCGCAAATATCCGTAAACGAGACTCGTTTCACCGGAATGTCGTCACATCGTACGGGGCACTTCGCGCACTAGGGAATGGCGACGCTAAAACAGTTTGTTCGAGATATCGGAGGTAGAGTAAACGGTCGGTAATATGATAATGGCCAAACGTTTTCCATTTAGACTGACAAACGGAAAATATCGTGGTTTCCCGTTTGCGAATATCGTAAATCACATGGTTTAGTTTTAACATCGATCGTAGTATAAATTCAGTGACCGCGTGGTCATTCACATTATAAACGGGGTATACTCGCGCAATCGGAAGGCCGTGATAATTCCCATCATCGGCAAACCTGCGTTTCGACCAAACCGCGTTTTCACGTCATAATATTCATAACCCGCGAATGCGTATTGAAATATCTAGTGGTTTTCAGTGCGGTGAAATTCTATCGGGACGTGTCCAAATTGTCCGACGGTGTCCCCATACACACAGTGTATATTTATTTGCACGATGGTTCGTGGTTTTCGGTCTGACATTTTTGCATAGCCCGTTTCCCGACAATTACTAGGTCAAAAAGCCGATGGCGGCAAATCAATCAAGTATAATACGCATGTAAAATATATTATATTATGTGCGTGTGTTATTCACAATAATATTATGTGTCGTTCCTTGTGGAAATAGACATGGACATGTACTTATACGACCGTTACTGGCGTTATTTATTATATGTTATGATGCATTTTCGTAACCCAGTGGATCGGTGATGCTTATTCTATACATTTATTCCACACGTGTTAAACGTTTAACATATCTGTGTAATATATAAATGTCAGTTTGTATTACCAATATAAATAAATATAAATTTTATTTCGTGTCAAATATTTTAATATTCAAAACAGACTCAACAACAGAGAAAAAAATATGTTTATGTTTACCAAATTTCAATAACCAATATGTAACTTGTAAGTTATAGACAAAATAATGTATCGGTATGTATTAAATATTAATTTTAAACTATTATAAAATAATTTCGAATCAAAGTAACAAATAATTGCCATATAAGTAGGTACCTATTGTATAAACATTTATAGTTCTAACTATTATGAACGCAATTATTTTGTATAAGTACATAAAACAGCACTATCCGGGGCAATCGCCCAGATTTCCTAAAAACGTTTCTGATACGAATGCGCGTGATCACGGTTATAAGTTATCGAGATATAATTGGCAATTAGAGTCGGTTATAATATGTATGCCGTGGTGTACTTTTCACGTAACCTTTCGATTTTCTAAAATGGGATGCAGTGCATCGAATCCTTTTGTTTGGTGAAATAAATAAGACGTGTAAACAATGTTATACCCACCTATCTATATATAGTATCAAAAAGAGTCTTTGCACTTTATTGTGTGAAATCCATAAATAATTATATGCAAATATGTATATACATACTACACTCGACAGCAATTGGGATGAAAAAGGGTTTGTTGGTTTTTTTTATATGTAATAAAATCGCATTTACATTTTGTTCTTCCATCATTTATCGATTCGCGCAGTTTTGACGACGGCGGCTGTCACTCGACGAAATACGAATTACGTGTAGCTGCGTGTACGTATTAGGTGTATTGTATACAAATATACCATACATACATATATGGCCACCTGTGTAATTTACATCGGTCATCATCTCGTCGTTATCGGTTTACTGGAAATCCGATGTCTCCCGAGACATTCTTGTCGAAAAAACTAATTTTCAAGTTAAAAGAAACAGACATTACACTATATACTCGCGATTTGTCATTATCTCAATAAATGCATTATATCCCGTCGCACCCCTCCACCCGCTTATATACATACACACGCACAAGCCTTCCACAATACGTCACAACCGTGACTATACATATATGACTATTAGAAGATCTTTGCATAATATGATGACGGCGTATAGTGCGAATATAATAATACGCAACGATCGACTTTGAACCAACACTGCAGCGACCTCTACACGCAAACTCCAGTGCTTTCACCCGCGTTTTTGTGAAACGCGTAGACACCTGGTCGCGCATTGGCTACTCTGCGTCAATATATCTATAGCAATCGGTTCCGACGAAAAAACGATTTACGCGATGGTCCATCGACTTTTGATTGTCGTGGATGAAGAGGCAAGCACTGATTCGCTGCGTGTGATTGTACTATGTATATTGTATAGTATTATTCCACCGAACTTACACCCCGTTGATCATCGTTGCAGCAGGGGTCGCGATTTCGACTTTTCTTATGATGCGTATATTGTATACACTGCCGAGTCGGATAAAAATAAGTTATTTCTTATCCCCGAATGTATATAATACGCATGTCTGATTATTTTGTAACACTGTGAACAAAAATAACAATAATATTCCCGTTTTCTCGTATAACCGGGATGTGATCATTCCGATTTCTACTCGGAAACTCGATGTCCGCGTCACATAGCGTTTTATAGTACAGTTAGTACGTATTTATATATATATTATATAAAATTCTGTATTGTCAACTGTTTTCCAAAAGTTAAAAATGTCCATTTCGTATTAACAATAAGTTTCGATGACTATTATGTCATGGAAACTTTATAATTAAAACTTACATATAGATCTATGTACAATAAACATAATATATATATTATATAGGTCCCTATATAGCTGGGCCTGCCTAAAATCACGTATTTTACGCGACGGTATTATGTATTTTGTCCGAAGATTATAAATTATAATACATGGCATTAGGGTAAAGAGACGATTTTAAACCGTTCGGTATTTGAAGTAATATTGTTGTTTATTACACCACATCTACATGAAAGGGTAGCGATTACACACGATAATAGTAACGAGTCCGAAAATTAGATTAGTGGAGGGTGCAAACATTATACCTCTTCGTATCTCTAGATATACCGCAGTTAACAAGTTGTAATGTCCCGGCGAACAAATATGGAGACATAAATCGTGTCCTGACGAAAACATGTACCTAGTAGTTCATAAACATGAGTTATCCATTAAATACATTTTAGAATTTTTTCATAATTTGATACATCGCAAGATATTCTTAACATAAATGTATTCGCAACTTTTTTTGGTTTGGAAAGTAGCGAACCAAAAGAATACCTTGCCCATTTTTTCATTTTGGAAAACCGATTCTTATATTCTATAACCTTATTTTCCTAGAAAAAAAATGCCCGACTTTTTACGATAAATAAAATAATTTTTTTTTTGTGTGTGTGTATAAGTAGTATATATTTGTATGTCTGAGATTTTGAAAGTTCAAGGAGAAATATCTGCTTCAACACCATTTATTTTTCAATCAAACACGAAATCATAATAATTTTGAAAAAAGTTTTTTGTAAGAATGTAATTTCAGAATTATTATAATTTTGTGGGAAAAATAAATGGTGTTGAGAAGGATATTTCTGCTTGAACTTTTAAAATCTCCCTGCTGAAAAGTGATATAAACATATACATTATGGTTTTTAAAAATCAGTATTTTTTTCGTGTTGCACATAAAAAAACTTTGGCTTGAGCGAGATATCCCCCCTTAAACTTTTAAAATCTCCCTGCTGAAAAGTTCTATGAACATATAAATACTTACTACCTGTATAGTTCAATATTAAATGTTACATATATGTTGTTAATTATATTTCATATTACCTACAATTTTATTGTATCTATATTGCCTATATTTACCGACTTATATTTGTTCATTAAACAATAATATAAACTATAAATATTTTCACGATTTGACCAAAGTGTATTATTTCTAAGAACAAATATGAACAAGATTAATCTCGTAATATCGAGGAGTTCCGACGAAAAAGACTACCGGACGCGATTCGTGTAATCCCAGAAATAAGTACAAGCCACAACTTGTGGCCCACAACTCGCGTACCCAATAAAAATTACCGGACACAAATCGCTATTGTATAGGTACATAGACAATGTATATACTATATTATGTGGTATTATATTACCCGACAACGCAAACACGTGCGGAATTGTTGATATATATGTCATATACACACACAAGTGCCAAGACCTGTGTTACTTGCATAAGTAAGACGTGCTTGTGCGTGTAGGTGTATACGTTACATTTTGTAAGTGCGACGCTATATTATTTTATATATATATATATTATACCGTATAAAACTATAATAATAACAACAATAATAATGATCGTAATAGTAATAGCCCAATATTGCGTATGGTTTTGGCACAGACGGCGCGCGTGTTGCCGTTGGCAACGTGGCGGGTTTTCGAGGGGGGCATTGATTTTTTAATTCCTCTCGCTCACCTCCCGTCCATCGGCCCGCGTACTAGCGCGTCGCACACACGGGGCGGCCACCCCTTTCCGCGTCCGGTCACATGTTCCACACAGCCGCCGCGCCGCCGCTACTCTCCCGCACACGCGATATGCGCCGCTCCGTCGCTCGCGCCTGCGCGCCAACCCCCCCGAAAACGTTGTATTGTACTGCTATACGATGTACACATCATGTGATATCTCTTTCGGGCTCTCTTATCGCGCGCGTACCGTTTTTGTTTTTTTTTCCGGTGTTTATCCCATACTTTCGCGTCGTGTGTGCGCGTCTACCGCGACCGTCGCCGCCCCCGACGGCAGCGCTCGATTTGTTCCCATGTCCGATCGCCGGACGCGGTCGCACGCCTCGTCCCGCTCTGACGTCGTTCGGTTACCGACAGAAATACGTCATCGCCGCCGCCGCCGCCGCCACCACCACCGCCGCACGAAAGGATAAGGTAGGCGAATTTTTTGTGATTTACCTACACGCGCCGCGATGACGACAGGTACTATACTTCTGCAGCAGATATCACACACACACACACACACTGACTATATATATCGAAACATATTCATAATTGCAATAACACATGACATACCACCGCGTGCATGTACTATTTCGTACCCATATACGTATATATATAATGTGTGTGTGTAATATATATATATATAACGTTGTAATTTTAAGTACCCGCGAGCCATGGGATAGCACGTCCATTTCGGGTACTCGGGAGTCGATCGTTAGCGGGGGGTCTATCGTCGGTACGTCGTTTTTGTTATAAAATATCAAAACCGGAAATCGCGTGAAAAACGGAAGTTCAAACAGAAAAAATACTATAATTTAGCAGCTAAACCCGCTAAACTAAACGTGTAGGTCCTGTATTATGTGTATGGTGTGTATGTAAAACAATAAGACACGCGTCGTTCCGATTGGACGACGACGCTGAAGAACACTGTTCGGTTACAATTGTATACCGTCTGCACTCGTAAAGTGTAACGGAAAATGCAATACGAACGGCGAACGCGTGGTCAGTAGTTTGGCGTCGTCGCGATGAAAAAAAATAATGCACTGGCGCACGTCCAAACATATAGGTAGTGTTTATAGGTTTTTTTCGTACACACGGCAACCATATGCCCATTAATATATTTTTTCATTAATATCGGATCTTCTGCGAGTTGGACGCACGCACCGTATAGTATTATAGCAGATATACGCACTTTTACGTGCGTCTTCCGCTTTACCTTTATACCCGCTCTGCAGCAGCTATACAACATCGGAGTGGGTGCTTATATTTTTACACTGGATCACGTTACGGCGACAAAACGTAAAAATATTTTAACGTGTATACATAGTAAAATCGATAACGTTATGCAATATCGGGTTTTTACTGTCTTATTGTATGTATATTTTATGTACATAAACGAGTGAATATATTGAAAAACGGTACAGCCGCCAAGGCATCGTGCTCGTGGCTAATCCTCGACGAGTAAACGCGTACACGACACGATTTTATACATTATTTTATATGTATATACATACTACATACAACATATACATATTATATTAGTTATTAGTTGCTATAATAGTTTTCCATATTATTGGTCATGGACATTTTAAAGTATCAAATATTATTTCTTCCGACTCCAAAGACAAACTGCTGCAATATTATGTATATTACACATAGTTCTGACTGCACTCCGTACCGATTTTAGAGTGTTACAGTGCGTATTATTGTAGGTATAAAATCACTGTAGTTTTTGCTGGGAAAGTTAATCAAAAACAACAAAATCATAAATCCCGATTTAACAATGAATAAATATATAAATATATACACACACACACACTATCATTTTGTTACTCAGCAAATCGATACACGCCTATAATACATACTAGATATCGTGTTTAGTGGACGCGAGGGGTGTATGACCCTGATCCATTGTGACATTGTGTGTGTGCAGTGTACCCCCCTATTTGTATTGACCTGGTTAGGGTGTGTGAAGTGTGCATGGGAACTGCGGCTACGGTGGGGAGGGTAAAACGCACGCCAGACGGCTAGTCTATACAGTGCATTGTGTTGCCGCCACTTCGTATGCATGAGTCAGCTTCGTCATCGTTTTTAATACCTAATATTTTTATTATACACAATATTCGTCATTTCGGTCTGACCTCTTGCCGTGTATGTTTATGATACAGTAATCAGCGTTATTGCAGCCAATGAACTCTACTACTGGTGCAGGTACCTCCTAGTATTGCTACCTATTATACATCACATTCTATTATCAGAGTTTTCGTTGGACGGGATTTTGTGAATTTCAAGAACATTTTTATTATATTCATTCTTTTTTTTTTTTACAATCATAGTTATTCGAATTATTTTGCTTGCAGGTGCGTGTTATGGAGGAACGGCTACAAGCCGAATGGACTACTCATCAACCCGATCAGGCGGAAAAAGAACAAGCCATTAGCAAGCTGGCGACGCAGGTCGAGGAACAGGTATGGACCAAAACTTAATATATTAATATGATTATAATGACGTATGCTGATGATAATGTGTGTTTATACAGCGTCAGCTGAGGCTTCAAGATGCTAAAATGGTTGAAGCCAAAGCGGCGCGCATCAAGGAATGGGTGACCAACAAACTAAGAGACCTAGAGGCTCAGAACCAGCACCTCAGAGAGCAGAACCACAAATGCAACCAGCAGCTTGAGCTGCTCAGGCGGCACATGGCTCAACTGAGCGCTGACAAAATGGCTGTGAGTGCTTGCGCCGGGTCGTCGTCACCGCGCAGCAGCACATCGTCTTTACACAGGGCAAACAGCACTGGTTCTACACAGTGAGTGAAAAACGTCCGCTACTAAATAATAAAATAATAATATGATATTCCATATTATCAGAGATTATCTAATCTAATGGACAAACTTTATTTAGCCCCCAGACAAAAAATATATCTGTAATTTATTTCTTTTTGAAAGAATTTTTAAAAATAAGATTTTGCTTCATTTTAATTTAATTTTTGATTTTTGCCTATCCTTATCTTTGGATAACATGCACATTTCAATTTAATAGCCCCCCCTCCTCAATAAAATAATAATAACTTCTCGAATTCCTAAAATGGCACTTCGAGAATATTGATTGATGATCCCTGTGTCATATCTGGTTGTAATATAACATTATAATACCGCCTGTTTTTATAGCGCCCTGTCCGACAACGAACCGGTTTACGCCCAGGTAGACCGGCACCAAAAGAACCGGACACCCGAACGGTCGCAACGAACGCACCGGCGGCACATGTCCGCTTGTGTCCAGGTACCGACTATCGAGTCTGCCGACGGACCAGACATGCCTGTCCACGAACAGTTAGTCAATGATCTAACCACCGCCACCGATTCGCTCAAACTCAACGCCGCGATTAGACGTGAGTCCATAAAATACGATTTGATATAATAGTATATTTATTACGTGCACACACTTGTCATGTTTGTCACTATCGACAGTACCCACTATGCACATATTACTGTGATGGTGTCCAAAAGTGTTGAACCGATTTGCGATATTATGAGTATTATAATAATGAGATAAATACAAAAAATTCAATTTTATTATCTACATGTATAATATTAAAACCCATTATGCTTTAATTGATAGTAGTAATTACTAAATAACTTCCAACACTAAATTTTAAATATTATCAACTGCCAAAGTTGTTTGAAAAGCATAGTATATATTGTTGTGTTGTAGTGGATCGTGAATTTGTCATACAAATCACGCAGGGAAGCCAGTGAACGTGTGTAGATAGATCCAACTTAAAGTAGCTGTATGTGGACTCATAAATGCCCAACATTATGTGTGTGTTAGAATGGTTTTGATGTATGTTGGTTAGTGATACTTTTGTTTTTATGTGTGAGACACGTTTGGCGCCACTATCGGTGTCCCTGTGAGTTGTGACTACTGTTAGCACAATTTTATATACTAATTAACAATATATTATCATAGTAACAAGCAGTACCGGTTTTGAAAATTTGATGTTTATAGCGAAATCCGTGTGTATTGAGTCAGACATCGCCCACGACTACGCGGAGATTTACACGCCGAGCCGAGAAAAATTGCCATGGGACAAGGCGTGCAACAAGCCCCCGACGCCGCCTTTGCATAGGTTCCCGTCCTGGGAATCTCGAATCTACCAAGTGGCCAACGAAGGCCTTTCGGCGGCGCCCACGGAACCGGCTATGACGGCTGCTGCCGTTGTACATCCTACCCGAGTGGTAACGTCGCAAGGTTATTGTGATATAAGCGTCCCGGTGTACGCCACTGTCAAAGGCGTGAGTATACATTTATATAGAACTTGTGTTATCTCAATCCATTCCTAAAATAAAATTAGGAAATATAATATTTTAATACTTAATTGTTATTATACTCGTGTTTACATAAAAAAAAACATAAATTTAAAGTAAATGTAGGTCACCTATAGCTAAATCTATTAACAAGTTATTCTTCAACGGTATAGTGTTATCAGCTGATGTCAGGCACTTAATTTAGGAGAACGATAGGAGCGACCCCCCTCCAAAAAAAATTGCATTTTAGTAACTTATAATTAATAAAAAAACATTTTTTAAGCCTCAACTATTCTTAAAAGGGTTAATCCCCTCTTAAAAAATAAGCACCTATTTACGTGCCTGGTTGATGGTGAATTATATACTTTTAAATATTTTATCAAAGAGACAAGTTTTCTTATTGGATCTTTACGCATTCAAATAAATTAAGAAAGATAGGTCATAAACTGATAAGCATTGACCTATTAGTTCTGAAGTGCTTTTCGTAACTTTCGTTACTCGTTTTCGGTGACCTCCACAATCGTTCAACGGTATGCTTGTGATAGCTAGTCTGTGGTCAACAAAAATGTACTTATGGTTAACTTGGAAATGTGTTAAAGATCAATAATTATTAGAATAATACAAAAAAAAAAAAAACTTTTCTACAATCTGAAAATTATTATTGACCCAGACCAAGTATTTTTAACACCGATTTTGCTGGAGGGGAGAGGAGATACAATAACTTACAAGTTACTTACTTATTTAAAAATACATTAGTTTTTTGTGATCGATCGTTTGGCTTATGTTATGGTTTGTGTGTGCAGAGAGCCAGTCAGATCAGGTCCAGCCCGTTTACCGGTGACTCGTCAGACGACTCTAGTGACGGCGAAGGGGAGCACACTAACACAGCAAACACGCACAGCGTGGCCACTAGAATCACAAACAGTAGTAGCACTGACAATACTGACACCTCTTTGTCCAGTTCCAGTCCCAGTAAGAGTCACAAGACCGCGTCGACGTTTTCACCGATCAAACACAACTCCTCCGGGTCGCCATCGAAAAGTACGAGTTTGGTTCTATATATTTAATGCCTAGATATAAAATCTTATGGAAGGGTAGTACTTATGGCTAATAATTAATAATATTCCGTGTTTTCCACAGATACTTCGATGGAGTCTGGCATATCGGACGACTACGCGATCCCACCTGATGCGATGTCATGTGGTGAAGATTCGACGGAATGGTCGTCATTGGTGCTTAGGTTGAACTTGAACGGTGCTGCAGTTGTCGCAGATAGTCCGAGCAGATGTGCCAAAACGGGTATACTCGACAAATCTGGACATTTGGCCAAGCTCGGTGGCAAGTTGAAAACGTGGAGACGACGCTTCTTCGTTCTCAGCAATGGCAAACTTCGTTATTGGAAAACACAGGTAAATAATTATACCCAACGACTGTATCATTTATGAAATGTAATTATAAACGTATTCCGATTTTCGATTATATTGTAATTTCGTCTATCTTCTTTAAATTGTGTATTTGATCTTTATAGTTAAGGTTTCCGTCTCTTAATTTGAATTATGTACATCCGTGTAACCTTTAATGAAGTTTGATTTAAAATTTGTGAGTGTAATTTTTCCTTACAGAATGATATAGCGCGCAAACCACAACGTGAAATCACAATCGACGATCTATGTCGAATAACCCGAGCTGATGGTGCTGCTACGTTCGAAATATCGACAACCAAAAAGACATTTTACCTAACAGCAGATTCAATTGCTGCCATGGAAGATTGGGTTAAAGTTTTACAAGTAATTTTTGGTTTTTTTCAATCTTAGTTTTCATAATAATTATTAATCTGTGTTTGTTGCATTTAATAAAGAACGTTCAAAGACACAATGCTACCAAGTTGTTACTGAACAACGAAAATAATAAACCCACTATTCAAGGTTGGTTAACTAAAGTGAGAAATGGACATGCTAAACGGTGCTGGTGTGTACTCGTAGGAAAGACATTTTTATATTTCAAATCGTCAACAGATACGGTAAATACTATTAAAAGTTTTGTTTAATTGTTTAAATGTTTTACACTATTTTTAAAATGTTTTAGAGTGCATTTGGACAAATCAACATGCGTGATTGCCGTGTAGAAACCGTTGATCATGTATCAGACTCTGATAGTGAAGAACGAGATTCCAATCAGCCGCCGACAATAGCTTTACACCCATCACATCAAGGTCCTCCAACTTATTTACTGATGTCTTCTAAACAAGAAAAGGTTTGTTTATAAATAATCATGTATATGTTGTATTTATTTTTTATTTGTTAAATTATTTAATTATTATTAACATGTTTCTAAATGTTCTGATTACAGGATTCTTGGTTATACCATCTTACTGTAGTTTCAGGAAGTGGATCACAATCTGGATCACAATTTGAACAGCTTATTCAAAAACTTATGGAAGCATCGGGAGATCCAAGTAAATATTGTTATTAACTTTAGCTAGAACAAAAATGTATTATTTAAAATATATAATTTATTTTAGATTGTGTATTATGGAAACATCCAACTCTTTTGCACTCCAAGGAAGCAATTAGCTCACCATTGACTACTCTATCTATTGAATCTTTACAATATGAAGCCATTAAATTATTCAAGGTATTTTCAAATAAATATTCCAATATCCATGCCATTTTTTTAACATGATCTTATGATTTTTGTTTCTTTTAGAGTTGTCAATTATTTATGTCAGTAGCTATTGAAAACGCTGGTATTGATTATCATGTGGTATTAGCACAAAATGCATTACAATTGTGCTTGGACAACTGGGAACTGCAGGCTGAGTTATTATGTGCTTTAGTTAAGCAGACGTCTAGACATGCTTCCCATAAACACGGAGTCCAGGTATTCTCCAAACTGCGGCATCGTGTAAGTTCCCCTTCCCATTGCTTTTTTTTAAATTAAAAAAACAGTCATATGATCACAAATTATTATTTAAATATTTCGAATAGACAATTATTTAATTTATAATTTTTGTAGACACCATACTCACACGAGCCATACATAATGTCTCCCTTTTGCAAACGTAGAATATAGAAAATTTTACATTCACAATAATCCATTTTACTCAGTTGTTTTTAAAATTTAAAACTAAGATTATTATCTGGGAAATATCAAAAAATTTAATTTTAAAGCAAATTATAATAATTATTAATTTTTCAAATAAGTATAATTTTTTAATATCAAAAGCTTCTAAGAAGAAGCTGTACTTCTTATTACCTTTATATTATTTATAATAGATTAATTCTAATTTTAAAAATAATAAAATAAAACTGATATTTATGAACGTAAAATTTGCTTTGTTGTATGTTTGTATGACGAAGACAACACATGTGAATGTGATGTTCTCTTAACTTTAGAAATATATAACATATTACAATGAATATTATATTATGTTCATTGACTGTTTTTTTAAATCCTAGCTTTTATTGTGATTATTATTTACTTATTTTTAACTACTCTGTGTATGTTTATTTGCTATGTATTTTTTTAATGATGGCTACTGTAGATCGCAGTCTTACTCCAAGGCTACAAATAAAGCTTTAAATATAATAATTTCTAATGATTTCTATCATTTTAAAATATCTCTCATAATCTGGTTGATCAAATAATTTTTAAATTAAACGTTTACAATTTTAGTTATGTAACTAATGCCAGATTGTATAAAAATAATGATTAATTTAATGGACCACTAAATCATATTTAAAATCCCAATAGCTAACTATTCATTAATTAAATGGATTATTTATGTAATCCAGCATAGCTGTTATATTATTTCTGCAGTTAACCATCATTATAATTAAACAAAAAACATTGCATACGTGGTGTCCACTCATAAAATGTCTATACCAGTTCTGATATTTCTATCATAAGGTTTTGAAACTGGTTTGATTATAAAATTACTATTTCTCTACCTATAGATACAGGATGTTATTAAACTTTAAGCGGAAACATTACCATTAAATTAGATAGCAGGTGTTTAATATTAAAAACTATAATAAAACTTATAAAAAGATTAATAAAACATAATAAAAACTATTTTAAAGATAAGTTGTGTGACAAGCAATTAATCAATATTTTATTTTCAATGTGCTGTTGCAAATGTTTTGAACTGTTATTGTCCTATATAGTTTATATCACAATTCACAATTAACTAGTTTGAGTAGTTATAGCAAAATTAACTTTATATAATATTTGTATATTATTTAGTCTAATAATTTATTATTTAAATATTTGATGATGCAATATATTAACTTAGTTTATTTATACCACTATACAATTCTTAACCTGTTTCAAACCCTTATTTTTTTTTATTTTCTGATATTAAAGCATTAGAATGTTAATTTAAATCATAAAACGTGATTTGTATTTTGTATTTTTATTTTGCTCTGTTTAACAGTTTATTTGCAATATCCTGTATTTTTTTTTTTATTATTAATATTGTGCATGTAACAGCATGATTTCATAATACATATTGTTTAATTTGTAATCAGACCAAAAATTGTAATAACTTACTCAAACAAAAGCTGCAGTTTGTGGGTTATTTCTTAAATTGTGGAGGGGGTTATATTATTATAGCAAACATACACTAGTTGAGAGGTTTAGGCATTTAGGCACCGCGTGTCCACTGTTTTTTCAGCAACTTTTATTGTGCGCCACACAGTCGCTGTTCACGTGTGATGCTGCCCTGGCTTCGTCACCGACCATCAGCACAACCCAGTCAGTAGTGCCCGGATCACCAAACCACAGCATGACAGCACCATCAAGTCCAGCCACATCATCATTGCTGGACCACTGTAAAGCCAATCCTCCTACGTATGTGTTTGTCCAAGGTTGGCAATTGTTGGCGCTCGCTGTGTCTCTATATGTACCAAAAAACACCAAACTCCTTTGGTTCCTCAAATTGCATTTAAAACGCAATATTGATAACAAGTATGAAATAATTTATTAATAGTTGTGTGGAATGATTAAGACTATATTTTTCTTTAGGACTGAATGTGGAAAGTACGCTGCATACTGTGAACGTGCGCTTGAACGAACAATATTGAATGGAACACGAGAAGTGAAGCCGTCAAGAATGGAAGTACTATCAATTTTATTGAAAAATCCTTATCACCACTCATTGCCACACTCTATACCTGTCCATATGCTAAACGGAACCTACCAGGTACAGAAAAACTGCTTATAATAAAACTATGAACCATTTTATTGCCTCGATATCATATTATTTATTATTTTGGTGTTGAAGGTTGTTGGTTTTGATGGATCAACAACTATTGAAGAGTTTTTGTGCACACTTAATCAAGAAACAGGGTGCCGAGATAGTCAACATTCAGGTTTCACATTGTTTAGCGACGATCCCATTGAAAAAGATTTAGAACACTATATTGAATCACAAGCAAAGGTTAGCTACAATTAAAAAAAATAGCTTGGTGAAGTAATAAGTATGAAATTTATTTTAATTTTATAGTTGTGTGATGTGATTTCTAAATGGGAAACGGCATTGCGTGAAAAGGGTTCTGGAAAATTTGAAAATACTAGAGTCATTCGACTCATTTTCAAGAACAGGCTGTACTTCAAATCATTTGTGAAGAAGGAATCTGACCGCGAGAGGTTGTTGCTTTGCTATCAAGTAAATCAACAAGTGGTCCAAGGCCGATTCCCTCTTACCAAAGAGCTTGCATTAGAGTTAGCTGCTTTAATGGCACAGGTATTTCACAACAAATAAATATTTCTTAAAAAACTAAACAATGATATAATTTACTCCTTTGAATTTAGATCGATTTTGGTGAATTTTATTGTGATAAAAATCGTGGTAGTGGTGGTACTACTAAAGAATTACAAGTACTTCAAGCACTTGATAAATTTTATCCATTCCGATACCGTGATGGGGCTTCTCAAGAAGCAATAAAGTATGCAAAATAAATAATTAAATAACTTTTTTGTAATTACTTTACAACTATACACGTTGAAATAATTTAATAACATTTTTGTATTCAAATAAATTATAACCATGATCATTATACTTTTTAGGCACCTTCAAACTGGTCTTCAAGAAAAATGGATGTCTCTAAAAGGGAGGAATTTAGTTGATTGCGTTAGGATATACTTGACTTGTACTAGAAAGTGGCCATATTTTGGATGCACTCTTTTCCAAGCCAAAGTGAGTATTAAATGATATAAATTACTACTGAATAGATTACTATTATTCTATTACTATTCATGTTTAATTTTTTTTCTAACAGATGAAGCATGGAGAAAATACTGTGCTGCCAGGTACTATTGTA
This sequence comes from Rhopalosiphum maidis, assembly GCF_003676215.2. Taxonomy (NCBI): domain Eukaryota; kingdom Metazoa; phylum Arthropoda; class Insecta; order Hemiptera; family Aphididae; genus Rhopalosiphum; species Rhopalosiphum maidis. The sequence continues at coordinate 29,239,574 of NC_040877.1, read as the reverse complement.
TGGTTAGCTGTATCTGAAGACAGCATAAGTCTGTTGGAATTGCGTTCAATGCAACTCATTGAAACATACATGTTTGGGCAAGTTCTGACATTTGGTGGTTGTCAGGATGATTTCATGTTGGTTATAGCATCTGACTCTGCTATCATAGAATCCCATAAGCTTTTATTTTCTCTGAGCAAGCCAAAGGTAAATTTAAAGTTTTTAAATGCAAATTTCCTTCTAATAAGTGTTTTATAAATATTTGACAGATCCTTGAAATAACATTATTGATTGCTGACTACATGAATGCATTAACTCAGAACAGCGCATCACTTAGCGGTACACTGAGTCGTAACATGCAGCCTGACATATTAAAAGCTACTCCAGACCATCAATTGCATAGAAACGATTCACAAATTAAGAAGCGTATTGACTCATGACAATAAATGTATACATAGTATTTGAATTATTATGTGCCACACTATATTAATCGTTGTGCTTGCACTTCGGCCATATAATATAACAATATACCTATTACATTACTACAAAATGAAATACATTTCATTATTTACAGTTCTAATTTTATGCTAATACAACATAATTATTTTTTTTATTTAAGTATATTAATTTAGGCTGACAATGCCATCAATTTTCAAAGTTTAATTTTTAGCAAATACTCGTTGAATAACGCACGAATGCAAAAAGACTAGTAACTGTAGGTGTTATAATATTATATAAAATTAGCCTAAAAATTATGTTACCAAGTGGTTGTACAAAATCCAATTAATATTGTTAAAAAAAAAAATAAAATAAAAAAAATATATTTTCTCGATGAGGTACTTATGTGGCCATTGATAACTGACTGCCATTGTTAGCAGGGTTTTCAACCCCATTTAGCATGTATATTCATCATTAAACACCATTTTATCCTGTAACGATTAATTAACTTTAATTTGATAGTTTGTTACAATTCGAATTTATACAAATTGGAGTCTGATGAAAAATGTGTTCAATTTATTATTTTGAATGCCTCCTTAAAAATAATTTTACTGTTTTATTTTTATTCTTATTTATTTTTATCTGCCAAACTAATTTTGATTTTTAACTATGGATATTCACGAGTACATTTCAATCCAAAGAATATTGTACCTATCTAATTGTTTTTTTTTTTACAAGATTTTAAATGAAAATAAAACTTTTTTGTTTTGTTTTTTGTGCTTAACAGACTTAACATCACATTTTTACTCTAATAAACGAAAAGGTTGTGTTATTGGTTTTTGTACTTTTATGTTTTATCAAAATATTACCTATGAACTGATATGTAATTTTAGTAAAAAATTGCAATTGAAGAATATAATAGTGCATTAATTATCTACAGACAAATAATAATGCATATTATATGTATATCTATACATATCATACATTCATCCATTGAACATAGCCATATAATAATAATGACCATTAGAGGCCATGGGCTCAGTAATCAGGTATTTTACTTTTAAATTTTAATGATCATTAATATTGTGAGAGTGGATGAAAATATATTTAGTCTTAGTCCAAGTGTAAATATAATTTGTACGGTACACTTGTAGATTATTTAAAGCCATTGTGTCATATTGTATTCATATATATAATGATGTACTTTTAAGACCAGATTAATGAATAGACAATTGTCTAGATCTAGAAGTCCAAATTTTTTATATACTCCAAATGTTTGTTATTAGCATAATTATGCTATAATTTATAATTCATAATTATTTTGTGGATAAATAATTAGTTTTTATTTCAATGCTAACATAATGATAATGTTAATACTATACTACAACTTCTAGCTCTCTAGGTTATGTAAACTGCTGTTAGTGACATAATTTGTTGGGGGTCTGGGGAGGAGGTGATTTTTTTTCTTTAATTGCTTCTATCGTATGCTATTAAAATTGTTTGTGAAACATTTACTAAGATCTTTCTTTGCTAAAATTATCTTTTAATATTTAGTTGTTTAAAATTACTATGATATATTATTGAGTTGAAAAAAGTACCTATTATTGAACACAATGAACACACTTAAATCTATACATTTTCTCTAATTGGCTATGTCAACAAATTAATGTGAGTCGATAATAAATTAATATCACAATTCACAAACCTAACTTTATTGATAAATATTGAAGAAGTAAGTTTGTTTAGTTATCCACACTACAGTCATCATAAACATGTTCAATAAGATTTATGTCTGCATAATTTATGCATACAACTCGACAACTGTATTTACTACAATAAAGCAACAATGGACAGTGGAGGTTTTTTTTAACAGGGAATGACGGGTGACAGATGATTAACTAACTAGTTGATCATGGGGTGACATACATTTTTACCTATTGAATATAAAAAAATATTTAGCGGAGGTAACATGTTTCTACCTTTAAAATAATTTACCTATTATAAGTCTTAACAGTATAGTAGTGTACCTTTAGTGGATAGTTTTCTTTGAAGTTTTGTAGAGTTTTAAAATAAATGAAAACATATTATTATATAGGTATTATCAAGTTAGGCCTATTTGACCTATCCGTATTATAATAAGCAAAGCTTTGAGTATATATAGGCATATAATAAAATATAAATATTTTAATAATAATATAAAATGCCTCGGTCATTACAATAGGGTATTCTTAAAATTAATAACAATGATAATTAAAATAATATGGTACGTAAGTCACCATATTCGTCGTATATTATTTTCAATTTTGACGCGTTACGCAACGGTCGCCAGTACAAAGTACAGGCACCGCAAGTCCGCAGCGAACGGTCTACGCCTTATCTACCGCCAACGCACGGCACCGCCGACTCTTCCCCCACACCGCAAAGGCACAGGGTGGGACGGGAAGACAAGTCGGTTCGGACGAGTACCGGCCGCCGGTCGTCACGTTCTCTCCTGCGTGAACCCGTCTTACCGACAACGTCGGCTAGTCGAAGACCGCGTAAAGCATAATGGTGTATTATCTTTGATGTCGTCGATTCGCCGAACACCTACTGCCGTAGCCGTGTCAATTTTAATATTATATTGGTGTAATGTTTTTGGAAAAAATAAATCTTCCTAATGTAATAAAAGGTACTAAAAGCTAAATAAATTACTTAAATATAAAATAAAGAATTTTAAAAAAGTAATCTATTTTTATAATTAATATAGCTGCAATTATTTTATAAATACAATATAATAATATATTTAAATGATAGAAACGTATAAGGTATAGAACCCAATCGGTGATCACCTTTCGGAATTCGCACACTATTACTCACTATTTACAGATAATTAAACAGCAGCTATGTGTATATGTGTATGATAGGTTATAGTATAACCTACAAGGAAAATAAACGAAGAAGGTAATCTATATTATAAAAATAAATGAAAAATGTGGTAATATATGCCTTGAATTATTATTTAAATATTAAAAACGTCGACATTTCTCGTATCTATCTATAAAAAAAATTAATTTAATTGGTATTAAATAAATACTTTAGGTATGACACTATGATGAAAGGTAGTGTTGTGTAATTTTCCACGCCGCCTTTATTGTTAAACGACATACAATCATTACACCGTTTTACATCGTCTATGTTGTTTATGAGGTATTACACGAGGCGCGTTTTTTTTTTCGTTGTGGTGTCCCCAGTAGGCCTAATCCACATCGTAAGCCAGAAAGTGCGAACGTCAATTGGCTATAATGGTTAATACAGATAGCCAGAATGGTAACCGTACTGCCTCGCGTATCACATTTATCTTATACACCAATATAAGCTATACTGTTATACGTAATATGGTGGTTATACAAACAAATAAATATCGAATTATAAGGTGTCAACATATTAAATATATGATTTTAGTTTTTTCGTAGAACGTATTCGCTCATTCCAGTTTACCATAGTGTTGAGTTTAAATGCGTTGCTCAGCTTCTAAAGAATTAGGTGATGTAGGCGCTGAGCGAATATTGGTCACATCATATTATAAGTTTAGGGAGTCATAATAGGTTAATAATTTTTTGGGTACCTATACCTACGTATTGGGTATTGTATTAAAAACCGGGTAAAAATGTGGTGGTTTATAGGTTTTGCATTCAAAACCTGGTACAATTCGCGAGTAGAACGTGTAAGGTGCTGTATGAACGGGTTTAAGGTATGGAATAGGCGAAAATTGTTTGCGGGTCACCCGCTTTTACTCCCCGAAATTATAATTTGACGGAATTAAAATACAGAAATTATAAATTATACGTTTTGATAAAATAATAACAGCCATTTTAAATCATTAATAACAAAGAAATTACGTCTATAAATTATTATTATTTTAACTATTAACATATTTAATGCATACATTGCAAGTTTACGTGTTCGTGAAATAAATTGTATTATAACAAAAATTGCCATATGAAAAAAAAAGTAATTACGTTACATAAAAGATAATACTATCTTTTATTATTATTTAAATTCAACACTTTCCTAATTCTTAAACTATTCTATTTCTTATTTTAGGTATACTCTATATTCTATAATAGGTATATAACTGTTTATGGAATAATAATATTTTATTAAAATATTCTGATTAGACAAACAGCTATTTGAACTGAACTAATAAAATTACAATAGTCTATAATTTTACAACTGAAATAAATAAATATTACTCACCAAATAATGTATAAATGTTTTACGGATCACAGAATGTTCAGGTGAACTGTCTGATTCTATATGGCTATATAATATTTTTGAAAAACTCACGCACAAAATAATATATATATATATTACGTATTATAATAACCATTTTAACAGTATAGAGGTGATAATTGGATACAACTTATAAAAATACAATAAATCCCGTGGAATCTTACACACATAATAATCATAATATGAATGTATTAATAACTTGAAAGATATACAACAACTTAAACCAACTATGTAGCAATAATTATACAATATGATTTAGCTCAACAAAGAATCTAGAATTTAGAAATGCGATTTCCGCTATTTCACGAACTGAATCGACATTACACTACACATAAAATATTGAAAAAAGCGGGTACTGTGTACGCGTGTGTGTATTGTCGGCCGGCGATAGTCGATGTGTTTGATGATTAAGTGGTAAGCGATGACGACTACTAAATAAAATAATAAAATAAGAATAATATTATAGGTAGTTACCTAAGTGGTAAAATACGGGCATGATGTTATGCGAACAATTTTTATTACGATCTACTAAATCACCAACATTCTCTAGTCGCTCAATTATCATCTGCCCCAATCACAAGTGATCCTATATCCGTAAATTTACGAATAAATAAATTTAAAGCAATTAACATACTTATATATTATTATATACTAAAAATAATTTAATAAGTTTATATACTCATACACTAAGCAGTTATATCTATACATATATTTACAAAACGCATCAAATCATTTTACTTGAATTAGGTACCTTTTACTTAGCTGTACTGACCAAGAATCAGGGTCGGATTGGACAAAGTTGGATCACTGAATTTTCATATCAAAAACCTACAACCATGTATTATGTCTGTGCAAGTCCAATATTTAGTCTCAATTTCTTTAACTCTTAATATATTTTGGTTCAGCAACTCCTCGTGACTTGAATAGCCCAAAATTGTCGAAGCCCATCGAGGTAGGTACATACAAATATTCCGGATATAATGATTTATGTATAGAAAAAAAATTCTATTTGAACGAAGAAAAGTTAAAAAGAGTTGCGGAAAACTTTTATAAATTGCAAAGAAGAACAGTAATTGAAGAAACAATAAGATTATTTATAAATATAAAAACTAATGTTTATTGTTAAAACGTCTTTTAAACGAAATAAAAACAATAAAAACAATAATAAGAAACAAATACTATACATAGTATTTGCAAAAAATAAACAGTTTAATGTTTGATGTTTATTACTTCCTTATATTTATTAAAAGAAAATTAATAACAAACGTTACTTAGCCAACATATTATTTTATTACTATTCATCATAAATTATTGTATAAAATAATATAAATAAGTTTGCGTTTTATATCATGTCTTCTATAGCCAACATACGACAAAAAGAAATAGTACTTACTACTAAAGTGTACTGTAAGTATTAAATAAGTATAGCCAATGGCGTAGCAAAAGGGTGTGGTGAAGTGTGCCTACGAAAGTAGTATATTTTTTATTCTATCTTCAAAAAGACATTTTTTTCATTACACATTTTGAAATGTGTATGACTTTATTCATTTATACCAGTGGCGGTTTTGGGGGTGAGGCAAGTGAGGCGGCGCCTCATCTAAAATTTTGTGGTAAATATAGAATAATACTCAAAATGTGAACTTCTTGGTTCACTAATAGAACATATTTCGTTAATAATTTTTAACGTATTTATGACTTTGTTTGAGGAAAAATGCTTCTTCGTTTCACTTTAATTTGAATTATTATTTATTATTTTATTGTACCTATCATTCCGTGTATATTACCAAAAATATCGATAAGCCGATAAGAAATGCACGAAACAATTATAGTACGTAAACGAACGACGGTATTTCAGCGTATTTCAAATTACGTCAGAGAGGCACCGTTTTACGTCGCCACAGATTTTGTACTCGTGTACACAAATTACACACACAACGCGTATGTACGCGAATGCACGCGACTGGTTAATTAAGTAGAACTACGCATGCGCAATAATCATAGTGAGGCACGTTTTGTCATCGCCTCTGCGCACTGAAAATAGATTTACTATTATAGTCAGTGTCAACCCGCAGCCACGGCTAATGGTACTGCGGCAGTGCGGCACGTTCAACAAAAAAATAAACAGTCAATTGTTATTGTTGTAATGCATGTGTGTATGTCACTATATATAATTAAAATTATATTATATTATAGCAATTTTTATATTTTTGAATTCCATTCTTACTATTTAATTTTTGTTATGGTAGTGGGGGAGGGGGGGGGGGGTTATACATAATTCGCCTCACTAAAAAAATACAACCAAAACCGCCACTGATTTATACACACTCCGTGTCAATTTATAGTGAATGATAAGCCTCGGAACACGGACGCCAGCAACTTTGGACCCGCGAAAACTTTCAACGACGCCGGTTATGGACTTAAACGACCGGACGCCGTAGAGAGTATTTCTGGACCACGGGCCACAGCGCGAGGCGGTGGTCAATAGCAATCGCAATCAAATCGCGAGTGTGTAATTGGTCGGTCACCACCGGCGTCCGATCGATTTGTACATAGGTATTATACAATATATTACGACTATAAACCGTTACAAAAAAAAAAAAAAAAAAGAATAGTAATAATACATCATAATATGACGTGCACGCATTGTGTGTATTATTGTATAACACAATACTCGGCTTGTCCGGCGTATTCTATAGACGATTTGAATACGTTTATGCGTAGAGCAACACGATAATGACGATATTGTACGATATCATAATGGCCAATCGATGTGTTTCAACGTACTATCTGCAACCGATTTAACTCGACATCCGGTGTAAGTATACCGTGTTGACCGAGAACATACATAGCCAGTTGAACGGATATTTCTAGTTGAAAGTCTCTTGAAGAATAATGTCGAATGATTATGTTTTGTTTGTACATTTAAATCGTTTAAAATGATTATAACTATTGAAAAAATAATTATTTTGTAACGTGTAAGTATACCATATTTTGGGAAATTAAAATTCACTGAAACTTATATTATTGCGCTGGTAGCAGCCAACAGCCAGGTCGGTGTAATATAATACATTTATAGGTAATCGTGTAAAATGCAGTGTTTGGTATAGTTACGTAACGAAAATTACAAATTACTTATTATTTGTCTGGCCTGCGAACTCTTTTTGATTTGTGTACGTGACCCATGGGTCCAAAAAGGTTGCCAACCACTGGTCTATAGTGTACGGCAGTAATATTATTGACATATTGTCATTATGTGACGAACATTGATAAGTAATCGTGCTTTCTTCCAAAATAGGTTCAGTGAACAAAACGTGAACAAAATTGTGCATGCGAAACTTCGTTGATTGACATAATTGAAATAAATAGAAATCAAATACACGGTATCGCGTTATAGTCGCTAGTCGCTACACTCTAGCATCGCGCTAGATCTATAATAGTTAAATAAATTATGATTACATTAAAATGTATGTTATTATTCACAAGTTATGTATGTCGTGAAGTGACGTGGTATTTTTTTTTACGTTAAACGAGACTACAGTATATTATAGACAAAATCGGGAAACTAAAGAAGTTATGTAGAAAAACTTAAAAATCTAAAAAAAAATATAACTTTAAGAGTTAATGTTAATATAAGTAGTATATTAAGATTTGTAGGTATATCTGTAAATATGTGTACTGTGTAGGTATACTGTACATGGACGTCACCGGTATCCGTCAAATTAGAAAAAACGTTATTTTCCGCCAGTTATAAATTATAGAATTTTAAGTTTGGGAACACATATTATACGTAAAGATTTACTAATATTAAATTTTTAGTTACTATAATATTATTTAAATTTCAATCAATAAATCCAGCTATGACTATTGTTATCAAAACTACAAAAATATAACACTGTATTCAGTAAATAAGCAAATACAATAATCATTTTACACAATAATATGTACCTATACTTAATATATTTATTATTTTTATTTATTTTTCATACACAATTAAGTGTTAGTAATTTATTACTTTTGAATAATTATATTGAAATTAGTGATTGTTCTAACAAAAATAATTAATTTCATAGGAATAAAATGTTTTTTCGAAAGACTAATTGTGTTGGTATTTTTTTTTATATGTTTTTTCTTGGTAATTTTTTTTTTAAAAATTTAAATAATATATTTATAATATTATTCTACTTATTATAATAATTGAAAAAAATCGTGCATAATGATTTAAATAGTTGTAGCCTTGTCGGTGTACAATTATTATTTAATTACTTGTATACAGAGTGTAACAGAGATATGACAGAAAAAAATTGCTACTTAAACGTATGAAAAAAATTGTTAATATTATATGATATTAAGTATGATTAATTATTTCAAGTAAAAACATTAGAGTTCTAGTTTCCTGCAGGTATGATGGATAGATCTGATAACTTTTTAATATGATTTTCTAACAATGTTAAATGTATGAAACAAATCTTGTCGTTTTTGAATGGATTCTATTTCATATTTAATTATTATAATAGATAGCTAAAATATGTTCAAGATATAAGATGGAAAATTGATACTTAATATTTGTTATGTAATATTTTGAAAATGTTTTGATTTTATTTGGGTTTAAATATTTTTTAAATAACTGTATTATATTTTAAAATAAATATTTTTGGCGATTCATAAGAATTATATTAAATTTTTGTATTTTAAAAATAGATGTATAAATAGATCTATGATCCATGTTTTATGAATATGAAAATAAGAAGAACCTTTCTATTTTACGTATTTTTTAGCAGTGTTTTTCAAATATGCATTACCTACTTACTATAGTTGAATTCCCCATTTGTTTCTAATATTTTTATTTTTACAACAGGATTCCCAAGCTTATTTTTTTCTCCTTTGTATATTTTAACTCGTGTTTAAAATAACCAATTAATTCTAAGCCCGGTATCTTGAGAATAAGTTAAATTTAAATTTGGTATAAGTTGTAAAGGTACCTACATATTTTTTCAAAACTAAACAATATTTTAATAAATTTAATGGTTCTGAAAAGCGGTTTTTAAAACAATAATTCTCAATGGAAGATTATTGATGGACAAACCTCTTCATAGAATCACTAATATACTCATTGTTAATACTATTCATTGTTTGTATTGTGCACTAATTGTTTGACCTTCGAATTCACGTTTTTTTACATAATATAGGTAGGTTACATCCAGTCGAGATAAATCTGTCAGAAACTTGCGCATTTGTATGATAATCATATTATACCCATTTCCTAGTGACATGACGTGTGTTTGGGATGTACCTATTATGCAATACAATAATGCGATTCAAAACATTTTATATTTTTAAATTAAATCCTTTTGTACCAGTCGAACCGTGTCGCGTGCCTGTTAAAGACACTGTCACCAGCAGTTTTCCAACTTCTTTAAAAAATGTTATTGGTATATATATATATACTTATTATAATATGTGTATTATTTATATATAATATTTCACGCGTTACTATCTTTTTTTTTTTTTTACAAAACAATTCACAACTTCTAACTAAATACGACGTATTTTTATTTTATTCATTTAATTTAATTTTTACTAATAAAAATGCCATACGGCTTTTAACAATATAGAATATATTAATGAATGTATACAGTAACATACTTATATATATATATGTTTATAATAATTACGATGAATAACTTATACATTTTTCAGAGTACTGAGTATGTCCTTGAATATGTGTAGTGCATAGATAGGTGAAACGGTGGCAGATTAATACCAACCGGAGAGATATGAGAGAATTTCGATGTTACTAATATTAGACAGTTAGTTATATCAAGTACAATATTTAACGTATATATTGAATTAAAATGTTAATACAATATATTTTACTTAACCGATGATTTGATAGCAATACGCACGGAGCAAGCGATGAAACGAGACTACATCGGTACACAGAAGACCTGGGGACAATAACGAGACATGTCCTTTTTTATTTTTATTCAAAAAACATTTTAAATTTGAAAAAAAAAAAATTAAAATTTTTAAAAAAATGGTAGATTTAAGTTTTAGGATACATACAACGTATACACTTATGGGTAATGCTTAACTTTTAATAATAATTTAAGGAAGCAATAAAAACTTGTTTGGACATATCCGATTGTTGCACCAATCGATTCAGGTTTGTTTTCCTATTTTATTACGTGAAACTGTGATTTTGACCAAAACATGGACATGTCTCGTAGTTGCCTCCAGGTCTTCATATTATGTAGCGGGTCGAAGAATAATAATAATTATGATTATTATAAATGTTGTCAAATATTCAAAATACAGTTAATTCCATTCGGTGAAGCGCCGTGATAGTACAGAATGAATGTTAAATGACTCATGTTTCAAGCCATCTAGGATATATTTTAATATATCATTTATATATATATATACGTATTTAATAAATAATTAATCATAGTAAAATATAAATACTGTATAATGATGTTTCATATCATTACAAAGTTGACAACGTTAATAAGTCATTACGGTTTGTTATGACGTAATTTCATAACTAATATAATAATAATATCTATACTAAGGTATTTACATAAAAGAATATACCTGTATATTTATTAAAATTTCATTCAAATATTTTATGACAAGTGAAATTTTCAATTTCAGAAGCCTTAAAATGCAGTATGGTATATAAATTTACTTATGTCAAATGATTTCCCAAGACTAAACCATTATTAATTCTTTTTCACTGAATTTAGATATTGGTATGTTATACACCAATACACTTAGTATGCATCATCATTTATGCTATTGTATCAACTCGGAAATCTTTTATACATTATACCTGTATATAAATTGTAAATTATTGAGTTATATTCATCATTTCAAAAAATTATATGATTAAATAACTGCATTTAAAAATTATACTGATGCCTTATTAAATTATTTTTTTTTTGTTCTTAAAATGTTGTAGGAAAACATATTATTATGCATGTATGATTTTTCATAGTGAGTTACAGGGAAGTGTTAGGATGATACTATATTAAATTTGCTTTAGTCAGATATTCAGGTTAGCGATCTAACCTTAAAGGTTATTTAATTTACTTAGTACCAGATATATTTATTGAAAAAAGACGAATAGATACAAGTTAACTAGGTTTACATGGTACTTTTACATCAATATTATAAAAAATTGCTACGAAAACTGAATTCTTAACGAGGAATAAATGCTAGAAAACCTTATCGATTTATATTTTTATATTTATTTATTATTTATGTATCAAATTGTCGATCAAAACCGTAATGACTTCGATGTCATAAGCTCATAACTTACGATTACCATATCATTAAATTATACTGTAGTCATAGTTTAACATTAAAATTTTAAAATTTGTATTTGGGCTCGAAATGAAATATTTATTTATAGAAAGAGAGAGAGAGAAAGACTTGAACTTGTTTAATGATTTAATAATTCATTTTTAAAATATAATTTAATAATTCTAAATTAATATTTAAGTATTTAATAGACTAAATAATATATTTATAATATCATAGTTTTAACATATATAAAATATTTTAATTTTTCCTCAGATGAACAATGATTTTTAAATACATTTTTATATAATTAAATAGGAATGCTGCATTGTCAACCAAAAAATTGTTACAATATTGTGTAAAATATAGGTAGGTATAATGTATATACACGTAACTAACTATTTATAATTTAGATACGTATAGAACATAGAATGTACCTATACGTACAATTTAATATTTTCAACCGAATCTAAGTGGTTATTTTCTGTAACCTTAAAACGCATACGATAGCGTCTAAAATGCGTAGTGTATAACCAGCTCAATAGCACACTCGGTTTAACTTGGTCGCATAAGGATTTCGATGAAAAATCACGATCGCATGACATCCTACTGCAATTAGGTACTCCCCGAACGTTATCAATATGAATTTATTGGTGCTTTGTGAAGTATAAAACGCATAAGTATTTCAATAATGTATTAATGTATTTCGTAGTTGATTGAAGTTTTTAAATTTTCATCAATATCTATCAATATCGTTTCGATGGCACTGTATTTGGCAATATTCTATCAGCTGCAAATTATTTAGAATTGGCTGAACATCACTTTGCAGCATTTTTCACTCCCTAAAAAGTTAGAAAAACTACTTTTTATGTTATAAAAATATATATCATTACTAGCTATTGCAGTAATATCGTTGGCCTAATTTAATAAAAAGTTGTACAAATTAACATTTACTGCTAAACTTTTGTGGATTTTTAAACTATTTTTAATTAAGGATTATACTCTTTAAATTTATTATATTTTCCCCTGTTTTACTGCTATAAATAACAACTTTCTTTATTAAATTCTGGGTGATTCCAGGAATTTATTGGTTGTAGATAATGCAGAATGAAATGCGCTGTTTTTAATATTTTATTTAGGTACATATTTTTATAAATAATTTATAGTCTTGTCCTCATATAAAGGTAGAAAGACCTAGTTAAATAATCCAATAAATGATTGCATTTCTATTTGTATTTATTTATTTTGTTAAATGACATAATGTATTATAAAATTATTGCATGCATTAAATTATGTAGGTAATATCAGGAAATTGAATACATGTGTTTATAACTATTTATTTATTTACTCGTACCCGTATAATTATAGTTTATAATTACCTATAGTTATGTATTATATATGTGTGATTTTTTATACAATTAAATTTATAAGTCATTATTTTGACTATTAGTTTAAGTGTTTTAATAATTTTGTACAGCCAACATTTTTTCATCAGTTAAATAACATTTTTTTTTTCATTAACTCTTAACATTTTAATTTTGTTTAAATACATTAATATGGCTATTTTAAAACGTACGTAATGATACCATATTTATATGTGCCAGTACAATAGTACGAGTACGTATACATTTTGTATATTTGGAATTTTATAAGCTAAAATAAATAAAATAAAAATTAATTCTATTTTCTATAGTTATATTCTTAATTTATAATTTGTCTATACATATTTTTAATATGAATTTGATTAGATTGACTTGTCATCTTTAAATTTGGCTTGGTATAACTACATTGAAATCGATTATGTATTTCTAATTGCAACCATCATACATCACCATAACCAATTTTCATATAACTGAAGTTTTTTAAGTAAATTTTGTCCTTTTTATTTGAATGTCGGGTTACTCTACTCACTTTAAATACGTCTTGATACATTGAAAACATTTGTTTTTTTTTTTTTTTTATAAAGTAGTATTTTACTGTAACTGCAATGATTGATTTTTCGGTTTAATTTTTGATTGCTCAAAGAATAATAGATGAGCGTGTACTCAATGAACTCACACTATGATATATTACCCGATGATTTTACTATTTTACAACAATGCAACAATATATAATATAATATGCACCATAAAATCCGATCATTCTTTGTCTAAAAAACTCTGCTATTTGTTTTGTATTTGCTTGTGTATGTGATTTTTAAGCCATCGCTTGCATTGCTGCTCGTTAAAGGTAACCACATAAAACTCGTGCATTTGAATTTATACTACAAAAACTCTCGAGAATTTAAAACAACAAAATCGTTTTTGAATGTGATAAGTCGTTTTATTGTTCACTGAGGATCTGACTTAGAATATGTATATCATAACAAATAATCATATATTTATATGATTTATATGTAACTATTATTCTGTCTTCGCTGAATAAAATCGAAAAAAAATCATAACTCAATGATGTTTATTTTTCATAAAGCTGTAACATTTTTTACACGTTAGGTAGATATATAATAAATTCGTAATTGAGAAATGAACTCCACATAAGACTCGTCTGAAATAATTATCATGATTAATTGTTTTTAGGTACACAATGATAATTCTGAAATTTTCCCATAGCAATCAACAGACATTATGGTCTACCCTGAGTATAAATAATATAATAGGTACTTTTATTTTCTATAGTACTATAGTAATTAGTTACATAAATACAGTAATTATTGTATTTTAACTAGTTATTATTAACTTATAACTCAACTACATACTCTGTAGATCAATATGTGAATAGGTTCGTTGCATAATAATTAGCTTTAAATTAATTTTTAATATTTTACTGCGTATTGCGTATAGTATATATTATATTATGTATAATTATAGGTAATACGTGAAGTGGATTCTTCAAATAATATTTTTTGAATTAATTACAAATAAATATACAACTATAACCATATAATCTTAATTTATCATTAAAATATTCATTATTTGCATTTATTTGTTAATAACGGATACAACTTTAATAATAGCGGTAATCTTGTTTGTCTCTCCATTCTTTTTGAGTATATTTATTTTTATACTTTTGACAGTTATCTCCAAGTAACTACTGAATAACCATTCAGTTATTCAATAAATAATTATTTGTGATGTATATATATACATACATACAACACGAGTATTATGCAAGAATATTTTATTTTACGAGCAATAGAATTTATAATAATTTGCTTAATCATTTATTTTGTTTTTATAAGGTTTATTTTCTTTTAAAAATAATATCTTTTTAAAAGTAATATCATATTATTAGTAATTAATCATGTAAATGACTTGCTTTTAAGAATTTTTTATTGTAATTTATTATTATTATATAATTCTTAATATTATATTTGATTAGCCATATGCTAGCGGTAACTATTAAACTAAATATGTAAAACATGTATGATATACCTACATATAATGTATATACTATGAGATACATAATATATTAACATATTGTATAGATATGTTTCAAAAGTATTATTTTAATGTATTGAGTATTTATCAAAGATATTTTTTATGAAATACTCGATAGATTAAGCACGTATTGCAGAATAAAATATTTGAAACTTCTTATGACTGTAACGAAAAATAATATACAATTTTATCGAAATTACTGCTTAACCCTAACAGTGATCAGCTAACTCAGCTATGATTTCATCATGCATCTCTGACAATTTTGAGTCATAACAAAAATAAAAATTGTTTATTACGAGTAGCCAGTGAGTACGTTCATTATTCTTATCAACCAGCTAGTATAATGATTGTGAACCCCTTTTATTCAATATTATTTTTTTACTGATGTATACATACATATATATTGATTATTGACTATAGTGACGTTACTAGTTAACATTTTTTTAACCCTAGAGCACACGCTTCACGGCCAAAAAGACCGGGCTTTCAGAATTTCGTTCATTGCTTTAAAAATACAAAATATTAATCTAAACCAACCTGGGAACCTTCTAATTAAATGATTATCTAAAATTAGATACAACTCCCAATTGTATACAATTCGATTTCTGTACTATAAAAGGGTTCAATGTTCATTATCTATTAAAAACCGGCCTAAAAGACTATGTGCGTGTCATACTGTGATATAACATTATATGTAATAACATTTTTATGAAAGTTTAATTTGTTTATATTAAGTATCAATAAAAATATTTGACAGTTTTTATTTATTTAAGAGAAATAAAATAATGATTATTTGAATTTATCGTGTTTTAATTGATACATTTCAATACGCGGTCAAAAAACCGTGTGCGTGGAATCTCGTGAATATTTTTAATGCGTGTAATCTAGGGTTAAATATAATTTAGGTATTGACTATAATAATTACAAAGTAACCTTCTGCTTATCGATTTCACTGAAATTACATTTACATTTAGCAATGTATTTATAAATAAATATCATAAGTCTATATTTATTGAAAATTAATCAAAGTTATCTTTGATTTCTTAATAACCTAAATTATTCTGATGTTACAAGTGTTTTGTGTCTACATTATTATAGTCGTATATATGATCTAAATTGTATTGCCAATAGTTGACATAAAATAATTTGCTATACTTGTATTTATATTGTATTTTATATTTTATAATTTAAACACTTTAAAAAAAATGTATGGAATATTTTATATCATTCACTATTTGAAATAGCAATTTCAAATCTATTATAAAATTTAATATTTAAATATAATGAATAAAACATTTTGCCGAACTCTGCACAGCATTCTACTTAATGTTAAATAAACCAATGTATTATAGAATAGGTAATTTAAATGTATCCGCAGAAGTTCAAAAGAAAATAAACTAGGTAAAATATCTCGGACTTACCCTAGACAAAAGTTTAACCTGTGACGACCACGCTCAAAATTAAATAAAATCAACTTCCATAATATTGCACCTCCTATAAGACTACTTTAACTACAGACATCATATACTCTTGATTTCTATTATTCATAGACATAATTCCTTAAAACTTTGTTAAAACATGTTTATATTTTCTAGTTACATTTTTATTATGGATTTAAACCCTGTATATTTGCTTATCATTTCTATATTATTATTTCTTATATTAATAATATATTAATAGAAACTCACATTTGACATATTACATGATTGCTTATTGTGCATTATACAGTAGAATAAGTTTTATCTAAATTTAAATTTAAATTTATGTTAATCTATATTGTTTTAATATTAATAACGTATAAAATAAATTTGTATAACATTGACATCATGATAGAATCGAATGAATCGTAGATACAAATTAATTATTAAAACAATACCGAAGAAAGAAGACAGCGACTTAGTGTATCGCAGTATTAAAATTTAAAACCTATGGTTAGCTACTGCAATCAATATATAATGATTTAATAAAGCTGTGTATAAACCACTTATAGAAATTTATTTACAACTGTTATAGTTTAGATTCAATGAAATAATTATTATAGTCATTGGTTTATTTAGATAAAATCCAAAGATTGTTTCTTTAAAGGACTATCTCTATTTAATTTTTGAACTCGGAAAATACTGCATATAAAATCCACGAAAGTTAAATCGTAAAAAAATATTACTTTTGTACCTAAAAGCATAAATGACATCATTTCTCGATATTAAATTTAAAGTATCTGCATGTGACCAAGATTTTTATGATTTCAGAGAGTTTAATAATTATTAAACGATTCATGAATCACAGTGTTAAAGATTTCCCCATGTAAAAAGTGCTGTTCAATATTATTTGGTAGGTAATAATAATACGTAAAACATATATTATTATTAGTATTATTTTATTGTTACTATAATTATTAATTATTATGAATATTAAATTTAGATTTAACTGTCGAATATTACTAACGCAGCAGCCGTCAATACCACCGATATTACACGTGAAAAACATATAATTATTAATTATTATAAGTTTATTACTTAGTTTAGTTTCCAATATATTGTGAGCACGTTCGCTAGGTTTCACAGGAGTCAACCTTTTTATGTATTGTTTCGACATCATAATAATAACGGTAAAAAAATATTATTAAACAACATAATATCGCGTGGATTGTGGGAGAATCGCTTTATTGACGTATTTTTACTTTTTATTATACTTGCACGTGTACCTATATGCAAACGCGGTCTTATAAAACACAACACTCATCCATTTTATTTAGTATTTTTATTAACATAACTATTTTGTAAAGGACACCCAATTGCATTTCATCGTTAAGTATTAACAGTACTGTTATTTTATCGTAACTATTGCATGAATCATCATATTTACCACTAGAAACTCTTAAGGAAGTATAAAAAATCCCAAAACTTTGAAAATAAAGTTTTTACATATCATTAAAAATTCCAAGAATCGAAATTTGAATATATTCGTTAATAAATTAAAAACAGGAGTGAGTACGACTAGTAAATCATTCTTTATAAAAAATAGTATTATCTAGGCAAGTATAATTTATAACATTTTTAGAAATTCTAATCCGGTGTTCAAGATACGCAAGATATTTTTTTTTCGTCAATTTCAAGGACCCAAAAAGTGTACTAAGCTCATTATTTAAACAGTACAGAGACATTTGCATTTGTGGATAACGTTTTTTCTAATTTTTTTTAAGTCAAAACCTATTATTATTATTGACAAGATATAAATAAAATATGAGAGTTGGGTCAACCTATTTTTCCTTTAAGAGAATCCTGGTTACTTATTTATAAATGTTTAATAAATGATTCGATACTATATATTACTAAATATACATATTTTTTAATACTTGTTTATTGACGTTATTTTCAACCTAAGAAAACTATGTCTTAAGATCGTAGAATGTGTTTTAGTTGTTAATTAAATACAAAAACATATTCCACGATTAAACTTATAAAATAATAAGCTGATACAATTATTATAGATAAACAATAATATTAATTCTACGTTAAAACCATCATAAACCCAAAATAATTTCACAAAATATTCTCGGACTTGTTAAATGTTGTTGGACGTATGTTGAAATTTGTTTTATGCTTTTTTAAAAGTCATTCAACTTTAAAGTTTATAATGCCCACTAAATGTTCAGAACAATCAGAACTATACATATGTAAAACAAAATCTTATAACTCAACCAACAATAGTCATACACAATTGTTGGATATTGTTGGAAATTTGTTGAAAACAAGTTTATAAGTTTTTCATCCAAAATATTTGTAGAGCTAACTCCACAATCAACACTTAAAACTCATTCAATGTTATACATATAGCATCGTAAGACGACGTTGTCGGGTAAATATTAAATAACTTCTTAGCTTATAGAGTGTAAAGTTGAAAAGTTCATTAACTATATAAGTGTATTTAAAATAAATATTAGAAAACTTTCAAAAATTATCAAAAAGTTAATTCAATCTCCAAATTAAACCCATGAACAAAGTTTTTATTTTTTGAATAATAATATAAAACTATCAAAATCTGGCAATACTAATATACTATGGACATGATCGTTTTTACTGTAAAGTCATTTTTAATCGTTAAATTTGTTTGGTTTTAAATATTTTAATTTTCGGTATCAACGGATTATCAAATAAACGCACGCTTAACGTAACTATAAATTGCTTGAATTTATTTTTTTTAACTAATAACTGACTCCGATAGCCTTAAACACGCGTGTGAATATAAAATTAATACACTTTTATTACTCTGTGTACTTAGTGTGAGTAGTTACAATTATTTTTATTTTAAGATTGGTATGCCACAACCGGCTATCCATATGCGCTCCACTGTCGATCAGTGGATAATTTTCTCTATATTACTGAGAAATGAGAATGATTTGAATTTATAGTATTGTTATAGTTTATAATTTTTAAATTACAACTCTTAGTCCCGCCATCTTGTATCATTTTTCTGTTCGGTGACGTGTATTCGCTTCACAGTTCACCAACCTTTCGAAATACATCTAGTTAAGCTATAATACACCACTTAAAAACAAAGGGTTGCCAGTAGCTCGTTGGATATTCATAGGTATTAGATGGGTGTACGAAGCGTTTGGTAACTGAGTGCGCGTAATATTATTTTATGCCCTTGAACCGACCAAAATAACAGTAATAAAATCGTATAATCGTGAACACGTAATTCACAAGGCGATGAAACTCTTCATTTTCATCCACAATGCTATTTCCATTATTCTTGTATACTACACAATAGTGTAATTTATACATAATAATAAAACATATTATATTTTAGTAATTAAGATTTTATTCAATGTGAGTTGCACAACGATATGGAAAAGCAAAAAATGTATTTTACAACAATGTGTCTGGAGGTATTATATAATATTATGTGCCTCTAAATGAAACTCAAACATTAGCAGTGGTTTTTGTATTTTCATTTTAATAACTTACATAAAATCCATTAATAATTTATGAACATTTCTTAGGACATAAGACACGTGAACATCGACACGTGGTTAGGTGTTGTTTGCGCCACACAATTATTTGGATGTCGCAAATAGTTGATAATAATACGGTGAAACTAATATCAGAGACTAGGTCGCTGAATTTTTTTTTTTGCTATGTGAAGTTGTCAGCTATTTAGAAGGTTCAGTTTGAAGAAAGTGTATAATTGCCACTCACGAATTATTATTATTATTACTACTTTTTTAACTTAGGTATTTTGATATTGAATTTCCTGTATGCTGTGTGGCAATAACACAATTATTGTATTAATATTCATCTCTAATACCGTTTTGATAACAAAGGATGCCACCCTATAATATTTTATTATTTTAAATGTGCGCAAATCATCACGGCTCATTTATTTTGTACGTGTGCACTGTGCGCTAATCGCTATGGTTTATGATTATTATTATATTATTGAGGTTATATTCATTATATATCCGACTGTTCTGTACATAATTTTTACTATGTATACCTACAGATAATTGCTGGCCAATATACGACCCGACATATTGTGAATTCTTAATACTTTTCCATTATAATTTTAGATTCTGAACAGAGCGAAGAATGTATTGATTTTACAATGATATATGTTTTTTTTTTACACGATAAAATACTTCGATTTTCAACTCTGAATATGGTTTTAGAATATAAATTAGATTTAGTTTGTACTTTAAAAAGATCAAAATTAAAAATTTCTAATATTATTCAAAAATAAAAACAAAAAATGAAAAAAAACTGGACATTTTTACGCAAAATCTATTTTTTACAAAATTGATTAAGTATTTTTGTTATAATTATTAGAAAATCAAGATTTGTAAATATTTGGAAGTTTTAATAAATATTATCATTATCATTTTCTATACATAGTTTAATTTTCAAAATATTCCGATTTTTTTAAAGTATTTATAGGCATGAGTAATTCTATACATATTTGTATATAAGTTGATTAAAAATCCCACATAAGTTGTTTTTGTTTTTATATAAAAATTATAAAAGTACATAGCACTGGTTTTTATATTATTTTAAAGTTAAAATGTTTGCAGCATTTTCAAAATTATAAACATTTTTAAATTAAAAGTATTTTATAATTAAATCTTAATTATGTTTATAGCTTTAATATGAAAATGTTCTTTATAAGTAGTTCTTAGTATGGCTAAAAAATCTAAAAAAATATACAAACACAATTTTTTTCTATACATTTTTAATTTAAATGTGGAAATAATAACAAATTTAACCTAGGACAACGATGGTAATTATTTTGTTAAGACTCAAAAAGATTTTCGTGGACTTTAAACTTGTATGTATATTGGTATTAAGAACTTATTAAGGCACTGTAGGCAATGAAATTTTTAAATTATATCGAATGATTTTAAGATATTATCTACTTATTTATACTATGGTCTATGGTTCTATTCACATTGTTTTACGGTATTTTTAGTTAAAAGTAAATTAACTCAAAAATTAATAACAATAAATAATATGGTATAAATATATATTATTATAATAATTAAATACTAATAATATACTAAACGCAGTATTTTTGGGAAATATTGTATCTATCTAATGTAATACTAAAAGTAAAATAAATTACTTTAGTAATAATATCATAAATATAACAATATCATTAAATATGTTTGGTAATAGATTGATAGACTGTCTCCACTCAGAATTGTTTTTTGTACACAATGATATAGTATTCAAATTTAATACAAGGACCCACTCGACACCTAATGTATAGCATTAGGACATTTGGTTTGTGGTACATGTTTTTTAAAAAGACATTATTACTTTAATTAAATTTAAACTAATTTGTACAGGTTAATATTATTGGTAAAAATATTATATTTTTTTTCATTGTATCTTCGTCTGGAAAATTTGTAATTAGTTCAGGTGTTCAGGTGTTCAGGTATGCCGTATATTCTTCAGGCTTTTTGTGTCTCGACATTCCATGAAAATATGTTTAATATTATGTAGAATAGCCGCATACTTGACATATTCATGGTGCCTTTTTTTCATAAGATGGACGTGTGTACAATGCGTATGACCAATTCTAAGACGATTTAATACAACTTCATCTATACGGTTCAGTGTCTATGGTTTATTCTATTTTTCTGTTCTTTTTATTTCATTAAATTTATTTCACATGCTCAACTATTTATTTTGCCATTTATTATTATTATTATTATTGTTACCAGCTAAAATAGTTGCATTACATTTTCCTTTATTATTTTTTCTTTTATATTGAAGTTGGACTAGAAGGGCCGTATATTGTTATTGTCAAAATTAAAGGTTATCATTTATTTAGATTTAACCCAAAAATACAAACCCATCTTAATTGGCATGGCTCATTATTCAACTACTGTTAACCGAACTGTTAACCGAACTGTTAACACACACACACACACACACACACACACACACACACACACACACACACACACACACACACACACACACACACACACACACACACACACACACACACACACACACACACACACACACACACACACACACACACACACACACACACACACACACACACACACACACACACACACACACACACACACACACACACACACACACACACACACACACACACACACACACACACACACACACACACACACACACACACATACAAACACGCACATGCACATAAACACGCGCGCACACACATTCCAGTTGGTGCAGTAAGCGCGCATTTTATATCAATGACCGGGACGCGTATTAATATTATATATTCTTTACCTGTCCAAGTGCACCTTTTTTTTTATTTTTAAAACTACGTCTACAATTTAAAAGAAGAAGTCCTTCGTCATTAATAATACACAATACATAGGTATTGTATATAATTACTAAAGTTGTAGTTGCATAATATGATAACTCCGAACACGACATAGGTTTATAGTTTTAAGAATTTAAGTCAAAAGGGCAATGACATAGTATTTAATTTCTTGTCAATAATTATTTTAAACCTTTATTTATTATCAAATATAATAATAGGTCGAGACAACACATAAGAAAAAAATGTTGTGTGGCCTTCATTGGCGTAAATACGGCGAGAAAGGATGGCTTTTGATGTACATAACATCATCAAAAAACCGAATCCCTTTTATGCTAGCTGTATGTATATTTTACCTAAGATAAATCCTATTGCACAAGTATATTGTTATTCATAAGTTATATTATATTTTGTTATGATATATATATATATATATATAAACTACTGAGCGTTTGAGTATTATTTTACCGTGGAGCAACGATTTCGTATAATGAATAACGCACGATCGTGTTGCGAGCCCTCTCCCATCATTACCAAATATATAAGCAAATTGTTCAATTTGAGCAAAAAAAAAAAACAAGGAATTCGTATGAATATGTAAAACCCCCTATTAACCTGAACTCACTAGACTAATATATTTTGTGTTACCTTTTGAAAAAAAAAAGCATCTGTATAATGAATAATAATTTGGTGTGAATATTTAAATATTATGTCATTATTTATTTCCACGTTTGTATTCATATATCTATGTAAATTGTACTTATATTATACATAATTTCATAACACAATGGTTTTATTGAGAAAAATTATCGTCGTTGAAAAATTATCTAACTATATATAGCAAGTGTTTTAAATAATTTTAGTTATATGTAAATAATGTATGTATATCAATCTAGATAGTTATTTCAAAGAAACAAGAGTATAATATAATTTGTTTTAAAGGTGTAAATGTGTGTTTGTGTATAGATGTGGATCTAAAAATCGAAAACAATGAAATGAGAAGTTTACATATTTTCAGAATAAATACAATTATAATTTTATTACATAATAGATTATAAATAACATTATTAATAAGATTTTATGATAATATTGACAAATTAAATTTTTTATTTAAATCTCAAATGTATAGATTTTAAATTTGAATACGTATCACGTATGAACTATTGGTTATATAAATAAAATAAAATTTCAAAAGGGGAAGGGAGTAAGCCCCTTACCTCCCCCCTAGATCTGTGTCTGTTTGAGCACTATTATCGTCTATAACGTTATTAAGAGAATTAAAAGCGAGGCGGATACCTACCCGCTATAATATATTTTACATCAGTAGTAAAAATTTGCCCGTGTATAATATTTAATAGTGTATGTGTATTACACAGTTATATGGGATCTTGTCTTAAACTGTCATGCATTTTCATCCAATGAGATTGTCTACCACAAAGTCGTTGCGTTTTTTTGTGCTCTTACACTCGTGTGCTGGTTTCGGTGACGTTGGACGTTAGCGGTCCGTACTATTGGATGGGCGATAGGACTATATTAAGCATAGATTATTATTGAAGATTATCTATTGCTCGAACAACAGGTAAAACTGTTTATCGATCGCGATTTAAAGTTTTATACCGCGTAGTTTCGGAACACACATAAACTGGATCTTTGGTGACAATATTCGTATTGTGGTCGGCAATTTTATTGACCGTTAGTCATTTATTTAAAACCGAAAACATTTTACGTAGGCTGTTCTCTAGCATTACGATTTACAAGACGATAAAATACTATCAAAAATCACGAAGGCTTGGTCGGGAAATACCGTTTGTAAATTTGTATTTTGTTGTACCTGATTCAACGTACGCTACGAAATGTTTTATGTCGCCGAGGCGTGGTTCATCGTCCCTCTGGCATTATTATTAGTCATCGCGATTGATGTTCGTTTTAACTTAAGCTTATGTAACGATAAGCGATTTTAGACCAGTGTTTTATCAAATTTAATTATATGTATTTATTATTTTAAAACTAAAATATTGTGCACATGTCCATGGGTTGTTAAGATCTTACCATTTCTAAATTATCTTGAAAATATTGATTAGATACCAATTGAGGTTCACAATATATTATAACATTTTAGATTATATTTTATATCTTATAATATAAATTATTATAGTGTTATTATTAATGCAAATTTACGTATGATATTTTGGATTTATATCCAAATAAATGAAATTAAATAAATTGGTTTATTATTTAGGAAATGGTTTGTGTTTTTTAACATTAAATACAATTAAAATATTTCTAATGATTAATAGATTTATATATATTTTTGTATTTTACACTATAGTTAGGTAAAGTATAGTACTCAATCAGTTTAATTAGTATCTAATAGGTTATCAATAATTAATATAAAATATGTATGTGGTAGTGTGATATTATAGAATTTGGTTACAGTGACCTATTCTACGAAGATTCACTTCAAGATCTTCTGTAGCGCAGAATGCAGACCGTGTAGGAACTTATTTTTTCAAATTTAACTTGTGTAACTATTAAAATTTAGAAATAAAAAAAGATTGATTTTTAACTATAGATAACGGAATTGGTCTACAACAATTAGGAAAAATTTAAAATTAAAAAAAAATATTCTACTTGTTCAACCTTGAATAAATATTGCATATTGCACAATCAATAAAACATATAATTGTTGATGTTGCCTATAATATAATGGTTTCGTGTATAATATACCTAATAATGATATAGCCAGTAATGAAAACTAAAAGGTAAAGGAATACGGAGAATATTATACATGATTAATTATACGGCCATAACGTTTAAACGCCTCGCTTATATATTATTAATATGGTATTCTATTAAAGGGTTGCCTATTAAAATGGATACTCTTATAGTTCACTTCACACACGAGGAGTAGGTAGGACTTACTACTCGAATGAACAGCGATGGGTGGACAATATTATACGTACCGATTTCGAGTAAGCATTTCACGATAATGTCTATGAAAATAATGTAACAAGAATAACATATTTTTTTCAAAAGGTATACCCACTGCATCGCGTCCAATCAATGCGAGTGACGCTATGTTTGTGAACAAATCAGATTACCGAAAATACACAATATATTAGTATCAGATAATACGATTGTTCTATCGCCAGTAAATTATATTATTACCATTGTATTTATACATCGTGATGGACATTCTGGACGAGGATAACCACGTTTTAAACATTCGGTTGGCCAAACGTATTGGTCTGTATCAGATTTTGGATCCCGAAACCGTTAAATGTCGCGGTCAAAACGTCTACCACGTTGTCGTGGCACTCGTCGTGCTGTACTTGTGCGCCGTTTCGATGATGTTGAACGCCAGCGGCGTGTATTATTGGACGGACAACGTGGCCATCATAAGCGTAGACTATTTCTGGAAAGCGCAGACCGGGTTGTTCGTCTTCTACAAGATGTGGATCGCCGTCTACCGGTCGAACGACGTGTGGAACTGTCTGTCAGTCACGCGGTACGGTTTCACGTCATTCAGCGTCCGGGACGGACACGTACTGTACCGTTGGCGAGAACGTTCCGTGTGGTTCACGAACACGCTGACCGTCATGTACTTGACGTCGCTGGCGTTTTTCTTGTGCAGTTCCTTGGCGTTCCGCAAAGACGTGTTGCCGGTAAAAAATCACGACGGATCCGTCGGGTATTACCGTCAGAATATTTTGAACTTGTATTTAATCGTGTCCGACGAAACGTACAACACGCACTATTACAAGTTTTATTTCGTCGAATCGTTATCCGTCGTACTGCTGACAATATTGTTTCTCGTATTCGATGTCCTTCTGGTTACACTGTGCTTTGCTCTGTGCTGTCAGATGCAAATGATTTGCTCTGCGTTTGAATCGGTCGGACATAAATCGCCAAGCGGCTCCAATTCTTCCGTCGGTGAGTACGGTATTTTGGGTATGGACATTGCATAATAATATATTGTATACCTACGTACGCATTGTGTTCGAAAATGCATACGCATATAGATGCATAGTAATTTTCAAAGCTCGGAAAGTTAACTCATTTTTTTAAGCGCATAAACTTGAGTTAATGTAGAAAAATGAAAGTTAAGATTACAGTTCAATGTTATTTTATTTTTAAAATCATTTTATAGAGATGTATCTATTTATATTTTAACTCTATTGAAATAGAGGTTTTATCAATTTTACAATCTACAGTTTAATATTCACATATTCTAACGTAGGAAATAAATTCTTTCAAAAATGATTAATATTTATTTTTTTATAACATAAATAATTTTTACGAAACTTAATTTATTTTAAATCCATGAGGTTTATATCAAATTGAAATTATCTTAACGTGGCTTTAATTAAATTAATATGTTAATGTTATTAAAAAAAAAATAACTAGTTAAGTTATAAAATACATTTAAAGAGCTTAAGTGGACATAACAGTTATTTTGTTTACTTGTAGATCGTATGGATGAAAAAAAAAAGATTTCTATCGATTATGATTTAATCTATTATGATGAATTAAAAACAATTATAATGGATCATCAAGCAGTTATGAAGTAAGAAATAATTTTATTTTCATATTCTTCGTCGAGATATATTATAACATTTCATCTATAAAAAAATCAAAAGTAAATATATATTTGTTATTAAAGATTTACAACGATACCGTGGTTATAAAGATACATAATGAATGTTATAAAATTAAAAATAAACAATAATTGTAGGTATTATTTAAACTAAAACTACTAAAAAATAAATATTATTTTACAAACTTATTTAACAATTGCATAAAAATGTAAAATTTTATCGTATTTAATTTATTTCACGCTCATAATCTTAATACCTTGTCGGTATTTATTGAACTGTAATTGAAAATCCATTTCATTGCTGTGTAAAGTGTTTCCAATGGAAGAATCTTTGCTGTGCTCTATGTTTAAAAATTAAATTAAAGAGTGCCAACATTTAATTAATAAGTATTATAATATTTAATACATGATGAATGCGTTAATTAACCACGCTAATCACAGCTAATCACTTTTGCCATGGCTTTTCCATTGTTTATTATTTTTATAGGAAATTTGAAGAATTATTAACTCTATTTCAACGAGTAATGTTGTCACAATTTGTTATTTCATCGATGTCGCTTATCATCATTTGGTTTTTTTTCATATTGGTAAAAAAAATTACCTAATACTTAGATTTAACCAGAATTGTGTATGTTGTGAATGATATTATAATAAATTATGATATATTTTAAATACAAACATTTATATTTGCTTTTTCATTTATGTTTTATAAGTTAAATACCGCGTTTTTTTTTTTTTATTCATTATAGTTAATAAAGATAATAAAATATATTTTATAAGACGTTCAGGTATATAATTAATCATTTCAGTTTGTCTATTGTATATTATTTTCTAAACAGAATAAAATTTATAATATTAAATTTAAAGAAGCTTGCACTTGCTTAATATTTGTAAATTCAGTTATGATGTGATAATCTTATTTAGACTAAAATTATTTCAGAATTTATTTGGCGACGATAGATTGTTAAATTCAGAAGTTACAACAATAAAAATGGTTTCCCTTATTCCTTCATTTACATTCCAGATATACATGGCATGTTATTTATTTGCAAATTTACACAGTCAAGTAATTTTAAATTAATTATTTTTTTTATTATAATAGTAGATGTAGATCAGAAATGTACGTAGTAAGATTTTTATAACGTCTAATATAGCAATTTATTGTTAAGTTAATAGAGTTAAAATTTGCATTGAGTAGTTCAATTGTAATACCAACATAATAAATATGTTTTAAAGAAATTTAACACATACCTATAAAATATATATATATGAATTATTAAGTAATTAGGTAGTTGGTAAAGTATAAAATTCAATTAATTATCACCGTTGAACACAGGCTATATAAAAAATATCAGATTCAGTGAATTACATAATTATAGATTTTTATGGATTTTGTATTAAGGTTTTTAATATTCTTTTTATTTTACTTTTTTTTTGAAGAAAGATTCAGTAATATTTGCATTGTACAGCAGTAATTGGACCGAAATGAATATGAAGTGTAAAAAATTGATATTATTAACAATGCAGATGAATAATGTTTACTATAAAAAGTTTAGATTCACTAAAAATAAAGTTGTAAATTTGGATATGTTTCTTAAGGTAAGTATTCATATTCATATTATTATTATTTAATTATAATAATTATAAAATTGTTGTTAAATGCATTTTTGGAACTAGTCCCTATAATCCCCAACTCATTGATTAAAATAGTTATTAATGTCTGTTTTAAATTTTTAAAAAGTGGACGATTAGTTAAATACTATTCTCACGAATAGAATAAGTAAATTTAACCTCATAATTGAGTAGATTACTGTAATGGATGTGATATTGTGATAACCATTGCATACAAAAAATAATTCTGAGTGGACACAGTCTGTCAAACTGTATGAATAAATATTTTTATCCTATATTTACGTTACTACAAGTAATATAGTTTAATGTATAAATATTCAATAAAAAAAAATGAACCTAAATATTTAAAATATTAGAGGTTATTATGCAAAATTTTTTGAATAATTACAACAAAACAAATAAATTGTTAACAAAAAATTTTTTTCAAGCTCTTATAAAATAAATGTGAATTTGTAATGTTTTTACATTATACTGGGCCTTCTTATATACAATTTTAAAGATTTTTAATTTGGTAAAAAATCTTTTATCAATTTAATAAAATTTAATTAAAAAAAAAAAAAGAGTCAAAATATTTTAAAACTTATATTATCATGTATAAAAAAACGTTAATATATATAATATAAACAAATGGCGAACATATTGAATATCTACTGTCATTGGCTTTTGAATACTACTACTAAAAGTTTTGCTTAAAAATTCAACTTTTTTTTCTAATTTTTCACTAATTATCAAGAAAAGTACTAGGAAATTTTTGCTTTTGATCCCCTAAAATACAAACACCATTTATTTTTCTACCAGAATTATTATTTTAGTTGAATATCTAAGCATTTTAATCGTTCCAAAAGATGATAGTGGATAAGAAAAATTTCTACGCTCAAAATTTATGATTTATAAATAATATTATGTTAGTAAATAATTATTAATCTTTAATATGTATTTTGTTACAGACATTGAGAAATTGCTACACAGTTGTATCAGTTTTAATAAATTGTTTAAAACCAAACTGAATAATTTTTGTTCATGTTTTTTTTTTTTTTTTTTTTTTTTTTTTAATATTGTTTAATTTTATTTTAATTGCTTAAATAAATAAATTTTCATTTAAAGGAATCTCAATAAATAGTTTTTTAATAACCATTAATCCAAAGAAAATTTTTTTCAAAAAGTTTAAATCACCCAGTGACCAATATTATTTAATTGTTATACGATAATATGATGCCTTTAACAATACTTACCTGGACAATAATATACCGGATCATTGACGAAAACATTTTCTGTGGTCCACGATAATATGTTGAATACGTTGAATTATAACCTTACATTATTACGTTACAATTTTACTGAATACTCAAATTAGATCCAAAATTGAAACATTTTATCTATATTTTATAACGAATTTTATACCACAAATACTAATATGAAAATGAAAACAATTTTTGGAAGATAATGAGAGTAGCCTCCTCGTGATATCCTCTGGGTAATTCTAAATGGTGCTCAAAAATATTATAACCTATAAAAAATGATATGTTTATTTTTATTCGGTCTGACTTTACAACTAAATCATTTTTACCTGAAAAAAATACGAACCGATTTACAATCGCCAAAAAAAAAAAAAAAACCTTTAACGCCGAAGAGATAACGTTGTGTGCCGTATCTGCTACACCGACGGTAGCTATTATTTATAGTCAAGCCCACTATCGCGCATGTTGGGGGGGGGGCACTGAATGGTCACTCGGGAGCGTCTAATATTTATCATTATTGTGTGATCGGTCGTGGTGTATATGTCGCATCAAATTAAGCGATTACTTACGCTCAGCCTACTCAGTAGACAGTAGATTCTACTGCAATTTTTTTTTGATATCAGGCACCAGTACACAATCACAGAATAATTAATTTTCATACATTTCATTACCATACATTTTCATACATTTTAGGACGAAAAAATCAGCGTTCTATTCATGACTATTATTTGTTTTTTACAGAACTGGTGTCTTTTCTTTTGAAGTAAAGTGTATGTCTCAACGAACAAATAAAAAGTTAAGAATATTTCATAAAAAAATTGTATGTTTGTGCATTTTAAAAACCTCAATCAGAAATCATATTATATTTGTATTTTATATTTCGCATGATCAATATGAGCAAAAATAAAATTAGGAAAACGTATACAATATTTATTTCAAATATTCTACTATTCTTGCATCTTGATATGTTTTTCAAATTTTTAAATAGTCATTTATAATAATCACTGGCATTTAGTGTTGCATAAAGAAAATAGGAATTAATATTAAATTAAATTAAAAAACATTTTTTTGCCAAGTATAATAATATATTCAAGATTTATTACAAAATGGGTTTCTTATATTTACATAGAATCCAAACACGATACATTTTAACTGTACCCCTATTTACTTGCATACGGTGATCAACAATATTTTGAACTTGTTCAAAGCCTGCTTCTAGGAACAATTGTTTAACATAATATATTATACATATTAACAATAAACGTTTTTAATTCAAATTTGTATCACCTGAAAATAGCTTATAATAAAATTGAATAACTATACATCAAATTGAAGGTATTTAATACCTATCATTTATTTCGTGCCAACAACAAGCGTTGCTCGGCGTATTGTTTAGGCAAAATAGGTACATCACTGCATTGTTCATTACTGCATAATATACATCACAATAATATTGTAATCTGTGTATAAAATATACAGAATCATTCTAGTCGTATTTACAGCTGATACATTGATACGTGATAATTATTATAAACATTAGTATGTCTATAGTATTCATTATACGATAACATGAACTAAAATAGTATCTAAGTTCGTAGTAGTAATAATATAATTTAAACATTGCTCGATGCTCGGCTGAACGAAAATAATATTTGTTCATGTACGTGAAATATTCCACATGATATAGTGTGAATTAAAAATAAGTACATTGATCCTTTAATACATCTTTTTATCGCTATCTAATATATAATGTGATCTCCTGTAAAATAATTAGATCAGCAAAATACGTTTTATTTTAGGACTTCTACAAATGTTTATATCGTGGATTCTTATGGGAAGAAGAACTGCAAATAAAGTAAGCTATTCTAAAAAACATAAAGAAACTATTGGTTAAGATGAAAAATATTCTGATTATTAATCTCTTCAACTGCTCAACCTTTTAACAGATATGGACTATGGCCCAGCATATAATTTACGAAGTAGGACAGCAGACTACTATTCATACATGATTTAAACTGTTTAAACTTATATACTGTGTTTTAAATAATTACTGTGGTACAGTATTTTTTATAATAACAGAAATTACCTAATCATAATAATATTACGGTATTCTAAAGTATAGAAAATACTGGATACTGGCATTTTTTAATTCTTGGTAATTTATAGTGTACCAATAAGCAATAACATCACCAGCCCTGTTGGTTGTAGTATAAATCTTCAAGGCTAAGTTAAATTAATTAGATCAATTAGAATATGTAATAATATATGCAGTGACAAACAGTTTCAAGATCAGTTACATTTTAATCAGAGTGTTTTAGGGAATCGGAAGTAGAGTAATTTTTTGATATGATATTTCAAACTGTATATCAGTGTGTTGGAGTATATTAAACCCCACGTGATCAACGAACACGCTCATAATTTTAAAATGTATCAACGCTTTTGAAAATATTTTTTTTTACACATTTTTCAGTCGAAAAAACATTCATTTTAAATATTATTTGTCGTTATAATTTTTTAAGTTTTTACTTTTTAGGATGATTACATACATTTTAAAATTAATATTCTGTAGAATAATATTTTTTGAAGTATTTTGATATATACAAATCAAAATTCGGACCTGTAGTTTATGAGCTATATAATTTTATAATTAGGATAAACAAACAAAAAAAATAAAGAAAAACTAGAACTTTTACGTGAATCCAATTTTTGAAAAAATTAATTTTGTTGTTTTGATGGAACTCGAAAACAAAAACCATCTGTTCTTGAAATTTTCACCAGATGTTTATATTATCGTATTTTATTTATAATAAAATTATCAAAATATTTCAACTATTTTTAAGTTATTTATAGGCGTAAAAATTATTTAAATTTATAAAAGTTGTTGATCAAAAATTATTTGCTGGGTAGAAATGTTTAAAAATTTAATATGTCTCAGTAGTCGATAAATTTTCAACTAAAAATTATTGAAAATTAATAGTTACAATATTTTTCATAGTAAATATATTATTTTGTAGTTAGGAATTCATATAGATTTTTTTTATATACTTAAGATTTAAAAATTGAATGCAAGCTACTTTATTAGTTATTTAACTTACAATATTATTAACAACAATGCAATATGATAGATATTAACGCCAATTATAATCATAAATACAAAGTATGAAATATTATCTAATGTTGGAAAATAAAAATATTTATTAATTATAAAATTATTATAAAATTTTAATTAGATATCTGGTTTATTTTGACAGTTTCTAATGTCACTGTGTACAATACGGGAATAATATGACTTAAACAAAGTAGTCAGACGAAATTTCATTCAACTTTTTTCTCATTCTGCTATCTCAGTATATTATTTGCCTCATTGATGTGATTTTTAAATAAGTTGACAACAATACCATAAATTTTAAATTATAATAATAAAAATGTATAGTATGATATACATTATTGTCCCTTCGATGCTACAGCCAAGTTACATCGTTGACATAATACATTATTAAACTAAAATCAATATATCAACAAACGATTCATAGATATATAACCTATACTAATATTTACTATGCTTAATAAAACACTTACAAAATATTTAATAAATATCTCGTTCACTGCATGCGTTTGGCTAACACTGATCTGAGACAGTTAGAACATATAATATATATATATAATTTTTAAAACTATATAACTACATAATATTATAATAAAAAAAATTATTTAATTTTTTTTTTATTTGTATCTTAATTTTATTTTTTACAGTAAAGCCTTCATTACAAAACAAAATATGAATAGGTATTAATTGTCTTGGATACTATCTTTTGAAATAAAATAAACATGATTTACATTTTTTTCAATAAAATCATTTTTATACTTAACAGAAATAGTTTATTTATTTGTTATATAATTTTTAATTTGCTATTGTTTTTCTCGCCAAAAATTTGTAAAATACTAGAAAAATTCTTAGAATAGTAATTGTATAATGTATTTAGTAAAGTATATTTTAATTCTTTTATAACGAATTATACTATTGTAATATATTCAGCAATTTTAACTTTTTTAATTTTTTTTATTTTTTTTATTTGAATTGAAAAATTTAAAGAACAGAATAATATAAATATTAGGTAAGTACTGATATTATTTTGATCATTTATAGTCAAATTTACGTAAATTTATATTTTTATAATTACCTATTTAATGTTAACTTAAATATTATCTTATTAACTATGAGTAATTTAGACTTGTTATAAAACTTAATGTATTAAGATTCGTTTAGATTTACCTATGTCAATATAATAATTAGAGTAATATCAAAGTAAAACTTAAACTAACAACATTTCTATATTCATTATTCATTCGTTGTTTTAATCTGATTTATTAAAACCGAAATAACTGTATAACAATTACCCATTGTCTGAAATAAATAAAAAATACATATTATTCATACTTATTTTCGACAAAATTGATTTTTTTTATTAATAATTCTTAATGAACTACACTACTAGTGATATATGGATGATATTATGATAGAAGTATATAATAGTTAATAAAATAAAATAATGCGTAATATTATCGCGATTATTTCGCGTAATGAAACTAAAATTATAAATATTAATAATTATTTTAATCAAATAGTTATTGATCAATCATGGAATACCTTGGTACTAATTCTGTGAGTGCGTTCGATTGGAGTTTTATAATTTTTGGTAAAATAATAACGATATTAGTATGTACTTACTTTAAAAAACATTTCCAAGTTTATAATTTTTGTACTTGTTAATTTTAATTTTTTGTAATTAGCATTATTCATTTTCATTATAAATAATATCATTTTTTTACATTTCATATCCATTTCAGTCCAATTACTGCTATACAATGCGAATATTATCGAATCTTTCTTTAATAAATAAAAAGTAAAATACAAAAAACATCCATTAAAACATTTTTAAACCTATAATACTATGATTAGTTAAATAAAATTATATTTCAACAGTTTATAGTGCGTTAGTGTATAGGTATTTATGGTTGTTTTTAGGTTTGAAGAATTAACAAAATTACATTTATTACAATGCATGTTGGCTACATAAATTGTGAAATAAATATTTAAACAAATTGTGTTTTTTATTGATTACATAATATTATATTAATATTACATTGGAATTTTTGATAAATAAAATGATTGGATTATTTAATATAAATATCAGATGTGTACATTTGAAAGAAATCAGCATGATCAATTCCATAACAATTCATAAGAAGTACAAGCCTGATCGAACAACAAATATATAATATTACAAATAATAATGCATTTCAAATTACTTGGTTGTGTAGATTTCCAAACAAATAACACACCATAAATATTTGAAATGAGAATGAAGGAATTAGGGATACCATTTTTATTGTTGTAATTTCTGAAGCCACAAATCTATCCTCGCCTGATAAAATCTAAAAAAAAATTAGTCAAAATAATTACATCATTTTCTCATCACTAAGTTATTTGTATTTTGTAGGAAAATAGATCATTTGAAACGGTGTATCATAATATGATTTAATAATCTATTTTATTAATTTAATCAACTATAACAATTAATAAAATATGTTATTTTTATAATATATTATAGCATTATATGCATTTATTATTAAGGCGATAATAAAATGTCCTGGAATAACGTATTCTTTCATAGGTTTCATACCATAGTTGTACCATTCATATTGTTCTGCAAGACTATAAATAACATTATTAGATTTTTATTTTCTTTGATAAATTATAAACGGAACAGGAAATATAAAGTTTTGAATTTAAAAATATTGTAAGTTATTAATAATTATTCTAATAATCTAAATTACCTAAACAATTGTTTAAAATAAAAATTGAATCATATTAAATTTATATAACAATTGTAATCAAATATAAGTAATAATATGTAGTTCTTTACCATTATGAAAATAAACCAAATCAAGATGAGTGATAATGATGAAACAAAAATTTGTATCAGCATTGCTTTGCCAAATAGAGCTAAAAAATCTTCATACTTCCTAAAAAAAAAAAAATATATAAAAACATTTGAAAATATAACAATTTGAAAGATCTATTCAGCCAACTTCAGGTAATAACAATATATTTGTGTGTCCACGAATTACATAGCAATACAGGTAAACCTAGATTTTTGAATGGATTGTGTCTCTGACGCTTTTCTTGTTACTTTTTCATTTACAGATAATATATTTTATAACTTTATAAGTAATTTTTAATATTATATAATGCTTTTTAGAATTTTAAAGGAGGTTACATTATAAATTTTCACAAATCTTAAAAACTATATACTTAATTTATCATAAAATAGCTTATAAATAAAAACTGCAAACAAATCATTTATGTTATTATCGTCATTAGACTGTAAAATTCTACCTTCGAATCCGAATTTCAAGATTTTTTTTGCAAACACATATTTTGCATTCAATGTATTTATGCGAGTACCCTCACTGTTTTTACAGTATTGGTTCAAAAAAATACTGTTAGCTATATAATATGATATGCACACATTAAAATAATAAAATATTTCATGATAATTGATAATAAAAAATATAATTAATTCTTATTACTTCATAATTTTTTGGTGATCCATAATAATTGTTTTTAAATCATCATATGTTAAATCATGTATATCAGTTATTCTTTTGTTTTCATTCACAGTATTATCTATAAGTAAACAAAATAATTATTAAACTTTTGAATGAAATTAGCAATGTTGTCAGTTGGTCAAAAAAGTACATTAAGTAACAAACGACATATTTTAATACTTAAATATCAGAAATTTGATCATACTGGCAAATTGTAAAAGCAAGTTTCTCAGGATATTTCTTAAACATTAAGTTGGAAAAAATCACAGAAATCAATAATACGTATATGAAAACAAACTTGATTTTTACTGCAATCTGTTTGGAATTCTTTTGAATAAATATTTATTGTGATTTAAATTTTCAATTAAAACATAACTATCCTATGCTGAGTTTAGAAGTTTGTGCTGTTTCCTAAATACATTAAACATTGAATTTTAATTAGAATAAAAATATGTATTACTGTAGTATGTATTTTAAATATTTAGTTCAGTATAAATACAAAGAATATTTATAATTGTAACGTGAAGTAAAACTACAAATAGTAGATAACTGCTTATATTTTTTAATATCAATTACGCATTTATGATATACTTTAATAATAATTAAGTTTGATCAAAGCAATCCCAAAAGATCGGTGGTGAGTTTTAGTTGTCATTGATTTTATAAATTCGATAAGGAGATGTTATTATTCCAGAGATATTTTGACGTAAACGAAAGTCGTACTCACCGACTGGGGAATGAAAATCACGAATCGACTTATGTCCGACCGATTCGAACGTAGCGTTAATTATTTGCATCTGACCGCAAATAGCAAAGCACAGTGTAACCAGAAGGATATCAAATATGAGGAATAACATTGCCAGAGATACGGTGAACAGCACTTCGGCAAAGCAAAACGTATTATAATACGCGTTGTACGTCTCGTCGGATACAATCATGTAGAAATTCATAATATTCTGTCGGTAATATCCGACCGTACCGTCGCGATTTTTGACCGGTGTTATTTTGTTACGGAACGCCTGTGTGCAGCCCGTGAAAATTGCCAGACAAATCAAATACATCACGGCAAACAAGGCCGAGAACCTCATCGAACGTTTTCGCCAACGATCCAGTATGTGCCTCTCCCGAAAGCCGAACGACGTGAAACCGTACCACGTGATCGACAAACAGTTCCATATGTCGTTCGAGTGGTGGATGACGATCCACATCTTGTAGATTATGAACAGCGCGGTTTCCACTTTCCAGAGATCTTCCAGGCATATAGACAAATTGTCCGTCCAATAGTACAAACAGCTAACAGTCGACATTAACGAAACGGCGCATAAATACATCAAAATGAACGTCAAAGCGATATGATAGACGTTTCGACCTAGAAATTTTGTGGTTCCGGGATCCAACATTTGATATAGACCTGTACATTTGGCCAACCTTATATTGAAAATATGGTTCTTCTCGTCTCGAACGTCCATTGTCATAGTGATTTGTTTTTTGTGCACAACACCGAGTAATGAAATTAATTTATAAATATCTTTCGGTTGTCTTTTGTCAATTATTTGAGTACGCGTCACTTTTAAGCGAATTTTCTTAAATATTTAGAAGTTATAGGTACCCAAACACACCATTAAAGAAAATCTTTTTACCTTTGTTTCGTATGAGTACATACTTTATAGTTGTACCTATAAACATTGTATACATTGTCATCAAACACTAATTTTACATAATTTAGAAAATTTAGAAAACGTACTTGTCGAAAATCATTGAATGTCTTCGTATATCTATTAAAATAATAATAATAATGATAATAAAAGTAGATTTTTATAAATTTTAACATGAAATGTCGGTGGAAGTAATGTTGTCCACCTATCGCTGTTAACTACACGATTGAAATGGATTAAGGCAACACGCAATTACTTTTATATGTGGCTCTTCATTTGATTAAATTTTTAAGACTATATATGCGTGACTATTATATGTGTAAAATAATAATTGTTATTCAATTAAATATCCATCATAAATGTTGTAGTCATTTACGTTTTTATTATTTGAAAAAATTCTATATTGTACAATTGAAACTTTTATAATTATAAGCTTAGTAGGCAATTATATTGCAGTTGTCAAATTATGGATTAGATGCACCTTTAAACTTAAGTCGTAGTTTTAAAACTCAACAATTTTAATTGTAGGTAGATACATAAATAAACAGATAAAGTCGATGCATATTATATTATGACGTGCAGTGGTGTCGTACCCTAGTTTAAAAAGTCTAGTGGAATTTACAACCTTGTTTTAATAGTTTGGTGAGCGGATGGGTACTAGGTGGTTATAGTGTAAGGTGAGCCGGGCTGTGTGTTGAGCGAGGTTATTCCATTTGATCAAGACAATATTATTGGACGCGTGTTGCATTGTCTGTCACTGACTTATGTTACGATCGCCATCTATCGATATCGTACATTGCTTATTATATACGTAAGTGTAGGGCATGGTTTTATGCTGAGTGTGAGAAATGGCGAGTAGTGCCGAATGCTGACTTAAGGGTTTCCAAAACGCGTCGTGGTATATAATAATGACCGTTGTATATTTGGCGGGAGTGTACGACACGAACAGATAAAAAAGACTCCACGGCAATCATTAGCAAAAAACCACATTCACGGCACATCGGTACACTATACCAAGATAAGTAACCCTCGTGTTGTATTTCCTCTTGGCTTGGTCCAATGATGGCCTGTCTTTGGAATGGAAAGAAATATATTTTAGGAATTCTTAGGATTCGAGAAATTGAAGACTAAAGTTAATTGATTAAGTTTATTTATTTTATACTTTATTTTTATTGCATCTTTGATGCTACACAATAAATTATTTAATATGTTTTACTAAATAATGACTACAAGTACGTGGTTGAGATACGACTACTGGTGATGCGCACTCAGAAGGTCATCGAAGGAATGTGCTTACTTTGCAATACTTACTTAAAAATAACCAGGGATTCGTAACACTCGTATTATTTAAATTTTACTACCTATACATTAATATACATTATCTTTTTTGTATTTTATCAGTACATGATAAATCTATTAATTTATTGTTTTATTTCCTGCGGTGGAAATAATAGAACAAGTAGGTTTAGTCGTGGTGCCGTAGCGACGGCGTACTATTCAAAAATATCAAGTTTAAGGGGGGAGGGCACAAAAGTCGTGCTGGCCAGCCTAGTGGGTAATAAATAAATTATATTCCAATGAATAAATATAATATACTGATAACTAATAATAAATAATAATAATATAATATGACCGTAAAAGGACAACACTGATGCCACTTTACTCGCCACTAAAGTTGGTTATGATGACGGTGGTGACAGTGAAGTGGTGACGACAAAGTGGTAACGGTGAGGTGAAGTGGTAATAATACGGTGTTAACGGTAGCGGTAGTGACGGTGAAACGATATTGACGGTAACGAACGGACGAACACACACATATCAAATGCCGTAGTGTGTCGTGTGTGATATGTACGTCCGATGTACGTACACATACACGCACACACACATACACACACCACGGCCGATAGTACTAACGGCGAAAAAATTATCGGCTGTGTTCCGAACATTTATATATATGGAGAATTAAGTATTTTACTTAAGTAAGGTAACTCAGGTCTCTAAGGTCGATATAAACATAAATAATATATGAAATTATAATCCGCACAATAATAATTACAACAATGTTTATAGTTATAATGCTTATGGATCTTTTATCCCAAATTGCAGTCTGAATAGTTACCTTCAACCAAAATAAAGGCAAGCATAGATACAATATAAATAATTTTAACAAGTAATAAAGGCCTATATAGTTTTGTAAATTATATAAAAAGCATAATAATGACTGCAAAAAACATAAAAATAAAATTTAAAGAGAACACTGGTGAAACTGTCACAGTTTATAGCGATGACAATAAAATTAATACCATTCGTATATACAATAGGTGTCGGGTGAAAAATACATAAAAGTTTAAGTTCCAACAAAAATTATTTTTTATTTTTTTATTTATCGTTTAAATAAG
The DNA here is from genome assembly GCF_003676215.2 of Rhopalosiphum maidis. Lineage (NCBI taxonomy): Eukaryota > Metazoa > Arthropoda > Insecta > Hemiptera > Aphididae > Rhopalosiphum > Rhopalosiphum maidis. The sequence goes on along the minus strand of NC_040877.1, from coordinate 29,198,201 downwards.
TAATTTTGTCCAAATTAGAACTTAAAATGTCTATAAAAAATAATTTTTGTATTACTATAAAACTGGATCTAAAATACAGATCGTATTATCGTGAAATAAATGTGTAACATTTAACTACAATTACATATATTATCGTGGTTTCTACATATTTATATTAATTTGTCGTAAATTATTAAAATATAATATATATTTATCAGTATATCTTATGTATTCTTCAACAAAAACTCAAATATTTTCAAAAATATTTATATTTATGATACGCGAAACAGTGTACTTGTTATTACAAAATGTAAAAGAACACAAGAAGACCGTTACACCTAAGTAGGAGATATTAGTCACAAAAAACTGTATTAATAAGATACGAGACAATAAAACCATTGAATTGTATTTCGTGTGTAATTTTGTATTTTCTCTAATTTCGTGTTATTGAGGTGTATGCGTACCAAATGAGCAAAGTACATAACACAAATAATGATAACTGCCAAGATAATACGTTCGGATTAGTTAGTCCAAATAGCACGGAAAATACGTATGCATCAGTTGAAACTCGAAATAATTCGGTTCTCGAACTCTTGCTCTTTGATGAGTTAGGTACTCATCAATTCATGACGATTTTGTATATGTATATATGTGCCGTTTCCCTCGGCTGGTTGGCGGCGTGGTACGGCCGTTGAGTTGAAAAATCACGACAGATCATCCTGCAACAATACCGCTATAGCGCTATCAGTTGATTGTTATCGAATGAAACACGCGTTTTATTATATTTTACACTATCGAAATGCCGAACATGATATATTTTTCATGGACGCATAATTCTTAGTAAAAATTTTAAAATTCCGTAGCTTTTTTTTTACTATATAATTATAGAAAATATTACATTTGTATAATAATATGTAAGATATAGCACTGAACGTCGAAGGGTAAAAAGTGCTATGAAATATTAAATGGTAGTCGGTAGGTATTTAATTGCGTGACGATAATTATTGTTGATATACCAATAAACATTATAATATATAATTATTATTAGTAATAAATTAGTCAATCGGAGAGCTTCCAGTAAAATAAAACGATGTGTTATTGTGTACTAGTCTAATTCTTACTATCGGCGGACATCGGCGGTCTTGCCCTCACGTGTCCCTATATTGAAAAGTTTGTTTGGGTCTAACATGTATGATGTTTAAAATAATTCAATTAAAAGTGACGAATAAATTAATACACTAATAGATTATCAACAGACGACCGAAAGCTAAACATCACAAATCGTTCTAAATAAGTTTAGTAATACTTGCCATTTTGCGATGGACGTTCTGGACGAGAACAACTACATGCTCAACATTCGGTTGGCCAAACGTATAGGTTTATATCAAATTTTAAATCCCGAAACTAGAAAATTTCGCGGTCAAAACGTCTACCACGTTGTCGTTGCATTCATTGCGCTCTACTTGTGTGTGATTTCGATGATTTTGAACGTCAGCGGTGTGTACTATTGGACGAACAACATGCCCATAAGCGTAGACTATTTTTGGAAAGCGCAAACCGCGATGTTCAGTATCTACAAGATATGGACCGTGGTCCACTACTCGGACGACTTATGGAGCTGTTTGTCGATCACGCGGTACGATTTTACGGCATTCAGCCTCCGGAACAGACACGTAGTTGACCGTTGGCGAGTGCGCACGGTGTGGTACACGGCCGTGTTGACGAGTATGTACGGGTCATCGACGGTCATTTACGAGATCAGCACGCTCATATTCCGCGAAGACATAATTCAGATGAAAAATTACGACGGTCTGGTGGGCAGTTACCGACAGAACGTTATGAATTTGTATTTGATCGTATCCGACGAAACGTACAACGCTTACTATTTCGCGTTTTACTTCGTCGAAGCATTGTTCGTCATATTGCTGACAATGTTATTCATCGTGTACGATATTCTTTTGGTTACCGTGTGCTTTGCCATTTGCGGTCAAATACAAATGATTTGCTCTGCGTTCGAATCTGTAGGACATAAATCGATTCGTAAACCTGATTTATCGATCGGTGAGTATCTACGACTTTCGATGTACGCGTATAGTACGTGTCGTCCGCAGAAATAAATTGTACACATACAGTACATTTAAATTTATTGTTATTATCTTAACATTTTTTTTTTTTGTGATTCTCGACAAGACGACGAGTTGATAGGTACTTTATGAAGTTCATAAAACGTTCTACCTGTGAAAATAATATTAATACATCTTGAACTTCAGATCTTCTTTGTTATCACAAGCGATATTCGAAACTTTACTAATGACTACCTCTAAACCTTTTATTTTATATTTAGTAACATATTATTGTGTATTTTAAACGGTTTAACTATACTCATCTATTATTTTTTTATTAAAATATTATGTACTCGATTGAATATCTTGTAAATGTTTCATTTGTATTTATATTACGAAACTCTGTAATTTTTGATAACTCTGACATTAAGTTTTTCTTCTCAGACTTTTTAAAGTTCATAAATGCACTTATACTCATTGATGTTTAAACACGCAATAATCGGTAAAAACATATGTATTGTACACACTTAATTTTTTTTTTTTTGTAGATTATCCAGATGAAAAAAAAATGGTATATAACGATCACTATTTAATATATGATGAATTAAAAATAATTGTATTGGATCATCAGGCGGTTATGAAGTAAGAAATACATTTTTTTTAAAATAATTATTATAAACTAGTATTATATTTCAATTGAAATGATTCTAATTTTGGATAAGGGTGTTCCGAGTTATTATCTCTGATTACCAAATAATATGTTCATCCTTTTACAAAGCTAAATGACTTATTAACATAGCTCTGCCATTATTTTGTATTTTTCAGGAAATATGAAGATTTTTTAACTTTATTTGGAAAAATAATGTTGTTACAAATTTTTTTTTCGTCATTTTCTCTCATCACAGTATGGTTTATATTCATAATGGTAAAAAATAAATATTTAATATTTAGAATTGAATGCAATGGTTAAACAAATTTAGTATCAATTAATAATACTCTTGTATGGTTATTTTAGTTATTTAGGTGATTGAGAATCTCAAAAACATATTTTTAATTCTTGTAAACTTAATTATTGAATTATTGTTACCACATAATATATTATAAAAACAACACGTTCTATTAATTACTCTTGTTTATAAAGTACACATATCATTACATTTGCAAACAAAATAAATTTAACGAATATTAAATGCACTGAAATTCACGTGTGCATAGTTTTGTGAAATAATTATCTTATCTGAATAAAATGATTTCAGAGTTTTGACAATAATGATAGATTTGTGGCTTCGGATATTATATTAAAAAAAATGATGTGCTCAATTCCAGCATTGATGTTTCAAATATTTATGGTGTGTTATTTATTTGACAAATTACACAAGCAAGTAATTTGAATTGCATTTTGTTTTAGAATTATGTATCGGTTGTTATTTAGGTTTGACGTCTTTGAAATTTTTATAATATTTAATTTAAATAAACGAAAAAAATTAAAGAAAATTTAATTTAATTCAAAGGATTAATAGCATTTAATAATTTTATTTTAAAAGACATGTATTTATAAATTGCTTTTCTTCGCAATATATGTTGTTTGCATACTTTGTTAAATATAAAATTTAGTTAATTATTCACATCGAATACGTGCTATATAAAAAGGTTATGGAATAGTTATTAGAATAAACAAATTGAATTTGAAGTCGCATCTTTATAGGATTTTAATATTTTTAATAATTTTACTTTTTAATTTGAAGAAAGATTCAGTAATATTCGCACTATACAGCAGTAATTGGACCGAAATGAACATGAAGTGTAAAAAATTGATATTATTAACGATGCAGATGAATAATGCTAACTATAAAAAGTTAAGATTTACTAGAACAAAAGTTGTAAACTTAGAAATGTTTTTTAAAGTGAGTGCTAATATTTAAATTATTTAATTAATAATATAAAATGTTTGATAAATGTATTTACATGAAATTTGTGTGCTACAATTAAAATAATTCCTTACTTATTGATTTAAATAATTACGAATTTTACATTTTAGAACATTATAGCATAATAAGTATTTCAGGTGTATACTATGAATATATTATGAATACAATAATAGTTTTATAATACAATTTTGTACAAAGTTATGAATGTTTATTAAATTTTCTCAAAATTTGAACTCTAAATGCTTACAGTATGTTTTTGTAATTATTTAATATTACTATAAAAAAATCGTAGGAGACACCTTGGGTTAAATTAAACAACCTGAGTTGTAGTATGAAAAGAATTACTAATTTATAATATAGTTTTAACAATTAGATAGTATGTTAAAAATATTAAATAATGATAATAACACGAGTATAAGGATTTGATAAAATATCATGTTCTTAGGTCTTTTATTGAGTAAAATATAAAAAAATTTTCGAAAATATTTATTAATTTGTGTTATTTGTTTTATTTTTAGACAGTGAGTGATTGCTACACAATTTTATCAGTTTTGGTAAATTATATGAAAAGCAAATACAATTGATTTTAGATCCTGACCGGATAAGCGATGAATATGTATTGATTTTACGTTAAAGTATGTTTTAATTTTTTTTTTTAGTATCACTTGTATACATTATTAGTATAGTCGTTTCAATGGTTAAATTTTTTTTTTTTTAATGTATAATTTCAAATGTAATATACTAATATACAACCCTGCATAAGCCATTCTTATATTAATGTATACAATATTTTTAAACAGACAATATGTACGATTCTCATTAAGGATAGGATATAATACACTTGTAGTAGATGCCTATATTGTTTTGTGATCATCACACTTATATTTTAATAATTTTTGTATGTCAATGATAAAACTTAGCTTGGACACAAAAATACAATGACATGTATTTAACTAGAAAGTATACAACTAGATTAATGAAACAACCAAATTGAGACAGCTGAATGTGAATAAAAATATAAAAATGATTTAACATCGGTGAAATTGAAATTGTGTCGTCATACACGATCAATGAATACACCAACACACCAATTCACGAATATCATTCTATCCTTTCAAGTATTTTTATTATAGTTCTACACATCCATCTTAGCCGACTGTGTCCTTTTTACCAGTGTGTGCGCTATGTACATCGGTCATACTAGTAACACCTCTCAATATCGGATTCTGTGTACGACCACTGAACTCCATTTTTTTACTAGCTAAATCAGACTTTTATTTGAATACGTGCTAAAAAAAAATTGTGTCACTTTACAATACAATACAATACACACGTGTAACAATCGTTACATAATTATTTATAGCTAACAAACATTATATGTACAATACAGGTAAACATTATAGTAACATATATATATTATACACTTTATATACATGTTGATCTGGATATTAATTCGCCCACCCCGGCTTTGTGCCACATTCAGTATATTGTAAGGCTATGGCCAAAATCCAATATGTACGAGAACGTCAGTTCTCCGCGATGACCGTCACGCTCACCGTGACTCCAATACAGAGCCCTGCATTTTAGTAAACTGTTTTATAAGTATAAATAAACTTGTATGTATTAACTATTAATGAACCGATCTGCATTTAATTGTATTATTAAAAATTCTAAATACCTTATTCTCCCGAGCTCCGGTGAATACAGATTCAAAAGAAACTAACTTCTTCACTGAATCTTTTATATTTAAGGGGTCACCCCCGACTACTTTACACATGTTACAGGAAATATCTAATACTAGGCAATGTGATCTGCAAATACAAACGAATAATTTTTAATTTATAATAAACTAGAGATAATTTATCTTATACGATTTCAACATGTTAAGCATATTTTAAAAAAATTATTGTTTATTATCAATCTTAATAATACAATATTTTATGTAATAATAAAAAAAATGTTAACAAATATCATTGTTTTATTTTTATTGTAAATTTAATTCCATAAATGTTTATAATAAACTATAACATTCTTGAAATACGCTATATAAACTTAATTTTATTATTAACCTATTTAAGAATTATAGTTTTTCCATGATGTTTTAATATCGTAAAGGAACGATAAAAGTATTAGGTATCTTATTAAATTTAGTTAATAATATATGAACAATAATTTATATTTTCAATTGACAAGTTGAGTATTTGTACTTTACAAGAAACTACATCATACATGTATACTGTATATAGTATTAAATCAATGTGATTTTCTTTAGTTGTCAATACTTTTAAAAGTAGAACCTAAATTTAATGAACATTTATACAAAAAAAAAAGTAAATATACTTTTTTTAGTATAACAATATATTTTGAAATGATTAATCATTTAAAATAAAGCAAGAGAAGAAAATAGATTCAAAATTACTGAAGAAACATGACAGTACTAGGAACCAACAAATTAATTATGCCAATAATTACAGAAGATAATTGAGTAAAATGATATGCATAGTTAAATTATGTATTCATATTCATTTTTTATTACAAAATTTTATGGAACGAAATTAAATTTATAATAACAATAATATATGTCATTATTATTATTATTTTTTGTTATTTTATAAATAATATATAAGTATGAGTTGTATTATCAAATTTAATTGTTTTAAAATATGAGTTATATGTTAAAATTCAATAAAATTAATGATCAATGTTTATATTCACAGTGCACATTGCCTGGGAAATACCACATTGCCGGTATTCTACATTATCCGTAACATATATACATCTGCGAACCAGGTAAAGTGCATTATTGTTATAATATGTTTCATATAAATATTATACTGTGTAGTTTGTATACACGTTTTCTTATACATACGACGTACTTTATCAAATTACTAGACCAAGACCTCGAGAGCTACCTGGAGATAGATCGGGAGAAACGTAATAGCGTGAATTTAACATTTGTATATTTAGTAGATGATTGTATTCTCCAGCACTAATAAGTGTAACGAAGAATCACCCAGATCTTGGTCATTTTCATTCAAGTTTTAGCTTTTCAAATATTTACATTCTACCTATATTCTCTTATTTTTAAGTATTGTAAGTGGTTGCAGAAAATATAAACAAATACTAAACGTATAGGTATAATATGTTTATTAATTATTTATTGATTATGAAACTAAAAAAAAAAAAATGAAATATAATGTTTATTTAAGATAAACGTTAAACTTATTTATTGTAATAAGTGATGTCAATTTAACAGTTTACATAAACATATCAAACAATTTGATATATACTGCAGAACGTGAAAAAACGTTAGAAGACGGTCACAACTGCGAAAGAGACAATTTGTCTAACATAAAATATTGTATTGATAGGTTATAAAACGATAAAACCGTTTAATCGTATTTATTTTGTGTAAATTTGAACTTTCTTTTTTTGGTGTTTTTGTTTTTGGCGTGTATACTATAGTGAACAAACAAAAACACAAATATTAATAAAGATGAGTTTTGGATAAATAATTAGTTGGTGCAAATAGCACGTAAATAGTAAATACGTACTTAATATATATATCCACCGAAACTTGAAATAGTTCGGTTCTTGAACCCTTACTCTTTGATGAGTTAAGTGTCCATCGATGGTTTTGTAAATAAGTGGCATTTCTCCCGGCTGGTTGGTCACGTGATACGACTGTTAAAAAAACACGATGAATGCAGCACGTAAAAATATCATGTGAGCGCTATCCTTTTATTTTTAAGTCATGATTTTAGATTATGAACGGAGTGATGAATGTATTGGTTTTACATCTAAGTGTTTTTTTTTTTTTTGTTATCTGCATACAATGCACGGGATAACTATTCTTTAAAATGATTAATATATAATAATCATAAAAAATTTTAAAATTTAATACAAACTTCTTCATTAGTTATGCTTATATAAAATGTATAAATATATATTAAATAGATAGCATAAAAGAATTGTAAGATTCTTATTAATTATATGATCGAATGTTTTAATTTATATATTTATTGTTTAGTAATTATCATACTTTTAGTTTATTAATTGATTAAGTTAATGATGCAACTTGTATTATAGACATAAAAAAATATTATGGTGTATATTTAATATTAATACATAGATATTGTATTCCATTTAAAGAATATAATATTATTAGTAGTAATTTGTATTGAAGCTTATTTGTCAGTAGATTAATAATAATAATATAACATATTATGTATTTGTCTCCTCAACGAAATAAAATTATATGACAATAACACGGCTCCCTAAATAGGCAATTTGACTACACGCTTGTCGTTCGGTTATTATTATTTTTTGTATCTCATAGTGAGAAAAGTAATATACAAAAATATATCCAACACCAAATTACAATGACTTAAAGATATAATATTGTGTTTAACTACCATGAAACTCCCACGCTAAATGTAATAATAAAAAATAAATATCTTTTATAACTTTTTTACTGAGTTTTATACGAATTTATAAAATGAAATAATAATTGCTAGTAAATTAATATTTTCAATTATTAATAACAGGATCTTGTTTTATATGAATGATTTTAGGAAATGTGATAGATAAGTCAATATTTAATATATATTCTATTTCACTAGTTCTCTCTAATATCACTGAAGTGGTTATTGTTATAACTTTATAAGTATTACAATTTGGTTCATTAACCTCACGTAAAAATAAAAATCGAACAGTATATTACGCGTCTAACAGCAAATGCATATGGTTTTTTGATAAATAACTATTAAATTCATCATTTTTCCTTACAATATTACGTTTGATATAGTTTTTCAGAACATATTGCATTATCTACTATCAATATTCAATTATTACAATTTATTATATTTATATCATTACATATAAATTTATAAATAACTCAAAAATGCAACTACATTTATTTTAATACCATTTAAAAAAAAAAAAACATATATTATATAGGATGTTTCTGAAAGGGATAAGGTCGCTGTAATAAATGCGTACTAACTGTGAGTCATGATGGCCCAATGAAAATTGTTTTTAATCTTCAAAATCAATATGCATCAATAAGGTTATTCATAAAAAATAACTTTATAGTAGGTACCTTTGCTAGAACGCGGGTCTCGTAATAACCAACAACAGCAAAATTTTTAGCATTAATATATCATTAACAATAACTGAGGTATGTATTAAATATCGAATATTATAGGTACCTATGTGGTGTGTGATAAGTTGTCACTGATAACGAATATTTAATTAGCCTATGATATATTATGATTATTCGTTAATTGATTAGGTACCTACTTACTCTTTCAAAATTCGATTTTTATTCATCGAAATTGTTTATAAAATATTTTGATTTGAGATTTACAATAAAAAATGTATACCATTATTTGAAAAGGTATAAACTTAAAAAAAAAAATAACGATAAAGAATAATAAAAAGTATACAATATATTATTTTAATTATTTGTTTTATTTTTTTACTTCAAATTATGCTAAAAAATATATACTCCTAATTTCCTAAAAAATATTAACACTTTTCAATAAAATTAATGTTTTTTTTTTTAAAAAAAAATACTGTACATTCATTTCATATCTTATATATAAGCTATAATATACACATATAATACATACGTATATATAAATTTATATATACTAATGCACGCAGAGCATATTATTTAAAGTAGTATAAAAGTTCTATACTTTAACTAATTTAACTAGGACACTTTTCTCTCTCTCTCTCTATGTATGTATATTTATATATAAAGCTTTTTTCAGCATCTCGAACAATAATTGTTCTCTGTTTAGATTATAAATTAACTTTTATGATAAATAGACCATATCTATTATTATATTATTTTTATTATAAATGTATTAATATTAATAATGAGTTAGAGAAAAAAGATTTAATATCATCATATATATATATATTATATATGATATTGATATTGATAGACAAAGGACACCCTATATTAACCTTATATAATATCTTGCCTGCACGTTATGAAAATCTAATTTTTGTACAGTTAACACCATTTTTGTCTGGTTACTACATAATATAGGTAAAATCATAATATGCAATAAAAAATAATTTGAGGAAGCAAAATAAATAATTAAAACATATAAAGAATGTACCCAAAACGAAAAAAAATGTATAAAAAATAAGTTTCTTTATTTTAAATTCTCTGAGTTATGAAATGAATTTTGTGCTTGACGAATGATGTTTTTAAGCATTCAGAACAAAATGCAATTTACATTTACATCTATCCCTAATTTTGTACAACATATAGCTGATAACTTTGTGTTTGAGTTCAAAACATAAGCCAGATTACAGACTGATTCGAGGAGCTGTGACTAAATGACCAGATTTTTCATAACATAATAGACGGTCATTTTATAAAGTTTACGTGTGGGATATTCTTATCGATAAATTTACAAAAGCAGCGTGTGTTTAATGTGACGTCGAAATTCGGTTCTCCTTTGTAGGTCATGGACAGGTTAAAATATCGGGTACGGTTATAGTTCGATAAAGAAAAGCTTAACCCATATATATATATATATATATATATATATACATAGATTGTGAATGACACGTCTATATCTGATTGAAAATGCCGCTTCTATATTAAGATCTTACGACTATGATTCGCAGTGAAATTAACTGGAAAGGCGGAAATCAATCAATTTTTCTGCAACCATTCTATAGCCATTTCCATAGGATTAATGAAAAACAGCTAGTACAAACATTTGTGTTCAGAGTAAACAAGAGTGATTGTGTTTTACTTATTAAAATACAAAATAATCAACATTTTTTTTTTGTGTGTTAACTAACACTTTAGGCTTACAATGATTTTTCTTTGGGTATTAATTATTTTTAAGTTGACTGATAATATGTAATAAATTTAATGGGTTAAAAATTGAATTTAAAAAATCACCCACTTTTTCGTTATCTTATCTCAAATTATGTGCAACATTTTATTTTATTTCCAATGTTAAATGTATGAAAAAAGGCAAGAGTTAAAAAATATAAAAACATAATATGCACATTTTATAATTTTTTTCAGAAGTTGAAATATATCTTTATTACTTTTCTTAACACATTCAAGCCAATAATAATTTTAAATCTGACAAAATCTGTATTTAAAGATTGATAAACAGGCAGACTACAGTACCTTTGGATTCATACTTTCCAATTTTTAATAGACTTATTTATTTTGAAATAAATAATAGACAAGTTCTTAAATATTTAAAAAAAAAATTAGAGATACTTATTATTATTATTAGTATACTCGCCAATCTAATAAAACTATTTTTTTATTGACGTGGTTCTCCGATATTATGCAACACCCTTCCTCTGTACATTATATTATATATATATAATTTATATATTATTTGACAGGGAAACTTTATTTTACATGTAATATAATCGAATAATTTTATGAAATGTACAAAAAAAACACAAAGTGCCTAAAACATTTTGAGTTGGTACTTACTCGAAATAAACGATTTATTCGAAAAATTGAATAAAATATCAATGAATAGTATGAAATTAAGTAGCTTTTTTTTTTGTTCGTGATAATTTCCGAAACATTTTAATGGATTTCAATACGGTTTTCATTGTCAGATAGGCAATCAACCGAGGAAGGTTTATGTGTAGGTATATAATTTATTCGTATAATTTGATTAATACAAATTCTATGACACAATCAAATTTGTGCCTCGGAGACGTAGGCTATATTATCGCTATTTAAAAAGCAATGAAATTACTACTTTGTATTGAAAATCTTCTTGCGCAGCGATACTTTAATATGATTTAATAGAGATTATCTCGAGTTCGAACCTCGGTATCAGTTGTGTGCTTGATTTCTGCATTGTTATAACATATTTTTCCCGATTTTTTTATTATTTATTTTTTCTACGAGTAAAATGACTAAAGAGAGTATAAGACTAGAAATCAAAAAATTGACAAGTTTATAGATCGAGTGCATAATAGTAACGGGTATGGTACCAATTATACCCTCAGATATAAAAATTAACAATAAATATCATTTATCCTATTGGTACGAGGCAATATAATTTGTTTTTGTTCGATACATATTATTATTTAAAAATAAAAATTTAAAGGATATTTGACTTGCAATTAATTTCACAGGTGACGCCATGCGGCTACAAATAGTAATAGAATAAAGAAATGTATTTCTTTTAGGTAAAGCCTTTAGTATAAAACTAAATATATAAATATTTAGATATTGTTTTAGGCACCATCATTTGAAATAAAATAAATGTGATGAACATCATTTTCAATCAATAAACTTATTTTTTTTTTATGCTTAACAGAAATAGTTTATTTATTTGTTATATAATATTAATTAGTTATTCCCATGAGAAATTTCTAAAATGCTAGAAAAATACAATAAATTATTATTTTATAATGGATTTAGATATTGTAATATATTCAGTAATATTAACTTTATTGAATTTTTTTATTTATCAAATTGAATTAAAATCATTTAAGATAATATCATATAAATATAAGTAAGTACCCATAACTATTTTGACAATTTACGTAAATTATTATATTTTATAATAATTTATTTAATATTAATTATAATATTATCTTATTAATAATGAGTCTTATAATATGTATAGATATTTATTAAGGTTTAGTTATGTTATATACTGATATAATTTATACTTTATACGTACACAATATTTAACACATTTAACGCTAAGAAAATTATATTATCATTCGAACGCTTTATTAAATTGTATAACACTGTTCACGATATTCTTTACACATTAGAAAATAACATATACAAATAAACTACACATATGTCAGGAACAATGACGGATCGTTTGCTCGACGGCTCCTGCGTGACTGATTGTCTGTCAGGTTGAATACATTTAGGGGGGGGGGGTAAACCTTGCTACAATTAATATAGATAACAGATATAACTAGATAAATCTAATAATTAGATCAATGTCAAAGTAAAATATAAAGGAATAAATTTTCCATATTCATTATTCATTCTTTGTTTTAATCTGATTTATTAAAACCGAAATAACTGTATAACAATTACCCATTGTCTGAAATTAATAAAAAATACACATTAATACTTATTTTCAACAAAATTGATTTATTTTATTAGCAATTCATAATGAACTATAATGAATCAATAATTTTAAAAATATGCACATTGTTATTTTCAATTTCATAGTTTTTATAATTTAATGTATAGTTTTTTGTAAATTTTTCAAAAATATTAAAAAATAAACTACCACATTATTTTTTCTATGCTTTTGATATTCTAACATAATTTATTTTTAAATTCAATAATTTTTATTATTTTGTTGTCTTTAGAATTTGTTAATAGTAGGAACTTGAAATATGGATGATATGATTGAAGTATAAAATAGTTGATATAATTTAATATGATAACGTAGATATTATAATGAAACTAAAATTATAAATATTAAAATAATGGTAAAATAATAACTATATCAGTATATACTCACTTTAAAAAACATTTCCAAGTTTATAATTTTTGTACTTGTGAATTTTAATTTTTTGTAGTTAGCATTATTCATTTTTATTATAAATAATATCATTTTTTTACAATTTATATTCATTTCAGTCCAATTACTGCTGTACAATGCGAATATTATTGAATCTTTCTTTAATAAATAAAATGTAAAATTACAAAGAATATTTATTAAACATTTGTAAACTGTAGTATAATTTGTGAAATTAAATTATTTTTCTACAGTATAAAATATATAGTATACATATACGTTATTAAGGTTGTTATAGTTGTTTTCAAGTGTGAACAATATACAAAATTACATATTATGTACATTACAAATTGCAATGTATGTTGACTACATAAATTTTAAAGTAAATATTTAAACACATTATGTTTTTTATTGTTTAAATAATATATTGGTGCATTAATATTACAATGGAATATTTTAAATATAAAATTATTGAATAATTCAATGTAAATCTCAGTTATATACATTTGAAAGAAAAATCAGTATGTTCAATTCCTAAACAATTCATAAGACTTACCAGCCTGATCGATTAAAAAATATATAAAATTAAAAATAATAATGAATTTCAAATTACTTGGTTGTGTAAATTTCCAAATAAATAACACACCATAAATATCTGAAATGAGTATGAAGGAATTAGGCATACCATTTGTAATGTTGTAACTTCCGAATTCACAAATCTATTGTCGTCGAAAAAAATCTAAAAAAAAAAATGTATTCAAAATAATATTATACTATTTCCTTGCTTAGTTATATATATTTTGTATGCAAATAGACAATTGACCATTTGAAATTATGTATTAAATGATTTAATCATCTGCTTTATTAACTTTATCAACTATAATAATTAATGAAATAATTGAGGGGAGGGAATCCAAAACGTAATATTGCCAAAATACTGATTTTTCAGGAGAAGCGATTTTCTGTATCTCCTATTCTATAATCAATGTCAATTGACTGAAAAAAAAATCATTTTTTTAGTATAAACCCCTATTATTTTGTCATATATAAAAATGTAAAATAATCCACAAAATGTATCTTTTCCATTAATTTAATGGAAATAGTACATTTTGGAAAATTCTATGAAAATAGTTCGTTTTGAAAAACCTATTAAAATAAACTTCAAAATGTATTTTTTCCAAAATAAAAACATTATTAATTATTTTCTTGTTTTTAAATTTTAACCTTTTTTATGATCATTCTAAAATAATATGCTTAATATATGACACGTAAATACTTAATTCCAATGTTGTATCTCTAATTTTGATAGTTAATAACTCATATGATATTAAATTACAATAAAATAATATTGATCTTAAGTTTCTGAATAATAAGTAGATATTTAAATCAATGACTATAGTTTTAGTATACATATTTAAATGGTTTTTACTTTTTTGCATCTCCTGAAAAGTATATAAAATACTGTTAATCATATTATGATTAATTTATTATTAATTCATAATTAATAAACACAATAAAAATGATAAAAATTCTTATTTAATAAGGGTCTTCTTCATAAATCCCGCTTTCGTCATTTTCAATATTATTATTATTTACATTTTGAAAGATATCATTATAAAATTCCTCAGCAACCATTGGTATTTAAAAAAAAAATATTTAATTTGAATACATCTTCCTTTTTTGCTAACTTAACACAGTTTTGTTTTGGCAGGATATCGACTTGACCGATGTTCTGAAGATTTTTAAACCTTTTTATGACACCAACTTTAGTAACTTCACCTTCATAAAATAGACAAGTCATTTTGAAGACAAGGAAGTTTTTTTAAAATATTTAATAATATAGTATTTCTATTAAAAACGACTCAAATGTGTTTAATGATTGTGATAATAACTTAATATTATAAATTATAAACTATACTTGAGTATGTTTTGGATTAACTATTTTATTTTCCTATATCTACAACATAGGTAATAGTACGTTTTGATATAACATAAAAAAAGTACGTTTTGGAATAATTTATGGAAATTCTCGTAGTTTAGTTCGTTTTGGTATAGTTAATGATTAGTGCCTATTCTTTTAACATGGGCAATAGTACGTTTTGGCGTAAAACTGGAAAAAGTACGTTTTGATTATCTAAATATAACTTTTATGCATGGAAAAGGTTCGTTTGGGATTTAGCAGTCATTTTTTGCAGTTGATTTGACCGGGAAGTAGTACGTTTTGGTCTATTCTGATAACAACAATCGATTTTTCGACGTTTTTTTTATAAGAGTCGATATGTTACTCATTTTTGTCAATTTTGGCAATAGTACGTTTTGGATTTCCACCCCTCATATGTTGTTTTTATAATATAACTTATTATTAGAATTGTATTTTGTTTGATAACTTGTAAACATTATACGAAAGATGAAACATGAAATTTTGAATTTAAAAACATAATTGCAAATTATATTTAATTTTTTAAGAATAATCTCATTTAATTAGACAATAATTAAAGAATAGGTAATATTGAATCATTGTAATTGATGGTTAAATGGTTATATACTATTGTGTGGTGGTGAATCAAGGATTTTTTTTTTTTTTTTGAGAGGTCATACAAATTTTGCATATTATTATTTGTAATAAATAATGTAATTTTGTAAATACTATATTTAGCATTTAGTTTTAGCTTTATAAATATTATATAATTGTTAAGATGGGGCAAACATCTCAGGCTCTAAATCTGCCTCTAATATTGTAATCAAATCTAAGTACATATTACGTTATTTTCTCACCATCAATAAAATAACCCACAATATGATGAGTGATAATGATGAAAACAAAATTTGCATCAACATTACTTTTTCGAATAGTGCTAAAAACATTTCATATTTCCTAAAAAAAAAAAAATTAATTATTATAGCATTTGGAATGATAAAAATATGAGGGATCCACAGATTCACAAAACAGCAATAAAGTTGTAAGCTCACAAATTTCGTACCTTTTTAAACGAAATTGCGTCTCAGACTATATTTTTGTTACTTTTTCATCCACAGTTAATATTTACAAGTGGTTATTAATATAAGTACTATAATATAAAATGATATAATATAATTTTTTTTAAAATTTTAAAAGTTAAACCATTTTCTTTCACATATCAGGAAAACTAACTACACTATGCTCAATTTATCATAATAAAGTGTATACGATAAGTGGAGACTGAAAAAATAATTTATATAATTATTCCTACTAGACTATACAATTCCATCTTCAAAGTCAAATTCGAAATTTTATTTTTGAAAATACTTATGTAATGCATTTGAATAAATTTTTGCGAACACCCTCAGCGTTTTTACGATATTGGTTAAAGTTTTTTTTTTAAAAAACATTGAAAGACTGGAATTGATGAATAATTGTACAGACTATGAAAAAAAATGATACGAAATTTTTGAAAATATAAGCAATTTGATAAAATATTTCTATTTTTATGGTCGGAAAATGAATCATTATCTCATTTAAATAAAATTATTAATAAGCAAAATTTGTGATTTTATAGCTTAAAAACTATTGACAAGGTATTGAAATTATGAACTTAAAACATTAATATCAGAAAACAATTATGTTGGTTATAATTTAATTTATGAATACCTACCGCTTAAAAAAAATGTTCTTGCACTTACATTAAAATTTAAAAGTGTTTGGAAATATTATATATTTATATAGTATTAATTTTAGTTCAAAAATACTGTTAGCTATATAACATAATAAGCATCCTTATAAATGTTGTAATATAATATTTCATAATAATTGATATATAAAATAAAAATTAACTCTTACTTCATAACTTCTTGGTGTTCCATTAAAATTGTTTTCAATTCATCATATATTAAATCGTGTACTTTAGACATCTTTATTTTTCCGTCCACAATGTAGTCTACAAGTTGACAAAATAATATTTAAACGTATGAATGGTAAAAGAATTTCTTTTTAGTTGTTAAAAAAAAAAAAACAAAACAAATAAAACATATTTTAATACTTAAATCTCGGAAATATTAAGTTGAAAAATATCGCATAAATCAATAATACGTAGGTATATGAAAACAAACTTGAAACTTTACTGAAATCTGCTAGGAATAAATATTTATTGCCATTTACATTTCTAACTAAAATACATAACTATTCTATATAGGGATATTTTGACGTAAACGAAATTCGTAGGTACTCACCAACTGGGGAATGAGAATCACGTATCGACTTATGTCCGACCGATTCGAACGTAGCGTTAATTATTTGCATTTGACCGCAAATAGCAAAGCACAGTGTGGCCAGAAGAGTATCAAATATGAGGAATAACATTCCTATAGAGACGGTGAACAGCGCTTCGGCAAAGCAAAACTTATTGTAATGCGAGTTGTACGTTTCGTCGGATACAATTATGTAGAAATTCATAATATTCTGTCGGTAATAACCGACCGAACCGTCGCGATTTTTGACCGGTGTTGTTTTGTTACGGAACGCCTGTGTAGTGCCCACAAAAATGGTCACACAAATCAAATACGTGATGGCAAACAAGTTCGAGCACTTCATCGAACGTTTTCGCCAACGATCCAGTATGTGCCTCTCCCGAAAGCCGAACGACGTGAAACCGTACCGCGTGATCGACAAACAGTTCCATATGTCGTTCGAGTGGTGGATGACGATCCACATTTTGTAGATCACGAACAGCGCAGTTTCCACTTTCCCGAAATCTTCTAGACTTATCAACATATTGTCCGTCCAATAGTACAAACAGCTAACAGTCGACATTATCGAAACTGCGCATAAATACATCAAAATGAACGCCAAAGCGATATGATAGACGTTTCGACCTAGACATTTTGTGGTTCCGGGATCCAACATTTGATATAGACCTGTACATTTGGCCAACCTTATATTGAAAATATGGTTCTTCTCTTCTCGAACGTCATCCATCGTCATAATAATTTCTATTATTATAATTATGCAGAACACCGAGTAACGATATTAATGATATCTTTCGGTCGTCTTTTGTTAAATCTAAGTAAAATATCACGCATCGCTTATAAAGGAATTTTTAGGTAATTTTTTTAATATATATATAAATATTTTTTAGGTATCCCAATCACACCATCAAAGAAATTTATATTATGTTATCTTTATTTTGTTTAAGTACATACTTAATCGTTATTCGTTACACCTATAACATTGAACACATAGTTATCAAACATTAATTTTACATAATTTACTAAACTTACTTGTGTATAATCATTGAATGTCTTTGACTATCTATAATAATAATAATTATTATTAAAAAAAATAGATTTTTATTAACTTTAATATAATATACTTTCACATTATCGATGCGATTTCCACTTATTGCTATTAATTGCATGAGTGAAATGAAATAAGCAACTCGTTATTTAATTTTATAGGTGATTTCTCAATTGACTAATTGTATTATATTATTATTTATGTGTGTCTCTTATTAAATTTAGACAAATCACTTTCACCAAATTTGAACACAAAGCAATCAAAGTATTACAAATTAAAAATTGAAGAATTAAATCAAAACTCTAACTTGTGTTATAATTCAAAGACAGTTAATTTATTTGAAGGTAGAGCACTGTTCTATAATTATTAAAAACTAAAATAAATAATAATAACGAAATTGACTCTAAATTAAAAACTGTCTATAATAGAATTAAATGGAAAAAAAAAAATCGCAAGATTTTAACAGTTTGCTTCAAATATTTTCAACGGTTCAAGTGAAAAATGGGTTTAGGAATTTTGTTTAATACAATATTAACTATTGCTATCGGTTGGACTTCACAAATATCGTTATACTTTTGATGAAATAGAATTAATATTAGAAGACAAACTAACTTCACCATGTTCACAAGTTAAGAAATAAATTGAAAAATAAGAAATTATAATCAACATACAATAATATTGGAATTAATAACAAATTATATTGTATTTAATTAGTCAAACAAATAATACCATTTCTGAAACAGGGGAAATGGGTAAAATACGTATTAGAAACTATATAACCGCGTTACTATAATACAGTGTAATTATTATAAATAACAATACGTTAAATAATTTGGAAACTAATTTAAGAAAATAGAAAATTCAAAATTGATAAAATCGGACTTTTAAAATATTAATACATTCGATATTAATAATTTGGGAGATGGTAAACTGTGACAAAATTATATCTTTTATAAAAGTCGATTTGTAAACTGCGCCAAAAAAAAAATTAACATTATACAATTTGCGACTAAACCGCGATAAGATACATTATACAAACTGCGACAATTTATTTTATATATAATATGATATAATTTATAAATACTATATGTATATAATAACCGATACGTTAACACGTATACGTTGATCATTTAATTAGATATATATGTTATAGTATAGCTATAGATTATGTACCAAAAATGATTTCTCTTGTAGAGTAATATTTTCGTTCTTTACGACCAATTTGGCTCTGCAGTTTTCTTTGAGTAAATCTATGTCGAATAACCACTTATTTTGGAATTATATTTAAATTTAAATTTTAAATCGTTTAGCACCTATAATTGTTTGGCGTTTTGGCTAAATATTTTTATAAGTTCTATTTTAAATACAATATTACACGACTATACAGTTTACATAAGAATAAAAATTTGAAACTACAAAATGTGAAAATACATAGGAAGTCCGTTGCAACTGCGAAGTAGATTATTTGTCGATAGAAAATTGTATTAATAAGTTATAAGACAATAAAGCCGTTTAATTGTATTAATTGTGTTACTTTGAACTTTATTTTTCATGTGTTTGGCATGTATACTATAGCATGTGAAAACACAAATAATAATAATAAAATGAGTTTGGAAAAATAATTAGTTTGTATAAATAGTACGTAAAAACTTACTTACGTATTCGCCGAAACTCGAATAAATCGGTTTTCGAACCCTAACGCTCTGATGAGTTGTAGGTGTTCATCGTTCGTCGATTGTCTTGTAAATAGATGGTGGTTAACCCGGCTGGTTGGCGGCGTGGACGCGTGATACAATCCTTGAAAAACCACAACGGTTACGGCACGCAACAATATCACTTGGGCGCTGCAAATTTATTGTTAATTGAATGAAACACACAACAGGTATTTTATTAAATTTTATTTATTTTATCGAAATTGTGTATATTGTATTCATCATAAGACGAATAAAAATGCATAATCCAAAATAAAAAATTCTATACATTTGTTGTACTATATGATTATAAAAGTTGCATTTGTGTAATAATATAGGTAGGAATAATAATTATATAGCAATGAAAATTGAAGGTAAAGAATTAATAAATATTATAAGATAGACATTCAATATTGCATCGCGTGACAATAATAAATATTTATAAATGCTTATTAAATTAAAGTTGGAAGTATGTTTTTGTTATTATTTAATATTTCTATAAGAAAATCTGAAGAGAAACCTCTGACTCTACTGAAATTCTACTGAGTATAATATGAAAACAATTAATAATTTACATATTTTTAACAATATAATAGTATGTTAAAATAATAACCTAACCTAACGATTTGTTACAATATCTTGTCCGTAGGTCCTATATGAATTAAAATGTAACAATTTTTTTTTCGAAAATATTTATTTATTTATAATATTTCTTTTATAATAGGCAATGAATGATTACTACACAGTTTTATCAGTTTCGATCGGTAAATTATATAAAAAGCAAATATGATTAATTTTAGATCGAGGGTGGCTGAGTGATAAATGTATCGATTTTACATTGAAGTCTGTTTTAATTTTTTGTGTCACCTGTATACACGATATAAATGATAATAGTCGATAAAATGATTAATATAACATCCATAAAATATTTATCATAAGCTGTTCTTAAATCTATAAAATTATTTTTTAAATATATACAGTATGTAAGATTTATACAAAATATAACATAAAATTGTTTTATTTTGATCACGATTGGCGGTTTATTAATTTAGTAAGTTAATATGATGCAGCTTAGCTTAGAAATAACAAATATTTTGATGTGAATCTTAGTATTAATTTTCTGATAATATGTTTGGATAAAATATAAATTATGTATTGTGTGCTTTTACAAATATGACTTACCTTACCTGGTAGGTAAAATCGAATATTCAAATATTTCATGACTTAAAGACCTTAAAATCTTAAATACATTTAAATCACCAGAAGTTGTATAAAAAAAAATCTTAAATTTCTATCACCTTTAGTAGTAAATCATACATCTATTCACTGTAATAGTCATAGTTAATTTTCCAATATCCTATATGTAAATATTTCAAAAACTATGGTATAATATTAAAATATCGTATTTCACAATGTGGTAATGTAGTTATATTATATTAAAGTTGGAAAAAGGTAAAATTATAGTTTTTAATTAATAAAAGGTAAGGACATTTATTTTATTGAGGTGTTTTTAAATTACACATGTTACCGGTAAATCGAAGATGGAAGTTCGTGAACTTAGGCCATAAAATTAAACTTCATTAATTGTTTCTATTGCGAAAATATGACCAGTAGTAACTCGCATTGATGAAGCTTATTTGGTAGTAGAATAATAATAATAATATACTCGTATTATTCGTCTCCTCAACGAAATAAAATTTTATGATAATAATAAGGCTACTTACATAGGCAATTTGACTACACACCTGTCGCGGTTTATTTTTTTGGTATCTCGTAATGAAAAAAAATAATATAAAAATATCTAACACCAAATTACAATTGCCTTAAAGGTTTAATATTGAGTTTAAATACCACGAGACTCACACGCTAAATGTAATCAGGAAAAATAAATATCTTTTAAAACTCTCTTCACAAGTTTTAACATAATATGTCATGTAACGAAATATTAAGGACATTAATCTTGTTTTACATTAATCTTTTTGTTAAATATGACATGTTCATCAGTATTTACTTTATATTCTATAATTTTAAGCCCGTCTATAATATCATTAAAACAGTTAATATAAGTATTAAGATTTAGTTCATCAAACTCGTATAAATAAAAATCAAACAGTTTGTTATGCATCCAATAGCATATACATATGGTTTTTGATAAATTGCTATTTAAGTCATTTATTTCACTTTTGATATTACGGTTTGGTTGGAATAATTTTTCCGAAAATATTGCGTTTATAACATTTATTATATAATTAGTATTAAATTATTATAGATAGATAATATTTAATATTTATATCATATAATATATTAGTTTTTATAACTCTGAATTATTTCAGCTTTCTGTAAATACCGTAAGACAGTGAAAATAGATTCAAAGAATAAATAGATAACATAAGCTCAAAATCGTCATGTATTCGTATTTTGTGCGATATTTTTGCAGTTTTAGCACGCCAACGTAATATCATAATAATCTGATGAATTTCATTTTTAGGTCATTGTATAAAAATATAAAACAATACTAAATTATTAATTTATAGTCTTTTTTTCAGATGGCGATTGCATTGACTCAACTAGAGTACAACACTTGAAGATATTTCAATTATGTAACACTGACAAAGCTGAAGGAGTTTCTGTCCTTTTCCTCTATCCTACCAGATAACCGATGGGCTAACTCAACATTATACATTGCAATATTTAATATCAAAGAAAATATGTTGTTTACATTGTATTATTATGAAAAAACTTTTTTTTTCAATTGTATTTTATACAAAATTATTAAACAAATTCTTATATGCCTATGTTAAAATTTCTTTAGTTTATTAAATTTTCTATATATTATATAAATCTTTTTTATGTTTGTGCTCTATGGTACCTACTTAAATCGGTTAATATCAAAATATAAATGTATAACATGCAATATGTTATAATTAACCCGACCTCACTCCAACATGCACTTAAAAAAGAAAATACAGAAGCTAGGTATTTATTTTTTCATAGTATAAACTTAAGTCTAAAATTGTAAATAATGTTATTTTGTTTTAAAAATTAACCTGTATCTTATTTAAAAGTAGGCTAATAACCATATTTCTGCTGCAGACCTCATATGTATGTATATATATAATATAAATGTATAAATAAAATAAAATTAGGGTAAAACTAGTTCGTGTAAGGAAACAGATTGTAGATATTGTGTCTTATACAAATTAAATGAGTTTAAAATGAAAATAACGAATGCAAATTAACAAAATTAAGGAAATGTGATTGATAAAAAAAATTTGGTCTGTTTTAGTAAAGTTTGGGAGGAAAGTTTAGATATTTTGAGACCATCAATACAGGAAAAGGCTTAACAAATTACTTAAGTTTATGGATTGAATTTTTTAAAATATATGTACATTTTTTTATTATTATACATGCATTATTACATAGATCATTATAAAATTAAAATATAACAACTCTAACTATAATTTAATTTAACATAGTACATATATTTTCCTTTTAAACATTTAATGTTTACACTTTTATGAAGTACAAAAATGTACCCCCTCTGAATAGAGGGCACTTTCAAATATATAATATTATATATAATATCTGAATAGAAGAAAAAAATGTTAGTGATATCGAGAGAGTAGCCTATTCAGAAGTTTCACTATTTATACACATTTAGAATGTGAAATATTGATATTGATGAATAGGGTTCGGATTTAAATGCAATATAATTAATAATAAAAAAAAAAACATTTAAAATGTCAAAAAAGCATTTAATTTAAAAAAAAAACAATTACAAAATGTAGTAAAAAATTAAATAGTTTGTACTTTTGTATATTGTAACTATAGTTTGTATTAAAAAATAAATATGATGGACTGACAAATAATTTTAAATCTAGTACCAACGCATTATGAACAAATTATCTATAGATAGGTAGTATGGGTACTTTTATAAACGTTAAATTAACTGACCATACCAAATACTCAATAAAGTATTTAGCGATATTGATAAACATCGCCGATTAAAAAATCCATTAAAAATAATTGACAATGTACCTCTTCAGAAGATCTTATCGATTTATATTTTGTACCATTAAGATGCATGTTTTGTATAAAACTATCAAATCAATTGAAAATTAAACACAAAAAAGGCATTTATAAATCAAGAACGCATTAATAAGTATAAAAACCAAAAAAAAGGCATTTATCAGTAAATAGACAAAAAAAGGTAAAAAGAAAAATACATCCTCCATATCTTCAATATTAAATGACACATTTTTACGTAAAAAATATTTTTCTATTATCATTATTAAAAAAAAGGCTTTTGCCTACAAATCCGAACCCTATTGATAAATAAGTGACACCCTAAATTGCCCATATATTATATTTCTGCATGCACATGGTGAAAATTTAGTTTTGTTAGCCGTGCGTAACTATCACTATTCGAGTTATGACACGAAGTTTGTGCACAATTTAGTAAAATAATGTTTTTAGACATTCAAGACCAAAAAGAATTTACATTTATATTCGTCCCTATAATTTGTCAACGTATTGCTAATCATTTTGTGAGCTCAGAACATAAGTCAAATTGCAGGCTGATTCGAAAAGACTTAACGACCAGATTTTTCATAAAATATACGGCCATTTTATAAAGTTCACGTGTGGATACTCTTATCAATCAATTTGCAAAACTAGCGAGTGTTAAAAGTGACGTAGAAATTCGGTACTTTCGGACAGGTTAAAATATCGGGCGCAGAAATAGTTTGATGTAGGAAAACTTGACCTATTTATATTATATATTTATATAAATGCATATAATGTAAATAACACGCCTATATCTGATTGAAAATACCTCTTCTATATTACGATCTTGTGATTATGACTCACAGTGAGTTAACCGAAAACCAATCAATTTTTCTGCAATTATTCACGGTGCTTGTGCACGCAGCTATATTCTATAACCATTTTTATGGGATTAGTGTAAAAACAGCCAATACGAACAGTTGTGTATATAGTAAACGAGAGCGAGTGTGTTACTTAAAATACAAAAAAAAAAATCAACATTTTTAATGTGTTTTATGTTAATTAACATTTTAAGTTTATAATGATTCTTTGGGTATTAATATATATATATTTTTTTTTTTGACTGATACATTATTAATAAATTAAGTCGGTTAAAAATTTAACTAAAAATATTTATAGTCACCCACTTATTTTATCTTAACTCAAACTATGTTGCAACATTTTATCTTATTTCAATGTTAAAAGTATAAAAAAAAAACAGGGATCAAGGGTCTAAAAATATAAAAATATTATATATAAATACATTTCATATTTTTTTTCAGAAGTTGAAATATATCTTCATCACTTTTCTTAACACATTAAAGCCAATAAAGTTTTTAAATTAAACAAAATATGTATATTGAGATTGTTAAATGGATAAACAGCAGGTTTTAATTCAGGCTACTCAATTTTTATTGGGATTATTTATTTTTATATAAGTGGTATACCGTATACAAGTCCTTAAATATTAAAAAAAAATTGAAGATACTTATTATTATTATTTTATATTAGTAGTAGTAGTAAAGTCACCAATCTAATAAACCTCTATTTTTATGTTTTTTTATTGACGTGCGCTTTATCCGATATTGTGTAACACATATTATTTCCCCTCATATAATTCATATATATATATATATATATTATTCGACAGCAAAAAATACATTTTACAGCTAATATAATTAAAGAATTTTATGAAAAGTACCATGTAAAACAAAAACACAAAGTGCCTACATATATTTTGAGTTTGGACTTACTCGAAATAAACTATTTATTCGAAAAAAACGAATAAAACTTAGTTTCAAAAATGTTTATCATCAAACCACAAATAATATTGATAATAAAAACGTAAAATTATGATCAATAAGACTACATTATAATTTTGTTTGTTTTATGGTATTTAACTATTTAACTATAGCCACATATATAAATATTTCAGAATTATTAGTTTTTACTATTCACCGCAACATTTACGTATATTACTAACAGTTTTTATAGGGAAAAAATAGTAGCAAATATTATATTATAAATATATAGTTCTTTGGAAGCCGAGTATTTATTACTTCATGACCATATTGATTGCACAACACAATAACACTGAAAATACACCATTAGTGTTTACTAATATTAATATTTATATAATTTTTATAACGTACGTATGCAGTCTTCAATAACTTTTTATGATAGGAACTATGGTTGTATAATACTTATTGTAGTAACACGCACATAATTAATATTATAATTTGACGCTGAAGAATATGTATTATAACATTGTCGATACATTATGGCAATATGCGCAATCGATTTCACACGGTTAGGTCCATTTGTTAGAGTTTATTTTATACGTTTAATGTAGATAATTCATAAGAATTTTTGATAATTTTCATATCAATTGAATTTTTATGAGAGTTGGTCCTTGAATGAAAAATATTTTCTTAATACATTTTTTCCAAAAAAAATTGTGTTCCACCCTGCAGTATTGCAGTAATATTATACAAGTCATAAATAATGTTATGTATAATTATTTTAACAACGGAATATTACGTGAACGTAAAATGAAATTTATATAAAATATACAATATTATTTTTTTGGAAAAATAGAACTGTAATGGAGTTATAAGTTTATAACAATTATTGTTTTTTCTACATTGTTATAATATTATTTCGGAATTATTATTGAAACCATATAATTGCGATGTAAAATAATTAAAAAAAAAAATGCCAGCAATTTCGCTTTGATAGTAAATACGCAAAAAAAAAATTATTCAACATCTCACACATAACCTAAACACTATTGATGAAAAATGAACAGTAGAAATATTACATTATAAAAGTGATACAATTTGTATTTAATATTTATAGATATAATTTTAAACCGACACAGAATTGCGGTAGATAAAATGTTTACAAAAAGTAACATATTGTACGAATAAAATTATATTTTTGTAGACACTGTCAGAGTAGTATTAAAAAAGATTCTGAATGTTTAAAAAATCTACTGTTTTTCCATTACTGTGAAAATATTTCAGTACTCGTAAATGTATTATTTTTATTGGCAGTAACGTTAGCTTTTAAATATGCCCTAAAAACACTAGTATATATTTTCAAATAAAACTTAATTATAAAATGACGCGTAACAATAATATTATTATTATACACGACTTATCTTTTATCTACTCTGCTAATAGCAAAACGAAATCATGACCTAATATAATTGCTCGCGAGACCTGGCCACAGGACATTTCTTTTTTATTTTTTACACAATGTTGTAATATTTGTGGTCTTATGAAATTTCGATGGCGCTTAAGATACACGCGTTCGCGCCCTATATAATTATGTTTATAATATAACGCTGACGTAGTGAAATTATTATTATCACGGGAATTTTTTTTCAACGGTATTTTTGTTTTTATTATTGTTCCGTATGAACGTAATAATTATAATTGTATAATTTTTGTAGAGCAATTTTGTTGTGTTTATTATAATATTATTATTAGGTAGTTGAGTAGGTGACTTGTGTCATAATAAACATATATCGGATATATCTATAGTAATTTTAAAGTTTTTGTAAAATTCAGCACTCAGGTACATATATAAAATATAATATAATTACACACAATTAGTGGTTATTTAACACATACGTGTATATTATAATAATAAAATATGAAGGTATGTATATCGGTGTAGATATTCAATACATATTATAAACTTTATATAAGTTCTTCAAAAGCAATAATTTTACATTTTAAGAGCTTATACGCAAAAAAAAGTATTGCCAGATTTAAAAACCACATAATTAAAAGTTACTGCGTATCCTTTTGTTATTGCCGTTATCAATAGTGATCGTTGAATATTGTTGTACGGTCCACACGGTTATCTATAAACATAAAATTACTACTTACACAACTATAAATAATATTATTTGGAGTGTAATATATTTAGCTTGAAAATAAAAACTTAAACATTACACCAGTGAAAGCAATGACCAAAGAAATTGTTATCAACATAATATAACGAAAAAATGTCAAGAATTTTGAATATTTATTAATACATAAGAAGACGCTTGCACAGCCACATGCCCACATGTGTTGTTTCCGTTTGAAAAACTTATCTATAAAAATAAAACAAACTGTAATAATTGTCAATAATCGAACAATTTCAAATACATACGTAATCGTATTATTGTGATAATATGTGACGTATTGTATGTTCAAAATTTGTAAAAATTGAAGACAAAGAAAATTGCATATGAAATATGTATTTATATTTTATATACTCTCTATTGAAAAAAAATCGGATGACTACATAACTCATATTGTATAATTTG
Source organism: Rhopalosiphum maidis (assembly GCF_003676215.2). Classification (NCBI taxonomy): domain Eukaryota; kingdom Metazoa; phylum Arthropoda; class Insecta; order Hemiptera; family Aphididae; genus Rhopalosiphum; species Rhopalosiphum maidis. Next base: position 29,169,391 of record NC_040877.1, on the reverse strand, counting down.
TTCGTTGTCCAGGAAATGTCTGTTGAATGGTTATACTTTCGTCCAGTTGCAAATAAAACAACATTTTCGTTGTCAGTATTAGTTTAGATTTCATACCAATCAATCTCTCGTATAAAAATAAATTGTCTAGTTCTTCTCAATAGAATAAAAAAACTTAAAAAATTATAAGGATAAAAATATTTAAAAATATAACTTTTTAATAAAAACATTGATTTTTTTTTAAAAAAAATTTATTTAAAATATTTTCAAAAACATTAATACTTTTTGAAATAATGAGTGTTGTTTGATATAAGAATCACCCTGTATAATATATACATAATTTTTTTCACATAATAATTTATTGGATTTATTTATTTTTTCTTAATATATACTTGTAACGTGATTGATTATTTTACATATATTTTTAAATGTAAATTACTTTTATTCTTTCATATTGCTATAATTTTTTATTTTTATTTTTAAATGTAGCTATAAAACTACAAACATTTTTTAAACATTTAATATTATTCTATTACTGTATTGAATCCATATTATTTGTATAACCAGAATTATTATTTTTAAGTTGATTTATTTCAAGTAATTACGAATAGTCTGAAAATATTATATAAATATACATGTTTAAGTTCATAGTATAATATTTATTTATATGTTTATATTATTATACATGAATATTGATCAAGTCTAACCATTATTTCAACTAACACTAAACAGTACAAAATGTTCCATTGGCTTTGGGGTACAAGACAAAACGCTAAAGACAGCTTAGTCAGTCCGTCCACGCATAACTTGGTTCATACAGCATATAGCTATTATTATTATCAATAATATTACTTCTTACACTACCTATATTGTCCAATGATAAATTAAAATGTAGTTATTGTTTATAATTGTATAGTGCAATATAATACAATCGAATTTATAAGTAATAAATTAATTAAATAATTTACAGGTTTTACAACAAAATCAACTTTAAAAAACCGGTACCGTTCTGCTATACAGTATCGAGTCACTCGCTAAAACGGATGTGTTAAATTTGATTGTAAAATCAATATACTCATCGCTCTGCTCAGGATCTAATATTAAGAAACCTGCACTTTTTTTTTCTAAAACTTACGAAATATACATTTTAAATCGTTGTTTTTAAACTAGTTATTACATCAAATGCATTTATAAATCCGGTATGCTATATAAATCGAGCACTTACAATAGAAAAATATGTATCTCTCACAACTCATAACCTTTTAATTGACAAATTTAATAAAATTCTGTTCACACATCTTCGTCGTGGTACCCTCGTGCAGATGATATATTCCATTTCCAGTAATATAATATTATAATTTATAATGTATTATAAGCTGTAACACCATAAATGTGTTTCTCACGCACTGCGTACTGCACTGCAAAGGCTGTTGTAAGATGCCGACCAACTCAAAATATTATACGATTAAAAGTTATAATATTACCTACTGATAATCGGATATTATTTGAAAAATGTAATTTAAGTGGACCACGTGTATACGTATGACTATTCTATTTAATTAGCAGTTGTTATACGTATATATACTTTTATATAAAAGTAAATTGCATATGGGTTTCTCCCTTTATATACATAAAATATATAAATGTATCCGAAAGATCCGTGAACGATATTACCAACACCGTGCCACGAGTTGCAGCTTCCCGAACGTCACGTCCGGATTCGTCACTACTGCCATTGTCGCAGTCACTGCTACTATGATGGTATTGATTTACCGGCGCTCCGATTAATATACTAACCAATTACAATGATAATGTAAAGACAAAGACTTAGATATTATACAAAACTATTTGACTATTATCTATTAATTCGGGTATATAAATTTTTTCTTGACATTCGACCGGCTCGGTGACACTTTGAAAATGGCAGAGGCGGGTGATTTATTCTTCTGCCACCGTCATCAAACGCCTATGGGCGAAACACACATTAATAGAAAATAAAGAGTTATATATTTTTCATCAACAGCCGAACAAATAGTACTCCATATGAGCAGCACGTACTTTATTACTATCTACTATTATATAATCGGTGCGAACCATTTGGTCGAAGGTTTGGTGATCGATATGTCGTGTGATTGAATTATTGTTAGTCAAAAAACATAATATGGTCGAATATTTAATGGTCCAATTTTTTTCGGTCAAACGTGTAGGTATTTGATCGAACTAATCGAAGTAAAATTTACAAACGTACCTTATTAAAAATTATTAAATCGAGGTATTATATAAGATAATAATAGTACAGTCCTACATTATATTATGCTTAAAAGAAATGCAACAAAGGCTCATATATGATCAAGTTATAATTTATGGATGTACTTGAAAAGAACATCTCAACATTTTAAATTTGAATTTGTTCAGTTACATAAAAATAGCTAAATTATTTTGTTTTATAAAAACATTAAACTCAACAATTTTTTTATATTAATGTTTTTTCTTATATACATATAATATATTATATTGGATTTTTTTTTTAAATTTATGCTTATATTTTTCAATTAAAATTCGAAAAAGTAGTTTTTTATATACCTTCTTACATACTAAACATAATTTTGGGTCCATGATGATTTAAAAATCGCAGAAATTGTTATTGATTAATCAATGAAAATGTTATATCTTAACTAGATTAAATATCCATCAAGTTTATAGTTTAATAAAGCAGTTTTTAGTACCATTACCTAATGTGTATATCTTGACAACTCGTGAAAACTATTGTTTTTATAACGCATCAACATTTTCAAACAAATCATCTGTTTCAAAATTTACAATAAAAAATTTGATTCTCATTGGAAAAAAATAGAAATATGGTCCTAAAAGTGTACTCAAAATTCCCTAAATCGTATTCAAATGAATTTTTTATTAAAATAAAAATTGGAGGGGGATCTATCATGATCAGTAAATATTCCTGTGTATAATTATGTAAGTGTATAATATGTCAGTATGACTTATACGACTGTGGTCGGTGATCCAAATATACTTCCAATAGTTCGATAATAACAATAATCATTATAATAATATTCCAGTAAAACGAAAATAAACAACAAAAATTTAAAATGCACTACCTAATGATGCAATATTGTTCGTATTTCTTGGGACAGCTGCCGTACTGTGGTATTACATTATATGTATATAAATATATATCATTATAGTTCAGTGTGTTAATAACAGACCGCATTGTGTTCGTTTGTACATTTACGTGTACTCGTGAACTATTGGCGTCCCTACGTGATGAGAAATTCGAATAAAACTCCATACGTGTTTTTCCAACATTTCCAATAACATTTCAAAGATTTATTTCCCGTCTACCTGATATGGTGCTACTACTATACTTACTTATACGTAATTCGAAAAACGTGTGCAAACACTGCAAACACTCCTTTTAGGGAGGGATGCCGAAATGATATCATTATTTCATCTCGAATTACACGATCTCTATGCTTCTGCTTCACACACGTTTCCTTTACTTTTAGATTTTGGTCGATTGTGGTCCAATGTCATTTTTAAGCAAAATAATTACGTGTTATTTCAATTAAATGATTGACATGGCCAAAATGTTGGTCGTTACGTCGTTGTACTTAAACATAAAAACATAATATGCAGGGGTGCAAGCATCCGTTCAACACTTGTTAATTATTGAAAAAATTAATTAATTAGTAAAAATCTAAAGTACTTATGCCAGAATACCAGTCTCTATAAGAACAAAATGTTCAGTTTTTTCACAAATTTACTTTTAAGTACTCTTTCCCCCTAGAAGAAACGAAGAAAATATGCTTACAACAACGTTTTAAAATTGAAACTAATGCCCACGGGCATATTATGTGAGTCTTGCGTGATTTTCATTAATTTTATCAGTGTCTATCAGTAAGTATAGCTATTTACTGTGCATGCTCGCCTGTGCACGACCTAATTTCGTAGCAATTATTGTTTTTGAGAGTTTGGCTTTGCCAATCAAAAATTTCCTTAGATATTAAAATGTCAAATTGGTTATTAGGTTATTAGTAATAACTTGTATTACTTATTCACAGTATATACAACAAGTTGTAAGTTATTAATAGATACATAACTATTAACTAAGTGACGTAACCTGCAGGATTTTGATTCTTTTTTCATAAGAGGCTGATATTTTGTTAAACAGAAAAGACTTAATTAGGATTCCTTAAAAGTTTTTTATAATTATGACGTAGATGTTTAACATTTTAAAATTTTTCTGCAATCGTCATAAAAACTATAATTTTAATACACATGGGCGTAACCACTACAGCCAACGTCATTCGAACTTCAATCACTGAACACTAAACGTATTTTAAATATTGTTCTTAAACATCTGAAAAGTTTGCGGCCCACTATTCGCTTCTGGCTACATCACTGATATATGTTTATATTATTGAACGTATATTATGTAGTACTGTTGTGGGCGAATGATTTAAAATGAAGTATACAAATAAAATCGAAGGAACGCTTCGGATTGCAGATATATAAAATCACGTGTACTGGTGCACAAACTGTAATTTGTAATTTATTCTCACGAAAGGTAACTTTTTATTTTTATAATCATCTCCAAACATAACTTCAGAGATTGATTTATTCGTTGTTTATTTTGAGGTACATCGAATGTGATTCGCACGTGGGTAGATACAATTATATGGCAAACGTTACTATATAAATATAAACCTTACCACGCAGTTAATCTGTTTTTGTTGATAAGAGCTCGTATAGTTTCTATGTAAGAGATATAATATTGTATTTATTTCATTAAACTTTTTGTATTAAATACACCATCAAAGAGTTTGACATTGACCCGGTACAAACAATAAAAATCGAAACAGATATCAATGTCGTATAAATAACTTAAAAAATATAATATTTTTAAATAATGCAACATATCTATACTTAAGTCAGTGTGTACAGGTAAAAATTCACAAACTATCGTTATCGTACAGCGCGAATTCCAAAACAAATAAACCTTTATCAGACTCTGAGCAAAGCAAGGAGTGTATTGATTTTATAATGCTGTGTGTATTTGTAAATACTTTTCGGGGCATTAAAATGCTTCGATTTTCAAAACGGGGATGATTTCTGGTAGCAAATTGGATTTAGTTGAAACTTTATGGGACAACGATTTAGAAATTCCTAAAAGTAAATTTTATAATAAAGGTAAACCCAATAAAAAACTTAACGGTAAATTGTATACGAATTGATTTAGTGTTCTTAGTGTGAATCGAGAATGAATTACCGTAGATACTTAAAATTTTCACCAAATTTTTATAATATTGTTTTTTATTTATACTAATATTTTCAACATGTATTAGGTATATTTGAGCTATATATAGGCAATGCCTATTAGGCATGGTAAATTTTCAATTTTCAATTTTTTTAGTTTTTTTTATATAAAGGAAAATAAACAATTATTTATTGAATCAAAATTCTTAAAAATCTATTACAAAATCCTGCTAAGCTCACGCATACATTATCATACTTTTTTCTGCAATTTTTAAAACAGATAACTTGGATAATTTTACAAAATATCACTAAATTTTAATAAATTAAATAAATAATAAAATTTTCAAAAACGTGAACTTAAAATTATCCTTGTATACAATTTTAAATAACTTAAAACTACTCTTTCAAATTGATTTTTAATTTTAGTAAATTATAATATAAATTTATATACAAAAATAAATCTGTGTGAAAATAGTCTGTCAGTTTATATCACTAAGACACTAAGTATATTAATTGATGATATATTTTTGATATCGTGATTCAATTACGTAATTTATTTTACTAAGTATAATAGTATTTAGGTAAATTTTTTCAAAAACGTTGCATTTATTATATTATTATTAGGACTAGAGACTTTATATCCTTAAAACCTTAAAATATGTATTTATTTATGCCCTAAAAAATCATTAAACATGCCCTTAAATTATATAAAATCACACACCTTTAATTATTATAATACTTAGTATATTTTATATACCATAACATATTATTGTTATTAACTTTTGAAAAAAGTCATTACGTATAGTAAATGTGTTGATAATCATAAAAGTTTTAAGTACCTACTACGAATGTTTTTAAGTTATTACAAAATAGGTAATTTATATCGATATTCATCGCTAAAATAAGTAATTTCGTTCAAATTTGAACTTTCAATGTCCATAAAAAATAATTATGTTTGTTTATTTTTAAATTTAAATAAATAAATAATTTAATTTTACTTCAAAAATACAATGGGTCCCACTAAACATTTGAGAAATATCAGTAATAAGATAATATTTTAAATGTCTAAAAATAGCTCAATAAGGGGTCAAAATACTTAGAAAATATTCATAGGTGTTGACAATTCTAATTCGAATATTCAGTTTAAAAAAGTCTAGTTTTATATTAAACTGTTTTTCGTTTTTTAGTTACAAAATAAAAACAGATTGTTTCAAATATTTATCACTCTTAATGTTAAAAATCAAAGTATTTTTAGTGCTCTAAAATGTGATACTAGACACGAAAAATAAAAAAAAATCCCACATAATTTTAAAATCAATATACATGTTAATCGCTACGCTCAGAATTTAAAATAAGTTTTATGAGTCGTACTAAATCTTTGTGCTTATTTAAAATCAAGGTCATTAGGTGTATGCTTAAAATCCCAAAAATCAGAGTTAGAATAAATGAATTATTAAAGGAAAATAAATATGGGTATAGACACGCTTGGTGAATTATACTGTATATAATTTAAATACATACTCGTATAAGTATATGGGTTAACATTATGTACAAGTATGTGTGTAAGAAAGAGAGAGTGTAGACGTGATTTAAAGGTCACCATGCAACGTGTCGTGTACCGTGCGTACATATAACTTAGTGTGAAGTGAAAAAAAAACGAGAAAAAATAATAGTTACGGGGGCGTTTGTCACCGAGCTGTGGAAATAGAGTGAATTAAGGGTGTATGCGCGTAAAAGAAGGGTGGAAGAGAAGGTTATACGTCGTGGCCTGTACACACACACGTAGTCACATACATAATATAATATATTGATGACGGCAATAATGGAAAATGTGAAGAAAAAAGAAAAAAAAACTAACTTTTGTCGCGTGGGCGAGCATTCAATTTTGTGCGCGTATATAAAAAAAAAAAAATCCTTTATAGGCGTCGTGGACCGGAACGGAAAAACTACAAAACTTCAATGGCATATCGTGCACAAAACAAATATACCTAATAACATGGCATATATTTATGTATCATAAATGTTTTTCAAATGTTATAAAATAATAAAATGTAAAGTCGTTTCGGTTTTACCGAGACTGACCTATATTCGTACGGACGGACGTCATATAAGTTTATTGATGCCTTGACGGTGTAGACATACTTCCCATTACGAACATATAATATATATGTGTATTATTATATAAGTATATATTATTTTGTATAAGAAAATGCATTTATGTGCTATATTTTGATCAATTATGTAGTTGTTTCGTGTGTGTGTGTGTAATATATATATATCGCGGGTATAGTCATACAACATATATTATACCTAATGCCAGGTTAGGTTAACCCTCGTTTTTCGAAGGATGCATAAGGCAATATGTGTGTGTGTGATAATTTTCAAAAAATGATTAAGTATTTATGTAATAGTATTAATATCTACAATTTTAAAATCACCATAACTCCCATGTATCTTATAAACTTATTATTTTTAACATAATAATATTCTTAGGACACAAGGTCAATTAATTCAAAAAATAAAAACTACTCGTTCGATATTTGATTTCGATACCTTTTATTTTATATTTGTATACCTATAAGAAATTCTCATTTGAATAACAAAGTGTTAACCACTTCGTGCTACTAAGCAATATAAACGATCTCAAGAATTTAAAAATATATTCTTTAAGTATATTTAAAAATTCCAAAAATCAGAATTTAAATAAATGTATACTTTAAAGAATAATTGTGGTGAATTACTTAGTATATAATATATTATACATAGCGAGAGAAAACTACAGTTTAATACGCAAAAATGTTGACATTTCGATTATTCGAATTGATCAAATTGCACTAAGCCTTGCTCGAGCGTTACTAAGACTTTTTTTTATTTCTTTCACCCCAACCCTTTTACAATTGAGAAAAACTCTTCTTGTGACTCCGATCTTTATTTAACTACATTATATTCATCTATTATATTACATGATGTATGCATTTTAAACATATTTATGTATATGCAATATACATATATACATACATACATACAAAAAGTACATAAATCTATCCAGCTGTAGATGATTTATGAAATCCGATCTTATACGGCCGTCATTTCACTTATTTTTCACTCCAGGCTTCGGGTCCGAATTTGGTCATTCAATGTTTTTTTTTTCTGTTATGTTTTCTCTCTTTTTCCTGGTCTATCGTCGGCCACTATAGAAAAACTTTTCCGTCGGCGTCAATATTTTAGTGACCTACTCTGGAAATCACATTATTGTACGCGTATATTGGTGTATTAATATTTAATAATAATATGTACCTAATATAATTTCCAAACTCACAAAATACCTATATGGTAATAGGGTTTTCTTTATCACGACATAATATTATTATTATGATTGCAATTTATAATAATACAGTTACTGGGCGAAAAATGATTTTCGTCTTATTATACATTATTATAATTTTGAATTCTATTATAACCGTACTCCGTCGTAGCAGCGACGTTCTCGTTAATAATTTAAAAAGATATATCGAGCGTATGAAAACTTTTCGACGTCCGAGATCTACGGATTCCGTTCGCATAATAAATAATAATAAATTAATATAATAAACGTACACGACGATTTCGAGAATATTAACTCCACTACAACACACGTACTTTCGCAGTTACAGTAAATACGTTGACAGCGACCCACCTAACCTATGTAATAATTACGTCTCAATAATATTATATTGTTCGACCGGTTTTTTTCTTCTTTATCGATCCAGAAAGCTTTAACGTCTCTGCAGTTTTCATAAAAATAACACTGTTGAACTCAGTTACTCATATTTACATTTCTATAAAATTTAAATTAACAATAAGACGTTGAATATTATTATTGCGTCGTTGCGGTTCCAATCAAACGATCGTTATATAAATAATTGGTTGACGATGATGGTTTATAAAAGATGATCACGTTATGTAAATTCAATTTTGCAGTGTGCTGCAGTATTTTTCATCCAAGTTAACTCTTATCTAAGTTCTATTCTTATATACTATACAAAATATTAAAAAATAATATAAGATTTCATTGAAGAGTTTAATTTGCAATTTTATTTTTTGTACAATGGCAATATTATACTTGATATATTTTTTGTCTACGTGGTATTTGACAAAAGCATATTATTCGTCCCGCAAGAGGTGCGTATATTAAAATGTCGTGTGTTGAACTTAAATAGCGATTTCTTGTTAATTCATCGAAAACTATAATAAAACTAGTACGTGTATACATGTTTTATAAAATATTGATTAAATAATTAAAAATATAAACATTATTAACACATGTTAATATTACACTATAAAACTGCATTTCGCTTAAAATCGTTCAATATTTTAATAGTGTGATAAACTCTTATTGATAATCTACAGTCTATGATTCTGTCGTTAAACTGTACCCGGCAATAGGTAATCGACTTGACTGCGAAAGTCTCGAATATCGCGCAACCTAATATCTTACGGAATCGACAATATACTTTAAAAAAGTTTGTCGAGTTTTCAAATGCGAAAAAATTGTATTTTATTTATAATTATACACGACATAATGTTGTATGATAGTACATTATGCTTCACAACCTATGTTCATAGCCTAACCTAGATCAACTTTTCACAGAGACATTTCGTTGTTTTGAAAAAACTTACGTTTTGAATAAATTAAAAAAGGTAGATAAGTAAGTATACCGTTCTGATTTACATTAGGTTTTGAATGGGTCACTATTATAGGTCTGTTAAATTGTAATTCAACGATATGCTCATATAGACGTATGATAGTACACGAAAAACGATTCTGAGCGGAAACGGTCAACCAATCTATACTCTATATCATTAAATAATAATATTTTTTTGATATAGCTGTTAAAGTAATTTATTTTACTTTTAATATAGGTAGGTTGATGTAATTATACCAGAAAATATTTTATTTGATATGTCATTAGTATATTTTAATTATTATAATAATAAATATTTATACCTTTTTATGTCAACTTATATAACTCAAAATGTATGAAAATAGTTTATTTTTAATTAACATTTATAAAAAAAAAGCAAGAAATATTTTGAGAATTATTTAATTGTAAATAGAAAACAATAACATTAATATTTAGTGAAAATGTCAAATATCTAGGTTTTTTGTTTTTGAGTTACATTAAAAAGGCAAAATTGATTTTATCGAAAATCTGATTTGTATAAAATATCTCGGTTTTCCTTATTTTTCTTTTTTTTTAATTATATAAACAAGTACTGTACATTTTGAAGTTTACTTTTCTTAAATATAAATTAGATCAAATTTGATATACAAACCATACGCATTTTTAAAAATCAAAGATTCGACAGTATGTATACTTGCACTTGTACAGCTATACACACAAAAAAAAACCATTATTATAAAATAAATACAGTCATTTGCGTACCGTGTCAACATCGTTAAGAATCTAAAAAAAGTTTATGCTTCTAAAAATGACAATTAGCATGTTGCCATGTTTGCTTGCTAAAATAATTGCTTTGTTAAAACAATCTTAACAGGTTCGCCTTTCCTTTCGTTTTTTTCCGTTTAATGGATTATACTAATAAGATATAAAATTTATTGTATAATATAAATATACATAGTATTTGGATATGATAATATGAATATATTGTGATTTAGTAAAAAAATACGATTTGTTTTTTTTTTAATTAGGTACCCAATTTAATCGGGTAATATTATTTTGTAGATACACTGTGAGTAATGGTTTTTAAACAATGAAAACATTATTAAAGTTTCTGAAAAATTAAACGTAGCGCCATCTGTTATATTGTAACGCTCGGAGAAGGGGGAAAAACGCAATGAAAAATTGTCAATAGTAAATCAGTCTAAATTTGTTCAGACCGAGTGGCTCCTTCTCTTATTATGTATCTGCTTCAGACCGTTTCATCTTTTTATATTTTCGAAACCCACTACAGTATTTTTACAATAAGTAAACGATCTAAAGCTTTCAATATACTTAAGAATGTATATTACATAAAATCGGTATAGAACTTATGTATAGATAGAGAGAAAAGGGATGGCGGAAAGAGAGTGATAAAGAGAATAATGTACAGTATACAACGAAACTAAATAAAAGCCACTAGTGCACATTTAAATACAAAGGAATCCACGACTTGTTTCAAGACGACGATTGCGTGTTTTTTGATTGTTTATAAATGTACATTATTTTAAGGACGCTTTTCTTCAAGCTGTACAAGTGTGAATGCGCAAATACTGTCAGTGGGACATAATCGCGGTTAATGACATTTCTGCATGTCATAAGTTTTTTCGGAGTGTGAAAAGTGCAAAACAGATATGAATAATAACACGTTGTTCGTAAATAAAAATTAAATTTTATTTTAAGTATATTATTTTGTACATTTTATAATACTTTATTACACAGTACAGGTAGTAAATACAACAAAATATATCGATATTCGATAAATTTAAGTACTCGTTAAATTATAATATTATGAAATGACCCAAAACGAAATGTTCAAAATGTTCATGAAAACTATGTGGTTGTCAAGTACAAATACAGTATACAATATATACGATTCTAAAAATGTCATTCATTGAGTATATTTATAGTTTAATGATGGTGACACATTGCATTATAAATACAATATTCTGTTTAGCCTTTGATGCTCATTTCAGCGCAATAATAATAATTGCAAATGACACATGATTATATGACATTTTCACAAAGACATCTGGTTTGTCATAACTGTTATTATTTGGGTTAATACGAGTGTTGAGTAGTTCAAGGAAGACTTAATTTTATTGAATTGATCAAATGATGGTTTGATTTGAAATCATGTAACTATTTTTTTTAGGTTATGAGATACTCCTTAGAAAATTAAATGTTAAAACGTAATGTCAATGATACATATTTAATAGTTATTGATTTTAAATTTGTTCATTAGTTCATTTACAACACCATAATTAATCATTGTCATTTATTACTAAACAAATAATAATAAGAAAATCTAATACTGATCGCCAAAAAATATATGTAAAATTACACGAATTTCGTATAAAATAAAAAATTATTCGAGTACCACCGGTTAGGGCGGATGGCTTGCAAAAAAAAAAAAAAACGATTCGGATTATAAGGGTTTCGGGTGTTGGGTTTTATGAGGACTTAGTGGTGTTAAGGTCTATTATTGAGATTAAGGCCCTGCAGGTTTCACAGACGTGGATTACGCGAGTCTGCTCGCCATCAGAGATCTACTACGGGCTCGCGGAAAAATCACTGGCCGATTACAATTGCCCCTAACAGACATCGCGCTGCTGAAACTCGTGCGGGAACCGAATGATGTAAAAATGTTCTGTGAAATATTCACGGCACTTATATCTACTGCGCAGAGTCTTAAAATCCGACAAACAGCAGTGTACGATTGCGGGTTTGCGGATATATTTGACGTCAACCGAAACATCGTTGTCAAAGTATTGTTTACGCCAGCAAATCCCAAAGAACTGGAAAAACAACGCTGTTTGTATTATTATTTATTATTTAAACGGTCGCTTAGCAACCGAGGACGATGCGTATACGGTTGTCTGCGTAGTATTCACTGGAATCGCCCGTCACTCAGGGATTTCGTTTGTTTACACACATTTTAATGTTTTCAAACAATTGATTGCGAGTAGCACAGTTATTAAAATGTCTGTACGAATAATCTTAATACGGGTCTGCTATTGACTAAGCGTAATATTATCTTTATTAGCGATGATTATAATAAACATCACGTATTTGATTAATTTACATCAGCACACAAAAGAGACGTGTGCACGTTTAAACAAATTATCAATTACTTATTAAAATACTATAGTATTATGATATTATTATTATTATTAGCTACCATAGTATGTTTCAACTTCTAACGATTTTATGAAAAAAGAAATGTTTGCAAAAGAAAATATAACGTTAACACAAAACGAGAGGTAACATCAATTAAACCGTTTTAACGCTTTTATGATCTTATAATATTATGTACGCAATAAATCAATATCACAATATAAATGTATAAAAGATACTTATGTATAGTTGTATGTAACATTTTAAAAACTGAGTTATTTATTATAATAGTAGTAGTATTCAAATTTTACTTTACAAATTAACCAGTATTATGGTTTGAGTCTCAATTCAGTCACTTCATTGTTAAAAATAAAAAGAACGAATATGTTTGAATATAAGATTTTTAGAGGTCAACCGTCTGTGTTGTCTCCGTTTTATGTTTTACGTTCACAATAATCTATTTTACTCCGTTATGTATTTTTAAAATCATAGTAAATAGCCTATCAATAGAAATTAAAGGTATAATTATTATTTAGAATAGTAGAATATTTTAATTTTAAAGCAAATTTTGAGCATTAAAACTGCAACTAGGAAAGTTATAAATTTAATTAATAAAAATATTATTATACTTATTTTTATAAATTTTAAAATGATCATAATTTATTTCAAAGTCATAATATTTTATATTAGTGTAAACATCTTATAGTAAAACCCTCCGAGATTTCTCAGATAATAATCCTACCTTATTAAATTTTATTATGGGGCAATTCGCGTTAATTTTAAAAATAACAGTGAAAAATATATTATTGTGAACAGAAAAATAATAAAGCTAAGTGTTGCAGCTTTTAAAAGATTAGCAATATATTTTTTTTATACATACCGGGAAAGTCGCTTTACTAAATACCTAGTAGGCGTAAAATGTACTTTTTCATTGAGTAGGTCACTGTAATACGTGTGACCTCCGATCTCCAAGTTTTTTTTTATTCAATTATTTAGAGTATTTAGTATGTGATTTGTGCCTTGGTTAGGTCCATTTACCAAATTTGTAAAATTTGTTTTTCGCAAAAATAAGAACTCAGGTAGAGCTGGATAAATGTTAGTAGCACTCCCCAATGTTGTTAGGGCGTATTTTATGGTCGCATCATTATTAGTACGGGATTTTTATGCTCATTTCCGGATTTTATATAGCCCCCTTTCAATTTTAAATAGTGATTAAATGTAGGCGTTCCCTCTGCATAAAAACTATGTTGTTAGTGTAATATTTTAGCTCTTATTAATTTAGTATATGAATTCGCATGCTATAGTGCCCGAAAGTTATAGTTAATACAAAGTTTATTTTTAGTTTACTTGATTTGAGAAATTTAAAAAACGATTCAAACTCAACATTGTAGATGTTATTTTAATAATTAATTATAAATTAACAAATTTAACACAAATTTGCCATTTATAATTCTGAAATTATTTGTATCCATCATTGGTATTAAAATAAAAATTAATTGTTTTTGTTTTTATTTTTATCGCCCTCTAGAGTGGTAGACTGCTAACCAATCTAGAATATAGTAACTGGTAGTTAAATACATTTGTATGGGCATAAGACAATTGTGCAATATGCATACAGCATACACAATAGTCCGATTTTCAGAGGAAAGTCAGGTGTTTCATTTCAGTTTTTAATTCTTATTAAGCTATTTTAACATTCATGTCGATTGCCAAAATTTACTCGATAGTCGATAGTTACACCACATTCATGTAGTATAATATGCAGTTGATAAAATTTAAAATGTTAATAAGATAATAACCAAAAATTCAATTTTTATTTTATTTTTAGTGAAAATATATATTTTTTTGTGATTTCATCTTATCTCGATTTAACTACTAAGACTTTTAATTCGTTTCTTGCATATTTTTGATCAGTATAAGCAACAACTCTGTGCCATGTATAATTTTTATCTTATTGTTATTATATTTTGTTTTCTTTATAATTTAATATATTAAAATTGTATAATAATTTTACTTATTATCGACTTCTGTTATCAACTTTTTCTCTTGGTAATTTTAAAATGTTAAAATCACTGCATAAATTAACTAGCATAATATCATATTTAAATACGCTCATTGTTCCTCTCAGAATTTAAAACACATATCGCCATATCGGTGCTTTAATTTTATTTTCGACAGGCCAAAGAAGGCATTTTGTAAAAATATACATAAATGCAGTCCTTGCACTATCTCAAATGATGCGCCTGCTGTTGTTGACGGACTATTTTTTTTAAGTATATACGATCGTATTGGCAATGCATAACAGGCGTCAATAAATGTATATGTTACGGGCAAAGTAGGAAATCCGGGCATTGTTATACAATGCACGAACATTTTAGGCAATGTAATAATGATCACTTTAACACTCGAATTGTTCATACATTGGCCGAACATTGTACGAGATTGCCCGAGCAGAGTGAACCTTGTCCGTTTTCAAGTGGGCAAGCTAACTAGTTTTAGTGGATTTCGGGTTTTAATTATAACATATATATAATTATATATATATAATAATAAAAGTATTTCACAGAATATATTATTTCTCATACATATTAAGCTATAATCTATATAACTAAAATAAAACTTATATTTTAAATAAAAAATCTCTATTATTTGTAAAAATGATTAATTATTACTGAATAGACAGGAGTACCTATAATGGCTAATACTGATCATTATAAATATAAAAACAAATGTTAATTATTAAAATTCACAAAAATCCCGTTCAAATAGTTTTATGAATTTTCATAATAGTATAAAATCATAAATTAGTATTTAGCTAAAATAATATAAATGATATCAAATATGTAAACATAATATTGTGTAGATTCTTTCAGGAGTTATAAATAATTAATATTAATTTTTGACGTCGAGAATTTTGTGATATCCAATACTAAACTCTTTTGACACTGGTTAATAGTTTTCGATAAGTAATTAATATAACCTATAGAAACGATGGGGTCATAATATTTTCCGGCCAGAAAATAGAGCACGGCGGCCATATTTCTGTAGTATTAGATACAACGTAATACGATTATTACATTTTATAGGTAGGTACACGAATAATAGAAGGGCGTGTTTCCAATCAGTAAATTTTCTTCGCTCGCCTCAAGTGCGTACTACCGTCATATTTATCAGCGAACCGATTTTAATGAAATTTACAGGAGCAATAAATAGTTTTATAAAAACGTGTCCTTTATCCGTATATCGAGAAATATTGACTTTTGAATGGGTAGAGATTTAATGTTAGTTTAATATTTTCCTAAGCGATCTAAGCAGACAAACATTGTGCTTTACGGTGTACACATTTTTATGTTACACTAAATTTACTGAGCTACTCTATAATTTATATTATAATAAATATTGATTAGCTACATAACGCTATGTTGTAATAATATATTAAATGTTGGCATTATTTTTTTGTGACTTATCAATTTTTTATTGAATTATTCGATATAAGAAAAAACCTATAGTAAAATATAATAAATAAATAATATTATGTTAAGCGAATTTCTAATTTCTAGCTGTCCCCTTTTCATTGTTATTTTATTTTTTAAACCAGTAATTAATTTTACATTTTATCGAGCTTAAGTTATTGTTTTAGACATTTTAATTATATTTTTGAAAAATCTGTGAAAATCTACTACATTTTTATAGATTTTATGAACTAAATAAATGAATTGTTTTTGATATTGTATTAAAAGTGAATAAAAAGTAAATGTTAAGTTGTAATAATAATATTGAGACATGATAAGTTTATTGTAATTTATTATTAAAATCTCAATGATTCTTTTATTTTCCAATGTTAATGCTTTAAATCAATTTTGTTGTATAATTTATTAAAAAAAAAAAAAACTAAATATTTAAAAATATATACGCCTGTTAATTTGAATTAATATTATTTGTTTAATTCTGAATTTAGCAATGTAATGGTTTCTCAGTGACGTGTATTTTTTTAAATAACTGTCATCACCTTTTGGCCAATAAAAATATTTCCATTTTCAAAATGTTTAACTGTGAGAGGGGTTTTTAGTTGTAAATTGAATCTACTCGGTACTTTGAAGAATTAATTGTAAAAATTTCGCAGTACTTTTCTCAATAATTAAAGAAAAAATAAGAAAAAAAAGGAAACGCTAAATTGATAAAAAAAAAATGATATGTTTTTTTTTGTTATACAATCCAAAGACGAACAATTTTAATATTATTTATTTATAACTTTTTATGAATCTATTCACACTACTTTACGGAGATGTGATAATTTTTTTTTTTTTTACTTAAAAGTTAATAATAATAATAAATAATAATATAAAATATTTAACACGACCTATAAATATATCATTATAATTAAATTAAATACTAATAATATACTAAATACATTATTACCGTTCAAAATTAAATCAACCTACCGTAGGCCGTTGACTAATAAGGCAATAGCCAAATAAATTATTTTAATAGTAATATTAATAAGCTTATCGTGAAATATAATTAATGATATATAATCAGGCTGATATACCGTATCCGTTCATAATCAATTTTCGCATACTATGACTTATGATTAAATTCAAATTTAACACATCCATTACAGTTACCCAATCGTAACCACTGCACGCTAGAGCGGTAGAAATATAAAAATACAAACATTGGACAAAAACAATTACCATATTTGATACAAAATCAATTAATGTGATACAATTTTAAAGGTATTACTTTATAATATTATAGAATTAAAGTAATAAATTATTCAAAAAGTTGAAAATAATTTTAACCCACTGAAACTATTTGTCAATTTTATGAATTATTATTATTATTATTATTGTCGTTATTGTTGTTCCATTGTACTCGCAACATCTGATTTTACTAGTGTAAATAATTCGAAAGATTGATTTTTAGCTTGTCGGTATTAATTAAATAGAAGTCAAAAATTAAAAAAAAAAAAACCAAATATTTGAATAATCATCGCAATCAATCGCCGTTTCACAATAACTTGTTATTTTACACATCGATTGACATAGTCGGTTAATGTTTTCCTGAAAATCTTTACTTTTGTGTTTAATCGTTTGCTTTTATAATAGTTTGTAAAGGAAAATTAACCAGATAATATTATTCATAGAACTGATATACTGAAACTGCACAACAGCCACAACATAATATTATCATAATATAATATAATATATTTAAAACTTTAAAAGTATTATGATACGCATATTATGTTTGAATTATCACATATGAAACACTCTATTATCAATAGGTAGTTTATATTGTATACCATATTAATTTAATGACTTTTAAATGGATTATTTATTCAATATTATATGATCGTGTTAATCTCGCGACAAACATCTCCTGTACATTATTATAATATCATATTGTATCGGCTAAAGCCTATAACAATATTATTGGGCCATAACCTAAACTACCAGTAATGTAATTTTGACTTCCGAAATAGATTAACTATATTATGAATGATATATTATTATATACATTTTTTGTAAAATAAAGTGCTATAAAATTGCAATACCGCAATCGTTCGAATTTGGTATTATAATATTATAAGTATAATATAGCTAGGTGGGTAATGCTTTTAATTTGATTTTTGATGAAAGTGTTGGTTTTAACTGCAATACCTACTTTGCGGTAAAGCTTTTCGCGTCAGTCAATCCTTTTGTAATAATATTATTTTATTTATGTTTAACGTACATTAGAGTTATATATAATAAATGGAGTTGATTTAAATTGAAAACTACTAATCGCTTTAACCTTTATACCAATTTCCGACGGTTGAAAAAACGGTAATAAATAAACAATTTTCCATTTTAATTCTCGGGTTGGACTTTAATAATATTAATCATAAAATAATTTTACATTTAAAAATAAATCTATTTCCAATTATATACATTCGGTTTTCGTTGTATCGTTTAGATTTAAAAAAATCAATTAATACGATGCGGTTTAGTACTTAGGTATTATTGTATTACACATTATAGCAATAAATCATTGAAAAATATTGAAAGCATTGTTTGAAAATTACTAATCAATTTTAATAATTACTAAATATGCTTGGTAATTACTTATTAGTTATTTTGTACCGATGCCACGAATTCGTATAATAATTATTGTATCATTTCGCCACCAGACGATCAATACGTCGACAGTAGGTATTTAATCTAAAATGTCTATGATCATTATGAAGAATATTTTTCTGTATCTATATCATATCTTACGTGTACATTAATCTTATAAATTAATATATATTTAAAGAAAAATGGTAAAAATATTTGAATTGTATTTTATTATATTTTAATCGTGATAATTAGTACGTTATTAGCTTGACGCTATATCGTATAATTTAAATACTATATTATACTTATATTTAATCTATTTAAAAATATTGTTAAAAATACATTTTAGTAAATTAGTTTTCACAATATTTAATACAGGCATTCAATTAATTGACAAATGGTAGTTAAAGCAAGTACAATAGGTGTTACTTTAGGAAACTGTCTTACTGTTTTACGAGTAATTGTTATGAAATATTAATAATTAACTATGCTACTATTAACAATTACTGTTATTATTATTTACATTGTTTGAACATTTTTGACGGTATATTATATAAATATCATAGTACAAGGGAAGGTAACCTGGAGGCAGATTTTTAATTTGTATACTGCTCAAGTTGAAGCGAGAACACACAAAATACCTATCATATCTTATATACATATATTATGTGCAAACTACAAATCTCATTTAATTGATATCCGTTATTTCATTGTCTAATAATGGTACAATAAATTATATCAATTATATTCCATACAATTTGTCAGCTAAGAAGTCCACTTATCATTAGTCAAATGACTCAATTTTTTAACACATAAATGTAAATTAAGTAAATATAAGTAAAATGTATCGATATTAAAATACGTAATACTTTTTCAAATATTTCTAACAAAATATTAGTAGCTGATTTTAATACAATAAAATTACTATTATGTTGACATTATTTTTGAAAATAATAAGTTATAAATACTTATGTGATATAATTGCTATATTAGAATCTAATAATTAGATTATTTTCATAACATCATTATGCAATACAATAAAATATTTCTATTATTATTAGATTGCTGGAGATATGTAGATAGGTAGAGTCATCGTGAAAGAAGGAGGAAGAAGAATATGTTCTTATATAGAAACGTATTAGCTATCGTAGCAATAACTCAATTATTTTGGATTTGATAGGGAAATTGATCCAGTAGGAAATCCCATGACGTGTCATTAGTAGGTTTTTAGACTACCAGTTTTTTTTTTCAAGCACCGATATGTAAACTTATCATATATATACGAGACTCATGGGTATAGGGTGGTAATTTGGGTTCGTCTAGTTAATATAAAACTGAAAAGTATGAATACAAATTACCAAAGTAATTACCTTACTCGATCTAGCCGATCCTATGTAAAATGTTGGAAATTTCATAAATCAATATAACATAACTTATAATAATAAATAATAATAATACATTAATACATATAGGTATTTTAAATATACAATTTAATCTAAAAGCGACTTTTACGATTAAATTATCTGGTAAATACAGGTTAACAATAAAAGATGATTGCGAAGCTTGGATTTTGACTTTTCTTTACAAATTATTTTTGTTTTAAAGAGAAACCATTGGGTTTTTCTTTTGATTTCAGTTGGATGGCTTTTTTTTTGTTTGCGTTAATTATATTAACTATAGTAATATAACTCTCAAAGTTACTTAAATGATGAAAGGTATGTACATGTAACCCGTGCAATGCGGCTATAATCTTGTTAAATAGTTTTAAATAACAAACTACTTACACTAATTCAAAAATTAAATCCTTTACAGTTCTCAAGTATATCATCGAATTTGAATGTATATTCAATATCTGTATAGTATTAAGTATTGTGCGCTATAAATTCTAACTAACCATTAAAATGAGGGCATCAAAATATAGTTAAGAAACTTTTTTTATCTTAACTATTAAGCCAACTATTAATTATGTGTATATATTATAATCACTTAGTTTTTTCCTGTTAATTTAAAAATAATTCATTAGATTAAAATAGTGTAACTAGTTATTTCTTATTTAATCAAGTTCTACGTAATCATTTTAAATAAAAATAAACAAATAAATATTTCTTGATCAAAATAATTTAGTCGAAACTATAAATATATTATTATATTAACATATAATTGCTAAAACCGTTAGCTACAGTTATTGCAAGACGTAGGTTGCATAATATTATAATATTGTCAAATATATTTAGTTATTATTTAAAAAAATCGAAAGTTGCATTGCACTCGTTTTGTGATCCTGGTAATAATGAAAAATAAATAATTTTTTTTTAACATATTTTTTTGAACATTAAATTTAAACTTAAAGTACATTGTTCGTAATTTATTAACAATTAAATAATAATTTAACATTCGTATTCAAAGTTATACTTTTTTTCAACTTTCCATCTATGATTAATATAGGCATCCGCATTTATATAATTATGGCAATATATTTAATAATCGGTAATAACTTTTTTAATTGACAACATATTGAATAATATGTAAGTACTTCATGTGTATAATAATATAATGCAGCTAGTTTCGTAGTATAAACCTTTATTGACTTGCTACAAAGCTTTTAAAACGAATATCGATTCATTTTTAACAAAGAGAAAATAAAAGTAAATTTACCTCGCTACACAAATAGGTAGTGCTGACTGCATGATATCTAAATCTACAAGTGAAAATAAAATACATAATTTTCCAAAGAATGCGATAAAAAAAAATTGTTTTTTAATTATTCCGATAGTATTATGAATTACAATGTCTAAATAGCGTATACATATTAAGTATATCATACACGACCATTTGATCTGACTATCTGAGATGATAATAAATAATAATACAGTAATAATTTGGAATTCTGATCAATATAGGTAACTAATATAATTTAATCTTTAAACGTCATAATATATGTTGGTCCAGACGGCAGTTTGTAAAGTGTAACGCGCAATAAATTCCTAATATTATTATTTATCCAAAAGTGAACCTATAAATATAATATACATTGTGTATTGTCTCGATACATTGAAGTCTGCAGGTTATTCATTTGTATAACATAAATGTGTTATTTTGACTTGAATATCGATCGCTGTTAAATGAAAAAACGAGAGCAAATTATATTTTACTCATTTTCTTTTATAATAATTTAATATTATAATGCAAAATTAAATTTTACGATCGAATAACGCATCATTAGTTTTATTTGAACATAGGTATACTTAATATAATAAACATTCAGCACGTTAATTTAATTTCATTGGCAATTTTTTTTCAACTGTATAATTTTATGAACATCGCAGAAAAAATTATCATTTTAAATAAAAAGAAAATGAGTTAGTAAACTATATAAGCAAACATGTTTTAAATTGATTGTTTAAAAAATGTCCTTGGTTTTCTTTCAGTCGTAGTTTTTCAGATACAATATTATTTTTTTTTATTATTTCAGCTTTTTTTTAAATAGTATACAGGTATTAGAGAAAATCTTGAACAACAACAAGACAATATATTAGATGTTTTTAAATAAGACATAATTTTATACAATTTTTGTCCTATTTTGGTTACTAATTTATTAAAAAATATGAATAATACGAACCATGCCATTTCCTTATTTTTTTCAATTTATTTTATTGGATTTTATTTTGAATTATTTATTTTTGGAAAATTATTATCGACAATGCACGCATCACTTTGTCACATGACATTTGAAAATATATGTAATAGAATTTCTTCGCGTTTAGTTTACCTATATATACATATATATAGGTATATATATATATATATATATATATATATAGAGAGAGAGAGAGAGAGAGATACGTATACATATACATAATACATATAGTATTTGTAAATATCCAATATATGCGATGATCTTTACATTCATTAAACAATATTGTGGACGACCCGTACTATTATGTTTTACACCGATACGTCTACTTCCATCGTCCACACTATCGTTGTAATCATTGTCCTGCATTTATAATTACCGTTTACGCACGGCACACACTCACACAATATTACTCTAAACACGAGCACTTACGCATTCGCTTACAGTCACAATGGTGTCTAAATTGACTGCGGTCGGACTTTTATTATATTATATACACTCGGACCATATTGTCCATATTTTAATACATAACGCACACGCGTAACTACTACAGCTGTATATACTGACTATATGTACAATATGCAAAGTAACGTTTGATTGGGTATATGAATATAATAATATTGAAAAAAACAAAAATATGTTTAAGAGCGAAAATTGATCGTTCGTTCTTAACCCACGCACTCCTGTACATGGTCAGTATATGAAGATCGCACAGCCGTTTTATAGTATTAATGAATATAGACGTTCACTGAACGCCTACTATGTATAATTTATACTTAACCGTCCAATAGATATTTATTATCATTCGAGAACGTCGTCGAGAATTTCGAAACATACGAAATCTCTTATCAACGCGCCGATGAGCGGCCGAGAAGCGTAGCTCGCGGGAATAACGGAATCGTATTATTGTTGTTACATATAAACGACGATGTACACGGTTGACCAATTAGACGCTGATGGCACCGTTTATTGTGCGAATTAATAGAGAAACAAAAACACAACTCGTTTTTGCCCGTTGCAGAAGACGAACCTCCGAAGACATCACGACGATGACTGACGATGATGGTCCATACATATATGTATATATATATATATACGTCATTATAATAATGTATAAGCGGTCGCCGCAGACGAGACGAAAAAAAAGAAAAAAAAAACGGCGGGATATATTATTTTTTTACGTCTGGCGATCGACCCTCCCCCCCGATTTGTCCGTCGGTGTCGGCGAGCGCGCGCGCGCGTGTGTGTGTGTACGCGCGTGTTTGTGAGGAGAGTTTCCACGCGCGCTTTTCCGATCGATATTGCGTTTTGTTTCGCCGCCAGCCAGCCAGCTATTACGGCGGCGGGCGGGAACGGTTTTCGTGAATGTGCAGGGGGGACGGGCGCGGACGGAGGCGAGAGAAAAAAAACACGCACGCCGCCGTGCGCGCACACACACACACACACACACGCGCGCGCACGCCGACGCTGCACAAACGTATATATCGCGCGAAATCTTTCGCTACCGTAATCAGTACTTCCTTGACCGCCCACGCAGCAACATCGTCGCCGTCGACGTATAATAGCCGCCGCCGTCACCGCCGAAGTCGTCGAACGGCACCGTCTTCATTCGAGCTGTCCCGGTAAGAGCGACTATCGCATATATTAATATAATAATATGTACAGTATAATAATAATAATAACAATAACGATAAAAAGAAAAAGAAAGCCAGCTATATGTAAATATCACAATAATACTCGTGATAATGATGATGATAATATGTTATAATGCCTATAATCTATATCGTACAACATAAATGCTTTGAAATTAAAATAATAAAGAATATTTTATATAAACCATATGCAAGAAGGCATTAAAATGTATTACGATTTATTGTGATTAAAATATATATATTTACCTTTAGTATATACGATGTACCTATATATTATTATACATGTACTGAAGTAGCATATATTTTTCGTTCTCATCGAGTATAATATTAATAACAAGATAGATACGGGTCCGTGTAGTAGTTGTTATCATAAACGGAATTAGTTCAGTAATATGCGATGATAATAGTAGGCAGGCTATTTTATATTTTTTAATATAATACGGTGCAACTATATTCAAAGGTGCAAATAATTCATACTCAGCAGTCAGCAGTAGTTTTGGCGCGCGTTGTGATTGATGCCCATTCCTAACGTGTACAATAATATTATAATATTAGGTGTGTGTAGGACGATTGGTATAGGTCGAACGTTTTTTTTTTAAGCGAGAGTGGGGCTTTTACACGCGTGTAAAAAGCCTGTTGACTAAAGTTCGTTATATTTAAATGGTCATTCGAGTATTCACACGCCCGCCTTAGCTCCACCCTAATTTAATTTATAAATTAAATGTATATAGGTAAATATTTATATCGATACTATAATTTGTAATAAAAAAACAGTTAAGTGTATAAAAATAACACCATTTACATTGTTTTATTATTATTTCTTGAGTTTTTTTTTTGTAATAATACTTACAACGTTTAAATAATATATGATATATTACGAGTATTACAAAGAAACCGTTAGGTGGTATTTTCAAATATAGTAAAAGCAGCGTTTTATAAAATAATTCCCAAAACATGTTCAATGGGGCCTCCACCATTTTTTCACAATTATAACGAAATTATTCAAATCCGATTGTTGGAATTTTTTAATAACCTAACCTTTTATAATTCTTAAAATTGTATGCACTACTTAAAGAGTATCCTTTGGTAAACAAACTCCTGTTTCCCAAATGAAATTCTTCATTTTTACTGTACTTTATTTAATGAGCAATATTGTTTTGATTATTGATATACCAACTAATTAAAAATTAAAAAAAGTAATTCTTAGCTATTAAAATATTTATTCAAAGGACTTTAATCTTTTAAAAAAATACTATGAAAATGTATAATATAATATTTAATATTGGTTCCATTGTTTGTTATACTTAGACTATTTTTACAAATTATAAATGTTGATAAATCAATATTAATTTTTAATCTCCATATTATAGATATATTACATATTATTCCCATTATTGGAGATATGTAATCCTTAGATCACAAAAATTAAAACTTAAATTCCCTTTGTTCAAATTTTAATTTTATTACGTCAAAATTTTAGAAAAATTATCTGCTAAATAATCTACAGTAGAAAAGGATTTTTTTATTTGAAAAACAGGATAGTTTGTGTCTCCATATAACACTTCTTAAATAGCACAATAAATCTAAATAGTTTTAAAAATATGGACTAAATATATTTAAAAATTTCAAAAACCAAGTTTTTGAACTGAAAAAAAGGTAGAGTTACTTACTTGGAAAATAAATGTACCTACATATGGCATTTCTGTCGAACACATTATGGATAAAGTTTATTTCGTTGCATTGTTTTTTAATCATCATAATGATTTTCAGGGTTCATATCCAATACAAATTCTAATTCATTAATGTAATTTTGTAATTAGGCAAAATGTATTTATATATAGAACATCAAAGTAGTTTATTTTAAACAATAGGATATCCACCAAAATTTGATCTTGTTTTTATTTTTTATAGTCAAAAGAAAAAAGTTTCCAGTACTTATAAGTAGTACTACTCTAAAAATTTAAATAATATTAATTTAAGTTAAGACATTTTATATTATTATTTTTTAATTATTTCTATGCACAATTCAATTTTAAAAATATTTATCATGCATTTTAAACTATTTATTAAATTAATTTTGAAAAGACTTAAAATTTAATAATACCTAATAAATTATAACAGGTACAATATTATAATTATTATTTATAATGAATGCAATATTTTTAGAAAAATAAGTTAAACTTAATGTATTACAATAATAGTATGGATTAAATTACTAATTGTTTTATAAATAATATATAAAATATCCTATAGAAGTAGATAACGACTTATCATTCTGCTCAAAATTCTTTTTCATAGCTATATGCAATGATTTATCAATGAATTAAAATTTAACACGTTAATTTCCATTGTAAATGTGATACACTCAACACGTCATACTGTTCAACATAGGGAATTCCCCATTTTTTTTTAAATTTTAATACTTAAACGAAGGTGTCATAATATAAATCATAATATCGTAAATATTCTATATTATTATTGTCATAAAAACAACTCTGCATAAATTGTACAGACAATTTATACTAAATAATCACTTATTATTAATAACACATATAACGGATTATTAGTGTTTAACAACGGCATAATCGTATATGTAGGTAAACATAATTATAAAGTACGTCACTATGTTTTAACGTAGTATTATCTTTTGCTATATTGTATATTATATGTATACCTAAACACTACCTATAAGTATTGTGGTGATTTATTTTTTACATAGTAAATTAAAAATTTAAATGTATATAAATTCATCATAACGAATAATTGTAGGATAGATTTGCATTTATATAGGTATTAAAGTCATATGCTTATATATTATAAAGCATACATGCAATTACAAATGAACCTGTTTGTGCTGCTGGTATATTTTGAGTACCTATATGTGTATAATAAGTGTATGCGACCCTAGGGGATTGGTAATGGTATATAAAGTCAATTACCTATGTATAAGCTGTATGATATGATATATATACACATGTATGTGCCCGTGGATCTAAAATCCTAAACACACTACTAATTAAGACATCGCAAAGTTAATTAATTAATAATTACTCATTTTTTAAATATAATTTTAATTATAGACACGTATAATAGTAATGGCTAGTTTGTTTAAAAAAAATAGACATAGGATAAATAGATATATGTAAGTACACCGGTACCTATACGTCCTTAGTTATGTCAATATCGGAAAATTTTAGTAATGTCTTAAAATTATGTTATAATGTTTTTGGAATTTTATGGTAGTGTATCTAACGGTATCTGGGAATCAGCGGCTGTTTAAACAAAACAATTTTAAATCATTCAATATTATTACAATGCTATATGAGTGTATTAAAATTTTTAATATACTGTATAATGTATAATACACCCAGAATATAAATTAAAAAACAAGCAAATCTATTATGCGTATAATTTATAAAATCTATATAATGTTAAATTAAACAATTTTTCCAAGCTAAAATCATCCGAAATAATAATAAAATAAAAAGCTCGGTTAATCCATAATCTGGCTGTGACCGTGTTTCAATTTTAATGTTGGGGCGATCGCATATTTTATCTGTTAAAGTTTATGGTCATATGGCCCATTTTTATTTTTACATTTTTACATAAGGATTTCACAGATTAGTTTGTATGACCTAGGCCACCAAAAGACAAACGCGTGGTGAGAAACGTTATTATGTTGATGTATCATTAGTCAATTTTCCATATTATCAGATAACTATAATGACATGTAACAATATGTTAAATAATATATTTTAACATTATGTTATCTAGTTATAATACTATGGTTAAACAAAGTTAATTAATTAGTTTATATTTTAGTTATACCCTGTAAATAAATTAGAATTATTATAATATTTTGAATAAAAAATGCGCGTATTAGCTATTATTGTTGTCATTATTCTTATGTATTTAAAAAAATAGTATTGAAAATTTCAAAATTATAACACTGATTGACAGCTCATAACTTTTATTATTTACATGAATATTATTCATGTATATTATATATATGTACCTATACTAATATATAAACTTTACATACATATTATTTTTAAATCATTTTATTTGATACCATACGTAATTAGAATACTATGCATATAAGTTAATCACAACACGAGATAACTTAAACATATAAGTTATCCAGTCATATTAATTAGTTATTGTTGTCGTATTTGATACATTTTGAAAATATCAGTCCTCATCACATCAAACTAAAACATTATTACTTATGCATAGTTAACTACCTAAACATTGTTTAGTTATTACAATCTGTTTTCCAAATTCAATAATTTATCAACGCTTATACTTATACGTTATACAGTACATATTTAATATTACCTACATATTTGTGATTTGTAATAATTATACATGTATACACTGCTCTTTTATGTTATTACCACAATTTATTACTTTTATGTTATGTTATTTACGATAAAACTTATACATAAACTTGTTGGTTAGTACAAGTTAAAAAAAATATACAGAAATATTATATTCTGTTATTCGGCCCAAACTTTTTTTAACACTTTTTTACTTAAAATACACAAAGTTTAAAAAGTAAAATTGATTATATTTATGACAAAATTTCATAAGTGAAACAGAAAAGATTTTAAAGTATATCCAAAACTATTAAACTAAAAAATAATTTAAAAAAATAAAATACGTCATATATGTTTATGCTTTTACAATAAATTTTGGAAAAATAGATATGTATATATAATTTTTAATTCGAGCTTTATGTAATATATTTTCACTATTAATAATATACAATAAATAATATCAGTAAAATCAAACCAAATAACGATAGTAAATCATTATTAATAAAATGCAATCATAATTGCAATTACTCTTTCTTAGTTTTCTGTTAAGAAACATAAAAAAACAAAACAAAAATTAATAAACTAAATTTTTTTTCAATTTTTTTAATATGTTCTAATTATGTTTTTAACTAATACAATTGTTAGTTGTGTAATTATGAATTAAGAAGATTTGTAGTATATTTAATGTTTCCAAAATATGTTGGTGAAATTGGATAGAGACCAGGAATTAAAGTATTACTTTTTTTATTAAAATCGAAAATCGACATAATATAAATATTTATAAATATTATT
Source organism: Rhopalosiphum maidis (assembly GCF_003676215.2). Lineage (NCBI taxonomy): Eukaryota > Metazoa > Arthropoda > Insecta > Hemiptera > Aphididae > Rhopalosiphum > Rhopalosiphum maidis. The sequence continues at coordinate 29,139,829 of NC_040877.1, read as the reverse complement.
ATGTTATTTATTTTTATTATTATTACTTTTTTATTTGTTAATGCAATTGATAGGTAAATTGTTCTGTTTTTTTTTTAATATTGTAAATACGTTTATGAAACAATAACTATTATTTTTATGTGCTTAAATCATTTGAAATAGTATCATAATTGTATGAACAAATATGAAATAATAACTTCCAACGAAATTATGTTGTTTTTGTTACGATCGTTTATTTAAAAAAAATATATACAATATACTTTATGATATTTTTAATGATAGTATCTATATGTATATTGTACATATATATTTGATGTTATTAAAAATAGTTATCTCAATTACTGATAAAGTCGATCCAATTTTATATTTCTATGTAATTTGTATGCTATAATAGTGCTAACATAAATTAATTTTAAATTGTTTATTCTTTAATACTATAAATACCTAATTCTAATGAGATGTTTTAGTTCCTTTATGGTCCATGAAATGTAATAATTATTTATAATTTTAGATAGTCAGTTGATTTTTTTGTAAAAGTTGATGCCCTAAATGGCGCTTTATAAAATGGAGCACCTTATTTGCATCCCATTTAAAAGATATACAAGAATTACACTATAATAATTTGTTAAATAGTACAATTTTTTTTTTTAATTTTTTAAGTTCTCGTGGTATATTTTTAAGGGTGACTGAGATTCTTGTATATTATTCCAAAATACATATCATATATTATGAATTACGATTTTTAAGGATGGATTTTGTTCCTAATTTCTGATAAATATATTATAAACAAGTTTTCGTTTATCGTCGTCAAATTCATGAAAATCTTAATGTCTATTAATAATATACTATCAATGCTTTGTATAATATATTCATGTTAATATATGTAACGTTTATACTACTTTGTCTCACACTAACTAATATAAAATACTTGATTAAATACAGTGAAACAGATAATTATTATTAAATATTAACCAAAATCGTAACCTAATATTAATGATGTTTGGTATTTAATTTTCTATCCAATTTTCGTTCATACAAAGTTTTTTCTATGACAACTGATTTATATTTATATTTTTATAATAAAAGTATAAAATATAATAAATAATGACAAACAAAAGTATTTGAAAAAAAATTATGGTTTTAAGTTCTGTTTTTAAAAATGTTTTGTTAATATAACATTAAATGCTGGAAATATACTGAAAACGTGTAGAGTATATTTTAAATTCAACGACAATGATGACAGTTAAATCGGTCACCGACACTTTTCGCACAACCACAAAGTACTATCTAAAGCAATAATTAATCGAAAAATTGTAAGTAATTCTTTCAAAAGAATAGCACACAAGAGTTATATCATGAAATACCATATAGCTAAATTATTGCATCAGTATTTAAAAGAAAATATTGATATAAGTGTTAAAAATACATTAGCAATTGCATATGTTCACTGTAAAAAAATTAATTATATCGAGCTTAAAATGTAAAACTATCAAAATCACCAACAAATATTTTAACTATTCATAAATATTAAATTCCATTAACTGTAATACAAATGAAGATGAACCATTTTTATTTTTATATGATTCATTTAAATAAATATTTATATTTATTTGATTATTAATAGTATAGAAGGTAATGTTAACATTAACATTGAATTTTGAATTTTTAAGTAAAATTAAAACAGCGTAATGTCGATAATAGATTTGAATATTATACAAAATTGTTAACCAATTATTTACAGTTCACGGCCTTTTTAACAATAATTATTACATGCCTTGAGTATATTTTTTTGTTTTAAGATAAACAAAACATTACCTATACTGAAGTATTTAAATTGTAAATCTATTTATATAAAACATTTAAAAGTGTGCTTTGGTTTTAAAATTGATTTGATTCATGTTGACTTCAAAGCATCTATTCAAAAAGCAATTCAGAAAATATACGCTGCTTTAAACTAAAAACAACGAGCCCCACGGGTCGAGTTTTATTTGACGTTTTATTAGATTAAATTTTCGCTTTTTAATAATGATTACGTAAACTATGTACAGGAATCTATGTACTTACCTACGTATTATGATAATTTTGATTTACGTTTGTGTTAAATAACAAGAGAAATCTAAATTATCTATGGTACCTAGTGTATATACTATATACACTAACATAAATATGTGATATTCAAACGAGAAAAACACCCCTATTCATTTTTTCATAATAAACATATGATATAATATGACTATTTAGGAGTTATGGTGGATATCTACTTACTTTAATATGAATTAAAATATAATATAGAATTCATTAATGAACACGACTCCCGAATTCGATTACTATTCGATTATACTAACTCAAATAGTTTGACATACGTATATCGAATTATTTTTATCCATCCTGATTGCACTCAATCGTGTTTATTTACTGTAGATAAAATCATGCCAATAATCATTTTTGTTTTTTACGAGAGCTTAATACACAATGTTATTATAGTCTGTCGTAGTGCAATTTGGAATTTGGGATTAACTACATTAAAGTTTTGTTCAAGATAAATCACACGCGGTCACACATTTGTCGGCATCTTCTTATTTACATAAAATTCGCGTAATTTATTCCAAATCGAACTACACAAATAAACGCTTCGTACACAACCCGATGTAAGTTTAATAGAACACAATTTACAAACCACACTATATTATTATTCCGTTAATTAAAACATTTAAAATGCGGATTTTATTTATTCCGAGTAAATCAAAACTCGAGCTGTTTTAGGTATTCAACAGTAGTAATATTTATATAACAATAAATTAAATTATGAAATTTAACGGTTGAAAATAATTTAAACTGTTGTGTTGGTAATATGACTCATTAGTCATTTAAGTTCACGATACTACTGAAGCTATAATATTATAACTATTGTACTAAAAAATAATCGACAAATAATATTTTACCAGAAATGTTAAATTATGGCTTATGTAATTTTATAAACTGCTTATAATACATATTTAAATTAATATCTTGAAGACATTAATATAAAGGTGTTAATAAAAACTTTGATAGCTATAATCATTCACTAAATGTATTAAAATGTATAGTTATATTTGCATAAAACATTATGATTAATTACAAATAATAATAATGTTATACAATACATTAACCTTTTCAAATTAATAATTTAGATACTTTAAATTAAGTTTTAATACAACTCGTAAATTATGGTACTTACTAAATAAGATTTAATGAAAATAACTTAATTTTTAATATAAGTACATTTTTTACTAAAAAAAATATCACAACATATAATATATAATATGTATATTACCATGTTCTAAAATGAAATTATGTTAGGTACTCTGCAATATATACTCACTACACATTGTTTTATGTTTATTTATGTATGTTTTAAGAAAAAAACCATTGCATTTCTATCGATTTAAAATATTCTGAATTTTGATAGCAATCAGTTATTTGGTATAATATATTTTTATTTGCACTCATTTTTTTTTTTTTTTTTTTAATAATAAATTTGCCTTACAGCGCATAATAATCTTTCTGAATTTATATAAAGTTATATTTGATTTTTAGTTTCAATTTATAAAGCTATTATATATAGACGAATTTGCTGCACTGTAACATTTCGATTTGGAACATATTATTTTAACGTGCTTAAAGGAAAGTCGAGCGGATTTGTTTAGCAGAAAATTTAACAAGGAATAGACTTTATTTTCACTTTCTTTGGATATTAGAGAAATGAATAAAAAAACAACAATAAACGAAAACGAGGACGAGGACCGGCCAAGAAAGTTTGCACACCACGCCGAGTTGCTGCTTTCAAAAGCAGCAGCAGCGAGTGTCCTCAGACAGCGATATAGTTTTCGATTTTCATTAAAAATTATGCTAATAATTCAACCATTTATGTGCACGTTAATTTATATGAATTTATTCCCAGCCCAGTCATTAAAACTATTTTATTAAAATTTCGGCTATTTGTTTTTAATATTTTTTGTACAAATCTGCGTATAATACCTAATATGCAACAAATGACGATATAATTTACTCGCAAAACGAATGATTTTATTAAATTTGTATTTTCCAATTAGTACGACATTTGCGTATTGTACATAATATGTAAGAATAAATTATTATTAAAATAACTTTCAATAGGTATATTTATAAAATTATAAATATATATAAACTATAAGAATATACATCAGCGCCATAGATCGGAAACGCACTACTTTTATTTGCGCTATAAGCAGAAAATCAAACAATACTATACTCGTGACCTTTAGAAAAATAATATGAATTATATTTTTGTTCTTGCTAACGCCCAAATACTTTTTTTCACCCTACGCACACGTGCCAAATGCTAAGACACAACATAAATCGCTTACATACCTATATTCAAAGACTTGTCTTTAATCTGATTATGATATACCTATTTAATATTATATTATTTTATTACAATTTTTAATAGACAATTGTTAAATAAATTAAAATTGAATTAATTTTAGTAAAATATTTATTTGTATGTTATTTTTAATAAAATTGTAAGTTAGGTACTTCATATTTTCTGTTCGTGTTATTGTATAATTTAAACCTTAAAGAGCTCTTAACACTATTATAATTTCTATACATTTTGCTAGAGTTAAATGTGTAGCAATTATTTTTCAGATTATTTTTTTCTGTGTTCTAAAAATATTTATACACAATATAAATGATATAATAATATTTAAAATAATCAAAAATATTTTAATAGATAGGGATGAGCAAAATATATGAAAAAAGTATCTAGGCATAGGATACTAAACACATACATTTTTATTTCAAGGTATAAAATATAAGATATATAATATATTTATAAAAACATATTTTTTTTTCCAAAAAAATATTAAATATTAAATACTTTTGTACATAATAAATAATATTTACTTTATCGAAACATAAAATATATTTGATCAAATAATTTTTATACGGGAAATATACAATAAACTTAAAAAATAATAATCATTAGATTATAATATTATAGACACTGATCTAACTATTAGTCAGTTGTAGTATGATAAAATAAACGTCATTACATTAAAATGTTTATTAAAAAACTTACAGTATGATTGACCATGAAGTCAGGTTTTAGCTTTGTTTAAATTAAATATTTATTAATACATTCATGAAAAAAAATACATTATTTTTTTCTGGAATCTCAAAATTGTTTAAATATTTTTCATGTAAAATAGCGACAATTTCTAACAAAAAGGTTTGAAATTCAGACATCTATTATGTAAATATGTAATTATTAAGTATGAATTTGTATAAAAAATACAAAAATACATAAATATGTTACATAAACTGAATGGCAACAAAATATGATAAGTTATTGACGGTATAGGGATTTCAATTAATGACAAAAGCGTACTAAGTTCTAAAATAGGTCGTCAATGTATTTCTTACATATATGAGATACGAGCCCATAAATAATGACTATACAAAGTACAAGTCTAGAATATATAGGAACAAGTGATAACTATTTGGTCAAAAAGTCAAATAACAAATAAAATTATACATTTATATAGGGCTGTACATTATACACATCATTATCTGCGTTAAATAATATAGTTTTTTTTTGCTATTTCATGATAAATTATTTATATAATACACTAATATTCAAAAATAAAATATTTATGAATAGTTATTATTTTTCAGTTTAAAATAAATAAATAACGGGGCATTCTACCCCAATAGACTACAAGAACCTGAACTCCGCTAAAAACCCTCCAAACATTAAACACTCATAGCCTATATAACCCGAATGATCTTTTTTCCAAGAATTTGTTATATGGCTCATCCTACTGTATTTTTTTTCTGGATTATTGAACATTTGTATATTAATCGATATTAACTCGAGTAATAAAAGATTTGAGTGCAAAGTCTTACAAATAAATGAATCTTTATTTGTATTTAGTATCTTTACATACACTAAAAAAAAGATACAAAATAATAAACCAAAAAAGAATATATACATTAAATATATATCTAAATACAATATTCTTAAATAAAATTAAAAAATATAGATAGATATAAATACATTTTAGATACTGTTCATCCATGTTAATAACTACAATATTACTATATAATATTATTTTAATACGAATAGCTACTATGATATTATTTATTAAATACTAGTTTTAAGTTCAAATGAGTTTAGAATAATATAAATTATATTATATTATCTAGATTGTAAAACAAAAATCTAAAACCAAATAACCTAGTGCCTTTTTAAACAAATTATCATATTTGATGTACCTATAGGACTATGTAAGTCTTAAATACTTCCAAATTATAATTTATAATAAATAATAATTGAAAATATGCAAATGTCTCGAGTCTATTAAGCCCGATAAGAGAACTAATATCAGGTCTATGATTTAATGACACTCTGTGTAATAAAATCTAATTTATAATATATATATAATGTACTATATTATTAAATTAGTGCATTGTGCAAACTACTTTATAGTGTTCATAATACTCGCGAGTATTACAGCAATATCGTCATTAAGTGCGCGTGTATAATGTAATATTACGTTATATAATTTGCGAAAATTTTGAATTCCATTTAGAATGGTATATCTATATATTTATATATATATGTGTGTGTGTGTGTGTTTGGTGTGTATAACAAAATAATACGCACATATGCATAATTTAATATAAAATTGTGTGCATGTCTGCATTTGTCACCACCACGGTGCCCTTATTGCATGCAATGACACCCGATGTTAACAAGTTGTTTTCGCCGCACAGAAAATATAAAACACAATATTCGGAAAGTTTAACGACAACTATATTATTATAACGTCACATGTGTCAGACTGCGTTTTTTAATAAATAAGTGCGTTTATAATATTACTTTTATATTATATAATATGTAGAGTATACGTATATTATATTTACATACGTGAAATACATGACGTGTTTTCTGGAGTGCAGCATTTGCGTTAAATATTATACAAATAATATAATAAGTCAAGTAATCGATAATTTATTAACTATTTTAAACTATGCAATGTAATATCCCAAAATGCCAGTGTCGCCTTACCTTAGTCATCCGCGGAAAAACAACGGGAGTTTCCACAATATTAATCTTTAAGAAAATTCTAATTTAATAATAATTTTTAAATGAACCATTAATAAATATCAAAATCTAGGTCAACTTTTACTCAATTTTAATTTTTTTTATTATCATTTTATTCTTGTTTAAAAAAATATAGTTGACTATTCCAAAAGTTGAATGGTATAAAAATCATTTTTTTTTAGTTAATAACATAAATTGAAATTGTAAAAGATTTACTGATTAGTGAAATGATTGAATTACTGACATTCTCATTGATTTATCACAGTGATACAAAAGCGATACTGAAAGTGGACTTTTGGGATATTTAGTGTATAATGATAAGTTGATAACTAATATATTAAATATTATTGCATAAATGACAACGTTCTATATACAGTATAGTTATGGTCTGACTCAGTTTGAACACACGCCATCTTCGACATTCTCTATACCCACGCAATGATAAAAAGCCTTGTGTGTGTAAACGTAAAGCATTATTCTATCATTATTATAATACATATTACAATACGTAACGTTCGAATGCGAAAAGATCGAATTTTCTTTGGTTTATCGCAAGCACTAAACATAATAATATTATATATACGTATTGCGTGTGCACGTAAAAGCACGCGCGCGCCTGTATTGTACGTGCCATAGGCTTGCGGAGAAGAAGCAACGATGTATAGAAGACGTCGAGCCTTCAGGGAATTTCGAGAACCGTCTGAACGTGAGTTTTCCGGCTGACGAGTGGTTGGCAAGTACCCGTGTGCTAAATACCATATATTATTTTGTACAATGTATTATATCTTTTTTTTTATGGAGGTTTTAGGGTTAGCAATCACACGAAAAGTAGTATATTATAAATACTGCAGGCTGATTTTTTTTTTATCGTGAACCACACACGACAATATAATATCCTATCCACGCTATACTTTATTATGTATGATTTTATTTCTGTTTTAAACTTTAAAAGGATAACGCATACAGTCTATATTTTATTCATAAATATTTCTTCATAATTCAAACACGTTTACCTACCTTATAAAAGTTATAAAAAAAATAAAGTAGGTAATAATAAAATCATAATAATATAATGCCCGGGGATAAAATTTCGCCCTATCGCGATGAAAAAAAAATAAAAATAAAAAAAAAATGTTATTATGTATATATTATAGTAGCGGGTTTGGGGGGGGGGGTGGATATAAAACGGTACGTGTAACCTATCCGACAGGTGTATAATAATGCGATATAGTCAGTAGAGTGTGTGTACAATATATTATATTATTAAATATATTTTACTGGACGGGCGAACATCGGCATCGGACAAATTGCTTGTAGTTCGTCACGCCACGCTGCCCGAACGAGTGATGTTTAAAGCGATATTATCTATCGTCGTGTCTCGCGCGCTCGAACTATATACATTATAATATTTACATTCGACCGATATAATAAAATTATACAGTGCTAGACACTACTACACTATAATACTGATATACCGACTAATATTTGCTTCCTATTTTTTTTTTTTTTGTTTTTAATATTATCATTTTCGTTTTGACGGCTGTACCTATAGACTATATAGTAAACCGCATATTGACTTTTCACACCCATTTCACCGCACCGCGGTCCACCTCCGCGGCGACCCATCGGCTGTACACGAGTTACATTAGTTTTTCACGTACCTGTATATAATAATAATAATAATATACTCGTCGCGACTCGCGGGCAATTAACGTGCCGCCGATTTTCAATTATACGAAAACCCGACTCGGATCGCGCGAGCGTATAAATTCGTAATAGGTTTATGCGTATCAATCGTATCATTACATTAAAAGTACGTGTCAAAACGTACGTTATCCAATAACGCGTCGATCTACACATACACCGATATAACTCTCCGCGGTAATAATATTATATTATATTATGCGGTTATCGGGTACGGTTATGCGCGCGCGAGTGTAATATTTTATGTTATAGGTTTTATTTTTATTTTTTTTTTTATTTTCACCGTGACCGAGTCGATCGCAACCGTATGTCGATCGTTTTAGCACCTTATTATGAACACGATCATATCGAATTTTACACACTAACTGGGGTCCTTACGATGTGCCCATTCGTGACTAATTATACGCGATATAATCACATGCATAATAGCTATATGCGCGGTATATTATTATGGTTATTATTTTCTATACAATAACTCACTCAGCTCACCGCGCTCGTTAAATCATTCATTTATTCCTCGATTTTATATTAACCGATTAAAACGGTTAAAGTCCCACATAGATGATCTCTCTCTCTATAGGCAATTACAATTTAAAACCTCATTCGAAATCATTAATACAGTTACAAATTAAAGTTATAGCATATATTACAAAGGATTTTTTTTTTCGAAAATATATCGCTATTACTCGTACAGGACACATGGGATAGAAAATAAAAACTCTTAAAGATTTATTTGTATATAATATACTTAAGAGGACGCTATACCTATATGTGTTGTCTCTGTCTTATACACGCGTGACATACTTAAAAACTGTTTTGCACGAAACAACTTTACTCCCTCGATATTTGTATCAAAATTACCAAAATTATAACGTAGCGTTTTAATTTTTTTGATAGTAGTAACCAATATTTTTTAATAATTAAATGAAAAAAACCTAAAGTTCTCGAACCGATAACTTTAATTGCATTCATGTTATCAAAAAAATTAAAACGCTATGTCACAGGTAAAGTTTTTCCCGGTGGGATTGATAATTTTGGTCGTTTTTATTAAAATATCGAAGGAGTAAAGTTGTCCCGCGCAAAACAGTTTTTAACTATGTTACGCGTGTATAAGACAGAGACAACACATACGGGTATAGCGTCCTCTTAAGCTTTATTAACTGTAGTAAAATACTGAAAAACAGTATGAAAAAACAACTATGGCATATATTTCGGAGTATTCTTTTGTTTCAAATTTTTCAATTTTAAACTTTTCTTGTTATTTCTTTTCGAATGCAGTACTTGTTTTTTTTTTTTTTTATGATCTCTTAACTCCATTTATATAAAACGATTATTATAATGAAAAAGTTTAGATTTTTAATAGTAAGACAATGTACTAACAGTATTGATTTATTGTTCTCGTAAAAAGACTGAACAAGTTTCTATAAATCTTCATTGAGATTCAATAAAATAGCAAGGTAACTATTAAAATTTTAATAGTTTTTTATTTTTTATAAGAACAATTTAAATGTTTGCCCTATGGGGGAGAAATTATATAAACATATACTACACAGACAAGTTTAGCCCTCCACGCCTCCATAAACTTATCTGCTTACTTTTTACATTCTTTTTAACAAATTTTTTACAAGGTTTTCATACTACATTTTATTAATACATTATCATTATCATACTTAAACCTGTTCTTCCCTGATATATAGATTGTAAAATCTAAAGTTCAATAAGTTACAATACTGGATAAAACAATATAAGGAAATAGCTTTATATAAATTAAATAAAAATAAATAATCATCGATGGTTGATAACACAAATTAAAATTCCCGTATCTATTAAATTAAGCTTTTTCTACTATATCATGTATAGAGGTATTTACTCTCAAAATTAAAAAAACATACATAATTAATTGAACGCCTCTCAAATAATTTCTAACCATGTAACTGCTTTGAATTCTAGACCCCCTTCCACTCTAGAAAGAGTTTAATACACACATTTTTGCTGTGTAGAATTAAATATATTTAACTTATAGGTAGGATGAAGAGTTGTAGCAAAGGTCTAGGTAACATATTAGTCGTATAACTAACAATTTTTTACCAGCTACATTATATGAGTAAAGTTTACTGCAGTTGTGGTTAGACAAAAAAAAATCTTATCTGTTTTAAAAATTCCATAAATTATAAATAATCATTATGTGACAATAAAATAATTTATTTGTCATAAACATCTCAATATTTTAGATAGGGGACTAAATGAGGTTTAGAGATCGTAGCATCAGCCACCCCAATAGCACTTTGATAATATATGAATCCCAGTTGTATAATATAATTTAGATATCTAATACATTTTTACATCAATATTAACTTTATCATTTATATAAATTTTAGAATAAATTTGATGTAATTTAATCTGTTCGAATATTAAACCATATAAAAGTATATAAAGAATTAATAACATGTTGTATTTAAAAGACACGTCATTATTATTCATCGAGTCTAGACCAAACATATTTGTTGGACTGTCAAAGAGTATTTATCTGGATACTTAAAATAAATTAATTTGTCCTCCAAATGGAATATTTATGGCATATTATGCTTTCTTCACGTGATTTCTACACTATACACTATGTATATAATATAACAATTAATAATTAATAGTATTATTCATCAATCTTCATAATTTCTTAAAGGATATTTTTTTTTTTTAATAATTTTGAAATATATGAATTCAATTTTTATAGTTATTCATAACTAAACACATTTTTCTCATAAATGATAAATAAAGTTTTAGAAGTAAAATACATTACTATTAGTTATTTCTGGTTCAGAGTTCATGTTAGGTTAGGCTCACATATTCAGACGAATTTATTAATTTCAATTAAACATAGTTTATACATTATCAAATAGTTATAGTCTATAAACTTATAATTTATCTATGTATTACATTTTTAACTTCACTCCATTAATAAGCACAATAAAACTAAATTGCTTAATGCATTAAATCTAAGTTGTTATACTTCTTTAATGTCATAATGTAAATATCATTATATTATTATTTATTATTAATATCAATTTTTTGTTAATTGACCTCTATTTTTTGTATAGCGAAGATATTTACAAGGTCATGGACTCACAATCATTTCAAACTCAACCTAACCAAAATAATTTACACAAAAAATGTTACATAAAATACTTATATATAATAAAATAGCATGTTACAAAATAATTAAAATTTTAATAAAATTATATTCTAAGCATAGAAAACATATAACCTCAATTGAATCTAATAGTTTTAGATTCACTATTAAGATTATTTTAGATACAAGTAAACGTTCTCCAAAAGTTTTATTTAGCCTTTTTATTCCTGTGAATTGAAAATGTGATGCATTTAATGTTATGTTGTTGATAGAGGTTAAACATTATCATTGGTTTTTGACATTTTTCATTAAACTGTCGCTGCTCTAACAATGATACAGAATTACAAAAGTGATCAGAGTACTTCCCACTTCCATCGGGGAGGAATTATTTTTCTTTCATATTTTAAATTGTCCATATTATTTGATTGTATTTATACATGGTGTTATTGATATTGTGATAAAATGTTCAAACGTATGCGCTGGAATGGAGACATAGATTAAATTTCAAAGAGCTTAAAATGTAATACAAACCATTATCTGCTAATCTGTAATATTATGCATGAAAGGTTATTTCAAAACTATTTATTAATAATAATAAAAATAAGGTACATTTTTTTTTTCAATTACATAAAATTCGATGAATGACGACGGTTTTTAATTAATTGATTGTTTTATATTTCTTTTAGTTCAATAATAATTTATCACATCGCTTTCAAATGTTTAGTAATGATAATTAATAATAATACTACAATTCATAATCTCACGCTGACTGCCGAAGTGAGAAAAACGAGACAACCGAACATATTATAATACGATAAAAACCAAATTTGTTTCATGCTTGTTAATTGTTTACCAAATACAATCAATTAAATAATTCATCAACCGTATGTGTGTTGTGCATATATTTTATACAAAAATGCAGAATACGTATAATATTGCTCATTTTGTAAAAACAAAAAGTATTGGCAAAAAAATTATATTAGTCATTGCCCATTGGTGGGTTTGAGGTGATACGATGACTTGTACAGCGAAAAACGCGTTCATTTTGTATGGTTTCTATGTACCTGTCCATAAAAATATCAGAATAATGTTTTAAACGTTACCTCGTTATTTTCTCTAAACATTTAATATGAATGTGACCTAGCTGGTAACTACGTTGGATATAGTATTAAGTCAACGTTTTTTACTGGTTTTAATTAGATTCGATCCGTTGAAACCTTTGAAGTTTTTTTTATGATATAATATATTACATCGTAGCACGTACCAAGTAAAACCGGCAGTATTAGCTGTAGATGGAAGCCATGCGGACGGACTTTCGACCAACAGTACGTCAAAGTATTAAACTATTATATATTGGCTTTAATAAACTATCGGTCGCAATTATTTTCTGTTAGAATTTACATAGATTAATAGCGTTGAACGAGTAGTTTGAAACGTATAGGCGGTAGAAGGTATGTGCGTTCTTCGTGGTTTGTATTGTTTCAATGATTAACGTATTATTGTATTCACCATACAGTTATAGTTGTAGTTTTTTTTTTCACACTGTTAAAATAAAGGGTTGTTTTTATATTTTTCGTCACCCGAACAATGGAATATAATTAGAGCGGAAATTTGTGATTGTTCATTATTAAAAATAAATTTGTATTTTTGTTTTCGTTTAAATTAAAATACAATACGTTATGTGCGTTCCACGAAAACTACTCACTCGCTAATGACTTTAAACACCGATTTAATGACATTAGTTCATGAATGTATGAAGTGACACTATAGTATTATACCCAATTCTATACCGGGCTGTTCATTTATCGTAACTTTCATTATTTCAAAAACTATTATTGTCTTGGAAATTAAATATTTATTTTTACATAATTAAAATCACTAAAAACGACAATTTTCTAAAAAAACTGATATTTTACAAAAAAATTTTATCGTTAAAACTTTTTTAATGACAACATGCAAATAGATTTTTAAGAGTATATTATATTTTAAATAAATATCGATATTAATTATTTTTTATAACTTAAAAACATTATTCGTAAGAATTTAACATTTTTATGTATATTATATTATTACAAATTTTAGTATACGCAATGGCATTTTTAATTTCTCTTAAGATATTATCTATTTTTACTCGTTCACAGTATTTAAATAATTTACATAAATAGTATGTTATTACATTTTAAGTTATCTAATTTGGTGTAGTATGATGTAAATATATATACTCGTATGTATTATATTATCATAATAATTAAATACTAATAATAATAATATAATTGCAATATTATCGAAAACAATTTTATCAAAAAAACTATAATATTATAAGCACAGAATAAATGAATTTATTCCGTGTTATAAGTAAAACAACTGACTTTAATATAAAATCAAAAATCTATTTTGAAATATATTTGATGATATACTATATAGGCTGACAGACAATTTTTACTTAAAATCATTTTTTGTATACAATGATATATCATTGAATTCAAATTTAACTTTCGAGTGGGTCTGTTGACCCACTCGACACCGAATATACAACAGAGCCGGGGGGTACTGACCCAGATGCTACCTTTTTATAGATTGAAATACTCTGAATAATACTATTCTGTTTCTGAATATGAAATTAAAAATGCATGATGTCATTAAAAATATTAAAAACTTAAAAAATGATAAAGATAAAAATATAAATAAAAATAGAATTTTGTTCTTAAATATATTGCTTTATATCGACTTAAAATTATGTAAAAGAAATACATTCATTAACATTAATATTATTTAAAATAATATATGTCTTAAGTTATATGGTTCACTCCGCATGTATAATATTATTTATATTGTATACGAAAGTTGTCTGAAAACCATATTTCAGGTTTTTGTTACGGTTTGAATTTGTGAGCACAAAAGCAGTACAAAGTTATTATTTCGCAATCTTCGGTTAAAACAAATTAATTTTGTTGCAACGAAACAACGCCCGTCAGTGTATAATATACATTCATTATCATATTTTTTATTTATGCCACGAACGATATATTGGTAGGTACCTATATAATTATAATACAATAACATATGGGAACCTATACGCATGTACAATATATTGAGCGAACGTCGCATATATATTTAAGAATTTGACTTCTGAGCGGTGATAACTGATAATATAATTTCATTAAAAATATTTTTTGCACTTACATACTTGATCAACAGCTATAAATACTATTTCATTTCATAACGAATTTATTTAAATTTTCTGATTTTTAAAAATTTTAAATATAATCAAAAAACATAATATTTTTAAATTATTAAAATATTATTGTATTACCTTTTGAGTGTCGTGTAATTATGATACAAACTACTGATTTTCAAATAAAACTTCTTTTTTACTGCAAATTATTTAGCAGATATTGATTTAAAAAAAAATTGATATACCCAGTTCAAAATTCGAATGAGTAGTTTTTAAGTTGTACATAATGTATATATTATTAAGATTAAAGTCTTTAAAAGTAGTTTTACAAAGATATATAATATATTATGTTATATAAGATATTATAGTGTTCATTATATTTGGGTCATTTTTACAAATTATAAATGTTAGTTTATAGAACACAGAGTTAAATAACTGAAAAACTAATCGTGTGAATTTAGTTATATTTTAATATATCAACATTTTCAAAAAATATCCACTAAATGATTGAAATTAAATGTTAAACAGGAGGGGAAGTTGATTTCATTTGAAAATATAAATTTGTATCTTTACCGAATACTTATTCAGATTTAAAGTACTAGAATAATCTGGTAAAATATAATACTTTTTTTCTTAATTTTCCAAAAATCAAATTCTAAAAAATTGCATTATCGAAAATAAAAATGAAGTAAACATGCTATCTGTGTAAGTTTCAAATTATCTAAGAACCCAAAGTGTATATGAAAATTTAGTATTAATTAAATAATAGATAAAACAGAAATATAACCAAAACACAATATAGTAGATGGATTATAATTATTGTAGTATTATGCTATATATACTTATATGTATATAATTGTAATTAATATTACTGTTATGTTAATATACGAGTAATAACCGTCTGTCCACATGTACATTTATCTAATATAATATTACAATACCTGTCAATTGCATTATAGTATTATACACACATAAATACCATTATTGGCATTATTATAACTGTTATGTACCTAAAATTAAACGAAACAGTTTAAATTCGATTTGTACAAACATTTCAGTCTTAAAAATAACAATGGATAAGTTAATTGTTTTTTGTATCAATTGAATTTCGTTTAATAGTTTATTATTTTAACGTTATTTCTGTATACCTTTGATATTATAAATCGGGTATTTCATATTCATATGCATCCAATTGTTTTTCTATTCGAGGTCATCAAAACATATTCATAAAGTTAATTGAAATGTTATATTAATAAAAATTTATACATCAATAAAACAGTATATGCATACTGCATAGATATGAATGATAAATTTCCATCTGTATGATAATATATACTTTTATAGTACATGCATTTTGTTTCTACAAAGTACCTATAAATAATATGTTAATTTAAATTATATTTACGATTAGTATTTACACACTTGAAAAAGCATAATCATTTTATGTATACTTTCATCGTATATTATGGTCTTATGATATTATATTAGAGCAATAGTTAATAGACTAATGGAAACACATTATTATGAAAATGTATTTAGTATCATTAAATAATTAAAAAGGTCTATCAAAATAAGTTTCTTACTTTTTTGCGTTTATTCTTTATGAAACCATCGTTAATATAAGCACTATTTTTTTTTCTACACAAACCATAACTTCTATTTCGATTACATTTCTTTTTTCATTAACGTATTATGTATTAAATATCAAATAGATAATAATATTATGATAGACTGCGTGTGCGGGGTGTGCTTTGTGAGTTGTTCCGTCAGTTGTTGGGTATTGTCTCCGTGTACAAATCTCTCGAGTAATATATAAATTATTTCATTTGTTATCAATAATTAAAAAATCGATTTAGAACTTCTCCGTATACTATATATATATATTGTATATTATGGCTATGACTTGACGGGCCCACGAATTATGCGTCCGTTTGCCACGCAACGAAAAGGCGATATTGTTCACAGGTCGCTTGCTCGGAACACAGTCCAGCAATATTTAAGTAAAACAATATTTTTTTTTTTAAATATATATATCATCCATAATGTACGACTGCGGTTAATACATAAAAAAATATACCGTATAATAATATAATCGAATATAGTTCGGCATCGTCAAGCCGACGCGGGTAAACGACAAGACTCGGTGTGAGCGTATGACCCGCCCATGGCGGTCTGTAATATTTTTTCTACCTAACTAAAAATGAAAAAAAAAAAAACAAAACAAATATTTCATATACTGCTGATAAGGGTTCGGTTTGGATGGCGTCTGATTCTTATCGCGGCGCCTATCGTATACATAACAGCCCGTCGGCTCGTCATTCGCGAGGTTAGGTCGGTGAGGTAACATAATAATATTATTACGATAGTGCAGAACGGGTCGCTCATTATTGCCGCGAGGTCGTCGCGACTTCTTCCGGCCGCGCAACAGTATAATAGTGGTCGTAGTAATCGGCCTGAAAGGTTTACACGGGAGGGTCGTTAAATTGTACCGGTGTATGATATAACTATAGAAAATATGCGATTATATATAGTCGATAATTGATAAATATTATATTTTCCGAATGCACTAAATATGTACACCCACTCGTAAATATGAGAGAACACCGTCGTATTGCGTATATCATAATATAATCAGTAAATGTTTTGTTGGCGCGACTCCCGTATAGCGATGACGTGGGTAGTAATGCATAAAACTGTGAAACGCGTGTGCGGCACACGGGATGGTCGTCGAGACGATTCGACCCCCTTCGATCCCCTGGGAGATTTCTCTGCGGTCGTGTATCGTATGCAATTATGCAAATCATATTATTTTAATACCTATACATAAATACGCGCGCGGGGGTGTGTGTAAGTGAATAAGGGTGTATACTGTGTATAGGTATAATGTGTGGAACGAACTCCAATACGGTTTCCACAACCCACAGGCCACAATCCCGGACGGATGTTACCCGTTTAAAATATATTGTACACACAAAGCTGCGCAATCGCACGCGCGCATGTCATATATTTTAAAAGGATGTGTGTAGGTATTAGAGTAATTTTAATTTCCTGAAATCCATATCACCGCAAAGGCGGTTCTCGACGAGTCCCGTGATGGTGGGATGAAAATTGAAAATACGTTACATATTTACTCGTCTCGCTTTTATCTCCATTTATAGGTTCACCCACCTTCGTGAGAAATAACTGTGTGTGCAGTATGCTATACACTATAACTCATACCCATTGAAATATTCAAATATCCATATTAAATACATTTTATTTATAAATTATATGTATATATTTTTTAAGACTATCGTGATGACTATAATTACTACGTATCGCACATACCATGGGTGCGACGGGTGTGTCCCATTCAATGCCCCTCTCCTCTTATAAAATCAGTAATCACCGCTCCATCATCATCATCACCTAACCGAACGCGCATTTTACAGATTTATTTAGTTGTCTTACGATATAGCATCCGGGAGGCCGAAAGTCGTTTGCGCATCACTATAATATTTATTTCGACCTTTTTTGTAAGACTGTTGCAAGTCGTTCGATTTTTGAATTATACATAGTTTGGGCATCGACTGTACCGTTCATCTCACGTCAAATTATCGTGCATCAGCTGTGCATTAAGAAAATAGAACTAGAAAATATAGTGGTGTTCTAGTCAAAAGCGTAAGTTTCTCACTAACTTTCATCATAACGCGTAACGATGACGTTCGTAGTATTATATTTTCAGTTATTGAGTATTTCTGTGTAAAAATGTATGTTACGACAAGATTAAACGGCATCATAAGTGTGTGACTCGTAACTACGATGCATATACACTATAATCATAACTATTATTATTAAGATTTAATCAAGAGTCCAATTTATTTTGAAACTCTATACTTATTATATATATATATGTATAACGTGAACTATAACAATAATTGTTGAATTACTTATAATTCGACAAGAATTTTCCAATAAAAGGTCTTTTAATGTGTGGTGTTACCGTGTACACAACTCGTGAACTTTCCAATATTTTTATACCGTCTATTGTTCGATATTATGTTGATGCGCAAACGATGTAAACGAATATACGATATTTTGACACACGGACAGACGATGCGCAAACCACGACCGAAGTGATCTGAGAATATTATGTTTAAAGGTTATGCTATACGCCTATACACCTATACGTATACAGCAGATAAAAGTTTGGGGTTGGGTTGCAGATTACCGCGTGTACACAAATCGCTTCGACGGGTTTGGCATTATCGCATATATATTATATATACCTATTGGCAATACATTATTACCATTCAAAACGTATTATGTCGATTTTTCGATATTTAACGCCGCAGATGTACTTATATATAAATAAGACTCGTCGGCTCGTCGGAAGGATCAATGATTTCACTATCATATATACTCTTATTATATAGTTAATACCCGGTAGGTATATATATTTATGTGCGTGTGTTATATACACTGTGTATATATTGGTATATATAGGTATACAGCGCGGTCGGAATTCGAATCTATTTTGAATATTTGTATAACCGTCGGTGTGTAATATATTGCAACGTATAATATGCGAATAATTTTTACACCTATTCCAGTACGACATTATAATATTGACGATGATTTAAATAACATATCGAAAACATACTGAATTTCCTTTTCCACCGGAACATTATTTGCAGGCTATTATTATGTTTTATATCGGAAAATTATAATAAACGGTCGACATTGAACGTGAGACATAATATTATAGATAATTATACATGTAAATATTACTTTAACTTTATATAATATTATGAATTATAGTAAATGGTAAAATATCAAAAGTTAAAAAAATCTATTGTGAGATTTTACACCTGCGTTTGACAGAAACTACATATGGAGATATTATGCACAGAGGGATATTATTTTAAGGTAAAAATTACTTTTTTTTAAAAGTTAAAACTTTTTGAAAAAAGTAATTTTTACACTATTTAAAGTTTTTGAATAATGATGGCATACATTTTTATTTCGTATTCTCAAACAGAATAACTTTCTGAGAATTTCAATACACTAAAATCAGATTTCAAACGAGTAGTTAATTAGTTATAACTTAAGTTTTTTTTTTTAACTTATAAATAATCATAAATTTATTTAAATGAGTATAATATGTTTTCATTCAAAACACTAAAATCATAAAAAAAAATTCCAAAAATATTCTACACTTTTCGAGAAAATTAGTGTTTACTTTTTGAAGAAACACTTTGTATTTTATATTATCGCATACATTATTTATTACACGAAGTGATCATCGTGTATATAGCGTATTATTATACGCCTGAATCCCAAATAAAGTTTGAATAACTATGCGTTGTACGTATACTTACTCGTTTATCGGCTTTCGTTTTTATTTTATTTTTACCTCCGGAAAAATCGAGTACGTTTGATGTTTTGATGACTTATTCCAAACATGAATAATAGGATTGATTTGCATATAGCCGATGGATCGTGGATATAATATTATTACAGACCATAAATAGGTACCGACAAACCAATACATAGCCTACCTATATAATATTACACAACATACGATGCTTGTGCCGGTTTACTCAATATACTCTAACTCAAAATATTTTACTTCAATCTATTGTGTTTTATTCCGAGTGTTTAATCAACACTTACGGATTCGGAAGACAATAGCTGCGTTATGACTTATAATATGCTTTCATTTTTTTATTTTTGTCGGACGTACACAAAATTACAGCATACACATACTGACTATAAAATTAAATATTTTTTTTAGAACCATATGTTCAACTTTTAAGGTAACTATAATTATATCGACTGGATGACCTTGCATTTTATTCGGGGATTTTCCAACGAGCAGAGGCCATTATAATACACATGATTTTATAAAAAAAATTTAATGTAAAACGTTTGTATACTTTTAATCTGCGCATGTATAATAAAATTAATTTATAAAGTTTTTTAGTTGTTTACAGCTTCAAAATTAACTCATACAAATATCACATGAATTTCATTTTAACCATATTTTGCTCATTTCCGTTTGGTTTCACGTAATACATAAGTATAAATTAAGATGGTAATAAAAATTAAATTGTGAAAATATAAACAACTTTAGAAATCAAAGTTGTTTGAAAATAAAATATAATTTAAATCCAGTCTCAAAAGTGAGGTATTTACTGAAGAAAAAACGTTTTTATCTACTCAAGCGCAGACAAAAAGAAAAAAAAATTAAAAGTTAATTTTTTATAAAATTAAGTATTTGAATTTTAACGTTTTCTTCTCTATTCAATGGATAAATCCTAAATAAAATGCAAGGCCATTCAGCAGGAATAATTACTGTTGCCTTAAAAGTCGAATACGCGGCGTAGGTGTTAATATATTATATATATATATAATACCAGTGGAGAATGAGTAATGACACAACGTATACCTAGTCTCACCAATTGTCCAAAGATAATATATTATGTGTGTGTATATATGTATTAAATTATTAGACTAATAATATACTTAAAAATAAAAATAAATTTTACTCAAAAATGGACTTAACAACTTTTTAATTGACATAGTATTTATTACAACGCCCACCATCGCTATATTGTTTTATACAGGCTGAATAATAAATTGTTGAATACTGATAGAGTAATAATAAACCGCCGAAAAGTATTAAGAGCTGTATATTCACATGTGAATTTATTCAGAACAATTATTTATAATTAATTATTATAAAATATTATTCAACATATATAAAATTGCGATATATTATTTCTCCGTTAAAGATGTTAACAGCCTCAATTCTAGAGCCCCTTTTTCCCACGAGACCTGCGATCTATACTTCCAAAAATTATTCAAAGTAACATATTTAATTTAACCATCTATTTGCAGTTGACTTGAAATTATTCATAGCTTATAATATTATTTTTATCTAAAACTGACAATAGTTTTTCACCTTGATAATCATTAAAATGTAAGTAAAAATTTCGATATTATTGAATTTAAGTCCGAGATCTTCGAGCAGGTATCTACAATTTGTATTAGGTTCCAATACACATAAAACAATATACACATTAAACATCATAAATTAATAATATAATATTATAATATATAATTTTAGTATATTATATAGTCACACGATTCAATTCAAAATATCATATTTCAATGGTGTCCTCTACGAAATAAATATATTTAACAGTGTATACTTGATTTACCTAATTTACAATATCTCAGGCTAACTGTAAATCTAAATTTTTAATTATTATGACTTATAAGAAAATCAACCGTACAATATTCATTTTAAAAATAATTACTATTTGATAAAAAGTTCATAGTATTTTTATTAAAAAATCGATTATAGGTATAAACCATCACGATTTATTGTTCAACATTTATTTAACAAGAGAGAAAAATATATGAATAGATTTTTATTTCCATACAAAAAAATTGGGTCAAATTCAATTTTTACTATACTTAAAAATACATAGCTACATATTTTGTATACAATTTATATTCTATATAGATACTTTATAAATAAAGTTAATAGTTTGTTAATTTAACGAGTGAGTGGTTATTGATTAAATTATTATTATGTGGTTTAATAACAGTAAAATACTAATTACCGTATAGTAATGCTCATCAATCATACACATAATAATGTATCATTAATTATCTTAAGAGCCAAAATAAATTAGGTGTGTAAATGTGAAATTTAACATTATATTATGACACAGAATGTAATAACACTTAGTTGTCTAGGTGTACCTTAATACTAACGCCGAAAGTCGTTTGACGAGTTGAAAAATATATTTTTATTTATAAAACAAAAAAAAATGGACGTATACTGTATGCGAATCAACCGAGACTAAAATACGATTGTCGGTATTAAGTTTGTTTGAAATAAAAAATAAAATGATATTTGCTTCTATTTTTACTACTCGTCGCACTATAAACTATTGTGGGTTCTATCTTGGCCACTTTACACGTTTTACACCAATGATTTTTATATTGCAGTTATATATTATAATAATATGTCAACCGTTGACCCATGTAGTGATGTTTTGTAGTCAGACGAATTTAAATGTAGGTATTAAGTAAAAGAGGCGGGAGATATTTCTGTGAAATTCAAAGCAATTTATATACTGTACCAAAATAACAAATAGGTAGGTAGGTGATCAAATTTCTAGTTATTAAAAAGAGAAATTTACACGGTGTAATGGCGTTTATTAGTAGCTTTTTCAAATATTAATATATAGTCTGTATAAAACCCATTATAATAATAGGCGATATTTTATTCATTTTATCCATTTCATTAAAACAAATTTTCAGGGAGAATGCGATTATTAAATAATATATCAACATTTATATGATTATAATATTATTTTGACGCATACACATTATAATAGATTACCGCATAATTGGTTTATGTTGTAATGCAACTATCGTGACAACCAATCATTCAATCGCTTATCAACATAAATGAAAGCATATAATATAATCGCATTTACATTAAACAATTTAGGCGTATTGTCGTAAAAATGTAAAGCCCCAATATATAGCATTCAATTCAAAATATTTTCCCTCTTTTGCCCTACAGTGTATGATAAAAATGCAATTTTCTCGTTGGTTGGGGTGGAGACGAACTTGTATATTTCTTGTACCTATTACCTGTGTGTATGGTAACACAAAATATTATTATGTACAATAATATTTATTATACTTGAGAGCCCAATAAATTAACAAACATAAGAGTTTTTTTAATGACCAACAAACGTCTTTTTGGTTTAAACAACAATAATTAATTGTAACTGCAATCAATATTTAGTTAATTTTTAAAACTCGTTTTAAAATGGTTGAAAATGGTATCGCACAAAACAAAAAAATGATTGTGTAATATTCATCTACGAATTGTATTCCAATAACTCATTAAGGTCCTACAGGCTTAAACAATACCTACATTATAGCTATCGATCCACGATTTATTATTTCATCAGTTGATAATTAATATTTATAAAATTCTTGTAGAAAATCACAAATCTAATATGATGACAGGTTACTAATAACCATACAAATGATATGCGTTAACATTTTAAGCTCGTAAATATTTTGTTTTAAATTTCAACAATATAATTAAAATGTTTATTCTTCGTTTAAATATTTAATTCCATCTAAATTTGAACTTCGAATACACATCAAAAATAATTTTGATTTAAATGCATCTAACTATCTAAAATATTATGGTTTCAGAATAAGCAACTTACAAAGAACCTTGTATTAAATTTCCAAGTTTTTAGACTGAGTAAAATATTTTTTGTTAACAATTGTTAAAAACTCTAAATAAATATATCAAAAGTGTCACATACCAATAAACAGCTTTAAAAAGTCAAAATATTTTGAAAATAATACCATGCATATAAAATACTAATATAAATTTTGGTTAACAACTAAATAAAAGAATCATTTTTATCATAAACTGGTTTTGCATACAAATTCCCGTTTTTCATAATTATATTTTTTCTTTTCTTTTATCGCAATAAAATTATTAAGAAAAGTACTTGACATTTTTTTATTTTTGATCCCACAAAGTACTAATTAACTAGTTTCACTTTCCTGTCAGAAAAAATATTGAAATTGATATTAGACGCATTTTTTTACAGTAAAAAATGTCGACCACACTCAATAAAAAAAATATATTATTTTGAAATCAATACATTTACCACTCTGTTTAAAATCTAATATGATAATATATGATTATGTATTTCTGATGAAAAAATAAATAAAAACCATTAAAAAAATAAAATAAAATGGCTTTTCTTACCCTTTTTGCCTTTTCAGAGTTAAGTAGGTACTTATTAATTATTTATAAGACAATATTATTATACAGTTTATTACATGGTTGTGTATAATAATATATATTACTAAATTATGTATTATATTAATTCGTTTCAAAAACACGTGGTATTTTACATTATTAAAACAAAATAATGTCATATTATATAGTAAATACATATCACATAATATTATAAAAAACGGTTAATAAATTTTATATCATATATGATAGATTATTATTAAAGAGCATGCGCGTCACATGATACACGTTTTTAGCGTCTATATAAACATATGGCTGAACACTTGTGTACAACAACATTAGGCTTAGCGTCGACGTTGCACCGATTCACTAGATATACGTAGGTAAAATATGTCATTTCAATAATATACGATACCGTTTCGCGCACTAAGCATTTTTAATTAAAATTGTTTTGACTATATGTTTGTGGTAAAATATTATCGCACGCGGATACGAATCGTCTAGAAAAACGTCTAGAAACTACATATTTTGGTATACAACCAAAAGCAATCTATTTAGTGCATAATGAATTATAAACCGTATGACGTACTGATTGCTGTTTTGGATAGTAATAATGAAAGTAACGCATAGACGCGTGTAGTCGCTGTTTAACGACGTTACTATTTGTAAAGCGTCACGTATTTTCGTAAAGTATTAATTCCTAGTAAAGGAAATTTATTTTTGATAAGTAATTGCTAAAATATAACATTTTACTGTTTCGACTGTTTCAAGTATAGAAAAAAAAATTAATTAATCACAATAATGAATAATATACTATAAATTCTATAATAGTAGTAATATGTATATAAATTTAAAATAGTAGGTATATATTATGTTAATTTTCTCAAAAGAACATTAATAAAATTATTATTGTTGTTTGACATTCGTCGGCAACATATTATATAACAACACATATAATATCGCTAACTACTACCGTGGAAAACTCGTTTTTTCTCTATATTATAAAAATATCCATTTAAACTTTGGTCAACCTAATTTCGGCTGCCGACTTATACACAGGCTCGTGTATCACGAACATGGTAAGCTTAGCTTACAGATGGTTGATTCGATAGGGATGACAAACGAGTATTGCTTGACTACCGCTCAACGAAAACTGATCATTCTTACTCAGGTACTCTCCGCCGACTACGTTTTTTTCTAAGTTGAATAGAGTATAAAAATAAACATTTTTTTTGGAATTCGAACAGTTATAATAAAAAAAGGTTCTAAGAAGGATCCATCCCCCAAAACTAAGACTATATTTTTTATTTAAATTAATATCGAAATAATACTGGGCCTCACAGAGAAAAACTCGTATTATTTTAGATTACAAATAATTCTCATTATTTTTGATACATATTTACGTTGCTATGTAAAGAAAAATGTCAAATAATGAGTTTTTCATAAATAAATCACATAATAATTTCAGTAATATTATACAAGCATTAATCAGTATGTTACAATTTAGGGTGGTCCTTATATTTCAATATCTGATTTTTTCAGATTACACCCCCTAGATTCATTTGAATAGTAATAAAAATGAGTTTTGTAAAATTTGGTAATGATTGGAAATAATTAACCTGTACCACAGAAGCTTCAAAGATTGATATATCTCAATATTTTTCAAGAAAATATGTATTTTTTTAATTTTTATATTCTAAGTCATAAAATAAATATTTTTTTTGATAATGTGAAAAGAACTTTTTTTTAAATACAATATTCCCTACGATTCATACTCTTAACTATTTTTTTATAAACTTAATATTTTTTAAGATAATTAGACTAAAATAGTGTTATGTATAATATAATCTTTACATGCAATTTTACTTCTCCATTAGTGTTCCTTTATTTGAGTCTGGATATGTTTTGCGATAGTAAACAACTTGCAGTAAATATTGATTTTGGCTTTCATCTTTAGTAATTTTGTTATTACAATCTTCTATTAGTTTAACCCCTCGCCCATCAACATCATTGACGACAGGTATATTTTTAATTATAGCTGCAGCCTTTTTGTAGCTCTCATTATTTTGCCAAGATGACGGATCAATACTTATGAAATCTGTATTTATTTTAAAGCGATTAAATAGTTCCATTGATTCTGAACACATAAAATCTTCAATACTTTTGTTTAAAATTGTAGTAACTTAGTTTGGTTTGAGAACATATTGTTTTCTGTATTCGTCTTCAAAGTCCGTATTTAGAGCGATTATCGTGTTTTTCTTTGTTTCCATGGGGACATTCTAGTCAAAAAATGAGAATGCAGTCGCTTCTGGAGATAAATACCATAAATGTCCGCACATTTTTTTTATTGCTATGTCTGAAATACTTTTATCGACCGATTGATATTTTATTAAATCTTTTAAAAATGTTAAATCTTGCAGTGGTGTACTTGAAGTCAACGGAGCTTTAAACCAAACTTTTACATATAAATTAACAATAAACACGCATATATCAGCAATAGATTTTTCTTCTCGATGTTGTAAATCAAACTGATTTCGTATATACATTTTTAAACGGTATATAGCTTTTTAGTCCTCGTGGTGGTACTGCTCCAAGAAAAATTATGGTTAGCTTTAACAGTTCCCTATAATCTTCCCTAGAAAGCCTATTGTTTAAATAACTGATAGAAAAGTCTATTATATCCGCACTAACATTATGCAATAATTTTTCAGTATTATATTTTCTCAAAATATAAGATATAAGACAAAAATAAATTTTTATTGAATTTAGTTATTGCATTTTATTTTCTACGATAACCATTATGTACAATATTAATATAATTAATAAAATAAACGTTGTATATTGAATGTCAAAATACTCTTTGACCAAAAAATTATAAAAATAAACAAATATTTACCTAAAAACGCTATTTGTATGTAAAATAATAATTCAATGAAAATTAGTAAAGGATATAAAGTTTAAAAAATAGTAATTTATACAAATATTATTATATACAATTTAGTGTAAAATTAATATTTCATAAGTCAGATTTAAAAATATAAAATAATTTGTGAAAATCAAAAACCAAAAACTTTAAGGTTCTTGAGGCACCGACTTAACTTTTTTCGATTATGTTGAAACTTCTAATATTTCATTTTTGTGGTTTACTAAATCAATCTAGGGGGTGTAGCTTGAGAATTTTAAATTTTTTTCAGAACCACCCTAATATATATATATACACATACAGTATTAAGTTTTAATATTCATATTCATATCGGAGCTAGTGGATATTTTTTTTTTTTTTTTTGAATTTTTTATACTTGAAAAGCGTTTGAATAAGTACCAACTTACCTATAATGTACTGTTACGGAAATCGGTCGTAGTACAAAATTTAATTGGTTTTAATAATAATATTGTGCATTTAATATAATAAAATGTAATTTTATAATCAAAAGTATCTACATGTTTTATATAATCATTATATTCAAATTAACTAATTGCATTTACTTAATATTTTGATGGTGCAGATGTAGGTAACACAAAGTTTCCAAAAGGTATATTATGAAATTTGAGAAATTTTAAGCGCTGATAGAATCTATCGGTTAGATATTTGATTGTGTAATGTTATACCGACGGTATCGTATTACAAATATTACGATACTGACAATTTTAACATTATTAAATATACCCATGTGATGATAATATATATAGCCATTGGCGTAATTGTAGGGGACAAGAAGGGACACTTTCCACTAAATTTTTTTCGAAAAATACCTACAGTAGAAATCTCTAATGCTTCTAAAATAAAAATAAATAATGTGCTTGATAAACATTTGTAAAATGAAAAATATCACTTTCCTCAAAGTATTACATAAAGTAACTTTATATTATAGTAATAAACATATATTTCACTTTTTTTTTTGTAAGTAGTATAATATATCGTCAAATTTTCACATTATTTGAGTAAAAAATAACTCAATAATATTATTTCATAAATTATGATTATAGGATTATCATTACATTACTTTATTCAAGCAAAATTATAGAACCTTATTTTTTTTTTAATAAACTCTTATGCACTTAATATTTTTAACGATGAGTTCCTTATGGTTTGTTTCTAAGCTATAACAGAAGTCTCGTCCATTTATCTATAATAATATATGTATTCAACTTCCGAGTATGCGTATACCTATACCGAACTCAAATAAATAAGTGAAAATCCAACCCGATTGTACGATAGATAGATGAGTACAGGAAATGATATGTTTTTAACACGGACGTGCTTGGCACAGAAAACATAAAAAGAAATATTATATGAGTCACTTCGAAACTGCCTTTTGAATACTGAATGTCGACTACGGTATTTGACTCCTGCTCGACTTCAAACACCAGTGCTTAAATTATTTATTACGTCGAAAAAAGAAAAAGAGGAACCAGTCGAAGCTGGTTTTTTTCCGTAATAATAAGGAATGATAAAATATATATTAATAAGCTTATACCATACTTATACTGCAGGGCATCTTCTCTGCAGCATCCGCATAAACGAAACGACAAACACTGACATATATAATAGTATAAAATGCGTAAATACCTGCAATCAATTTATATGATACAGACCAACTAATTGTATCGAGCTGGCGTTGGTAGTGTTTCTTTAAAAATAGTTTTTCACTTTATACTGCGAAACATCAATTTCATCACTCGTACAACAATAGTCAATAATGCTACAACTTTACTACACTGCGCTGTTTTTATTTAATTTAAAATTCATACGTATAACCCTAGTAATTTATTCAAATTGTTTGATTGCTTTCTTTTTTGTAGACATTTTTGAAGTTCTTCACTTAGTTGAGGACAACCCGTATATACATCAGTTCCACATCCTGAAAAATAGGAATATTTTTCTGGAAGTGTTATCAGTCAAACATCGAATATTGATTCAATTTTCCGTAGTTATTATATAAATTATAATATCATATTGTAAAGTTAAGCAAAAGTAAAATTCAGTCTGCGGTCGAATACCCCTTAAAGTTTTGATATTCCATTCAGCTCATTAAATGTTCAAATACTTATAATAAATTAATCAATTGATAAATATTTTTGTACTAGAACATGTTCAACATAACAAATTTGCAAATTTAGTAAAACCGTATTCTTAAACCACCTTTAAAAAATCAATACACAAAACGAAATTTTAAAATACTATAATTCGTATTGTTATTTGATATCCTACACATCATTATAGTAATAATCAAAGTACTATTTGATAGTCTAACCATATAAAGCATATGATGTGTGTAGTGTGCACTGTGTATGCATACTATATTCCATTGACTATATTCTCACACTATTACAATATACTCGTTAGTTCCCCTGTAAAACAAATATTTTCGATTTACCTCCATATCTGCAGATGTAAATCTTTGTCTAAATTTAAAAGCAGTATAATATTAGACACATTATATTATTGCAGAGTGCCAGGGAATATATTTGATTTTAAATGGGCCGATTAATATGTGTCGGTTTGTAGGCTAGCAACGATGTGTGATTGTTTGATTATGCATATGCTTGACGTCGATTTTAAGGAATCATTTACAAACTATACTTACATCTATTATAATAACACGCAATGAGTCAATATTAATTACATGAATATAATATGAAAGATCCCAAAAGATGTCCATTATTAGTAATGTCTCTGAAATATAAACTAATTTTAACTTTTTTTAAGAGAAAAAGGGATTAAATATACAATTATATTACTTTTTAAACCGTCTCTATTAAAATATCGTTTTATCTTTCAAGTGTAATTTCTTGGAATAATTTAAAAGGACATTTGATAGAAGATTTGTATGTTAGTTGTGAAATCTATTGCATTTTAATGTAATGTATTATATTATACTGAAGGGCTATATTTGTTTCATGTTTGAGATACGTAGGTCGTTGTTTAAATTAGGTTAAATACATAGGTACCCCGGAGGCACGGGCATCCAGTAATTAATCATAAACTAATTGCCTGAAATTCTTCCACGCAGTAGACGAATGTTTGATGGTTTTGCTTAATCCCAGATTTAGATGACATCCGACTATAAATGGGAACTAGGGAACTATAGTAGCTTTATTATAGATGAGCATTTAATTTTTTTAGCTGACTGGACTAAAAAGTTGAGTATGAATTCTAATAGGTAGCAAATTCGGTCCAATTATTAGTACTTTGGGAAGTAAAAAGTAAAAAATTGTCTTAGTATTTTTCAAAATAATCTGAAAAAACAAGTATTCTAAAAAACATTTATTGGTTTTTTTATGGTTATTGTAATGTATTTAATTGTAACTGTGAAATATAGATACTTGAAATTTTGACCAAATGATTATGTTAACATTTTCTTCACATAATATCATTTTCAAAATATTTTAAATCTTTTTAAGCTATCAATAGATATTTGAAAATTACCATTTATTTATTTATTTTTATGAATGTCAAAAAAAAAAAAAATAATTAATACACGTTTATTGCTTTACTCAGAATCTAAAATTAACCTTAAAAGTAAAGAAACAAGTATTTTTCATTTTTATTTAAACTTCATTTTATCAATTATTTTCTCTTCGTCCATATTATTATATAATGATTTTTTATAATCATTAAAAGACCATGCGTATAACATATTATATTTACATATTTATATATATAAAAAAAAAACAACGCATAACAGCCATAAATAACTATTAGTATAAGTAACTATAAGTAACTATAACCTATAATAAAATAAACGTAAATGTAATATGTACAGGATACTTGCATAGAAGAAAATTGATGGGGAAATTAATGGCGGAGATACTTATATCCACCATTAATTCCAAAAATGATGTCCAAAAATCTGGACATATGAGTTTAAAACAATTTATATGTTTAATTTATCAATTAAATAATATTATTGTATTTTTTTTTTATTAAAAAGAAACTTATTTTCAATCTATACAGTATACAAATATGCCAATATAGTATAATAAGTAAGTTTGATTTCTAAATATGTTTACTTAACTTATTCGGTCGAAATGGGAAGACTTTCGTCAGTACCGCCTGATAACACTTATACATTTACATACAGATAATGTGTATATAATATTGTATTAATATGTCTGTGAATTTGTAGAAAAATAAATTATTTTACTGTAAAATATGAAAAACGTTTAGCTTATTTTATATAAATTTTTAATTAAACGCCACTGGATTCAATTTTGTAATTTTTATATTGACATTTTTGATTTAATAAATCTTTTTGAGACATATTTTGTTCTACTTTTCGAATAACTTTATAATTATTCTCATCAATTTTTTATGTAACTATTTTTATTTATTTAATGCTCCTCTTATAGATATTTTAAATGTTCTTTGCACACGATGTACACCTACACGATAACTGTTTTACACGTTTACATATTATTATTATATTATTTTGTACTATTGTGTGGTTCAACTACACGGTGGGTATGAAATATGAATAGTTATGATGAGAACTAGCGCGGAAGAGAATATATCTATGAGTATATCTGTATGTACTATAGTGTAGGTAAAAATGAGGACAATGGATTGCGACAATACTATAATTTATATTTTATAGTATATGTTATAATATATAGGTATTATATACACCTCTACACGGCAAATAACAGGTACTTAAAGTAGTAATGAGAAAAAAATATTACAGACAAGGTGTATACTCGCTCGTGTATACGATTGTGCTTGTGTGTGTGACTGCAGTTAAATAATATTTTGAAATTCAATTTTTTTGAATATTTTATGACATAGCATAGACATTTAAGCATGAATGTATCTATATTGTTTTGGTGTTCCAAATTAACAAAAAATAGAAGTTGCGGTGTTCTGGATGTTCTGTGAATGAGCGTTTTGCGTTCTCTTCCAAACATCTCGCGTAGTGGGATGTACAGTTTTGATAACAATCTAAACAATCCGATGTCATTTATTTTCTTTTAATCGGTAGGTATGTAGTACACAATTCCACTTGATTCTTTTAAAAACTTGATCATGACTTTTTAATCTTTGTGTATTTACTGAGATGGTATTTAGTTTATTCTAAGCGCAATAGAGTTTTTACAAGTGAATTCATAAGCTGGGTATTATTCGTTAATAATTTTAACATAATATGTATATATATATATATATATATGTTTTTTGGATGGATACGAATTTTTGTTCTGAAAAAAGTTTTTCCAACCTATGCAATTGCCATAGAAACTAAACTATAACAAAGATGAAGTTAATGTTAACTTAATTTAGCGTTATAGTACCTATAGTCGCCAGTTACCCCCAGCAACAGAAGAATACACCATATCCGTTACCAATATCGTTAAAAATGCGTTTTTTAATTATAATTATAAAAACCTATATAATATAATATATTTAAATGTTTTTTCCGCGCAGAATAGAAAATACTACTGATAACATCACGCTACGTTTTTAATATTATAATAGTTTTATTTTTCTTATTAAAATGTATTGGTCCTATCCAGACGCATCGTTCCATCGGTATAATATAATCGTTGTGGTATTATTATTTATTTGATAACTATAAATAGTTTGTTACTATCACAAAACTCTTAATAGTATTTAATTTTTGATGACTATTGGGGAGTTTTGTAATGGTTTCGTTAACCGTGTTGGTTCCGTTTTCTTAAGTACCTATTGCTTTAATTGTTTCAAATAATGATTATAATCCAATTGGATTTAGACGTTTATGACATAATTTGATCAATACAATCCCGATCCAGTTGAGATCAAAGATTTCGTTTATGTAGTGGAGATTTTCTTATTAGACTGCAATAGGTATAGGTACATATATATATATATGTGTTTTGTTTTATGATTTTAATCGGTGGCACTAATAGCATTTGTTTAGCTCACGTTAAGTTCTGTTTGGCAGGAATTGGCGTATTTATTTTAATTTTTATATCATAGATATCAATGGTTGAGTATGGACTTTTCATTAATTAAATAATTTTGTTCGCGGGCAGTGAGGGGGGAAATGCCGTTAAGGAGTAATATCCACAAAAACGTGTTAGTCGTAGGTAGTTTCCTAAATATATTATAATAACATCACTTTAAAAAACGATTAGTTTTAAGTTCTATTTTTTTTCTAAAATAGCAAGAGCGTGACAAAAAATGTGCATTGGGACTAAATGGCAGCATAAGGTTATGACTAGGTTTATATATCTATATGCAAAATGTCTTATCCTCGTCAAACTGTATTCACTAAAACTAATTTTGATAAGTAGTCTGCAGTGCAGTAGGTAGGTATATATAATATTATAATATTACATTAAGGCTCAAATACCCATTTAAAATCGTGAAAATCCGTACTTTATATTAAGAATCGGGTAGATAAAAAAAAGGAACATCGTACACATATTATATATTTATATTATATAATATACTGTATAGTTATCCCGCTCAATAGTATAATATACTAATACATAATAATACTATACGCCATAACCTGTACGATAGACAATCTGAATTCCAGAAAATATAGACTTGATGTTTATTTATTCTATAATAATAATAAATAATACAATATAAACATAAAACGATCGAACTGTGTACACAGAATACAAAAAATAACATAATTATAAATTATAATATACATATTACATGGTTTCCATATGGAGGCTATATTTTTTTTATTTCATATTATTACTATGTATTATTAAATTATAATAAATAATTTGTAAAATATTATTGTCTGAATTGAATACCTATGTTAATCTAGCACTCATTATAGAACCGTATTCATTTAGAAATTTATTTACTCAGAAACGTATTTAGTTGGAAATTTATTTATTCCAAAATGTTTGTAAATCAAACCGTTGGAAAATATCATTTAATTGAAACTTAATTTCGGAAAAGTACCTATTTGTTCGGAACCGTCTATACCATATATATTTATATCCTAATAATACATATTTCCAACGAAATATTTTCCACGTTACTAAGTTTTTGAGTAAATACGATTCCGTACAAATATCGTTCAGTAGGAGGTATATTACTGTTCCGCATCAATATACATCATACGTATATTATGTTTCCAATTGAATAATTTCCATAAAATTACGTTTACCGAGCGCATTTGTTACGATGTATAATAACATATTATGATATATTTCAAACGGTTCCAAAGTAGGTACCTAATATTAATAATGTTATAATTTATAATTGAATGAAAATTCAATTCCAACGGGCAAAAATATAACATTAACGTGTTTCTAACGAACAACGAGCCATGACAATTTACGACATATTTTTCATTGCAAAAATACGATTCTAAGTGTTCCAACGTTTTACGAGTGCCTACCTATTTTAGTATTTTATTCCGATGACCGCCCGCCGCCGCTGCCGGTGCACTGCCGAGACGCGTGACAGTGGTTCGCAAAAGTGAAAAACAGCGCGCGACCTCCGGCGACGGACGACCACTGATTGCACGGTATAATCACTGATAAGATCGATAACAGCCGCGGCTAATCGGTGACGGACAGTAGTTTGTTATTATTTTGATTCGATGAGATTTTGTTTTTGAATTATTGTCCACTCCGCTCGTTCACGTTCGGTTTGTTTTTTTTATTTCTCCCTCGCAAACTGTCAATTATTTGAACTACTGTCGCCGATCCGTTGCGCTCGTCGCGGTTTGTCGGACGACCCCACGGGCATACCGATCCGATACAGACCGTCGAAACTGTCGTTACGGATTGACGGCAACGTAAATGTAAGACATTATCACCGACGTCTTAGTGCCGTGTGACCACCGGAGTCGCCGCCGCCGAATGACGGTTGCCGTGCCGGCGATGGTGGTGTTCGCCGACGGACCCGACAGTAGACGTCCGCTCGCCATTACAACCGTCAGATATCTGAGATATCCCGGGTGACAGGCAAGATGGGCATGGTCACAGTCCGTACCTAATTGATTGTATCGACGGCAGTAGGTAACGGTCGTTTCCGAGGGAAAATTAATACATACGTGAGTAATATTACTTAGGTACAAGTCGAACGAATTTGCCCGGTACCATCTCGTAGGTTTTCTCGTCTCGTCGACGATGTATGATGACCATTGGTTGATCGTTCCCGACCTATTCGTCAGACAGGTGGAA
Organism: Rhopalosiphum maidis; assembly: GCF_003676215.2. Classification (NCBI taxonomy): domain Eukaryota; kingdom Metazoa; phylum Arthropoda; class Insecta; order Hemiptera; family Aphididae; genus Rhopalosiphum; species Rhopalosiphum maidis. The sequence goes on along the minus strand of NC_040877.1, from coordinate 29,103,783 downwards.
CACCACGGATACCCGCTTGTCCTTATACCTCTTTTGATTCGACCAGTGTTATTAGTTTATAGTTGTGTCGTAATAGTACCTACCTATTCAACTATAAGTTTATATTTTGCTTACTCAAAATTTGGGATTAGGCTAACCGTTTTCATACTAGGTCTTTTAATTTTATTTATTTTTTGGTTAATCTTAAAAGCCATTTTGGTACCAATAAGTTTGAAATGTAAAGCTCAACTGTATTTTGTCGAAAATCACTTGTAAAATTATACTACATATGGTGCTTAACAAATACTTTACTCTTAAATCTAGACACTTATTATTATAATATAAGTACTATCAGTAATGGTTGGTCTGTAAAATCTAACAATTATTAAAATCACATGTAAAATAAAATATACCCTTATCCGTTCAATTTTATGTACAGAATTAAATTTAATATTTGTATTTGTATATACCTTAATATATGTATATGCATATACTTTTAAGTTTTATTTTCACAAGCTTATTAATAATGATAACTTATTAGTTATTCATAAAATATTAGCAGTTTACTTATAAGTTATAATTAATCTGGTTATAATAACTTATAACTACTTACTTAGCCACTTACATAATCTATTATATCCATCTCATTTTAGTCTTACGGTATAAAAAAGTAAAATTCTGTTATGTCTAGTATGTCTCAGTATTAATTAATTTATTAATTTTAATTAAATCATTACATAATAATAATAATAGGTACGATATAAAATGCATTGCATCCAAAAATTCATTTCAACCTTAATTGCTCTTTAATTTGCTACTTAAAAACCCATTAAATTTGTTTTTAATTGTAATTGATTCTGATTAATTACTCACTTGTTTGTTTCAATAGTCCATGAACACAACGTGAACTTAACGGCCAATCGGTCGCAATGACAAAGAAATTTGAATTCAATTGGCAGATCCCAGTTCCGGAAGTGTTGTTACAAGGTTGTGTGTTCGACCGCTGGTCTGAAGAAAAAGATAATGTGGAAATCGAATATGGCTGTACATTCAAGGTTGATGAATATGGATTCTTCATCTATTGGAAAAGTGAAAATCGAGTAAGTGCTATTTTAAAATAACGAATACTCAATTTTTATTTTATTATAAATACTTTTTTTTAATCCATTTGAATAATTTTTCTTAATTTTTGAACGTAATATTTTCCTTAAAAGTTAATTTTTTCATTAGATACACTGGTTTAAATTACATCAAACATTTACCTAGTTTTATATGTTTTTTTTTTTTTTGTTCATTATCGTTAATAATATATTTATAATTGTAATTTAGATCTATTTAAATATGTTCTTCTATTTTTAGGATGGGGACGTCATTGAGTTGTGCCAGGTCAGTGACATACGCTCTGGAGGATTACCCAAAGTAAGTGTTTTTGAAAAAAAATTATCAACTTTAAAATATGACATTATGAGACTACAATTTTTCACTTTTATACTTAACCCAGTTTTGAAATATTTTATAAAAAGACGTTATGCCCATATATTATATTTTCTTCATTTTACAAAACTACAATATAGCAAATTTATGTTATCAGCTTTAAAGTATGAATTGACCTTATATCAAACTTAATGGTTAGAACTTTATCTATGTTTGTATGATATTTTAATTTTTAAGTAAATCATGAGTATGTAAAATATTGAGGTATAAAAATACTCGTAACAAGCATAAATAATTATCTATAAGTTTTTTATTACTTAAATGTACTTGAATATTAAAGCAAACTACACAAAATTGATTTTGCTGAACGAAAAATGTCTATGTCATACTTTTGTAGACTGAGATAATATTATAATGCAGGTGTGGAAATCCATACTTAATGTAAAATATTAATATTGCTTTTCCAGGATACCCGACAACAACAGCAGTTGATAAATAAACATGGTGATACCTTGGAAGAGAAATCCCTAACTATATGCAGCAACACGGATTACATCAACATAAATTATCAGCATGTTATTTGTCCAGATGCTGCTACAGCTAAAGTAAACAATACTAAATAATTACATCGCTTAAAATGATTTAATTCATAATATTATGTATTAATATTAAATTATTCAAAATTATTAAAATTATTCTATTATCTAATACCTTCCTACACACCTTAGATATTATAAGTTAATATAATTTAAAACTATAGTGTAATGAAAACACTAAAAGTTACATTATATTACTGAACCAAATCTATACAAATTCTTTGAAAAAAGTTGTATGTTTATCAATATCTTGATTTTTAAATAGATTACCCATATTTTTAAAACTAATATTTAAATTAAATTGTTTATATTAGTAACTTTTAACGTATATTAGAGCTTATTCTTCTATATTCTTTGTTAATAAATAGTAACTAAAAAATGTTAATACAATTATTTGCTAATCATTAACTTAATAGGCTTTTTATCCACAAAAAGCAATAGATTTTAATTTAATAAATTGGTTACAGCATTCACCTTACAAAATAATTTTAACGGGATACAAGATACTTTTTTATTTCTTACATGTTTCATTTTCATGTATTTGGTTTGCAATCATCCATGTTCAAGTAACAGTTATAAATTCCACAGGGAAACAATAAATAAATCACAAGTATAATATTAAATTTTTATCTACTATACTTAATATAACTAAACTTAAGTTTAATGAAGTACCTACATTTTATTAATGTTTTGCTTAGTATAAATAATATATTTATACTATATTTGAAATATATTTTTGGTTAATTATTCAATGTATTATGTCATTTTTCTTGTATACAAAAATATTGCCAAAAAGCCTAACTTAAAATTAAATAATAAAAATTGCAAAATTTGTTATTTTATTTGAATACCAATCTTCTGATTTATGATTTTTATGTATATCACCATTACTTAAGAAATCCTTAATAACAATTATTTTATTTTTATTATTAAATTAAAAAAAAACATTAATGATATAAGTAATAAAGCAAAATAAGCAACAATTTTCCAATTTAAAATAAATTTTATAATAAATACAATTAAAATTGGTTTTAGTGTAGGTATTATTAATCTTTAATTGCTAGCTGTAAATTAACTTGTTGTTTATAGATAATAATGATATTATTTTTTTAATAATTTTAAAATTTTAATATAAAATTTAAATTATTCAAATTTGCATTTAACTCATTTTATACATCAGTTTTATTTTAACTATTAAATAAATACTACATTTTTATGTATATTTTGTTTCATTAAAGCAATGGCAAGAAGGCCTTCGTAAAATTACGCATAACAACAAAATGAACAATGTTTGTGTACGGACCAATCTTATGAAACAGTGAGTTTATAATAATTTATCTTATTATAAAATATAATATACATTTTTTGTATAAAATAAATGTATTTTGTGTCATTAATTGTTATTAATATATTATAGTTGGATGCGATTAGGCATGTTGGTGGATCCAAAAGGTAAAGTTCCTGTAAAAGTAATCGCTAGAACATTTGCTTCAGGTAAAACTGAAAAAATGGTTTACCAGTGTTTGGCTGATCTCAACTTGCCTAGTGGAAAAGTATAAAAGATTAAAAAATTGAATAAAAAAAAATTATATTTGTATAATTTTGTTATTATTTCAGAATGATACTATTGAACCATCAGATTTTACATTTGATAAATTCTATGAACTTTATCACAAGATATGCCCTAGAAATGATATCGAAGAACTTTTCCAGTCAATGTGAGTAATTAATTATACGATTATTGCAGTACCAAAATATATAAAAAATTTGCTTCTATCCTTGATTTTTTTTTTCGCTTCAATACTTAATGTATTATTAATTTAATATAAAATCATATCAGTGTAACCTTAAAAACTGCAAGGAACTTAAAAATAAATTTGACTTGTATTTTCTAATGAGTACATTAAGTATATTTTGCATTTAATATATTAATAAGGTTACTTACAATTATAAGAAGCTTTTTAAAAGTATCATTTTAGCACCAGATTAGTTGAGATTCTTAATTTAGATATTTCAATAAAAATGTTTTATAAACAAATTAAACATTCTAAGTACTATCTTTTATCTGTTTTCCAGTACTACATACATAACAATATTTTGTGTTTTAGCACTCAAGGAAAAGCTGAAAATATCAGTTTGGATCAATTTATCACATTCCTAAATGAGAAACAGCGTGATCCTCGTTTAAACGAGATTTTGTATCCTCTGTATGATGAAAAGAGAGCAATTGAAATTATCAACGACTATGAACCATCTGAAGAAGTGAAGAATGAAAGTAAACATTTTTAAACTAAATATTTAATTCAAATTAACAATAGTTCAGAAGAGTTTCCAAACTTTTCATGGAACTACCCATTTTGAAAAACTTTAAATTTTAGCAACCTATAACATATTAATAATACATATATACAGGCAATTCTTTTATCAAACACTCATTATTTAGAAATCTATTAATGTTGTTTTAAAAATATTTTTGTTATTATAATATTTTTAATGACAACATACAATTTCAGTATCATATTCTGAAGTTAAATATTGTTGGTATTATTTTGATGTATAAAAAAAATCAAAATTTAGGCGAGTGTAATGGAGAGGTACAAGGATATCCTACAAAATGTTGGTCTAATATTCCACTTTTAAATCATAAACTACTTGTCTGGTTTTTGATTTTTATATCACGATATATCATTGAAACGTTAATAGTTTTTGAAATAATGAGTGTTGTTTGATTAAAGAATCACTCTGTATAATATATATTTCGAAACTAAGTAATGAACTAAAAATATAATTACAATCTACTGTTGGGAGACCTAAAGTTTATTACTTACAATTTTTTTAATTATTTAATCTGAGATTATTATTATTATTGAATGTTAAAATTAAAGTCAATTCAGCTGATTGGTTTATATTTTTATGTCTATGTATTATTTTATTATTACTATTACTTTAAAACAATTTAATTGAAAGAACCATAAAAATATAAAAATTATTAAATAATATAACAGTTTAAATAAATTGGTTGAAAACATTTTGATGAATTTTATCATGGTAGTAGGTCACTTAGGTTGGCGCCAAGGATTGGATTATTCCATGATAACATAAAAATAGCTTTTTTAAATTTATCTTGGTTAATAGATAAATATTATAAGTTTATTTTATTGTTTAGGTACATCATGTTTTGTAAGATTGATGAAGTTATTTAAAAACATACAAATAATGAACTATCATCATTTACATTTTTTTGATATTCATCATGTACAATACTTTTCTTTTTCTGTACTCTACTTATTTTTTCCGTTACCTTTAGTACTACACCATTTTGATCAGGAAACATAATTGGTTGATTCTTTAACACTTTTTTTGCACTGTCTTCTGTCATAAACGTCACAAATCCTGGCACAACATCTGTATTAGGTTCTAGGCTTTTCTCTGTGGTTATAACTCGTGCATTCACTACTTCACCCCACGCACTAAAAAATTGTTTCAATTCATCAGATGTCACGTCAACTGGAATATCGCCTACAAACAGCTGATGACTATTTGGAAGATATCTGTTTTCCTTGTATTGGTATGTCTTTTTTTTCTCTTTGACGACTAACCACACTCCAGTTTTATTTGGGTATGTTATTGGACGGTTTTGTAATACTGCATGTGTGGACTCGGATGTAGCATATGTTATAAAACCGTAGTTCACATTTCTTGTCATGATCCTCAAACTGTATAATTGACCATACTGTTCAAAAAACTGACTCAGGTCCTGAGGTTTTGTATTGACTGGTATACCGGACAAAAATAACTGATTACTTCTAGGTGGATACATTATTTTATCATATTGATTTAATGAATGCATTTTTCTATTAAATGATTGGTTTTGCGATTTTCTTGTGCTTATTGTTACCTTTTTGTTGTCTATATTGAGCTCTGCTCTGTGATCTAAATAAACAAGTGTATCATTTTTTATTATACATTCATCTCTGATATTACGATCCAGAACAATTGTTTGTGAAAAATTTCTCTGATCATTATTGTGTTTAGTCAAGTCACCATTAATAACTATTACTATATAGTTATAGAGCTTTTGAGTGTTAACTGAAAGTATATTGATATTACATCCTTTATAGCCCAGATGGACCACACAATTGTGTATGTTTTTTTGGCCAACCACAAATTGAGTTTCATTAGTCACTTTGTGATGCACAAATATTGAGTTTTTTTCATAATATTTACTTAAATTATGTGGACATTTACTGAGTGTTGTATAATATTTCTGTGCAAAATTATTACCAAATATTTTGAGATCTAAATCAACATCCATATTCTGATTTATATTACTACATAATACTAATATCAAAAATCATAAATGATTTTGAGTTTTTGTAATTGTGTTTATATGGTTACAGTCAATATATGAATTAATAACTTAATATTTAATTAAGGCCAGTATGATAATAATAATACTAATAATTTTTTTAGAGCAATTATCAAAAGAAGGTCTCATTAGATACCTAATGTCTGATGAAAATGCACCAGTTTTTTTGGATCGATTAGATTTCTACATGGATATGGATCAACCTTTAGCTCATTATTATATTAATTCATCTCATAACACATATTTATCTGGACGACAATTTGGTGGCAAGTCTAGTGTTGAAATGTATCGTCAGACACTTTTAGCTGGATGCAGGTAAGGTTATTTTAATAAAATTAAAACTTCTTTTTTCATTCAAATTAATTTTTATTTTTTAAAACCTACCTTGAAAACCTATAGATGTGTTGAACTCGATTGTTGGGATGGTAAAGGCGAAGAAGAAGAACCTATTATTACCCACGGGAAAGCCATGTGTACAGATATTCTATTTAAGGTATGACTATTATTTTTTAGTAATTTTATGTTCATTATATTTTCCAAGAAGAGCAGTTTATTTTCATAACAATCTTGACCATTAGAATTTAATATGTATAATAAAAACACTTATAAATTGTATTTATTTTGACTATGTTTAAAACAATGTAAATAAGTACTTAAATTAAATATTCTAAAAATAATGATCTGATACAAATTTAATTTAAAAATTGTAATTACAATTTTTTTTAATCATTAAAAATAGTATTTAAAAAAAATTGTTGTCATTAGCTCCAAAAAAAAAAAATGTTTGTTACTTTTGTTTAAAATTAGATTAACATTTTAGTAAAATATTTTAAACAATGTATAAGTGTTTGCTGTCTTTTCTTTTTTTATTGTTAAATACTGAATAATCATTTTGATTTCTTGAATTTTTAAAAGATTGAAGTATTGATCATACTATTTTATTTTTTTTTCAAGAATAACTTAAATTCTATTTATATATTGAAGTTGAGAATAATAACAATAACTATGTTATGAACATCATCTTATATGTTTATAACTACTTAATTTTAAATAATAAAAGGTATTTGTTTGACTAAATTTAGGATGTAATCTATGCTATCCGAGACACAGCATTTGTAACATCTGACTTTCCAATTATTTTATCATTTGAGAATCATTGTTGTAAAAGTCAACAATACAAACTTGCCAAATATTGTGATGAAATTCTTGGAGATTTATTAATGAGAGAATGCCTACCTGATTTTCCAGTAAGTTAATAATTGTTGTTTTAATGCTTATCAATATTGTTTTAATAATTTATATTTTAAGTGTGATCCAGGAGTGGCATTACCTCCTCCGTCAATGCTTAAAAGGAAAATTATGATAAAGAATAAACGGTTAAAACCAGAAGTTGAAAAAAGTGAGTTAGAGCTGTTTAGGAAAGGTCAGTTTGTCATTGAGGATGAAGAAAAAGAGGATGCAACTGCAGTGACTTCAAATCCACCTGAAGAAAAAAAGGTAATACAAAACATCAAATAATATTAGATATTACATACTTCTTTAACTTACCTTTTATAATTATTACTTAATACTTGTCTTATTACTGATAATTATCTATCACGTGATTTCATAACAATATATTACTGAATTTATAAAATGTTTAATTCACCTCGAAGTAGGTTTAAATTTTCTATATTATGCCATTCATAAGATCTTTAAAAGTTATTATTTAGGGTGATAGTGTGTCCATCACTTTTCTTGAGTTTGTTTGTCTAAAAATGGGGTTTCACCATTTGTCTTAATATTATACTTAGATTTCATATGTCAGAAAAACATTAGATTATTTAAGTGTGGGTTTTGGTATGACTGTATGAAACAATGTTAATTTAATGAAAATTTATGTCCTCTACTTATCATTATGTTTTTGATACTTATATTCTTACAATTATAGGTAAATTAATACTTCTATATTTTTTTTCTTATTGATAAAATAATAAACATAATTCAAGTCAAATATGCATATCGCATACATTACTTCTACTGAAATGAAAATAATTGTTTTATTTTTTCTCACAAGGTTGAAGTACCTGATGTGGGAACAGGTACTGAAGGTGCCGAGGCACCACCGCCTATACAATATACTGGATCAACTACAAATGTACATCCGTGGTTATCTTCGATGGTTAATTATGCACAGCCTATCAAATTTCAGGGATTTGATGTAGCTGAAAGTAAGTTTGATAATGTAATGTTTCTTTAATTAATTACCATGTATAAATATTTTTTATATATTTATTAGAAAAGAATATTCATCATAATATGAGTTCCTTTGCTGAAAACACTGGACTTGGGTATTTAAAATCTCAAGCAATTGAATTTGTAAACTACAATAAAAGACAGATGAGCCGTATCTATCCAAAAGGAACCCGTGCTGATTCTTCAAACTATATGCCACAAGTAAAATTATAAAATTGTTATTATAATAATAATTGTTCAATAATTTATTAATATCAAGAACATGTATTTCTACTTTCAATTTTAACAAATTATTTATCATTTTAATATTAAAATAATATTAATTTGTAGGTATTTTGGAACGCTGGTTGTCAAATGGTATCATTAAATTTTCAAACTGCTGACTTGCCTATGCAGCTTAATCAGGGAAAATTTGAATACAATGGTAACTGTGGATACTTATTGAAACCAGATTTCATGCGCAGAGCAGACCGAAGCTTTGACCCATTTGCAGAATCCCCTGTAGATGGGGTGATTGCTGCCCAGTGTTCTGTTCAAGTGATTGCTGGCCAATTTTTGTCTGATAAGAAGGTTGGTACTTATGTTGAAGTTGATATGTATGGCCTTCCTACAGATACTATCCGTAAAGAATTCCGTACCCGGATGGTACCTAGCAATGGTTTAAATCCAGTGTACAATGAAGAACCATTTTTATTTAGAAAGGTAATTCGCATTTTTTTATTATGTTCTGTACATAGTGTATAGTATTACTTTTAAATGTAATTTATGCTTAAAATATTTGATCATCAAGTGTATATAATATATTAATTTCTGTAATATTGTACTTTAGGTAGTGTTACCAGATTTAGCAGTATTGAGGATTGGTGTGTATGAAGAAAATGGAAAACTATTGGGACAAAGAATTTTGCCTTTGGATGGTCTACAAGCTGGCTATAGACATATATCATTAAGATCAGAAGCCAATTTCCCAATGGCTCTTCCTATGTTATTCTGTAACATTGAATTGAAAATTTATGTTCCTGATGGTTTTGAAGGTGCGTTAATATGTTATTAAGTTGTAATTTTTTTTCCAATGGGAAACTATCATATTTTTTTTTAAATAGTTAACAAAAATATATACTCTTTATTAATTGAATATTGTATCTAAATAATTTTAAAAAAATAAATCAACTTTAGAAAACCTAATTGTTAAAATAATTTTAAAAAAAAGTTATAATATACTTTAAACTTTTCAGTAGGTTTTGAGACTGTAAAAAAATAGCATGCCTAAACGCCTAGTAATATTAAAAAGTAAGAACCTAATTAATTGTGAACTTGTTTCTGGGATGGGAAATGCAACGCGTGAACGAGTTTCATTACGAAAAAAATTGCGCGCAAAAAGCGACCACATTACAGTCGAGAATAGATCCTGAACGCGGACATCCATAATAAAAATTGAATTAATCCTTAGTACTTTGAAAACCTGTTCCGCGATACCGTTTGTCGGTGGGGACAGCGATAATATAATATTTCCGATTGAAGCCGTTTAGAAACTGTGCACCCATGTCCTATTACACTCCACAACCACCATCACCACCACTCTCACGAATTATTATTACGACGTGTTAGGTACATTAATATAATTATTATTTTGAATTATGATAACTATTACACGTAACTTGCCCGGTGCCGTATATAATATTATACCTACGTTCAAATTATTATAAAAATCGAGAAGTTCCGGTAACTGCTATTAAAATCGTAGCAACAGTTGGCCGCGTTTTCGCAAAAGTGTGTAACGATCGTCGCGTGACATTAAAAAATACTTACAACAAAAAAAAGGCACTTTTATACCGCCAAGTTTCGAAGGGATATACCGGTAGGACATTTTTACAAAATAATAAATAATAGATTTAAAATCTATAAAATTGTTTCAAGAGTGTAATTAAATATTTTAATTCTTATCTTTTATGAATATATTGTGTTAATTTACGAATATCCGATGATGCAAATCTAAACCTAATCATTTTTTTCTCCATTTATCATGCGAATGAATTAATTAATTCAAATACAATTCACTTACGAAGAGTAAATTTTTTTTTTTAAAAAAAACCCAAGAAAAATATAGGTACCTAGAGTTTTTGAAACATATTTTTACTTCATTATTCTTAATACATACAATCCGGCTGATTGTCATTTATTTTCAAAATGGTCATTTATTATAAGCTTAAAAAGTTAGATCTAGACTAGACCGTGTATTTCTCAAATATCGGGGTTTCATACATTTATTTTCTTTTAAAATAGAGAACCTTTTTATCTATGTTTTCTAACATTCTAGCAATAACCGTCTGTGTTTTATCGTAAGGTGATCATACAAATTTATAGTGTTGATTACGATTCCAGGTACCACTAACTGCATGATTTTGGATTGAAATAGGGTTTTAGGAAAGTGAAAGTGTATCCAAATACAATTTTAACCCTTTCGTTACGCTCATACGCGATACCACTTACTTTTTTTTAAGTGGCTATTTTTTTCTATTTTAAAAATTGACTATGTTAGAGTAAGCTCAAATTTGGATTTATGCATAATTCGTTTTTAATAAAATTTGAATTTATTACCTTTATAATTAATAAATTAAGTCCAAATAATAATGATTATGATTATTGTATTTCGTTAACTGAATTAATTAAATCAATAACAAAATAGTTAAAATAATAATAATAGTAGTAGTAGTAGTAAATAGTAATGATAACACAAAATATAATTGTTTTTTTATTTTTATTTAAAAGAATATTTACAGTCTATGCTACTAAAGCATACTAAGCAAATTTGAATATAATATAATTTATTAAATAAATTTATCTTATGAATTATTCAGTTTTCTCCCTTATGTTCTAAACATGGTTCAACATTCAAGTCACCTTAAAAATGCAGTCGCAGTTGCTGCTTTGATTTGAATTCTATCTTAGAATGTTACATGTTGCTTATATTTTGTTTTTTAATACTAATTTATGCATAAATTTAAATTTGAACTTACTTTAACATGGTCAATTTCGTAATAAGAAAAAATAGGTAAGTCTTTAAAATAACGTAAGTTTTATTGAACATGTGCGTACCGAAAAGCTTAAAAAAAATTTATTTTTCAAAATGTGTAATTAGGTATTCTCTTTCACCTCTCATAAACCCCATTTCAATCTGCGGTCTTCCAGCTGAGATATTTTAGTAGTTCTTAAAATCGTGATCATACTGTATATATATATATTTTATTTTTAAATTAAATAAATTTGTCGAATACAATTATATTAGTATAATATAATATAATATATGGTTATACTTATATAGTATTACAAGTATAAATAATATCACGAGAATCGACATCGATGAAAATACGTAGGTTATATATAACTCTATGTCAAGACTCGAACGGCTATCGTGATTCGTGATCCAATCATTTTTCTATTAATAAAAATAAATTTGATTTTGAAATCGTTTATTTTTGTTTTCATTTTCTTATTATTGTTACAATATTCTTTAACGCAATATTTTAACATTCTTGTTTTATAAAATTAAAATACTAAAATATTAAATTTAAAAAAAAATGTAAATGTAATAAAAGAAGGTACTATCTACTCGCAACTTAAAAGTTGAATTTCCGTCTTTAAGAGATACTGACAAAATCGGATATTATTTTGTCTTAATTTATATTTTTTTAAATATGGTCACTCTAGTTTATTGCATAATGTACATGACGCAAAAAATAATTAAATATTTAATCTTTTTTACTCATCAGATCAATATCGAGTCGATCCCTTTATTTTTCACTAATTTTAATTTTTAGCCCCTTAAATATTTAAACCTTTTATAATACAGTCTTAAAGTTTAACATAGACAAGTTAATAAATATTTTTTTTGTATTATACCTTAGAAGGTTAAATTTTCTTTATTAGGCATGATTGGATAATAAATATACCTATATAATTAATCGTTTTGATTTTTATCATATATGTATAACATATTGTTTTCTATTTTTTTTTTTTTTTTAAATTGAAAAATATCTGTAACAAATATGATAAAGTTAATTGTCACAGCTATTTCTTGTTCAATAGATACTGCTATAATTTTTATGAATTGCTAAATGTTTTTTTGTATGTAAATATAGATTTCATGGCTGCTTTATCTGATCCAAGAGCATTTTTGTCAGCACAAGAAAAACGTGCGCAACAGATGAAGGCTATGGGTATCGAAGAAACCGATATTAATACCAAAGATATTTTAGCTGGTAATGCAGGAGAAGGCGAGAAGACTGGTAAAAAGGGGAGCAAAAATAAAAAGTCTGATGAACCAAAGAAAGGTAAATATTGAAATATAAAATATTTTTTGTTTTGTTCCCAACTATATAGACATATAATATTTATCACCCTTCATAGGCTCCCCCCCTCATCTATTCTTTACTCACTAGCTTTTTTCATGTCATTCTCTATTCTGTCTATTTATCTAATTTTTCAGTCTTCTTATTTTTATTTTTACATTAATTTCTATAATCACTCTAACTGGCTCCGTGACATCACCTCTCTTCTTAACGTGATAAAATTGCTTCAACCTGTTCTAATTTAAAATATCTAAACTTGATTAATACTATTTTGTTGCAGAGGAAGAACTGAAATTCGAAAATATAAACCTCGAGTACCTGAGAAATGACAAAGGATTTCAAAAAGCAAGACGAAAGCAAGAAAAAGAATTAGAGACTTTACGCAAGCGACAAGCTAAGGAAAAGTCTGCTATACAAAAACACCAATGTACCTCTGTGGAAAAAGCTGTTAAAGGCAAAGAGTGAGTATAATTATAATATTAAATTAGACCTTTTTTTTTATTTCTTAACATGATATTTTAGCAAAACTGAAGTAATCAATGATGGCGGTGTTAAAAAATTGGTGACTGAGCAAATGACTCAGTGGTCTGAAATGGTTGAACGTCATAGGCGAGAGAAATGGGCATTACAAAAACAACAAGCTACTGAACAGCAGGATGCCCTTTTAAAACTTATGGAGAACCTCCAAGCTGCACAAATGAAGCAGTTAGAAGTTCGACACGAAAAGTATGTTTTAATTTACACACAGCGGTACTAAACACATATTGCGATTAAACTTAACGGACATTTTATTGCTTATAGAGATTTAAAAGAGATGAACACCAGACAGGCAAAGGTATCTGTCGAAGTGATGAAAGAGGTGATGAACGATAAGACGTTGAAGACAAAAGGTGACAAGGACAGGCGATTAAGAGAAAAGAAACAGAACAACACTAAAAAATTCATGGATGAGAGAAAATATGCTCAGGTAAAAACATTTGGCTAGATTTTCCATGAGGAATGAGTACAAAGTGAATTTTAAACAGTGCGTTTGAGTTTTAATGTTAATATTACACTTCGACTCCAATGTTGTAGATTAAACAAGCTAAAGATAAGGACAAGTTGCAGGCGAAACATGAGAAGCAAAAGCAAGAGTTGGTTAAAGAAATAAACAATGTACGTTTTAATGTTACCCGGTTTAAACTCGACTTATTATTGTTGTCTTTTCATATAATCTTAGATATTCGATCTGTACATTTTAGCTTTTGGAGATGTACAAGAACGAGGAGATCGAGTACGAGCTGAGCAACAAGACTGAGTTTTTCGTATGATGCCGCAACGACGACGTAACGAATAATGACTCGCATGTCGTTGCAACGGCCATCGTGCATGCCCAATTTATTATGATTTCTAGATTAAATTGTTTAATGTTCATAACTTTTTCATTTAGTAACTAAAATAATTATAATATTAACTATATAATTGTCTAGTATAAAATACACGTTGCGGTAGACCCAGTGTAATGTACAATGATATTTTGAAAAGGTCAACCTAGTCAATCCTTTCTGACCGTCGTTTCTTTGGCCTAGAATAATAACAACTTTCCAGTGGACATTTTTTCGTGTCGACATACATAGTAATATTGTTTTAGTAATAAATCATAAGTTCTATAGTTAAAATTATTATTATTATATATTTATATATATTCTGTGGTTGAAACTATAACTTTTATGTGTGTTTTATTCCTTTTATTTTATAGTTAGAACATTTTTTTTTAATTTTTGTTTCGTACATAATTTTAAGTCATTGATTGTATTTTATTTTCCTAATTTGATGTTTACTTATTTGTTGGCTAGTTTTTTAATATTATACTATTTAATGAAATAATAAACATATACTTTGTTTTAAATGGAACCCTATCCCGTATGGCAATATTTGGCTCTCATACGATCATTGAGTTGAGACCTAACATGAGATTTGCCAACAAGATTCAAATATGTACATAAGATATTATATTTATTGAGTTATCATTATTTACTCTAGTAACTATCAACCATAATCACCCGTGTAAGTATGAATAAATTGACTATATAATAACTGAGGATTCTATACTGAATTTCCCATGTTAGATCATCCATCTCATATATCCCTATTCTTTCGAAGTTGTAATTTTTTATCAATTTTAAAAGAGTAGACAGTAGATACAGATATCTACTTCAAATTATATTATTTCCAAAATGTATTATTAAGAGTTAAGACTAAGTCATAAATACATTTTATAAAAAACTTGTACAAGAAATGGCTTTTATTATCTACTATTTATTAAGTCTCAACATTGTAAGTTTTAAATTTTAATATTTTGGTACAAAAACTGCATAAAAAAGTATAAATAAATTGTTTTAAAACGTAATTGACCTAAACCCATTACCTCCCAATAGCTAGACCTACTAGCTGTGGATGCTTATGATATAGCCTAACTCATTGCTAATGAACTAATAATAGAGTATATCAGTTGATTATTTATTTATTTTTATTCAACTCAACAAAGGTAAAATTATATAATCAATAGGGAACCTACAATTTAATACATGAGTTGATTACTCTTCTGTTTGAGCAAACTGTTGGTGAGCAGAGGGTCTTTCAGTATATAGATCAGATATTAAAAAGACAAAACAAATTAAGCAAATTAAGTTATTTAAGTACAACAAAATCTAGCAAAGAATAAAGATAACAACATGACAAACATTATATTTAATTAGAATATTTACAAATAACTACAACAATAATTTCTACCTAATAATTAAAAATTGCATTTTCGATGTATAATTTGTTCAACCTTAGACTTGAATAATTATATATTTATCGTTATTAATTGAACTTCTGTGGGCAGCTAAGCAGCTTATTAAATTTTAATATGGCTCTATAAACGTAATAATTCTGACAAGTTGTAATATTGTATTTAAGGGATCTTGAGACATCCTTCTCTTCTTCCTTCGGAAATTTTAATTAAGTACATTCCATTACCCTGAATTTTTAATAATTGAATAATCGAACAATAATCATAGTTTTAAGTTATATTAAATACGCTGAGAATATAAAGTAGTCGAGTGTTGAGACGTATTTATTCTATTGAAGCATTTTAAATTTTAATGCGATTCTTATTAAAAAAAAAAAATAGTGCAGTATCGTCCGCATAAGCTACATCTGGCTCATATAAATCATTAACATAAATAAAAAAATTACAGAAACTGTAGTACAGTACATTGAGGTACTGCGTATGTAGTATATTATATTTTAATGTCACTAATTAGATTATTAATTCTTACAATTTGAGTTAGCTCAGATAAGTAATATTTAAACTGATCTAGAAATTAATTTTACTCAACAGCCTATGAATCTTGCATATTAGTATGTCAAGACTCGAGAAAAACTGAGTCAAACGTTTTGGCAATATCATAACAATCATAGCCAAACATTTGTCACCATCATCGAGTGCCTCATAAATAATACTAGAGAGTGAAGTAAATGCAGTAGTACGAATGCCATATTTTTTTCTAAAACCATATCGAATATTACAATTATTAATAGAATTCTTAAAATTTAAAAAATAGGTATTGGACTTGTTTTTTTCCAAGCATCTCAATTATTTTACTTATTTTCGGTATTAATGCAATATGACAATAGTTAGAAATATTCGAGAACAGATTGTTTGTATTTATTCATATTTCTGATAAATGTCTGATTTAAAACTTAAGTTAATTAAATATGTCAAAGGCAGTAATCTTTTCAGTAGTTATATTATCAAGTCCAGGAAACTTACCTCTCTTGAGTTTTAAAATGATTAAACAGTTACCTACGATTTAATAGTTTATGTAACACCATGATACCTGTGAGAACGCGCGCGTGTGTGTGTGTATTTGTAAGACGTTTAAGTGTGCATTTCTACAACCGCGGGCTTATATATATACGTATAATTATTTACCTATTATTGTACTCTTGCAGTCACATGTCAAATATTAGTTTAGACGATCCATCGGAAGTATACGTTAGGTAGGTATATTGCGCCTACAGTGTACAATACTACAATGTACACAATGTATACATATATATATATATATTATACATAGGTGTACAGTGCGCTGGTATATTATATCATACTGTGCAGTACACGGGTAATACCTGTTTAACTGATGACATAATAACGTAAAAACCAGACGATTTTGGGTTATTTGCAATTTGCACAACAGCTGATAATATTATTACATGTATAACAAACCGACTATTCGTTGAATTAATATTTGATAATATCATAGTAACAAATATGTAATATTTTGACCATCTTATGAATGTATTATCCAAAGAAATTGAAAAAAATCGATACACATGCTTGAGTTATATAGCTTTGTATTTTGTACGTACCCATAACTAACTAATTTTAATTTTAATTTTTTTTCAATAACCGACGGACAACTGTCGACGCCCCCACTCTATCGATACCTAGGTGTTTAATTAACCGTTAATTGGAAAAGGACGCGTCGTTGGTCGGAAATGTAATGCAAGTGTAATAATCAAAATTATTGTTACATTGTTGCTATAGCTATTATATGGACTTGGCATATCATAATACGCTAATATCTATATCTCGTGCACACACCAGTCAAATCCGTGTTTAGAGTAAATATTTTTTTTTTTTAAGAAAATAATCGACCATATTATATATATTATGGGTATAAACGTGTAACGTCATTACTCATTAGATATAGGTAATATATGATAGTTAACGCTTGGATTCGATTGTCGTACTTTATTATTTAAAGTGTTATAGACCAAGGCCGTAACTGGAAATTAATTACGGGGGAGGGGGTGGGGGGTTAAGCTAAAAAAGTTGTGTTTTGATTAAAACAGAGATTGAAATAGTTATTTTACTACCACAAAATATAACACGAAAAAATGTACGGCCTTGTTATAGACTTATGGTATCACATACGCGTACTGCACGAAGGCAGATACAACAAATAATATTGAAAAAATACTAAAAATCATGAAACGATTTATTGTAATTTTTTAGAACTATTATAAAAGAAAAATTAAAAACCTGATAGATGTTCATTGCCGAATCCCAAAATTCAATTTCTGAAATAATTTAACTTGCAATTATGATTGTAGGGTTCTGTATAAAATAGGTATTCTAGTCTAATTTTAATTATTAAGGCCTTACAGCTGATATCCCTTAGAAACCGAGAGAAGTTAATACATCTATTTAATAGTTTTTGTAAAGATAAAGGCTATCGCTATATGATCACGTCTTTTACCTAATGGAGATACTCTACACTAATAATAAATGTCAGCAATAGAGATAGTCACTACATGTTTAATTCAAATGCGATCAGTTCATAAAAACCATTTTATCGATTAAGCTACCTAGTTCATCAACGGTGCTAAGCTATTGAATGAAACGCTTAAAGCGGAACACATCGAGGCAAAATAAAGAACTCTAGTTTCGGGTAGCTCCAACAAAATTGCAAACGATTACAAAATATTTAATAAATCAATAACGAGCTAATAATAGTCTCTCGAGCGATATCCGTGGCCCGCGATCGATCCGTTAAATTTTAATAAACTTTAAAATTAATCGATGTTTTATGAAATACTGCATTACACCCTGTTACGTTTAATAAAACCCGAGTTTCTAAAAGATTGTCCACAAACAGTTTCTATATGGCCTTTGAAACTAAAGTCAGATGATGATAAATGTACACCTTAATTTCTTACATCATTTACCATACTAATCTCGGAGTCAACTGTATTACAGCTGTATGGAAGAGTCGCGACGTTTAAGGGGACGGGGTCATGGGAGCCATGCCCCATAGACTACCCGCGTATAATAATTTATTTCAGAAATCTGTATAGAAGTTCAACGTGTCAGCGCGTATAAATCATAATCACGATATCTGTAGATAGAGTTACATAGAGAGACAAATATACATTACAAATTTGTTTTTAATTGTTTAATATAACTATTTGTATTTTACATTTTTACCCACACATCTTATTATTGCGGACGCCTATATGTTTTTCTAACGTACTATAACGATTGAATATTATTACTGTTATTACAATAAAACATAACCGTGTAATTGCTCAAAGATGCGTACCGGCACCGTGGATAGTACACACGTAATTGGAAATAATACGAAACGATTTATATAGCTGGTTAACAGTACATTAAAAATATATCTTTCGAATAATATATTGTGCTGTGATAGCAGTGTTCCTGTGGAAAAAAACGGATTTAACGACGCGAAGGTCCTCTCCCCCCCCCCAAAAAAAAATCAACCATGAGGTGTCGTTGTTGGTCGTTTTGCAACTGTTCATAATAGTCGAAAACAAGATTCATCGACGACACGTATCAGCTCATACGGCACATACACATGTATAACACGCAGGCGAAGGCGACGATGACGTTCGGTCTGAAAAATAGTCGGCAACACGCATCGCGATTAATGGGTACAATATTCCAATGTCGTACAACCGTATAACGGTTTTGCGACATCGACGGAAACTAATGCACACCTCCCATGTGTACGCAGGTGCCTGCGATTCCGACGCGGTCGAAAATAATATTACGATGTTGTCGCGGCGAAAGCGGTCGTCAAATTTCAATTCCGCGCTGTTCTACACGCAAAACGAGACGCGCGTTGTTTGTAAGTCCGAGTGATAACGATAATCAGACAAAAAGTTTTCGAAAAACACACCGCGTTTGTCTAACGTCGGTTAGTGCTGTACCTTTATGCCTATACCTAATATAGTAACATAGTAATATATTGCCGTAAGGGTGTACATAGCGGTAATGGTTGTTGTTCTAAAATTATTGCTTTATTCGAATAATTATCCTCATCGTCTTTATCGTTGTGAACGCACACACATTTGCGTATACTCGCTCACATGTCATAATGGTATATAACTATTGGTTGCACACGCACCGCAATAAAACAAGACATTTTATGGTCTAATAATAATAATATACGCACGTTACCGTTGTCAACATAGATAAATATATTGATGGCGAGTATAATATATTATATTATATAAAAACGCGAGCAACGAGCGCAATGTTGCTGTTACTATTACAGCCCTCTCCGCCTCGTCTGCGCGCAGAGCCGTCCGCGCGTTACGCGGTCCGTGTGTGCCGGACCAGTGGCGGCGGCGGTGGCTGCAGCGGCGGCATCGTTACACGTATACGCATAACAACATTTTCGACGATTGTACACACCGACCACCGCGCACTTTACAGTATTACTATTGTATACTGCCTCGGAGTTGTAGAGCTATTATTATTATTATTATTATTATTATTCGTTGGGCAGGTATACGCATTGCGTCGTATTATACGGAGTACCTGTCCGCGCGGCCACTTACGTTTCGAGCCACTCGTTTCGACGGCGATATTCTGCCGCGATTGCCGAGTGTTGTTTTTCGAGATAGAGTTCAACGCGTGTTATCGCCGCGACCGCGATTCCATGACCTGAAATCGAAAATCAGACATTCGATAAACTAATTTTTTTTCCTTCAAATTTCATAATTTTTACCAACAGGCACATGTCACAGGTACATCATGCTTACACAAGTCATAAATCATTATATACGCACACGACCATGATAACCTGACCATAAACTCAATAATAACATAATACGCATGCCTATGCAATAATATTATGTACGTATATGATTGCAGTTCTATATAGTTAGTGCTGCGGTGTTCCGCTTCACACAGTATATGTACACGACATGCGACAGTGTATGTGTATATGAGGTTTGTCGAATTTATCGTTAAACATTAAGTCCATATGATAATATATGTAGATATATCTCACCTGTTATTGTTTGTTTCCGGTGTATTTTGAAGTATGATATATATGTGACTTGCGAGTAAAATGTCCTACTGATATTTAGAACGAGATATTATAACAGTGAAAGACAGAACGACTTTGATACGATTTACTGATGAGATTCCCTTTGTACACACCCCGATGATGCGTTCACAGTATATAGGTATTGCACACGATATAAACGTTACAATAGTGGCACAAGGTCGTGCCGTTTTAATAGTACAAAAACATAGCGACATTATAATATAATACGATAGGTATGTAAGTGTGTGTACACATTATAGCTATACACTGTGTACGTACGCTTTGTAACACATATCATCGTTATTGTTATAGTATTGTCACACACACACAGTTTTCTATATGACTTATTGAGGCCTATACATCAGACTATGTAATGCACTACATAATGCTTTATAAATAAAAAGATAGTATTAATAAATACGTGTTTATCTTTCCGTGAACGTCATTACAGCCATCTATCAAAAATAACAAACACTTTGACGGCTCTTTCGCGATTGGCGAATTCGTTTATTTCTAAAGACGTACATAAACGATCGAAACGGAGATTGGCCATTGTGTGCAGGTGATACGTTATAAAGGCCAGATTATACAGAGTGCAAAAATATATTCTTCCGAAATCACACAAATATAAATTGAAGTTGTATGTATATAAGTTGCACTTTTCGACAACAGCACCGCAACTATACCAGGGGGTGCAAGAAGTATCAATTACGAGCTGCACGCGTGGATTCTACCGTTTTTCAGATAGTGGTCGTTAGGATCGGATTTATTACATGTAAATATTGTATTGGTCATTTTTATCGACTTTTAGGGCTTTAAAATCATAAATGTAAAATCTTCCGGTACTAAATTTATGTATAAACATATCAAACCGACATCATTAAAAAAAAAAAATCCAAATTGCTATATTATATACACGATGACGCTTACAAAGTTATAAATACGCATATTATATACATATACCGTATAAAATAAATAAATAAAAACTAAATTTGCAAACTCAGTATTATTCTTTATCAGAACAGTAAGTCAACTTTACAAATGTATTTCGTCGTTATAATCATATTCATAAACAATACGGTAATAACTGATAACTAATAATAAAGAAAATCAAACATTTATACAATAAAAATTACATCGAACGCGTTGTCCAATTGATTTAGCTTTAAATAATGAAAAACGCATACTCTTTTAATCGAATTTAGTTTTAATTTGAAATTAAAATAATTACGATGAAATCGGTCTAAAAATAAGATCAGTGGAGTTATTTTATACTTATTTTACAGGACAAATGTTAGTATACCGGCGGAATTTACACACATAAAATGTTTAATCGGTGAAATTTACAATAATCTTGTTGAATTTTTGTATAAGAACATTAAAAAACCCGGATCGATTGATTTGATTTTAATAATAATAATAATAAAAAAAAATAATTAAATAGGTAATAATTATTTTTTTGTATCGATTGAAATAACCACAGCAGCCAAGACCATTATTTGTCTTAAACTATTTTTATAAATACATTCACTTTAAAAAATATATATTATATTAATTATTGAAATCGAATAATAATCGCAATTATAAAAGATTTTTTTCCTCGTCCGGTTTCTTCGGGGAAGGAAATGAGGCGTTGATAAATTATATATTGTCCTGGTCGGTATATTCTATGCACTCGCTCTTCCGCCGATCAACACCTGTAATAGTTGCGACACTGCAGCCTATAGCTCCGTATGGAACATAGATGGAATATCATTATTGCATTGTAAACATCGACAATATGCGTGTCGTTGACAGGCGTGATGAGACGCGTTATTGAGTCGTTTTGACGTGCTCGGGCGCTGCGCAGCTATGTATTTGTCGAGAAAAATATACGAAAAATAATAGATACTCAGATGCACCCGATGAGTATATTTTTTTTTATTAATTTTTTTACCGAAATTCATGTTACACACGTGTGACGTAGTCGTGCTTGCAGCGGTTTAGAGAATAAAAATGTCGAAAACCTTTGGCGACGTTCAACGATGACAAATAAAATAAAATCGTGTCGTCTACGCGTGCACGCACACGTATGTGTACACTTATGTGTGTGTATACGTACAAATACGCGCTGTGTACACACACACACACACACACACACACACACACACACACACACACACACACACACACACACACATCCAAGACGTAGATATATCCACAAGGATCCGGTGCGTCGGATAAGAGGTTGTCTTATCTATACCGCCTTCGCGGCCGTCGTCGTCGGCGTGGCGTTTCCAATCGGTCGTTCAGTGCGTCGTTCGGCCGCACAGCGACAAACGCGCGTAGTGTGTTCGACATAAATCGATCGATTTATAGATCGGTAAACACAGGAATAGAGACGGACACCACCCGACCGGCCGATAACCGCAAACACGACAACGGTTCGATCGCCACACGCCACTAATCCCGAACCGCCGACATGTACCACGCGCACCACGAGCACGACGTATTGACCGGAGCCGACCCGATGGTCTTACAGCAGCACCACCACCATCACCAGGACCATCACGGGACCACGTTTATGCCGATCATGAACGATCAACAGCAGCAGCAGCAACAACAACAACAACATAATAACCATCAACACCACCATCACCATCACCTGCAGCAGCAACAGCAACAGCAGCAGGACCAACAGCATCACGAAGATCACATAATTCTACAGCAACAACAACTACAACACCACCACCACCACCACATCGAACCCACCGATTCGGCCGGTGCCCTGGTCCCTTTCGGCCCGCAGGAATCTGTAGGCGGAGGCGGTGGCGGAACTCAAACGGTCGGAGCCTACGAGACCAGCTGTTGGCAGATACTTCCACCGGATTACCCGTACGACGACGACCTGAGATACGACAGGTAAGCAGCGAGCTCCGTCGAGCGCCACGAACTTACGTAGTCTTTATTATACATATGTATGTGTGTGTGTATGTGTATGTGTATGTCAGAGTCCAACATAGGGGGAGGGGGGTGCAGTACCGGGCCCATGTTGATGATTAAATATTAAAGTGGGCGCTGTGAAATTGTATATCATTGGTTTCGTTAGACATTTACATGATGTAGGTACATCAGTAAACATTAATTATTTTTTTCATTTATGCTGATATTATTATAACTATATCTATAAATAGTTAATAATTATATTTAAATATTATACAATTATAAAAACTTATTTATGTTCTTTAAATAAAAATGTTGTTCACTAATGCAATAATTATATGTTATTTTAATGATTATTGCATTTAACAAGTATTAAAGGCTCCTAAAGTTATATTGCTCATCCGGGCCTATATTTTCTGAGTTTGGCTCTGGTAGGGGTGTGTGTTGCATGATAATTGTATAATTTTAACAGTCATTCTGTAGTTTTTTAGTGGGCAGTTTGTGTAAAACTGTACACATTATAATAACCTAATTTATCGTTTTCGGTCTTGTGCAGAAGACCCAGTACAAAATTGTATCACGGGCTACACGGCTTTCAAACGCATACACACAGATTAGTATCGGTATACCTCGCCTTATCGTTCAACTTATTCTGGCGATATGCTCACCTCACAACTCGCACCCTTATAGATACCGAACTTCGCGGAAATAGGATCTATTTGTTCATCCCTACATCCTTACAATACCACACAATAATATTGTAATATTAATTATATCGATGTTATTGTTCACGTCGTTCCACATTGGGTTAGTGAATATTGTGCTACTCGACTGAAAATCATGTTTCGTATAGTTAAATAATAGTTATTGAATTAGATACAAGTACACATAATTAATATAATATTATATATTATTATTATTATAAACTATAAAACTATTTAAAATTGTCTTCGGTTAACTGTGATATGCTATCGTGGTACTCCTCTTTTAATGTAAAATATCTAACTTAAACACAACGATTCGTTACCACGTATACGGTATACATATACCGTGACGTGTTGCAGTTATTCGTCGAGCGAACGGTTTCGTTCGTGGCGTTTGGCTAAAGTGCACTCGTAACGCTATGCGTGAATCGAAATGACATCGGCGCGTGCGGTGTACCCCTTACCGACATTCAGTCGTAAGAACGAGCTGTACGACTTTCTGCCCGTTATCGGGCAGGATTTAATGTCACATAATATATTATATTCTATATTCTAATATAATCGAAATAGGAAAGCTCTCGACGAATTTACGGTCGTTCAAAATGCTATCGTGTTCGGTAGTCGAGAGTCTATTATGTGCACTCAGATACCGAATATATATTATATGTACGACAATAATATTATGTTGTCAATTGTCATACCCCGTGGCATGCGAGTATTTATTATATAATATACCGATCGCACAATACCAAGATTGGTGGGCGGTAAGGTATATGTAGAGGGGAGCGAGGACTTTGGATGATATCATGACAAGAGACACTGGAAACCGAAAACTTGTTAAAGTCGTTATACGCCGCCTATACACACACACACACACACACAGACACACACAGATAGCTGAAGTTCGCGTTCGTTATAATGTTTATTGCGCCGAGTGGTTGGGCCCCTCGAAGTTTGCGTTTGTTGTTATTGTTATTCGTTATACCCTCCACTGGGCCGACCGTATAATATATACTTAAACGTGGGCACACATTTCGTACCGAAAGCACACGAAACGACTTAAAAAAAAAAAAATTACATGATAATATTATGACTATATATTTTATGCATACACACACACACACACACACACACACATATATATATATATATATACCAATGGGGTACATCGAGCTCCGTGAATGTATTATTACTATATACACGCAGGTCTTTATATACATATAATGTAAGTGTACCTACCGACGGAAAGGCCAAAGGAGGGCGTGAGAGAAACCGTCAGCTGCGGCCGATGATTAGACGTGCACAACCACGTGCCTGGCACTGCTGGTTTTCTTTTCCTTTTTCTTTTTTTAACCGATCGTCAGAAACGTGCAAAGATTTTCATGATTAACGCGCCAAATACGCCAACCGCTTAATGTCCCGAAACCATTAACGATACAAGTACTTTGCCGTTATATTACTTTGATATAACATATACTATTATGTACCTGCGTGGATATATTATTATAGTATATAGGTAGGTAATAACGTCAAATTCGAACGGACTGCTGTCCGTTTTTCAGGTTGCAGACAAATAGATGAGCGATATTTGTACGATCGATTTCATATTGTCTTAAAGTACGCCATTGTAAGCATGAACGTAATATTATATACTCGTAATTATTATTTATTATATCGCTGAAAATCTAAGTTGGTCAGTATTTACATCGGCATATGAAAATATCTACTGAAGTACTGAATAGTGTGTATAATAATATTATTATGTCCTGCAAAATCCTTTAATATTATATAACTCGATGTAAAAAATAAAAACCCATTGACCCATTTATTTTAGGCGCAAATAAGTACAGCACTATTTTATGTAGGATCCTGCAATTATAAAATAAGTATAATACTGAGTGGATTTAAAAAAGTATTTACTATCAACAAAGAGTTAAAAAAACATAGTCACGCTACAATTTTTAACTTTCTTCAACCATGTTATTGTTTTAACATTCTTTTTATGAGTTCTAACTTTGATCTAAATTTTAAAATTAATTAATTAAAACCGTTGTAGTAAAAAAAAAAATTCTTATAGAAGTATTAATTATTTATGTATCTTATATAATATAACATATTTACATATTTTACTACCAAACAATATTATCATATTATTTCGAATTTCGAATTTCGAGTTTCTTATTATTAATTAATTAATTATAAATTGTTTCATATTATCATTATTTACTTATTTGTTTTTGTAGAGAATTTTTATTTATTGTTTTGATTCATTCAAATGTATTGTATTTTACTCGAAATAACACGAACAATACATTTGATTTTCCAATCATCCGTTCTATTCTACCATTTCTACATACCTACATTCAAATGAAAAACATAATTTACTTTTACTTAATCAATATAATTTTTATACATCGATGTATTATTGATATATTATCATGAACTATACTCGTTTAAGTAGAACCAAAACGATTCACCACGCAATATATACACCGTATTATTCTTGTCACCTTCCTATTTTATAAGAAAACAATTTATTGTATTATATTACATACAATACAGGTATCTTGTATCTATTTACTGCAATATTCTATGTGTATGTCGTATAATAACCAATTACTCTATTTATTTGCGTTCACGTGCGCTCTTCTAAATAAATTAATGAAAAAATATACAACATTTTCACCTGCTCCGGACGGGGTTAGGCCAGCAGTCATATTAACGAAAAACATAACAACAACAACAAAAACAACAACATTCATATTACCGGAATTACTTATACCTGAATCAGCTATGTAGTATGGAGTGTCGTGCACACGCGTACCTATATACGATAAAAAAAAAATAAAAAAAAGTGACGGGCTATAAAGTATAGGTAATAAAGTATATATATACATATACATGTGAAAGTGGGTGGTGGGGGTGTTATGTAATTAAGGGCAGATGAGCTTCAGTCGGGTCACGAAGGGAGCAGTCTAATTGCTCGGAACGAACGCAATTTGTCGGTATATTAAAACAAAAATAATAATATAATAAAAACCATATCGCTCGTCCATTAGTGCTCTACTGCCACACACACACACATACTTGTACAATATTGCTGTTGAACAGGCGATGCATTTAAAAAGCCTTTTTGTCGCCCACCGCACGCGTGAGGTATAATATAACAGCGATATAGTTATACAGTCGTGTGAGTATATATTAACATTTGTATTTTTGTATTGCATATTATAAATCAATAAGCTTGGGTGGTTTTTTTTACGGGTTTTTAAAAACGATTAAATCAAAGCAAAAAACAACGTTACAGCAATACACGAGTTGTAGATAATTAGGCGATGCCCTCAATTTTAAACCACCGTTGTAGCTCATTAGGGCCCAAAATTGTGTGCAGTAGCACACACTATATATAGAGTAGCCAATATTGAATATGCAGCAGCAAATTTAAAAGTGTGCAGTAAGTTTTTTGGCTTTTGTACATTTTTATTTGATTAATTATTTTTAATATTGATTATTGAAAATTTCCAATTAGCTTGTATTCATTTAAAATTGGTCCATTTCCATAACACCACCACAATGGAAATTCTCAATTTTTTTTTTTCATTCGTTTGTGTTGCGTTAGTGCTGTTTGTTTCTACTTGGCTTCTACGTTAACACCGTCTGCCCGAACGACATTTTACCTCATGACGCGGGATGTTGTGGTACCGATTTACGTTAGCAGAACTGTTGTATAACTGTCGCGGTCACAATGTTGACTATATTATCAAAAATATTATGAAATATGAATATAATCTGTGATATAGATATAGCCCATGTAGGTCATGAACATTAGAGAATAATGTTCATGATATAGGTATATAAAAATGATTAAAACTGCCAATACCGGATAGCTAATAAATAGGGTTGTGAATTTTTAGGAAAGTGCATTTTTTTTTTTATGGTTATTGTGAAACGTAGCTTAGTTAGTATATAATTTGAATTATGTAACAATAAATCCATTTACGAAACTTTTATTTTCCATTTTTTTACGTTTTTAATTTTTTAAGTAATTTTTTTAGCCTTTTAAGGTCATATTTTCCTTTTTTAGTTCAATTTTTGGTATTTTTAATTAAGTTTCATCAATTAACATGTTTGAAAACCTTTTGAAAGATTTAAAAAAATGTTTCTGGCAAATAGCATCATTATTAAAAAATCAATAAATTTCAAAATCGAAATTCAAATTCAAATTATTCAAATTGTATTAAATAAATACATTTTTATGCATAAGTGTATCAACTCAAGCTATTTTGTTTTTAATTTTAAAAGTTTTAGTCATATAGATATCAATAACTTTTATAGAAAATTGTCTTAGATTGTATTTAGTATAACTAATTATTAATAAATATCAAAAATACATATGCAAAGAAGTTATATGTGGCATGTGCATTGTGCACTAGATCTGTGTTTATTATTTTAAAATATTTTGATGTGTAGAATTAGGTGTGTAGTGGCAAAATATCTTAATTTTAGGCCCTGTAGCTCATTACATTTATCTTTATATTAGCAAAGTTCTCGAAAGAACTGAGAGATGTATGAAAAATCACCACTTCCTAAGTTATAACATCCGCGTTCGATTTATACCTACAATATATTAAGTCCAAAATTGTATATAGCGTGAAACGATTTGATATTATATAAGTATTAAATACTCTAGAAATAAAAAAACACAAATTAATTATCATGATTACGATTTTTTACAAATCCATTTCTACGTCTTGATAATATTATATACGGTATTATTTAAAAACTCAGAACTTTCGATGCTTACATTCTTGCATATTGCGTGTGTCTATATTATATATACAACTATATTTTTGATTCACGTATTTCATCATTATAATATACTATACTAGTACACGTGGTCTAAAAACAAAAGTATTAGGTATTAGGTATTTGAGTATTTACATATTAATATATAGGTGGTACAGTTATTTTTTTACATCATTTTAAGCCGTTGCAAAAAAATATTTTTGCAAAAATAAATTTTATCTTTATAATTTTTTTTTATCATTTTTTACTGTTTTGCATGAAAACATGCATTTTTAATTTTATACATCGTGAAGTAGAATAAATTTCCATGAATAAATTCAAATTTTCAACGAGTTAATTTGTTTAAGTTCTACAACATTTTGCGGTCCAGTCCTATTCCGTTTCCTCCGCTCATTTTGTCTTTAAATACTTATAATATATAGTTAATAGTTATATTAAAAAAAGTATTCGCACGAAATGCATTTCCTATAGTACATTGAATACTCCAAAATATATTCTGTTTTATCGCTACACGAATAATAAAAAAAAACTTAAGATGCTATTACGACAACAAATATAGTTTAGTAACGACTTAAATAAATGTAAATAAATAATAATTTAAAAAAATTAAAAGTTTTTGAAATAATGGACGTGCTTCGATAAAATAATCACTTAGTATATCATATGATATTACCATATCAGTACATTACTGTATATTTACCGATCGCCAGATCTGTTGTGTGCAAAGGACGTGTAGCTGAAGGATGTACACGTTGTGTGTTGTGCAGTTAACAGTATACGCACGATATCGCCAACAGCAGCAGAAAAATAACATATTAACGCGCCCCATCGTATTCGGTCGGTGGTATTGTATGCATTACATTGTATCGGGACTTTGTACAATTATATATATATCATATCGAACCCATACCGTTTTAATATAATATATTTAACAACGACGACCGGCGTCGTGTGTATTTGTTCTGTTTTATTGTGTTTCCCGCGCTAATTTTTAGTGTTATTAATCCCCGTCCATATAATATTATATTTATATACACACGTAACACATAAAGTTTTATATTCGCACTCGATTTAAGTGTTATATTGTACGACGCCCGCGCCCACGCGACACAATATATCGTACCTATTTCCCGGCGGGGTGAATAATGTGTACGTGTGCGTGTGCAGTATTTAAGTGTATTGTGTTGCACATCAGACTCCAAAACGAAAATGCTAATAATAGGTGTAATACAATATTATAATGAGTGGCGATTGAATATTATAATATATATCAAAGGAATAAATCTAAAAAAAACACGCGTAACGGTCGCGCGCGCCGTTTACCACGCGTCGATGGCGGATTACGGCTCCGGCTCGAACGCGACACGTGCATAACGATGCGGGGTAATAAACTTTATGGATACATTTTGACCGACAGAATAGATACGCAGTGTAATTAAAATATTATGTGTAATGCATTATGCGCCTTAGGAGTATGCAGCGGCGGTATAACCCGTGTATTGACACTGCGGTATTATACCTACGGCACAGTGCCGCTATTGCTCGCGCTGTTATAATCGCCGTATCACCTATAATACGCATAGGTGTAATCACTGCGAGTTATTGATATCTCGTATTAGACGCGGACGATAGATAAAAATATTTTATGGTTCACTGCAAGCACAAAAATTCAACAGGCGATTACAAATAATGGGAAACAAATTGTGTTTTTTTTATGCATTGAATGAGCTGTGTTGAACTCGGCCGAGTCCTCTACAAATAGAAATACTTTGAAAGTCAGTAAGGTTACGTTCGACGATATTGTACGACCAGTATAGATGTTATAGTCACAATGCTACTGGTCATCGAGTAAAATCAAAAAAGAGAGATTACAAATATTTCACAGTACTGTACCTTTTGACGACCAAATATAATACAGTAAATTCCTGTTGCAACGAAAAATCCCGTTATAACGAAAGCCATAGAAGTCTCCTGCCGAAGAGCAGGGCTTATAAAGAGCTTAATCGAATTTTCGTTATAACGAAAAAAAATTCGGTCCCCTGGAGTTCGTTGAAACGGGATTTTACTGTGTATACCTACTATAATGTAGGTCGTGTATTAATCGGTGTACACAAGAAATGGAAGAAAGGCATAAACGATAGCTATCGTGAAATTGTTCAAACGGTCAGATAATGGGAACGCAATAATTTCGGTGATTTTCTTGATCCTTTCACACATTACGTTGCCACAGCAGCTGAATGCGCTATCATTTATAATTACCAGATAACACGATAATATTAAGCGTCGTAATACGCACAGCTCAACAGTATAATATGATTATACAACTTTCAGGGAGGTCAATTGCCACAAAATATTCACGAATTATTATTCATTGCGTTGGTTTTCGTTAAGAATTTATTGACGACTAAACAGAACCATCGCCATAATATTATGCTAAAATTTAAAATATGTATTAACCAATCTCTATTGCCTTATTGTTATAATTGTTATTTGACTAGAATAATAGATCACCATATAGCGTATAATCAAAAAAAAAAAAAATAGTGAACTATATTATGTATATTGTATATACCAATGTGCGTAGTGTGTAGTGTGTACCTACTTACGTCTAATGTCGCAAAGTGCTTATAATAATAGGGTACTTCAATTTACAAAAAACAATAACATTTTGTTTTAAATTACCAAATCTAACCAAGAGAACGATCGAACCACGTCAAGATCACTTTGTGTACAGAATAGTGAAGTATAAGCCGATCATTAAAACGTGGTTAGTTGGTTCTAACAAGCCTTTACCGAAAAAGCATTGTACATTACATTAAGCTGTTTTCGATCTATTTTTCTATTTGATGTTGAATTTTGATCGTATCACGAGCGTTATACGTTTTCAATCACTATGATACAAATTATAATAGTAACTATGCACTTTACAGTACAAAATAACATGTATAAGTATATCATAATATTGTATTTTTTTATTTTTAAAAAAGGCTTATTGACAAAGTAATGGAGTCCTCGAACGGAATTTTTCGTTACTATTATTATTATTATATTTTTATGGGTCTCTCGACACGACACGCACACGCAATACAATGCATGTAATAGGTATGCATATTTTTTTTTTATAATATACTTGTCTGCGAGCACATGCGAACGGGTTCGAGGGGCTGTTGACGTCCATCGTGTTCGGAATTCACCGGAACAAATCAATGTTAGACACTCATCGCTACCATTTAATTTTGGAGAGACTCTAGAGAAATAGTTATACCTATTCTTAATTCTTTTATATAATATTATTAGCCCACTCTTCATATTATTATTATACGGTAAAACAACCACTTGTAAAAACACACACATGTATTGCTGTTTAATATTATATAATAAATTTTATATTACAAGAGTAATAAACATATTACAGGTATAAACAAAGTCTAAAGTTAAAGTTAAGTTACATTTTTTTAATGTTCGCTTATTGCGGAGCTATTTATAAATATAGAAATATTAGGTAATTATATTTCTATATTAACTTAACGAGTTGAAAATATTAGTGAACTAAATCAATACTACCTTCGAGTTAAATCATGTTGTTCCGCGAAATAATTTAAATACAATTTGTGGCGAACAGTTTTCGGCTAATAATTAATATTTATTATACAAGTTTATATAATAAGGTTTATAATCATATATATTATGTGTTAAATCAATAACTGTACAAAGTATAAAATAATATTATACAAGTATATGGTTTGAAAATGTACATACCTACGCATTATTACTCACTAATCATGCGCTGTATAAAATCGATTAATGTATATAATAATAATAATTCTCTGTCTTTAAATTGGCTTTTAAACAATATTATTTACATTTGTTGCGATATATTATTTTTGACGAGCTTAAAGCATAATAAACATTATCTATATCCAGCATATAAACAGTATTACAGTGTGGTATTATCTACTGTATACACGAATTAACATTTTATATGTATAATAGTTTAAGCAAGCATAGATTAAACCACATATTTAAGGTCTTAATAATACATTAAGCGCATTGGTAGACTACAATAAATTGTATTTCATAAATGTATACGACTTCGTTTAAGGGGTTCCCACACGTGATTGTTAAAAACCGTTTCACACAGGAAAAAATTACATAGGTTTTTGGTTTTAGAAAAAACAGATATTTTTTATAAAATAGAAGATCTTAAGCGGACGTAGAATATAGTTTTTTTTTTTATATAATACTAATATGTTATAGTCATAACACATAATTATTCAATAGTTTTTGAATAACCAAGTAGGTACCTACTACCTACACCAGTTGAATCGGTTTTTAAAACAAAATAAAGTGATAAATCAATATTGTTTTATTATTATTAAAATAAAATCATATTACCTATTTTTTTTATTATTATTATTTAATCATTATAAATTACATAGAATACAAATAATTTCAGATATTTTACATAATTATCTATCTCTTTTAAGCAATTAGCTTGTGTTAGAGATAGAGAGTAATATTAATAATTAAAAACATAATTTATATTATATAATTAGCATACTAAAATGATGATTACATTAGAAATTAAAATAATATTAACAATAAAAAAATTTTTAAAATGAGATAATTTTACATATTAAATATAACCATACATATCATGAAGGTCTTAGATTAATTGAGAAAATAACCAATAATATACAATTTTTTTAATATTAAATTTGGAACAGTGAATATTTTTTTTATATTGGCATGGCATACAGTTAAAATAAACAGGCCCTAGATAATTTACAAAAGATTTATAAGAATATCTAACAGGTATATTGTACTTTATATTTTCTCTTTTACAATCCAACAATTTGTAATCTTTATCTTGGCTGAACCTTTTAAAAGTGAACAAAATAGCAATTTTTTTATAGGGAAATCTAGTCGGTAAAACTCCCAACTCCTTATAATTTTGATTTGTAGAACCTTGCAGGGAGTACTTATTTAAGCAAATTCTTATTATGTTATTTTGATTTATTTGCAATTTGTTTAAAACAGTATCGCCCAATCCCCCCCATACTAACATTCCGTATTGGAATATTGATTGATATAGAGCAAATTAAATAACCCGCATTGTTTGCTTGGGCACTAAATCTTTTAATTTATGGGATTTATAAGTTATTGAGCGTAACTTCCCAACTAGGTTTTGAATGTGAAGATCCCATCGTAAGTTTTTATCAAATACGATATTTAAATATCGGTTACTATTTACTTCTTTTATTACTATACATTTACTTACGTTACTACAACTGCTACCATCGACACATCTATGAATTGTTATAGGGTTAAGATTTGGAAAATGTTTATAAATCGAGAACGTCGTAAACATGGTTTTTTTGTTCATTAAGTGTTAAATTTCTGTCGCATAGGCATTGATAAGCTTTGTTTAATCCAACAGTCACTTTTTTATGAACCCCATCCCATGACTTGTCGGAAAAGAGTAGGCATGTATCATCTGCATATAAAACAACTTATCCATCACGACATAAATCACTAACCAAATTTATGTATAATAAAAATAGAATCGGACCTAATACACTTCCCTGAGGGACTCCATATTCAACGACAACTTCTTGTCCTATTATATTATTTATTATAACCATTTGTTTTCGATTTTTTAGATAACTTCAAACCATTTTAAACTGAGATTATTAAAACCAAAATTTGGCAATATCTGTAGTAAGATTTTGTGATTCACAGTATCAAATGTTTTTTTTAAGTCCAAGAATACAGCAATTACCTTTTTACTGCTATGTAAATCATTAAAAATGAATTGAGCCGTACTGAATAAGGCATCCTCAGTGCCAATGTCTGGTCTAAAGTAATATACTGAATCCTGTAGTGTACCTACTTATAAATAATAACATACAGATATAATATAACGCGTGAATATGTAAATTAAAAATAAACAAAAATTGTTATTAGTACCATAGTTGCGTGATTATCTGTACCTGTATATCGTTATTAATAACAAGAGATTTATGAATAAACATAATATTAAACATAACATTTTGAAAAAAAAACCCGTTTACATAAATACATCGTTTCACTAACAATCGCTATTCGCCGCTAATAGGCATATATTGTGTAAAAAATTATTAAACATTAAAATATAAATAAAAATATTCATGGATCGTCATTAGATCGATCGGATATCCGAAAATAGTATATTAACGTGTACACAATAATGCATCATCGGCAGCAGTGCTATAACTATTATATTATCGTAATACAGATATTATGATATTGCATATTACAATTATAATTACCCGACACTATATCGTCTACGATACACGGCAGCGAGCCGCCGCTGGAATCGATCTACACACACACACACACGCACACACAAACAGATGATGACGATACTAATAACAATAATAATAATAATAATAATAATAATGCGATGATGTATCCGACGCGGCCGGTCGCCGTCGACGGACAACGGTTTTTAGGGGCGCGCGCGCGCGCCGCCGTCACTTTCTACCCCCTTCCACCGCAGCCACGCCTGCCGTCCAATCGCCGCCCCGGGCCACTCCCCATTCGCCGAGTTTTTCGCGCCCTCCCGGCCAACACCGCTCCGCCGACGGGGTCGCGGCTACGGCAACGGCAGCACCAGAAGCAGCCGCAGTCGTCTCTCGTTCAAGTGGGTTGCTCGTCGACGACCACTGCACCGACGACCCTCATCGCGTCTCGAGTGTCCGATCCGAAGACCGCGTTTCTCTCCGATTCTCGACAGCTCTCGTCCGCGACCGTCGTGTATGCGCGTTTATTATAACTATTATTATTATTATTATTATTATTATTATTATTATCACTAGCTGTTACTGTGTAGTACGCAAACACCCGAAAACTCGATAGATTTACGCGAGTGTGTGTCACAATATCGTCTTTAAAACTATTTTATGTGTGCGATAAGTATCATCGCTCACGGTGTTGAGAACTAATTTTTTTTTAACAATATTATTGTCTAAACCGCGAGACCGTTTCCGCCCGCGACTGCCGGGCACGTGCGACTTCGCCCCGGTCTCTCGACAACGTAATAATATCGTTTTAATATTTTTCGTATATATTATACGATTATTAGTATACCGCAAGTGCGACCCGCGCATAACATTTGCACGCGATCGCGCTCGCCATGTCCGACAGCGAAAGCCCGAAACCCGCGGAAGAGGTTCTCATGCACCACCACCATCACCACCACCCGAGGATACCGCCGTCGCTTCTCGCGTGGTGCCCGGCCATCATGCCGCCCTGGTGCTCGCTGCTGCCCGCCGCCTGGTGCAATCCGGCAGCCCTCAGGTCCGCTTTCCCGGGGTCAGTATATATTATAATTATAAGTTTATATGGTCGTACGAGATTTATGTGTGTGTGTGTGTGTGTGTGTGTGTGCCGATGACGTAAATGTCACGATGTAAAATCACGATGACATTATAGCAATAATATGTATTTGACATCGCGTGGACGTGGGGTAGTGTTGTGCGAAAATCCTGCAGAACAAACATATTACTGGGTTTTGGTATAGTTGTATTATTATACACACACCGATACGTTTATATAGTTTGTATAATAATACATTATGTGTACCATAGTGATGTTCACATTTAAATCGTTGAGTTGTTCAATGAACATTGTTATACATAAAATGCTATCAAATACTCGTTAAACTCCGCAAGTTTTAACGTACTTGTGCGCGTATATGTATTAATTGTATTATAAATATATGTATAAGTTATGTTTTGGGTACTGCAATGATTCCGCCTTTGATCGTGTACTAAAGTACTTATTTCAACTGTAATATTTATTTTAGTACATATAATAACATATAGTAAATAATATGATATTAGAGTGATTTTTTTTTTTTTGGTGATTTATTCAAGACATTTTCGGAATTTTCAACGTACCTACACGAGATTTACATGTTAAACTTAATCATTTTTGAATATTATTGCCTTGACAAATTTTATTGTATAAACTAATCTGTATGTATTTTTATGAGAAATACTGTACTTAACTTTTTAATATTAAAATAACAGTTTTTATAATATTGTCTATCATAGTTATTATTATTATTAGGTATACCTATAATTTATAGTACTTATAATCATAAACAATTATTATTAGATTTCTGGCGCACGGAATGTATTACTAGAATATATAAATACATTAACGCATTTTAATATAGATATTTGAGTATTAAAAAAAAACTAATAATTAGATAATTGAAAAATCATATTTGTTTTATCATATTGTAATTGTCAAAGAATAATTTGTTTCAAATGTTTTTTAAAAATCGAAATATTGATGTTAATTGACTATTAATATTACTCTATATTTTATGAAAATTAATTATTTACATATAATTATTACAATTTAAAGTCGAAACAATGAAATATGTAGGGCAGGGGATTTTACAGGAAACTGATATTTAACTAATTTGATATCACTAAAGTTAACAACTGCTTTTTTATTTGCTTTTAATTTGTTTGTAAGGGGGTGGACTAAATTATTTGGAAATAAATCGTTTTTCCCCTTCCTAAACACAAGCCGCGTTGATTTAATATCTACAAATAATAAGATATACAAATATAAAATATATAATGCATACAGTGTATATACAGTACAATAGTGTAGTTAATTGTAAACTTATATATTCTACGATTAAAGAATTGTATTAATGTGGTCAAGTGTATACAGTCTCACGATACACGATAATAAAAATATAATTTTAGTAGATAGGTACCGCATAACTTTTCTGTAGTATTAATAAACAATTTAGATAGCATAGTAATTTTGTAGTAAATAGTTGTCGAAAAATACCAAAAATCTTCACTTGGAAAGGTTGATTCTAGGGCCCGTATTCCTCACAATATTAAATTTATATTTGGTGGGCCATTCATTATAATAATAATAATTAAACTCGAGAGTAATAAATCCTTCGAATT
Organism: Rhopalosiphum maidis; assembly: GCF_003676215.2. Lineage (NCBI taxonomy): Eukaryota > Metazoa > Arthropoda > Insecta > Hemiptera > Aphididae > Rhopalosiphum > Rhopalosiphum maidis. The sequence continues at coordinate 29,065,513 of NC_040877.1, read as the reverse complement.
ATTATAATTGTAATTTAATATTTGAAAACAATGATTGAATTGGGTGTTAAACTTGATTTAAAATTAATTTTAAACCATTTAACTACACAATAAAAGACTGACAAATATTATTATCATACTATGAAATTATTGTATACGGCTTTTTTTTCTTTCTGTGGTAAATTATCAATTTATTTTAAATAATTTCTTAAAAATTGTTATATAAAAAGAAGTACCTATTATATGTAATAGAATTATATTAAATAATTTATTCAAAATTTAAAATATGTACCTATGTTTTTTACTAAGAGATTCACAATTATTGTATGCACATGTCAATCGTAAAACTAGTCTAATATACATAATATATCTTTCGTTAACTTAAATCATAATTTATCTTTTATACGTGTCTAATTGTGCACTATGTACACAATCTTCTCCAAAAACACATTTCACTATACCTAATATTTTTATATCATACCTATCTACATCCATTCATGTCCCATAAGAATTAATGTGTGACATTTATTTTTTCGATGGACCATTCACATTTATTCGATGATGCATATTATTTTCAGACGGCATTAGGGTTGGGTTAGATATATTGGTATATAATGTGAATGGCATGATTTTGAGGTACAATCCATCATTGGTAAAATATTTAATTATATAGAATAATTACAGTCATTATAACAGATCGTAGTTACGTGTAAATATTTCGGTATGAATTAGTACTACAAAATCGATGTATGGTAAGTACGTCCGTCCTATAGGCTATAATATAAACGCTGTACTACCCATCGATCAGATGAAGTGCGTATATAATATTACGTATTATTATTATGTCATCTGCAATGGATTATTGGCAAAAAACAGCGTGTTTTTTAAAACAACGAGTGGCAACGTGTGTATCGAGTAGATAATTTATAGGTACATAAAATAATAAAATATAATACGTAGGTACCTAATAAAAAAAAAAATATATATAATGTATGAATTTAGTTGAATTAAAATTTATGATGAGGAAAGGAAAAATGTTAAAAATCAGTTTGTATTAAAAACGAACTTGGATCCAAAATATAAAAAAAAAAAACCGGTAATGGCGCGATGATTTCACATTAGTTACCATAATAATGTGCTCGCGTACTTATAGCATGCAATGGCTCAGCAGACAATTCAAAATTACGAAGCGGGAGGGTCGGGGCATGGCGGTCTCGTAAAGTAATAGCTTTTAGTGCATCTCACACTCGCGCACACAAACATAATAATAATAATATATGTGATACATTTATTATAATAATATAATATATAACATCGTGTACATTATATATATATATATATATAAATAAATATATATATCGGTTGGTCTCGATCGGCAGTTGCAGTCGGCTTAGTAATAGTAATAATATATATTATATATAGTCGTTATATGACGACGTGTCGACGGCTGTGCGGCGGTCCGTTTGTGTAATAATAATAATAATAATAATAATATGTACCGGCTATACCTAAAATGTTATACCGTTTTATTGGTGCCGCCGATCCGCGCGCTAAGGTGATGTTATATCATTATATTCGTGGGGCAAACGCGCGCGCGAACGAGTCCGGTACGTGACTTTGAATAAATTTCGGCAACATTACCGCCGCTCTCCAGGTATTATATTATAGGTACGGTCGTAAATACGACGCCGCCGTCGCGGTGTATGTTAATTTTAGTGCAGCCCGGTTTTACGCACTCAGAGTGGACGAAGCTTATAGCGTCTCTGACGATATCGTGTCTTTTATTAAAACAGGAGCTAAGGACCAAGGATCCAAGCCCAAGTCAATTATTCTGTATTATATTTTGCACCAAGATCCGTTTGTAGTACGTTATTATATTATAACTTAGTACCAATATGGTATTTATTATTTTATAAAAGTGGAAGTCTACTACCGTGGAAAAATGTATTTCGGTCTTAGGTAGATTTTATGGTTATTTAATACATTTAACCGCTTCGAAACATATAATACTTACCTACCTATCTATATATTATCTTTTTCGAAAGTCACGAGTACACCATAATAGATGATGTATAATTTCTAAATGTACACAAAATTTCGTGCTCGAGAATACGACGATAGTCCATATTATTATAGAATCTATTATTACATAATAACACTCTAAAACGTTGATTTTATCGTTGAACTTCCTCGCGAAAACAGTTTGGAAAATCGTCGATCAACAATGTTCGCATATTATTCTCACGACGATGTTTCGGAGACGCTTTTGGCGAGAGCCACGGATATCATATATTATACGCATCATGTACCGTCTCGCGGCGTTGTACGGACAAATATAATAATATTATAATACTTTGTACACGCAGTTTCGAGTGTGTGGGTGTATAGGGCGGCATAAAATAATATAAGAATAATATAATCACAACAGGTGTCGCTTCCACTTCACGGTCGGTCGGTAGTAGGATTGGGAGGGGAGGGCACAGGAAGAACGTGCTCGATTGGAATTCCCGAGGATTTGACGACGACCGAAATTACCCAGTGTCATCGGAACAGAAGGGTACTTACGCACGCATTCACGCACACACACGTATATTTATTATGTGCTGTTTGATGTATCACTTGCTGTTCGATTGTATAAAACTCACCGCCACCGCGATTTATATATTATATTGTTTTTGGGCATCGCGTGGGCCGAAGGAGAGTGTTATTATATTATATAGGTGCCACTTATATACCTATACGTCGAGTGGAGCGTGCGGTGCTCATGTCCTATTTATAATGAATAATACATTGCAGCTTTAGTAGCGGACGAACAAACGTCGTTAAATTCAATGCGCATTATGGTATACCACACGCTACGCGAAACATCGGCTGTATATATTACACGCTTTATCGCTAATATTGAACACCCTCCTCGTGGCTACTCGGACGTCTCGGACCAATCGTACAATCCAAGCTCTATTACAGAATTACGGATTCTTTACAGAAGAAAGACGTTAAAGTCCAAAAACACGCTTTATAAGCGGGGACTTTTAAGTAGCCATTTAGATACCCTATGTCAGCGGTTCCCAAACTTTTACGACCACGGTACCCCTGAGAAATAGTTTGTGTTTTGTAGAACCTCCTTCATGAATAAAAATGTACCCACTATAATAGGCACACGCCTAAAAAGAGTACATTACAATGACTAAATAAAGCCATTTGTTGAATAATAGTGATATATTTTATCATAACTATAATGAGTGGCGAAGTTTATTTAACAGGTTTTTATTTTTATTTTCTGTATGTTACAGGCTTTTGGACAGTATAAAAATGCCGAGCAGCCAAACACGACCTTCAGGTTTCCACATATGCGACATATTGGACTTGAACGATGGCAAAGTCAATTCCACTGATAACACAAACACACCTCTGAGTTCCCATATCAACGGTAATAATATATAAAAAGATAAATGCAATAGTATTTAATATTTATAATAATGTCACCGATCGCGTATCGGATAAAATATATCTCGACTTATATACGTGTTTCGTATAAATTCACGACTAAGGAAAACCGTTTTATATCATTGTTTTTTTTTTCCGACAGCTCCGGACGTGCACAACGTAAGCACCGGCTTCCAGTTCCCTAGCGTTCTGCAATCATCTACCGAGCTGTTACACCATTGGCCCACGTCGCTCACCGAACTCCGAGGTAAGAACGATATTAAATTTCTACACATCACTGTAATAATTTAGCAAATTGTTCATGATATAATAGATTAGGTATAATAATACATAATACGAGTATAAATACAACGACCAAAATTTTGATTTTATTATAGTGTTTAATTGCGCGTCCATGACGTAACGGTGTGCCATGTTCAAGTAGAATTAGACATTTTTCTTCATGTGTACTATGCGCGCAATATATTTCGTGTATGGCCTACGGATGGGGAAAGTGTAATTTATCTTATTTAGCCATATCGTCGCGATATATATCACGTAAAATATTTTAATTTTATATATTTATATACTTATATGATTTGCAGTGGCGTCAATAATAAGGTATAATACTCGGGAAATGCAGATATGAATTGAGGGGACCCGTGTCTATAAAACAGATCGGGCCATTCAGAATACTGATTTATTTTCTTTTTTTATAAAAAGTGTAATTTTGGTTTTTACACCATTGGCAAGCTTTGACGCCACTGCCTGTGATATGTGTATATGTGTAGGCATATTATATATTCCACGAATCTCTCTCTCTCTCTCTATATATATATATATATATATATATAGAAATCGATGAGCGCCGAAGATAGAAAATACGAACACTCGACAATCCTCAACACGCTTATGTAATAATAACAATAATACATTACTATGTGTCTATATAAAACTATATTATTATTATACGATATTAAGCAAGCCGAGTACTGCAGAGGTAGTATCATAAATATATATATATATATGTACCTACATGTACACGACGTCGCGTCCTAATAATGGCGGTCGGACGGACGTTAAAATTTAAACCCGTTATACGGAAGCGGGGCCCCGATGGAGAGCTCGCGAAAAGGGCGGCGGCGGCGGCTTTGTCGGCGACCGAGTGCGACGCTCGCGGGGAGGTGTATACAAATTAAATGCATAAGGCTCCCCCGTCGTTGTCGTATCGTGCACACCCCGGACGTATACATGTTTATTTATATATATATATATATAATATACGCGAGGCTCGTGAACCCAAAGCTCCCGTTCGCCTCTAAGTGGATTAAAACACGCTCCCTCCCGGTGCGAGCAACAGATTTACAGCGGATTTTCCCTGCCGTTTAGCGCGCCGCAGCCGACAATGGTTTTTATTAAAAACCCAAGTATATTATATACGTATACACCTGTATGTGTGTGTGTGTGTGTACACGTGTATATGGACGTACACACACATACATATTATTATATTATATACACGGAGGGTTTTGTGTACATGTGGGTTGTAGTGCTCTCTAGTTTTCGACCGTTATTATCGAGCGCGGCTCGCTGGCTCTTTACGGGGCAAAACTCTAGACGGCCGCCATTCTCGATGAAATTGTCCCTTCCCTCTTCCGGAATTTGAAGAAAATAAAATATCGCGCGCACCAGTATAATAATATGCACTGTAAACTATAAAGCGTCTAAAAAAATAGCAAAATCACGAGTAACGCGGTACACAATTTCCGCGCAATTATATGACACGCAGGTCGGTTCCTGCAATATATAAAACAAGATGGCCTGCACACCCGAGTGCCGATAAATCGTCCCATATAGTAATATTTTTGCTTTCCTAATGGATTTCCGGATTAATGTCGAACATCGATCAGCCATACTGATTATCACGTGGATAAAATACTATTAATTTTTAAAGCATCAACAAATAAAAACGTTATTATTGATACTTCATTTTCAGTTCCTCAGTGCTTCCAGTAATATTGTAAATGTATGTTAAAAATATGCGTAAACAATATACATAATATATATATATCAATCAAAAATTAGTAAATGATAATAATTAACAAAGAAACAATAAAATCTCTTTTTATAGTTATTTCTAATAAAAAGTTTTTAATACGTAGTATTGAAGTATACGAGTGTGTAGTAATTCATGCTTTAAAGTATTATTGATTATAGTACATAACGTATAAAAGGGTAATAATAGTTACCAACGGTATTTTAACGGCTAGAATAAATGGCGTATTTTGGTTTAAATTTTTTTAGGAAGAGGAGGCAAAATATAGTTAATAATAAATATATTGTATCAAAAATTATAGTAAGGGAAGAAGTAACAACTTTATAGTCCACAAATAGTTGATCGATAAAAAAATCTACACGAAACGTAAACAATATAATAAACTGCAGTCCTTTTTTAATTGTAAATTGTACAAATATATACTATATGAAGAAAGTATAGGTCCTACGTATATCATAATCAGCAAAACTTTAAGTGTACCTATTATGATATACTCATTTTAATGGCAACTTAGTAATAAATTACATAAAACACACGCAGAAAAATAATATTCAAGCTCAAGCGTGGTTATGTTTGAAAAATAAATATGTCGTAATAGTCGATTATGAATTGGAGCTTAAAACGAAGGGAGGCCCAAACAATGTATTTTTCCCTCATAAAATTTCAGGGACAAACTACCAGCATGCTCCTTCCCACAGATTACGCCATTGGCTGGAACCGTTTCTGCGTACGCACTCGCCGAGTGTTTGTTTGAAAACGAGACGGCAGCAATGATTCGGATATTCCGAGAACCTTTGACTTCTTTTCCGATAGGTACTCCGATATTTGCGGTTAGCGTCCGAAATGAGGGGAGGCTCCACCGCGAACAGCTGCTGCGGCGATACCGTATCATCGCGACTCCGGCGAATATAATATTCCAATTCTGCGGCGCGCGGCGTGTTCCAACACGAACGGGCGTCTCGCAACGCACAATAATACAATAGTGTAATAATAATGCATAATAACATTATAACGATAATCGTCGGCGTCGCGCGTCTTCGGCGAGATACACAGTTGTGGCAAAATACATAATGCCTATGGACATACCGCGTTACGTCCCATTATAGCGATAAAACGTCAGAACGCGGATATTGTACGAGGCGGCAGTATCTGTAGCTGGTGGTAGGTGTACATCGAACGTCTCGGACGAGCTGCGATTTGAAGAAAACTATTATAACGTGATGGTTGGCTTTTGTACGTTTCCGACAAATAACATTTATTATTATCATTGTTGTTGTTGTTGTTGTTGTTAATATATAATATATTATTATATTACGCCGAGCACAATGCGGTTAACTCGCAGCCGTATAATTATATACATTATAATACATGTCCATCAGCTGTAGCGATCCGTATACGGATTGTCCGGCCGCCCGCGAGTCTGTCGCGAGCGCGAGCGCGCGCCCGCCACACCGAAATACGTTTCGTATGACGTTTTAAAAACTCGTGTCGAACATCTGCGACACAATATCATACATCATACCTAACATTATACTATTACAATGCGCGTATCGGTGTGGGATAGGTGTGTATAATATTATAATAATAATATGTATAATATATTTTACTACGTTCACGCGCGCGCGCGCGCCCGAGAGAGTGTGTAAGTGAGAGGGAGAGGGAGAAAGACTCGCATGTACGCGATGCGGTGTGTACAAACTGGGTGGAGTTTGGCGACAAAAGGGCGTGACACGACGGCCGTTCAAAGGTGACCATTGTGCGAATTACACGGGGGCTTAGACGCACAAAAAGAAAAAAATACATATATATATATACATTAAAATATAATGTATAAAATATCCGCGAAGGGAGGTACACGCAATACGCGTTTTTATAATATATGGGGGACGGTCTGGGGGTTTTTTTTATAAACTAAACAACATCAATAGGTACAAGGATAATCTGACGACGGTTTCGTGTACGTACCTATATAATAATATGTACGTACATCGTATAACAAAAGAGCGGACAAAATGGTTGCTGGCGGCCCGTCTGCTGTTCATATATATATTATTGTTGTAGGTAGGTGCATGCCGCGTCACGTCACATATTATATGATATTATATATATATATATATATATATAATATAGGAACATTAATTGTTTCGCCCTACCAGTTCACGTACGCCGTCTATACAACATAACATGATATACAATTACAATATAATAATATACAGAGAAAGAGATGATGAGGAACTTAAGAAAAACGATCGACACGGGATTGTATCGTATAATAATAATAAAATATTACGCGTACATCGGAATGATATTAGAGACCAGTCGGCCGGGCGAGGCAGATGCGCTGCGACAGGAATCACGGTGACAATGCGATTGGCGTGTAAACGATTAGTGTTTAACGACTTTTTTGTTGTATCAATGACAGTGCACACGCTGTTGCAGGGGTGGCTGTAAAGGGGGTTGGCGCGTAACTGATACCGTGGTATAGTGAAGACCGATGACCGTAATCTACTGCAGTGTCTTCTACACACAATACATTTATACGTAGTGACGAGTGTTCTTCTCGTCACAGTATAATTACGTTTAGGTTTATATATGATATTATATCCTCATTAACGGTACCTATTGAACCGATAAATATATTATGTCTTGTACATAGGTAGGGTCCAACGAATTGGTCATATAAAAATGATCAAAAAAATATACAATCTAAATTTCAGTATAGAAGAAACACTGCATTTCATAGACCAGTTTAATAATCTCTACAGATCGAGCACATAATGAACAGTAGAGTTAAAAACGAATTTTTAATATTTAGGATCTCTTAAACAGTTAAAATTTTAGTTTTTAATAGATTCATATTATAATTATGTCAATCGACATTTTTTCGATACTGGACCGATAAAAATGGAACCCTTATTGTATTCTTCGAAGAGTGAAATACGTTATTACCTATAGTTATTGTTTTTAATAAATTAATATAATATAAAGATACATTTTATTCTTTGTCATTTTATATTTTTACAGCTATGACTTTATTTTACCAATCTGATTTTATTAAACATTTTATATGGTCGCATTTGTAATAATTGATGAATGATTTAATGATGAATAGGTATAAAATATTTTATTAAGCTGTTCTTCTGATTAATAGAAATCGTAAAATATGCTCTAGAGTAAATATGTTCCATACATATTTCTAATTTTAAAATTAAAATACCCGCATATAATCGGACAAAATATTTATTTTAAGAATTTTACAAAGCTGTAAATTAATATTCATCAACAACCCTTAAATCCTATGCTCTCCTGAAAAATCGGATATGTTTTACATTGAACCATTTCACCGTCAGCCCACGTAATACAGTATAATTGGGTTTTGATATGCTTTGATATGTTTTGGTTATGACGAATGCACAGCGGACATTAACGAACGGGGTCACGTTATTTGTGTTTTAGGATTCGGAATGAACCATCACGGTGCCCAGCAAGCCAGCCCAGACAGCACGTCTCCCGGTGTGACAGACCTGACGGACACGTCAAGCACGCCCAGCGGATTGGCGGCCGACACTTCGAACGTGAACGCGAACGTCAGTGCGGGTGGCGGGCCCGGTTCCGTAACGGGCGCCGGCGCCAAGGATGAACCGTCCGAAGCGGACGGCGACGATATGGATGACGATTTCGAGGAAGAATCGGGCGGCGGGGGCGGCGAACAGGACCGGTCCGGTTCGTCCGGCGCTGGCGGTCACCCATCCGACGTCAGCGGCGGCGGTGGCGGAGCCGGCGCGGTGCACAAAAAACGCAAGCGTCGCGTCCTGTTCAGCAAGGCCCAGACGTACGAGCTGGAGCGCAGGTTCCGGCAACAGCGGTACCTGTCGGCTCCCGAACGCGAACACTTGGCCTCGATCATCCGGCTGACTCCTACGCAGGTCGGTTTGCTTTTCATTTTCCATAGTATATCGTAATAAGCGTATATACGTTTAGTACTTATATACAATTCGTTAGCGTACGGAAAAGCGTTATAGTTGAGCATGGACTCTCGTGCACTTGCCTATTTGTCTGTTTACTTTTATCGCACTACTATATGCTTGTAGTGTATGTACCTAGGCACAAAACAAAATTCACAACGTTTGTAATAAAGTACTCCACATTTTTAGCGCATACATGTTTACAAATTTTGAAATTTTTATCAGATAGATACTAAGTACGTGATTAGGTCGTTCTCTCAAAATCTGTCCAATCAGTGACGTAGTTATAGGTTTTTTCTATCTTACGGGGTACTTTTCAATTCTCCACCTTTTTCACCCTATCCTTAAACTCAAACCAGTATTATAACCTACAACCGCGTGTAAAAATACGAGTGTTGGCTTGATACCCGAGTGAAGTCAAAACTAGGCACCCTTTAGTCAATGTCGATCTGGTTCCGTGCCTATGTACACTGTGCCCGAATACGACGCTCCCGTGGCACAGCACTCGAATCACCACGGTATGTACACGCGAATATTATAGTCGCTAACATACGGCGTAGGTAGTCCCGGCAAAAGGTTTCCGATTTACCGCGTGCTCTATGCTCGTCTCTCACACATAACACTTGTACAACGGCCGGACTGACGTTTCCGTGTGTTTTGCATGTTTCAGGTGAAAATCTGGTTCCAGAATCACAGGTACAAGACGAAACGGGCGCAACAGGAGAAAGGCATGCACGTGGACCATCACGCGGCGGCCTGCGGCCAACGCTCTGTCCTCGCCCAGGCGGGTCGCCGTGCCCGTGCTGGTCCGGGACGGCAAGCCGTGCACCAACCAGCAGCCCGGTGCCGGCGGCAAGGCCGAACAGATGGTGTTGCCGTCGTACTCGCATCCGCTGATGCACGGCCAGACGCCCAGAACGTGGTGGTAGTTGTGCGACCACGACCGCGGTATAATGTTATAGTGTGTGGTCATCGCGACGGCCAGTATTGTCTTCCTATGTAATAAAAATAATAATAATAATGATAATAATATATGTACCTAACGTATAAATATATAATTATGTGTACAGCGCATAATACAATATATATATATATATACTATATACCCGTCGAAAAAATTAAAAAAACGTATAACTTCCGACCGCCGCGCCGTTATGTCATAATTTAATATTATTGTTGTGTAAAATATTCGAGTACGTGAATTCGACCTACGTTTTCACGGTATCCGATGAGAATAAAACAAAAAAAAAATAATTGATTTACTCGATAAATCGTCCTATATAAATTTATATTATACTCGACATATATATGATGTACATATTATATACCTCAATTATAATAATAAAAAAATAAGAATAATAATTGTAATAATAATATTATGTGGCATTAAAGTGTTAAAATAGATTTTTTCGGTCCCTCGTCAGCGCGGTATCGTTCGAATGTTGGCGATCACACGCCGCGCTACGACTGTGTCCCCCTTCCCTCGTTTTGATAAAACAATTATGTATTTATAAGTAATTATATTATATTATTATTATTAACGATATTTTATCGATCGGAAATACAGTAGATAGTATAGCGTACGCATGTATATGTATATTAATAATATTATTCGGAAGTAACTAATACATTTTATAAAATGTCCATTTGTAAAAAAAGTTTTAAAAAAATTAGGCTAATTGTATTATCATTAAATATTATTATTTATTTATTTATTTATTATTATTATTATTATATTACTTAAATAAGAGTTTAAAGAAACAAAAGACTAGTCATTACGTGTATTTTATTTGTTTATATATTTTTATTGTTAGAACGTTATATTATACGCACCGACGGGTTGCATATTGTAATTTTTGTAATTTTCAAGTTGTACATAAAATTAAAATCGAAAAACATATTATGTTTGTTGAATAATGTTATTCGAAATACGAGACAAAATGTATGACAAATTTACTTGATCATTATATAGATAAATAAATAATTGTTACGATATATATAATATAATATGTAGTTATTTATTTCAACTAAACACTAAACCCCAATCACTACGTTATGACTTTTGTTTAGTAATGTTCGATTCGAACGGATGACCAGTGCGGTTGTTCACTCGTAAACCCATAAGTGTGGATCTACCGACGGTAAAACCAAACCAGGCCGATCGTCGCAGAAAACGTAAATAGGTGTACTCGTGGGAACATCGGAAACCGCGTTTTTGGTACAAAATAATAATATATTAATATATCGACGACCGAACGCTACGCTACTGCGGAGTGCCTCGACTTGTGGTACCGACGACAATATGACACGGCGTCTCGTGAATTGTTTTGACATATTATTATGTCGACAGTGGCGGCAGACGAAACGCACTATTCTATTTTATGACGCAATGACCGCCGTCGTACGGGTAATATATTAATATATTATTATATAGAGAAGAGCGCGGCCTCGCCTTGTTGACAAATCTGTACGCCTTTTTATCGATCGGCTTGTACACACCACTAGCATATTATTATGTTATGATATATATATATATATATAATAGACATGTACCTATGTCCTATATAGAATATTAGATAAATAGAGATATCTGCTTCGACGGTGTGTTCGACGCGTACGCACGTGATATGATATTTTATTGTATATTAGTGAAACAACAGGAAAAAAAAACCAATAATTATTAAGTATACGTGTGTTTGCGTTACGGATACCGACTATTAGGCCGCGTGCGTTATTTGTACGCACGCGTACGACGATTTCGTGCGCGATCAGACGATTTTTCACGTTCATAAAAAAAAAATAAATATATTAATAATAATAATAATATATTATAACCGTTCGCTCTTATCTGACACGACACCGCGTTATCAGAGGCAAACAAAACCGTGTCAATAAAATAGCGCCGCCGCCGCGTCGTATAATATATTATGTGCGCGTGTAATGTTATATTATTGTACGGTATAAATGATTTGTATATTGTTCGAAAAAATATATCGATCACTGTTTACACACGTTCGATCTAAGATCGACGCACGTGCGTCAAACGTGTCGCGTCGATGCCGCCACAGATATATTATACACCTATTATAGGCAGGTACCCGATATTATTGTGTGTAGCACACGAGCCGCCGCAGATATAATATTGTGTATTACCTATTAGTTGTCATGTATTCGCGATTAATGATTTATTGCACAACGTAACGCCTCTTGCCCGCGACGCGAAATACGATTGACCGCAGTCGAAACCGTCGTCGCGGTAGTGATTATCCAAGGTCACGAATAGAAAAATTATTTTATTTCATAACGACCAATAGTGCCTATTGCGCGACGAAACTTTCATAGGACGGAATCGGTTGTCGTGCCAAAATTATTCGAGGAGTAGCGTAGGTCGCGTATATTTATTGGACACGTTTAATTATTATTCGTCGATGGCGAGAAAATATTTTGTCGTGTCCCGCAACGAGTCACGACCAATTGACATGTTGGTAGTTTGGTACTCGTCGGCGGGTAGCCACTACAATAATAATATCGTACCAAATACATACCTACATTTTGTAATAGCAAAAAGAAAAATACGCAGGGCATTGCAACCGAGTTATTTATACGGGTTTTGGGTGTAGGGCGCTGAGTATATATTCGCGTGTTCAAACACTGGAATAAAGAATTCAGGCGAACGCGTCGGTGTTAAATACCGTTTTTATTCAGGTTACTATGGGTTAACCACCCGTGATAGCTTAGTAGTTCAGAATGAACTTAAAAAAATGTTAAAAGAATGAGCAGATGCACCGGTGTTAATTTATACCACATGAAAGAAATGTCTAGATTTTCATCAAAATAACTTAGTGCACAAGGTGCAAAAGAAACGAAATACCACTATAATGTGCCGTGTGACAATAGACTTGACGAATGGTAATTAAGTTAGTTATGTACATTTATTTTATTTATTTTGCACAAAAAGAAATGCATTTCATCTTTATTACCAACCATATTTCTGAAAGAACATCAGCCATTAATCGTGATGACTAACCACCACAATTCATATTTTTAAATATATTTGTATCATTTTCTAACTTAATATTATAGGCATAGTAAGAAATACCTTGGAAATAATATCAATTTCTATGTACAACAATAGATTTCATTATTACATAATATTATTCTCGGCAGTGAATAATAACATTATTGGCGGTGTTTAATATAACATATAGTATACTCACAAATAAAATCTAAAATCACAAAAAATAAAAATTATTTCATTTTATGACGTCAGAACTTGGCGAAAAGCAATGTGACTGAAAAACCATTATCGAAAAAAAGCATTGCAGTTTTTGTTTATTGGCTGAATGTACTTGCCGAATCCACGGTCTGTGGCCTGATGTTTATTTTTATTAAATTTTTCGATGTAAAAAGCAAACTTTGTAATAGGAAAGCAACATTTTATAGAACATGCAAGAAAAAAATTAAATTTTCATTTTATTTTATTAGTGTGTGAAAAACAATTGTAGGTGTGAGACTCAAGATCCAAGTCTACTACTGAATATCATGCACATATAGTGATGGCTCTAACATAATATCGTAACATTTCTTAAAAACAATTGCACGAGGAATCTGACATTCACATTCTTCTTTGTTAGAAAATCACTTAAGCTGAGTTAATTTTATAAATATACAGTAAACGTATTATTAACACAATTATAGAGTAATGATTAATATTATATTGCTATATGATATCCATATGTGTAACTGGGAGAGGGCTTAGATGGACTTCAATACTTCCAGAATTTCAGACACAATTTTATCAATGTTTCATACAAACTCCAGCCTCTCATAATTTAAAGAAGTAGTAACGTTTATGATGATATCTGATGTACTACTCCATGATATTAAGTGATTTTGTTATGAATTCTATATTATTCCGTGTTTACTGTGATTTTGATGCTAAAAATATTTAAACGCGTATTTACAGAATATATAGATGACAAAACAGACTTAAACCTTCTATATTCTCTCATGACTATTGTATAAAATTATTTGTAAGATGTATTAAAAATTATCATTTGATTCTACAGTATAATACGACTTATACGAGTACCTAGTACCTACTATATCATAAACCATGTCTAACTTTTAAAAGTAATATGTAATAAGGAGGGTGATCACACTAGTTAATAACCAGAAAGTAATAACCACGAAACATTAATCCTTTTGATATAAACCACAGATAAAAAATTAACTATTTTCTTCAAATAACTCTTGGTATTTTAGGACTTACAGTGCTGATGATGCTCCCAACACCTTCTAGTATTATGTCTATAGTATTTCTATTATAGCTTAATAAATAGAAATAAATACAAGATAATGTATTATAGATAATAAATTATAATGCATTAATGCTTAGGTTTTTCTATTACAACAAGTGATACAGCATTATAAACAAAATACGATATAGACTAAAGACTTAATAGTAAACAGTAAACATTAAAGAGTAAAGACTGACTCGGCATACGGAAGTCGAGATGAATGTCAATAAATTGACAATTTGCCACATATAGCCCAGCTAATAGAATATAGAAACACATTTTATCGGTAGTGTATTATTATTTGTTACAACATCAATTTACCAACTTAACAAGATGACATTGACTTTTTATTTAATTTTCTAAAGTTATATCGAGCAATATTCAGTATAATACATCATAATTTTATATTGTACATGATGAATATTAAACAGAAAGTTACTTACAATAAATGAAAAGCTAATAAAAACGCAATATAATAATATATTAATTATGTATCAGATAAGTATATTGATTTATACTATTATAGTAGCATAAATGCATAATACAAGACACGGGGTGGCAAAATTCTTAACGTCTATTACAGTAAAATAGTATTGTTCTTAAATTGACTGTCAATCTATGAAAAATAACGTGATTTTAATAAAAAAAAATATATCATTATCTGAAATAATAAAAAATTTTAAATGCATTTAATGTTTGGTACTCATTAGATTTTAAAACAAATACCATTTTTTATGATATTATTGTCTATTTCAATAAATTATGATATGCAGGTATTATACACAATTTATTATTGTAAACTTAATTTTTTGTTGTATAAATCATTGTTTATTTTGTTTATTTATTTAATTTAAAACAATGTGTATTGATTTTGTATACACGTGTATAATACTGTGGATTATAATATTGATTCAATTACTGTCATCGAAGACGAACGTAGAACGTCTGGCCGTGTTATACATTCTTTGTAATCGACGTAAATGTATTGTATTAATATATGATTGACTAATTTATGGCATAAGAGAGAAATAACAGATAGCAAAAAAAAAAAAAAAAAACCATAGAATATACTGTTTCTAAATAATAAACATATATTGTATTTTTGTAATCTTACATCTTGCATAATAATAAAATGATAAAGCAATATCAACGAGCAAATATTAAAAACAATATAGGTACCTACCTATTACTTAATATCTACGTAGATACCAATATAGGTGCCTGCAATAATACCATTATCCAGAAAAATTAATTACAATAATTCATAAAATGTCACCGCGCCTTCAGTTATAGTATCATTGACCGTATTTAAACAATTTAATCTCAAAGCGAAATATGTATTCAAAAAGAAATTGCCCAATCACGGGCAGTGTAATATAGATAGTCAATTTTTTTTTTCATACAAAACAATCGCTTGTTACGCTACACATATCATGTACTATAATAATTACCAATTATGTATTATGGAAAACTGATTCAATATATCGTACCGTTATAATATTATTATGATATAAATTGTTAATAAGATATAAAAACAATGTACGGTTAATTATTATAAAAACCGATTTACATTTGTCATGCGATAAAACAACACACAACAAATTATCGATTGGTCTTAAGACAGACTGCTATAACATATAAAAACAAACATATAACGAAACTTTTAAGAACCGCAGTCCTCCTGAGATGAGGAGCGCTTTACAATATAAATCTTAACAACCGTCATTTTAAGCAACCATTGTGATTACTGTACGTGCCTATCTAAATATAATAATTATTCGCCGTACGTGTCCTATTATTTATACTTTTATTCGAGTTCAGTATACATATACTATTTCATATTATATTATAGCCAACACTTTAGATTGCAGTATTAGTTTTGTTTTATTGGAGTCATTGAGAAGTAATTCGCTCCTGAGTGCGACGGGTACTCGGCAATACAATAACACAATTTTAGCTTGTTATACCGCGGACACATTATATTATTGTGTTTTCAATCGATGTTCGGAACTTAAAGCATATATACATATTTACTCGGAAAGTGCATATTGAAATTCTGATGAGATGCACATGTGTTTCACAATACCTACATTTAAAATTAAATTTGTATTACATAATTTTGTTATATTTTGCAAATATTTGCATACCTATTTATTAATTTAACTAGAAATACAAATTTCTAAACATATAAATAGTTATATTTAAAAAAAATTAGAAATCTACCAAAATATCATTTTATATTGTTTAATAAAATTAATATTTATTAAGTTATCATAGTTTATAATACATCACAATATAGTAAATATTTTTTCAAAAATACTTAAAATATTATAGTAACATAGGTCATGGATAGGTGCTCATATTATAGTAAGTATTCAAATTGTTGTGAAAAAATTGTTAAAATCAAAAATGTGCCGTTGACAAGTATAATAATGATATAAATATAATGTCTACAAGTCATCAATAGAAACATCAACCTGTGTTCTATGACATAATATTATTATTTTCCATTATTTTATACATAACTACTAGCTGTATAATCCAACTTAGCCTAGGACAAAATTAAACATTTTGAACGATTTAAACAAATTTGAAATATGGTGCTATACAGATGCATCTCGGTTTTATTATAACTCAGTTCACAAAGAAATCTTGGCGTCGGTATACCTCAAGTTGTGAACTGATTTGACCTATATTGTCTATCCGCCTGTGGCGTTCTAGATTTATTACTTGGTATATTTTTATAAGTAGTTATAACTTTATAAGACTACTTTCCATATATATTTTCCATACATTCCAATGGACAACCTCTAAAATTATATCCAATAAACAACAACCATTTAATTTTCCAAAATGAAATCCCTATAAACACCAAAAATATATTAATTTTTTATGTACCGAAAAATCTTTGTACAAAACTCTCTTTGAAATGCGAATTTTGGAAAATCCTTTCTCAGTGCACCCCTATTCTGCAGGTGGTACAAAGGTTCGACCAATTCATGTCTCTAGCTGTCGTGGTTTTTTCTGTATAAGTAAACTGATCGTTATTTGGTTAGACAAGATTCGGCCTTTTATAATATTTATAGAATACCGATAACTAGCTAAATAATATATACTAATGGCGGTGCTGCAGCGGGACGCGGACAATATGCGCTCGTCTGCGGCTCGGTCGGCGGCCTATCGGTAAAATATGATCTGGTAATAAAATAACGGCACGATAAGACTATAAAATAATATATAATATCGTATCATATTTTACCGGGGTTGTCGGTGTACCATATACGCGTATAATGCGACGACCATCAGTCATATATAAACGACAATAGAGTGTGCATGTCCTCGCCGCAGCACCACGCGAGTGCCGACCGATGTTCTTTGCCCGGCCAAACCACGGCGCTTACACACGACACACGTTTATATCATAATATATATATAGTTAGTGTGGATATAGTGTGTCGGTTTAGTGGAGAGGAAACGGTCTGATAACTAGCAACACATCCGACGGGGCGCGATCTTTACCGCGAGGACGGCGGCATACGGTCAATCGTTCGTGCTTGAACGCATCTCGATGCGTATGTATATATATATAAATATATGTGCGTGTGTGTGTGCTTATAATAGTACACAACATACGCGTTCGCTTGTGGGAGGGACGACGGTCGCACCCTTTCACCGGCCCTTGTCGATAATATTATATATATAAATATATAATGCGTGTATAAGTATACCGCACGTATATGCGCGCCAAGAATATGACCTGCTCGCGATTTTAGTGGTTTCGCACGCGACCGCGCATCGACCATGACTGGACGATATTTCCGAACCCGCGCGACGACGCCCTAAACGGTATGTAGGTATAATATACCAATAACCCGGTTTCGCGCGTAACATATATTATACCTACACGGGGACGCGTATAGACTTCCGGATAACAGCGCGTATCATCGGAGCCGTTCCTTGCCAGGTTTCCGGTTTCTCGGCGAATCAACTGAATACCGACGCTTGACGCACGTTATGCGCAGCAGCACTATAATACGTATTTATCATACAATTTATGCAGTTTTCGCAAATCATATTATTTTCCATGAACATGAGTAAAGACCAACTTTATAATATATACTGTGTAAAACCTATATAAACTTCCAATAATAGTTATTACAGTACACTACAGTAAAGTACAATAGCCACATATTATGAAACAATTCATATAATATTCATTTAATATTATTATAAAATGCCTCTGAATTATCGATTTTTTTTAAAATTATTAACCAATTACGAATATAAGACCTTGCAATGTGATTAATGTGCGTGAATATCGTTTTGAAGCTAGAATTACAAAATAGAGTAAAATAATAATTTACTTAGATGTTCTCTAGAAATAAATAGAAATAACACACAAACAATAAATTAGCCAAAATAGTGTTTATTTATTTTATATTAATATAATAATGATATTATTATGGTGTAGATTTAATTTATACTTCTAACTTCTTGGTTCTTACCAAAAGATAAATATACCTCTATTACTTTAATCCCTAAATGTTTTGTGGATTTGGAATATTGAACGGGTGAAAATGCCCAATCATGCAGTAGCGATCTAAACTATGGTATTAATCTTTGAACAATACTGGCCAGACAACGTAATAATTTAATAATCCGTAGTTGAAACCTTTTCGCGTGTCTTTGAAATCAATGAGGCACATGGTCATTCATCGCTATAAATTGGATTGGTGTCAAACCGAATGTAATATGCCTCATCGTTTTAAGGATTAGGAATCGAATTGTAATTCGAACAATGAACAAAATTAATCATAAACAAATATATAAATACCCTTTCCTTAACACACACACACAATTTCACATACAATATACATCGAATTATATTATTCAAAATAGGGTTGCGGTTGAAAATTATACAATTAAAATCTATCATTAATAAAGGGATAATATAATGTAGATATAGTTTACGGTTGCGTATCTCTATTATGTGAACAATTATTACATTTTTATAGCCCGAATTTATATGCTCTAAAAATAATAAATATATGTAAAACATGCTAGATTAAAATACCTAATATTATATAATATATAATACATTTAAAATCGAATTTAATAAATTAACTTTAATTTGGCAACCTAGTTAGTGTGTACAATTTTATTTTTCATAAACTCATTAAGCAAAACGTATTAATGTATAATGCAATTGTGTCAATAAAAATCATAAAATATTAGGTTTGGGCTCAAATTTGTTTACTTGTAGGTACCAATTTGTTTTCTTATTTGAATTATAATACGCTTTATTTAGATAAGACATGTCTTACGGAATTTCAAATTTACTGTTTTTAAGATAGCATTAATATAATTAGTATTTTGTATTACATCAGTATTTCAGTCCGAAGACATACCTATAATATTATAAGAGATAACATAACATAATATTTTGTGTACAAAACATACTATAATTACCAGCTTAATATTAATGGCGAATTCACGGAAATATCGAATAATCAAGAATTTAAGTTCGTGTTATAAGCAATGAATATGCATTAAAATTTGTAACCAATAGATGAAACGGTCTTAAGTTTTGTTAATTAACATGTTCTATGAGTTCAAGAATACAACACGCGTTGGTAAACACGAAACTACATAAATTATAATACAAATTTCTGTTGTTACAATACTTGATATACAATAAACGTACTTTGGTCACGCCTTATAATCGTTAAGAGCTCAAACTGATGGTTTTATGTATATAATATATCAACTCATCTTATAATTTTCTAGTTGCGTTTAAGTTAAACATTAAATTAAATATAATAAATAATGAAAACCAAAATATTTCTGAACAGTAATTGAAGAATGTAATTAAGTTATAAGATAAACGATTAAATCATGAGTTTTTTTTTTTTCATAACGATGTTACATAAAATATAGAATCATATAACCCATTTTAATCGGCGTACATACAAGTCGGGTCCCACATTCTAATTGTATAATAATTGGAAAAATTATACTGTACCTATGCCTATATTATATATATATATATTATTTGAGTCAAAGAAGAAATAAAATTCTATTATAAATTTATAAGCCTTAAAATATTGTCTCAATATGAATGAACACATACAGGTGTTGTAATCAATATTATAATATTGTCTTATTTGTAAACAAGTCACAACAACAAATAGATAACTACCAGAAAATCAAAGCACTATACTAATTATAGGTTATTATAACTATTAGGATAAAAAATTACACCTATATATCCCGACATCCGTGTCTAATTCAGAACGATAATTATTTTCGGACCCAAGTCGCGACCACTTAAATTCGTTATAAAAAAAATAATTTGATTTTCACGATGATCATTTTATTTGAAACGCGTGAATAAACTAAAACAACAAAATATACCTATGTTAAATTATACGCAATAAGATAATAATAGCGTTACGTTGGATTATCTAACTGACAGTTTATCGTTCTACGGAGTTTATAAGTTATATTTATATATATTTGCATCATTCTATGTGTACCAACGGTGTTCGTCCCCTGAAGACCAACGGCGCATTTTTTTTTTTGTTCTTTCAGCCCTAAAGAAGAGCTCCCGACCGGATAGGTTTTTATTATCTAATGGGACAGAAACTGTGCGTGAGCGCCGTTGACCCTCGCTAACAGCTACACCGTTTATTATTATTAGCGATACAAGCGGGGGAAAAAAACAAAATAATAACGATTTATCATTCATAAACGATAGTTGTACGATTTTTAGCCCTCACTTATACACACACACACACACATATGATATATTATAATATATTATCGTATCGTGATGCGTAGACCAAGCTTGCAAATCATAAACGAGTCAAAAAAAAAAACCACGCGTTTACAAAAAGGTGATAAAAAAACATTATTATTTCATCCAAAAGCAACAATAATATCGAAGTACGCGTTCAATTAGATTCGATTCACCTACCTTTGTCGTTATTTGGCTGTTTCCATTACTATATTATGCTTTCGCCTGGCGATGTGAATATTAAATGAAAAAATTAAATTATGATAGCGGTAGAAAAAAAAAAATCTAATCCAATAACTAAGTAGGCATATACTATATAGTGTTTACAATGCCTTGTTAGCTAAACCAGATTTACGCAATACATATAGGTGTTATTATACTTGGTACACATCGCGTTACCAGAATATGGCTTACAGAAAGACTTTACCCTCGAAAATATGTCAAAGGCCGTGATAAAAAAAATAAAAAAATGCAATAGTTGTTTGTCTGTTTAAACTAAAGCAAAAAACAATCACCGCTGTCACTACCAAATCATTAATATTATAGTATTATAATAATATGTTCGACTCCGGTGTCATTGCGTTGAAGCAGCTGCGGCGGGCTGTCTAGGAATGGTTAGTTTGGTGTTTTCGACGACAACCGTGCCGACAATCCGATACGTTTGTAGTGTTTGGGTAGTGTTTGGACAGGACGGTCTTGTCCAAACACCCAATTCAAGCCCACGGGTTAACCCTTTTCTAAGTGCATTCGACACACTTTCGTCCTCTTCGTCGTGGTCGTCCTGTTGCCGCTGCGGTCGGCCGACACGAATCATCATCCGCGTACGACAAGTATTGTAATACGCGTAAACGATGAATGGAATAACATACAGTTCTTCACGAACACACACTCACACACATACTCGTATATACACATGCGCATACAATTCTTCACACTCGACGGTCAATTTATTTTATTCGAATCGCTTGTACGTCGCCTCTAGTTGCACACTCCACGGCGGCGGTGTGTGTACAAGAATACAGTTGAATGGAATTCCGAGGGGTTAGGTAGGTGTAGGTCTCGTTATATTCGCCGGACAACGACGATCGCGGTGACGGCGACTGGCTGCTGCGGCAGAAGCGGTGTCACAATAGTATTTTAATAGCTTCCGGCGTTTTGTGCGCGACACACACGGGCCCACCCACGTACAGCTGCTCCGGTCGCCGCCAAGCAGTCTGCGCTGGATCGGACGTCGCCGTCCCGTCTAGTAGTGTATGGTCGTCCGCGGCGGCAAAAACCGGTTGCCAGAATAAGGTCCACGACACTTATATTGCTTTACATATACATATATATAAAACACGCACGATAATGGCCACGGCAGGTAATACCTATAGATAATATATTATATGGTCGTTCGTATATTATATACGTAAACGCGTTGCCGGGAAAAGGCGCGTTTGCACATGAATGGGGAAGGAAAAAAATGATAATAATATAAATAAATATCCATTGACGACCGCTCTGCTTGGAGAGGGAACCCCGCGGCGGCGGTGGTTGTAAGGAAACTACCCTCGTGTGTATTATAGTATGTGAGAGCTATTATAACGTACATACACGCGAGACGAAGACGAGTATTTACAATAATATAATATGTGTATAGAAAACGTATGTGTGTGTGTGAGAGAGTGTATGCGTATATATATGTATAGGTACCATGTCGTCGTTATCAACGAACGATTAAAAAAGGGAGAGAGAGTGAGAACGAGCGCGGTAGTTTTCGGTCTTAACCGCCTCGGTGGTGTCTCGTCCCGAGTTCGAGTGCGCGTGTGAAAGGAACGCGAAGAAGAAGAAAAAAAATACCCCGGACAAGTGCATCGGGCGGCACGTTGACACGTATAACCACCACTACCGCTTCGGCCGAGTTAATGGGTTTCTTTATTCGATTGAAACGTTTTTCAATGAAATTACATCGCACGCTACATAACAATATATATATATACATAGGATATACGATATGCGTACGTACAAATACTGTAACAAGTGCACACAAAAGTAACAACATTCTTTTCGGTCCGGCTTTTGTGTCGCTTACTCACCGGCCGGCGGACGAGATGACTACCGATGTAGACTACTGCTGCTCGTCCGATATACATACGTCCGTGTTTTACACGATATTAAATATTTTATTCGTAAACAGTAAACATAATGTATAATATAATGTATAATTTGGCGGGAACCTAAACGATAATATTGTGATATAATGTGGCGTATTGTGTGAAGGACAAAATAATTGATTAGAGCGAATGGCAACTATTATAGACCTTTCATTATTTTATTAATTAATAACATACCAAAACCCTTTATTAAACAATACAATTGTGCCTACTGAAATGTTGTCTGTACATGGTTGTTTTCCACACAAACAACCCTGTATTATATTATATATTATATTTAAAATTATATAATATTGTGAATGGTAAACTATTCTTTATCGTCACCTATGGTTTTTTTAACCTTTTTCTCTTCGTATCATGACTTAAAATACTTAACTTATAAATTTGTCGCCCCAAAGTTGATTTGTATACATAAAAGAACTACAAAAGAAACATGTTTGATTTTAGAATATTAGATTTATAATGTATTACCGATTTAGGTACAATTATTGTTTTTATTAAATTTCTCCTTATTCTTAAATTAATGAACGATGATTTCATCAACAGTGACATTTTCTTTATTAATAGCATAAGTAAAGGTCTTATAATTTTTAATTTTTCTATAATTATATTATATTATATTATTATGGTTAATTTATTGACTTTCGACAAATGGAGTCACTCAAGTAGTAGGACCAGTTAAAATGCACGTGTGTACAATATCATCAGCATTCGTAATTATTTTCGCATCATTTTTTAGATTACATATTACATATTGTTTATGAACGGCATAAATAAAGAAATAAATAAAATATGATATACAATGCATCTTTTGTATATGAAAACTGTACTACGATTTAAAAAATAATAATAATATTCGGAATGACCGAATCACCTTTAAATAAATACACATAGTCACATAGATAATATATTGCCACGGGCCTGGGAAGATGATGATATTACAGTGGCGGTGTTGGCAGTGGAAACATATTGCCCGGTCGTTAACTACTGTATTACTATAATGCGCATTATACATGTATATTGTGCAAGCCTCCCCGCTCGTCCCGCGCCTTACGCAACCACCCCCCACCCGGTTCGCTTCTCCCTACCGTCCCATCAAATGCGATGCGATAACATAGTTATATATACCCGCTTCACGCTCGGCCGCCAATAAAATTAATATACAGACCAGAGTAGCGCGTAGTTATAAAATATAAATATTATTTAATGTAATATGTATATAAGAAAGGTTTTCTCCCCGGTCCACTTCGCCGACCGTGCGGTCTTCATCCATCCCCTCAGCACCACTACGCTCGTAGAGGGCTCAAACCCTTTAGCCGGTTCAGGAAATTGTCGATTATTCAGCGAGTCCGGGCCAATAAATATATCACAAGTTGTTAGTCTCCCCTTTGCCGCCGCCACTGCAGGTCTTTTGTTTCCGGAACGTATTTCCCGTCTGAAGAAATATAATAATAATAATAATATAATATCTCTTTTCTCGTTTCGAGTCTTCATATCGTGTTTATATATATATATATATATACTTAATACAAGTTATACTCTAACCGAAATTAAGTCATCGACCAGCACTCGCAATAAAAACGGTTTCGCGGGTATACTGCAGCCGCCATATCATGGCAAAGTGCACACGAATATACGGGTTGTTTCTTATTTGTTTTTCTTTACTTTTTTGAATTAGCTTGGTTATACGCACCATATATTATACTGTAGTATTCCACAGTTATTTCGTTTTTTCCCCCTACCGTTTTCGGTGATTTATTATGATAACGCATAACTAATACATTTTTAATATTTCGAGTAAATTCACTTTATTTTTATTTCAATTATTATAAAATATTATGAATAAAACGTATCGCATTTAAAGTTTGCGATGTGTTCAGGTTCGCTGCCACCTGACTGGCATTTATACAAATCGACTCATATATTACATCGCTCTTGCAGATAATGTCTTAAAATAAATATCTCGTTAAAATCATGAAGGACCGCATAGTTAATATTATTTAGACTCGTAAAATATTATTATTATGGGCTCATAAAAAGACTGAGGTTAAAAAATATGCGTATTATACGATAATACGCTTAATTGATTTAATTATATTATTTAAGTGTGCCTAACTTAATTAAATATTAATATATTATCGATTAAAATAAAAATAAAAACAACCCAAGTAAAAAACTGGCCTAGATGGCTAGATGAATACACCCGTACACAGATTTATCAACAACAAGTTGTTAAGTCTATTATCTATGAGATAACATATTAAATCAAAGCGATTTTACACAAATCATTTTAAGTTTAAATATAATGTATAAGTAATATCAAAAAAATAAAATTCAAACACAAAAAAAATCAATCAATTACCTAATTTATTCAATGACAATCATATAGTGATAATGTTTGAAATAGTATAATAATATTATAATATTATAATATAATAAATTTGTGATTTATTTTATCGAGTACATTGACAAACTCTTAATGCGGCACGAGCGTTGATAAATGTTAGCAGATATGCATTATCAAGCGCACGTAAATTTTATTATTATGTACCTACTACCTATAAGAAAAAAACTATTCTTCAATAACATATAAAAATAATGCATCATCAAATAATAATACTGATTTTGTAGGTATACCTCAAAGGATTTACGATTTCGTGAAATTTATTATTTTTATCATAAATGCTCATGAGATATTTATAATTTATACTGATGTATTTATTACAAAAATAAATTTAAAATTAAAAAAAAGTTTTAATATCTATAGTTATATACTTAGTAAATGAACATTATTAAAAGTTTGTTTATTATATGAAACAAAGATAAGCTGTTGATGTATAATTTATTAGTTTCACAATATCCGTATAAAACAATTCAAACGAACTATGCGTAACCTAACAAAGTTATGTCATATAACTTATTATAAGCGTAATTCATAACATCATAAAATATTTTAAATCTATAATAAAAAATGTCTGATGTCCTGTATATTATATTGAGTATTTATAACAATACCAATGTATCAAATACACCAATTGAAAAATGTCAAGTGAAATATTTTAAATTCAAAACCCTATAGGTAAGCAGTACCTATTAGTATAATAATATTTTACGATGGGTTTCAAAAATAGAAGTAATTCATTTTTTTTTCAAATTACTGAGGCCGAGTACCGACTTGCTATTTGCATGTGTATCGTATATAATAATATGATTGAATAATATCGTATCGCGGCACACAGACGCCGCATCGTATAGTAGATTCGGACGTCCGTTTTCCGGACAACTTGCTTGTCACGGGCCGTTTACTGCGAGACGTATCGGTCCGCAGATTTCTCGTTCACTCCGGTGAGCAAACGGCTTCGCGAACCGGCCATATACTCATACTGTTACCCACAAGTCCGAAATCACAGTGTACAATACAATATATTCGATGATAATAACATCACATGCATACGTACATTATAATTTATAATAATAATATATATTCAAATCGGACCTGAAATCACAAAGCCGCGTGTCCGGTCGTATGTTATTCGACATTGAACTAGACTTCTACACGATCTTATTGCTATATATGTAAACGATGCTATTTCAGTTTTGACTTGAAGGTGCTATAAATATTGATATCCAATAGTACCGTTGCAACTCTGACCTTCAATAGGAATACCTATAGTACTTGATGTTATATACATGTCGACATAGTATATATTCATCATTTTTATCTCAGTCCTTGAGTTAGGTTATCAGAGAACAGCCTTTAGTACGCCATGATCGGCCCGATCGGAATCGTAATTTTTATAATAATAATAATAATAATAAAAACAGTTTATAACAATTGAGAAAGATATTAAAATTTACTATTTAGGGAATATGTTCATCTCTATAGGTCCGTCCCTTTATCATAAAATCGATGGGTGGTAGTACATATATTATATAGTAAGTGATAGATATAGTATAATCGTGGGCATAGCCGAGGGTGTTATATAGCCACTTATATCCCACCTCATTGGTTTTTTGTGTTATATGATACGATAATCACTTATGTCATGTTATCGTGTGTAAAGTCGGACTACACCACTAAGTATACAACTATACAATTATTTGGAATTAAATAATTGATTTTTATGCACTGGAAATGATAATCTGTTAATTTTAAATTATGTATAACGTATAAATACACATTAAGAATCTAGAAATATAATTTTACCTGTATATAAATTATATTTAATTGATGACATGTATGAACATACATTTATACATGTTGTATGTTATATTGTATTGTTTTATATATTATAAGATAATAAAATAAACGTTTGATTTTAAATACAGATACATTGAAAAAGTATTAAAATTTGTATACACAAGTATCTATTTTAACAGCCAAAAAAACAAAAACATCACAAATTTTATAAAATACCAAACAGTATTTGGAGAAATTAGTGAAAAATGTAACAACAAAATTTTTTTCAAAACAGTAGGAAATCCAAAATGGCAATAATAAATGTCAACTTAATTATTTCGACTAAGTGTTATTTTCGGTGTTTTTGATAACATATAATATAAAATATATGTTAATTAATTTATCTGCGACTATTCCATTGTGCGTATTTATTATTAATACTTCGACTGCTAACCAGTTTAAAATCTTACGACTAGAGAAAAAATTTGTAATAATGTTCTTGTCCGAGAAAAACTCAATACAATGCGTTTAAATTAAAAAAAGAAAATATATACTCGTATATAAAAAAATCGGATTTTTCAATAAGAGAGGCAGCTTATATCAAACCTTAGTCTTCCACCCCCTATCCCTCTTCTGATTGTATCCGCCCCTGGAGTCTTAGTGACTGGGGTACATATTGCACAGAGTACAATGATCAGTCGCGTAGGCAATCTCGTCTTTTTATGTATCTAATCTTTTCGTATATATATATAATACGATATAATATGTGATAAATAAATCGGAATCGATGCGTGTATAACACGCCTTTCTCGTCGCGTCGTAAATTCAACAGTTCATTCGACACGTTAAAACATAATATTATATTGTAATAAGAGTTTACCATTTGGTTGTCGTCGACAAAAAGAATTCTGCTGTAATTTTTTTCTACGCCGTCACAATTGAAAACTAATATTTATTTTGTACTGCAAATAATAATATATAATACACGACATGTACCTTCAGTCACTATTGTATTATGGTTGGTTTGGTTTTATTTTCGGTGAACACAATAATAATAATAATAATAATAATATTATATGTATTGCTGAAGCACAGCTGTAATATATAATTACGATTTATATATAAACACACATATAATATATATATAAACATTTTAGTATTTATTTTATATAATTTTTAATTATTTTATCAAGTGGAAAAAAAAACAGTTTCCATTTCATGAACTGGATAACTTTTCGTAAAATTGACAAGTTCATCAAGTGGATGCCATATATATTTAATACAATCATTAATGCATATCGTAAATTATAGTAATGATAAAAAAACGCAAATGAAACATCAGGCTACTTTCGTAATTTTATTACAATGAATTAATGATTGTAGTATAAGTATTAGTATGTATAATATGTTTTTTTAATCTCGTATAAGCGCCACAAATTAAAATAACTTCCGATAACTAAATTAAGTACATAGTTTAATGGTATAGTTATTACATGTTTAATTTTCACGTCACCACTATTAAATAACGTAGTGAAATACAATAAATACAGTAATATTATAATCATAGCTCGAATTTCTTCGGTAATATAATAATATTATGTAAGTTATACAGACAATAATATTATACATATTATTATAATAACATGACAAAACAACGTTTAAACGGCGCACAAATAGGGCAACAGTTATTTTCCGTTATTTTTTTTTTTATGATTTGTTTACCCCGCAGCAAAACGCCTACCGTGTATACACATAGGTTTACCATGAAAAAAATTCATCACTTTTAACCCTAAAAAGCAACCAATCGAGGGGGAGTGGATAGAAAAAAACATGTAACTCAATTTCATTTATATAATAATATGACCCCGTCCATTTCGCTTATTTTTTTCGCTAAAAAAAACTGCACATCCCTTTGCCGTAAATCTGCGTTCATCCAGCACAATGAACGTCGTCGTAGGCACGAGTTTTTTTATTTTTTTTTTGTCACATGCTCCGATTGGCCTTTTGTTGACGATTTTTTTGTCAGCACAGATTTTTTTCCAGTATTACGGAAACAAAGTCGCTACTTTACCCCAGTTTTTTCCTAAATTATGTTTGGATTTTATTATTATCATTATTATTATACTCATTGCCGTCCCACTGCAGTCGAATTACTTCCATTCGAAGTGGTCTGTCGTCTAGTCATCGTCTCTAGTTATATCCGAGCTCAATTATTTTTATTTTTATGTTCGCTTATTGCTTTTGCCGTGATAGTAACGAAATTCACCGATTCCAGTGTTTTATTGTACATAGTGTTTTATTCGTTTTATTATTCGCCAAATTTGTTTGTAACAAAGAAAAACTCGATTATTAAAATACTCAATGCGTACCATAAAAATATAAAGGACCGACTGTATTTTGTAAAGTATATATGAGTACTAAAAAAATATTCATATTCTACTACTGTAGGGGTCACCAACCTTTTCCAACAAGTGAGCAACATTCAAAGTTTTAAGTCTCTGATGAGCAGTGGCGGATTTAAGGGGCTAGTCTGAATGGCCAGTTCCCCCTCCTTTGACAGTTATATTATGTATGTAAGGCTTAAAATTAAATTTTAAATATTGTGTTTATATAATGATATGATATGAATAAAATAATAAGAAAAATGTTAGGCCCCTCCCCGCCCCTCGAAAAAAATAACCTAGATCTATGACTGCTGAAAGGAATGTTGATTTACAGTAATATTAGTATATATATAATTATTTCAATATGTACAATCTGAAAATATTTTGTTTCACATGAGAGAAAGGTGGTTTTTTGCACTCAAAGTTTAAGAACTACAATAGAAGGAAGTAAAACAAAATATTTTATAGTAATATATTATCAAAATAAAAAAAACTAATGAAAGTTTATTAATATTATGATGTCTAGTAAGCATTATTTGTTTAGGTAAGTATTGGAAAGTCTGGACTTTATTAAAAACAGATGTTCTTAAACTTGAATTCAAATTATTGTTAGTGATATTTTGTGTTTTAAGTATTTTATCAGGTATAGTAAATACCTAACGGCTAATATAAGCATGTCATTTTCACTATACAGATTACTATTTGTACAGTTGGGAAAGTTTAACAACCACTTAGGTTAAATATATATTTTTGTGAATTATATTGGGCTCACTGGTCGTAATCAATTAAATAAATAACTAAATATTATACTGGAAAATGAAGTTATGCTGAGAGCAATGTCTTGGACTCTTGGTACTTTGGTATTTTTGAGTACGTACTACGGGCATGGACCAGTTGCGCCTAAAACAATATTTGTATTTTAGGTCAGTACACCAATTGCGCTATTTATATTTTAGGCTCCTTGTTTTTACATGGACATATGTAAGTTACTACAGGGCGGAGAAAGTTACATATGTATATACACAA
This sequence comes from Rhopalosiphum maidis, assembly GCF_003676215.2. NCBI lineage: Eukaryota > Metazoa > Arthropoda > Insecta > Hemiptera > Aphididae > Rhopalosiphum > Rhopalosiphum maidis. The sequence goes on along the minus strand of NC_040877.1, from coordinate 29,034,248 downwards.
TTAAATATAGCTAACTAATATACATTCAATTATCTTAATGTAAATCAAAACGTATACGGAATCACGGAAAAATACGACAAACTACAAGCTGATAATAGTACTTATCCCGACTCGACGTACGGCGAAATATGAAATATTTTATTTATTATTATCAACGAACATATTATAAAGTATGAATTTGAGTGATAGACTACTTGTATAACAAGTTTTCATTATCATTAATGATCGTTATCCACCTATTTATCTACCTAATTTGTACGTTCCGCACTCTGTCTAATAGGTACTATACAGACATATACTATATATGTGACAACACACAAATCACAATGGTATGACATTTATATGTACGAATATGTACGATATTGTAATATGTTTATGATTCACTCTGTATCTTTACAGAAATATAACGATCAAAAAGTGTACTAATAAAAACATAGATAGTAAGTAGATATCTTGTCTGCAGTTTAGTATTTACTTTGCTGCCAACTAAGTTATCTAGTACCTATGAATATTTATTTCGAGTTTTGACTAGTAAATGTGCAATTTTAAACCTTTATTCTAGTCCAAAAACAGTCGTTGCCGATTTTGAACAAACGATTCATTTTGCTGTTAAAAAAGTTTGGCCATCAATAACTCTGGTAGATTGTAGGTTTCATTTAACACAAGTTTGGTGGAGGAATATCCAAAGATGTGGACTACAAACTGAGCATAAAAACACAGGTTCTGAAATAGTAAAATGGCTACATTTAATTTTTGGTTTGTCACTTTTTCCACACTATGAAGTGAAGGATGTTTTTATAAATGAATTAACGATAATTCAGCCAACGAATTCAAATGTTACTAATTCACTGATTATATCGTTGAAAATTACATGTCATCAACCTCTACATTCCCTCACATACTGTGGACATCGAATACAATAAGGTCTGTACGTACGAACAATGCATGTGAAAGTTTTCACGCTTCATTTTCATCAAATTTTTATTCCTCACATCCAAATAGCGCAATTGGTAAACTACCCGTACTACACATTGAAGTAATACCAATAGGCAATAGTCAATCAGTACTGCAAACCCGTTCAGAAGTAATATTACAATTTCCAATCTCAAAGTTGTTTTATCCAGTTGAAACAAGCTCTCGTGCGATCGAGGGACAAATGGCATAGTATGATTAATTTTATTACAACTGACAGTCGCGATCTGTTATAATAACTTATCTGTTATATAATATATTATTATATGGTATAACAATGATAACTAACTATAATATATTACATAGACGTAGTAAATATGCGCGTACCAATAAAATCTTCGCATCAACGCTTGTGCCAGTTTTGCTATGTATTAAACGAATTATGTCTTTGTAAACAGTTAACTATATTATATATTTTTAAACGCCCATCGAATATAATGTAATCGCGTGAAAATCTAATAATCTCATACGCACAAGGGTTTGTGCAAACGTTTCGTATGCCGCCGATAATGTTTTCGGATAAACTTATTAAATCGAAATAATTGTTCGCGGTCGATCAATTTACACACACACACACACGCACGCAGAACCGCAGAGGCGTGTATTTATATACACACATAATATGTGTTATTATATTATATATGCTGAAAACGTTTAATCGACTGTCATAAATCGTTTTCACGAATAATCTCCACGGCCGTGTTGGTGTGTACCTACCTACCAATCTATATACAATGTAATATACGTATTTTTTTTACCGAATGTGTACACAATGGTCCAAATCGATCTCGCGAGTGTATTGAATGTCGGTTTTCAATCGTTCTCGTACAGCGGATTCTTTTCGCTTCTCGGCACACACACCTGGCAGCATCCGGTAGAATCAAAATAAGTGTATTCGTATTAAAAGTATAGAAAAATAAGACGACGAAGTAGAAGAAGAAGAGGAAAAAAATAATAGCCACTATATAATGCTGCGATGAACACACTCTCCGGGCCAACGCTCAGAGCCCATTGTCCGTTCGTCAAAGGGGTTAATTTTCACACCCCGGGACCGAGTTTGGGTAAACACACGCGATGTCACCGGGACCCTGACGAAATGCCTCTGACCTACACATACTCACTCAATCACTATACATTTATTTATTGTATATTTATGTGTGTATAGTAGTGTATACCGTTTTGCGTTGTCATTGTAACGACCGCGTGTGTGGACTGATCGTCGTGCCAAAACAGACGCGCTGAACCTATAACGTTATATATTATCATTATTATTATTATTATACGGGACACCCGCGGGCACAGCCGTAAACAGTGCCATTCAATTTTTGCCTCGGTTCACAATGAGCGCGATCCGTGTGCGGAAAACTAACCTATACGGCCTTATTATTATTATTTTCGTTATTATATAAATAATATACGATCGCAGCGACCACTATACATACATATATAATCGTATATTAGTATGTGTATAGTTAGGTTTAACGACGGATTGCCACCCGCAACAGAGAGGTATTCTATTATACATAGCCATATATATTATATACGCTTATAGGTACGTCGCGGGTCTGATGATATAATATGTATATATACTCGTTCTATATATTATTATGTGCGGGTGCGAGAGGTCCGTTCGCCTCGTCACGGGGTTAACGAGCCGTGCGAGGGGGTAAAAGCGCGATTTTACCGCACATATAATAATAATAATAATACGAAATACAAAATACAAAATATATAATATTATATAGCATATTAGGGAGCTATTAGACGTCACAATTCCTCAAACGGAGTGATAATAATATTATTATCTAAGGATCAGCCGTTTCCACATACGCACCACAGCAAAACTGTAGACTCCTGAGTCGTCAAGGCGATGGTTATTGTCGCGGCGATGTATGTTTTCATAGCCCGTCCACTTTTAAATTTAAAACAAATAAAAACGATTCTTTAGTTTGTTGACTAGTGTGTGCCTAGCTACAGTTTGCTATATTTGACTTGAAACGATTAGATAAGTGTATATAATAAAGATGAGCAACGAATGCCAACAATATCGTGAATCTATAGAGCACGTCGTGCACGAATAAGGGTATATCAAATCTGACAATCGATTCAGTTTATTTATCGTTACCCTTTCTTATAAAACGTGTAATGTAAAACCGGAAAAAAAAGGTTCAAAATAGATATTTTGAAATTGCATTTTCGATTATATTTTGGCCGCTTTATAGCATAACGTGCGTGTAAGCAGGAGGTAACTATTATATGGTATAATAATATTGTGTATACCCTTAACGTATGGGTCGGTATTATATTATAATATTAATATATGATACGGTCGATCAACAATATAATATTGTATCATATTATTACTGCCGGGATGGAAATGACATGGTGCTCGGGGGGTGGTCGCCGGGAGACTTCGATATTGTCTAAAGTGCACAATATTCGCGAGCGGCGAAAATACCTGTACATTATGTACACAATGTACCTACCTTTATGTATAATAATATTGTGATAGTGTGATACGTAGGTGGTACGCGTCAGTCGCGCTGTGTTCGGACGTGTATACCATACGGTGGACGAGAAGGACCGCGTGCGTGTATATGGCTCTCGGCGAGCATTGAAAACTCGAAAATGATATTTTGTTGGGACTCGGGACAAATTGTTATTACGCTATGGCACACAGAACTGCGCGTCTCGCACCTGTGACATATATTATTATTATTTTTACTACAGTGAGCCCCCTGTGCAGTATATACATATATATATATATATATAGTAAGGTATGTGTATAGAAAAATGCTCGTCGTATAAACGTCGTGTCGAGAGATCGGACCACCCCGGTGGTCGTATGTGCGGGGGGGGGGAGAAGGAGGTGATGGGAAAAACGACAATAATTCCAAGAGCCCCCTACACGGCGGGGGTGACCGGGGGAGCGATTTTTCGCGAACGCGTCCGCGATGTGGTGCGTCGCGAGTCATAAATCGTATCGCGTTACAATAATATATAACATGTGGAAACGGAAATCGAATATATATATATATATATATATATCATATTGTTTAGCCGCAGAAGAAAAACCGTATATATACATTAGGCATTTATACCTATAATGGGCATTACGCACACTTATATATATATATACATATTATACAATGAGGTCGTGTTATTTATGGTAGGCATCACAATAAAACGGTAGCTGTCGAGTTTTGCGGTGCGTTTCGTCGAGCTCGCGGGGCTTTTGTCCGCCGAAATGGTTTTGTAAAAACAATCGCGGTGGGCACGCGGCGCGACGACGGCGGCGGGGGCGAACGGACGATATTCGTGTGCGTTTAATAAAGTATATTATTATAGTATTATTATGGTCGTAGGTATCTGTATATATATATATATATATACACGTATAGGCCTATATATTATTATATCATATATATATATATATATATATTTATACAACGACAGCAGAGACGAGTCTCGTCCGGCGACCGGCCGAGCGTCAATGAATGGCGGCGCGTATAATAATATATAATATAATATACGGACCTATATACGTCATGCTAACCAGCGACGACGACGACGATAATGAAAACACCGGAATGGCGCGAGAGCTAAATGAAAAAAAGTCGTATATATATATATATACCGCCTTTTCATTATTTATAATATTATATTATTCGGCCACCCGGACTACGCTGAATGAACCGTACTCGTATACAGCTGCAATTAACCGTATTACACACCACAGATAGTCGACGCACGTTTATGTGTGTGTGTGGGTACGACAACGTGGCGCATCAATCAAAACGGCAGCCTCTGATGACGCCGACGCCGTTGCGGGCTGTCATCGTTTGTTTCATTGAAAAAGAGAAACAGACGGACGGACGGACGGACCGGGGCGCGACGTTTTAAATATAGGAAAATTAAAAAAGAATTGAATACGATTATTAAATCGTATTTCTCTTTTATACAGTTCCTGTGCGTACCAGCTAATGCCGATTTAAACGGTTCCTTCCGTTCCGCTTTCGGGTTGTTTACCTCCGACCGGCGTTCAATCGGGACCAGAGATTCGTGTGAAAACGCTAATGAAACACCACCGCCACGACGACAGTGCGCGGAGGAGTTGGGCTATGCGAGTGTACTTAGCTGCTGTATAATGACGGCCGCGTCGTGCCCGGCGACGACGATGAGAAATCGTCTCGAGCAAGCCGTCGGTTGGCGTGAGTGACGGCGAAATTGTCGGGCGAAATGACGGTCTGTATCTGTGGATTGACCCCGTCCGCAATATGGCGTGGGATATCGCCATGATACATACCCTTTAACGGTTAAAGACGATATTTTTTTGATTCGTTCATAAAAATCTATCAACAGAAATTTAACAAGAAATACGTCATTTTTATAGCAACTATTTATTTAGAAACAAGCATTTTCTACTAATTGTAGTGCTTTGACAATAAATTATGTTCGCAGATTTCGAATAGCAGCTAAACGTTGTTTTACCTATTTTTTCTGCGTTTGGTTCTACGATTTATCGTCACGTCGTGACGGTCACGGGTTTCAATTGTTTCGAATAAGTGCTTTAAAATGTACAGCCAGAGATGTATGGGCGTATATGGGCTTTAACTAACGTATGTGCAAGTGTGTAAAGAATATCAGTTGGTTTTAAGGATTCCAAGTCGACAGACTGAAATGAATAGATACGTACTCACTATTTTACTCATATAACACCAAACCTATAGTAACACTGCTGCGTCACGTAGCCTACGCGTTATTGATATTCAAATTTTGATAACTTATATAATATACTCATTGTTGAATAGTAGTTTTGATAAACCTTGAAGAGACTGTGGGAAAGGCGAATTAAGTAAAATATAACATAAGACACTGTACATACGTCTTCTCGTGAAAGACCGACCAAACGTATACTCACATTTAATCAGGGGCGCCAATTCAGTTTAAAAATAGGGCTGCCAAATTTGTCCACCATATCAGAACATAGTAAAAATATTGAAATTTATCAAACTTATAAGATAGGGCGCGCGACATTCTTTTTACATTATAGCCTATTTGTAGAAGTCTCACAACAGTCACAACCAGCCTACACACTTACTTTGAATCTTGATTATACTGTCATCATCTATAAATATAATTCATACATTTAACTTAAGCACCTCAATTTATAATGAATAATTATGGCTATTGTCATTCAAATCAAATTTTTGAATATACAAATAAAGCTGTAAGCAATATATTACAAAAAAAAATCAATATAAGCTATTAGCACGCAGTTATTTATATCGTTAAATTATTTGAAATTTGAAATTAAGAGTTTATAAATAATTAGCAAAATGAATAACGTAAAATTGATTTTTACAAATTTCTAATAATTTATATTTATATCACAATCTTAAGAAGTTAATAAGACAGATCAGTATATTTTTTAATTTTGATCCATTGATTATAATCTAACAACAATGTTAACTACAATAAAGATCAAAACAATATATTATTATTTATAAGATATTTTTCGAAAATTATTATAATAGTTTATTTATTACATTCTAGCTGTACCGGCGTAGTGTAAAATTAAGGCAGGTCAATATGTTATAGAAAAAAATATGGCCACCAATGTATACCCTGCGATACCCCAAATGGCGCTCCTGCATTTAATTATTTGTTATATTTTAAAACTAATTTAATATTTTCTGTTAATAATCGTCATAAATAAGGATTTTTTATAATGTTTACGTATTAAAAGTAATAAACGAAGTTCAGAGAAACCCTCTTCCGGCCAGCACCCACCTCAAAACCACCATCGTCATTATTATTATAGTCATTACTAAAACCTCCACGATATCATTCAATAATATAATATATATTTACAGGCACATAGCCAGGATTTGTTTTAGGGAGGGGGTGTTTTAATTATATAAATATAAATCACTTGGGGGAAGATTTTTACACACTCTCCGTTGTAATAATCAATCTTCATAATAATAATATCAAATATGAAATCAAACGTAATATCACATTAATTAAATATATTTTTTGCATAAAATCGACTGTCGGGTGGTGGAGGGTTGAGTATAACATCCAAAACTCTCCCTTCATAAATTGTATTATAGGTAACGTATACGTATTATATGTTTATTCATGTAATATGTGTTCCATCAAAAAAAACAATTGTCTACCAATCAATTATTTATAGTATATTATACAAATACAAAATATAACAGCCATCACATTAAGTAATATTAAACATAATTACGTTTCGGAGTGAGCTCGTTTCCTACGTAGTATAGTAATATAACATATTTCGAACGAATTTCGATTTCAAAGTAATGATATAATTTTGCTACAATGTGTGTTCGTACTATTTCAAATCGTCGTGTAGATCGCACATTGCACGAAAACCCGTGCTTATTATGAAGTTTTTTTTTTTTTTTTTTAATATCCGTAAGACGCGTATGCCAGACAAGTAAATACATTGATATTGACATCAAGTCAAACTGAACGACGACCAGGAGCGAGACGACGCAGTCGAACTAGAGATAATGACAGGGAGAGGAAGGCTGTGCGAGTGTGTGTGTGTGTGTGTGACTTAACATGTAACAATGAATTGTTATTAATAATGAAAAAACATATTTTATAAACGAGCGGCAAGCCGTTTAAAACGCACGCAATCGACTGGGGTGGGTTAATATACTACAGCGTAAAATAATAATAATATTATAATATACATATGTACATAATACACATGCATGCATTATTATTATTGTATTCCCCAGCAAAAGTTCTGCAATCGCGCGTGATGGTGTCGCCGTTTCGGCATACTACACCGCGACAAAGGGGTTTAAAGTCCCACGCCCGATTTGTTTTCATTAAACGCGCGGCATCGCGTACGCAGTCGCTCGGTCCGCTCGCGTTTGTCGGAATAGTGATGAGGGGGTGAAGGAGATCAGTGTGGCGACGCCGATACGCCCATTTGCGAGGCTGCCCGCGGAGTGCGCGCGTTGTCAAGCCACCCCGTTTTGTTTTTATATTAAAATATTCACACGCACACACACGAAGAGATCGCAGTAATGTAGTAATGTGTGTGTGTAATCATCAAACTATTACTTTACACCACTCGCCCTGTGGTCGGTACATTATACGCAGTTTTGTTTCAATAACGATTTTCTCCGTCGTATATATATATATATATATTATAATATTATATTGTGTGCATAACACTACCCGCCGAAGGGGATACGCGTGTTATATCTCAATATATATATATTATTATTGACTGAGGGAACACGCCTATTCGCACCACTGTTGCGTTTAGTATATATATATATATATATATATATATATATATATTATAAGCGCTATAAAAGTCGTTTAAATCCGCGAAACTGACGGCGAAACGATTCCGTCGGATAAACCACCCTTGTACGCACATATTGTACGTCTATGCGTATACATATACACGAGGTACACGGTTAAGTCGTTTGACTCTCTCTCATTTCTCACTCCCTCGCTGCTCCGGATCCGGCGCGCGCTGTGTGTTAATAATATTATTATATCCGAAATCACGATATACATAATCCCACTATTGCGTCTCTGTTTAAATCATCAAGCGAACGTACGACGGCGCCGCGTGCGGTATTTAACGGCTAATCGAGTTTATACCGTGTTGTACGCAAAGTCAGTTTAGGGCCTAACCCGACGCGATACGTCGCGACGGAATAATGAATCGGTTCCGAATGATTTGTACGATATGCTTGCGAATAATAATTATGTTGTCTAGATGAAGTTGTCATTTTCATAAACACATTGGCATCGATTAGTTATAGCTACGTATTATTTTTGATCCAGCGGGAACATTAATTTTAGCTGATAGGCGCCCGAAATCAACAGAATTATAATAATTTTTAATCATATAAAACGTCATTATGGTTGTAATTCTGCCACTTTTAATACGCGGGTGAAATAATCAGCGCCCTCGTGGAATCGTGTTGTGCAAAGTGTAAGCCGGGAAATGGGTCAATAATTAGGGAAAAAACTAAGACTATACTTACATATTTTAAGGTTAAACACTAATTAATTGTCTTGAAAATTATTTATATTTTTTGTTACATTTTAACATAACAACATTTTTGAAAAAAAAATATTTTTACTATTTTATCATTATAATTTAAGTTTTATTTTTTTTGTAATAATAGAATGATTCAAATTATACACGTCACATATTATACAGAATGCACACATGGATGATTTGACTAAGACCTATATTCATATTCATAAGTATTATACAGAGTGATTTATTTTTAAAGTAAACACATTCATTTTTGGGTTCAAATTACCAATCAGAATACTTCGTTTATGAAAACTGCAATGCATAAAAATACAATTTCAAACTATTAGTTAATTAGATAGTTAGACCATAATAGTAACAGTATGTTAAAGATTTTCGTAGAAATTTAAAGATCCATTGAGCAAAGTGGAGTAGCACAACTAGGGATACATCGCAAAATATTGGTTCACTTTTTCGGTCATCTAAATTTTAAACAGGTACTTATAAGTCATAACTTAACTAGTATTACATCTACCTATTTGTTCAAAATTCCATTTTTACATTTTTCAATTCTCGAAAATATATTTTGCTTAGGAATGTTAATTCAAAAATGTTAAGACTCGAGAAGATTAGTGGTTACTTTTAAACAAAATGCCCTCTATAAATATATATAAATCGGTTGTAGAGAAATCTTCCGCATGTATAACTTACATAATATGTAGCATTATGAGTGCGTGTGCACATATATATATATATATATATATATATTATTGCATCGCCGTATGTACAAGATATAAATCCCCTCTCGAGAGAACAACTCGTATGATATTTGCATGATAATGGCGGACTCACTACGGCTTGAGTATTGTTAATGATGTATAATAATGTGCGCGTCTTCCCGGCTATATTTTTCGCAACGTTTTAAAACGCACTGCGATATCCCGTGTATACAATATATATATTTTTTATATGCATTTATATTACATCATATAGAGGATCGCGTTCCGGTCACGATAGGTCTTTTGACCCGACACACACATGCGCGAACCAAAATTCCGAAATAAAAATAAAAAAGAAATAAAACTTCAGTCACATCCGAACGGGTCGGAAACCGAGTGCGAGCCGCGCGTTTCCGGGCGTCCGATATTCGGACGCTTTGTTGCGTATGCTTAAACATAATATAATATAAATATATCACAAGCGTTTGCGTGTATATGTGTGTGCGCATACAACTTTGGCCGCAGGAGCAATAAAATCCCATACGATGACTATACGACGTGTGTGGATACTGGATGGTGTACGTATATATATATACACGCCGATACGTCGACAGTCGAGTTGATTTGCTTCCGGCCGCGCGTTCTTGTCCATTGTCCGTCGTTCGAAACTGTAGCACCCCGACAACCCCCCATCCATAGGAACACTATCCGTTGTTGTCGAATTAACGTTGTAGTATTTTTACAATCAGAGAATACGTCTATTTTTTTTCTGCACTTCCCTCAGCAACATAATCTCGAACAAAAAGCTTCCGCAGAACGCTGAAAAAAAAAACAACTCCCGATCGATATATTCTATATAAATATATACTGTATTGCTGTTATATTATTATTTGCGATGCACACTTTGATCGGGTAAAGTTCGGTTTCGATGAAGGTTCGGCTTGATCCCGTCAACGTCGTCGAAGACTATAATAATATTATACTACAGCATAATATATTATACAAGGTGGTCCATTTAAGTGCCGACACCCGTTATTTTGAAAATTATAACTTTTTTCAACGTACACTCAAGTCATTGAAAATCAACATTTTTGAAAAAAAATTATATTTTTATAATTTTTTATTGCAATTATTTATTAAATTTCTTTCCTTTTTTGAATGGCCACATTTCATAAGTAATACTTATTACGTACGTATAAGAGTATTTGAATACATAACGATTTCAAACCGGCAGTAGTTAATTAGTTATAATAATATTTCGAGTTTAGTTAAGCGAAGTAGTACAGGGTACGTACCGCGAAAATATAGAAATATTATTCTGCTCATCTACTCTTTGATAAGAGTATATTACTAGATAGTAATTTTGAATTCGATGCTTTTGTATTGAAATAGATACTTTAAAAAATTGCTGTTCCAAAAAATAAAATTTTAATTTTTTCATTCAAAAAAGTAAGAAACTAAATAATTTTTTTTAAATGTTGTTTTTCAGTAATTTAAATGTATGTAAAATGAATATAAAAAAAAAAAGTTAAAGCTTTTATAATGAGTTTAAACACTTAAATGGATCACCCTATAACTATAGTAGGTACGGTTGTTCAAATTTTAGACGTTTCGATCGGTACCTTTTTTAAATTAAGCTGAAGCCGTAGCTATTGAAACTCGAATGTTATTAATGTTTCTTCGCGAGTATCATATTAAATGTTTATGTTCATACTCTAAAGGCGATTATAAACACGTTTCCCATTATGTGGATAAGATATATATTCATAACTTATTACTATTATATACTAACGCAGTACCGCTTTATATCTACCTACTTAAAATAAACTTTTAAAATTTAATAACGTTAGATGTTTATGGTAATGTATATGGATTTATCATAACATAGCGTCCTACAAAAAAAAAAAAAAAACAATAATAAATTAATAAACGATAGTAACTTTGTTATACATTTTATGCGAGAGTAATTCAATTATTTAATATTTATAAATTTATAATTTAATATTTTGGTAAATCTTATAATACGGTTATGCAAGTATTCATTATTATTTAATTAATGAAACCTATTAATGCATGATTTTAAAAAATACAATAAATTATTAGATAATTTTATGTTGATATTAAATAAAAAATAAAAATATAGCTAAAGTTAAACAAATCGTAGTATTTTATCGATTTGCTAACATATTTCTATTTATATCTACGATTTTGGATAATTTTCAATGTAATTTAGGAATCCCGTATTTTATTTGAAAATAAAATAATACATTATGTTGGTCCTATTGATTAAGAAAAGAATATCGTTATTATTGTTTATCGTAAAAAATATTTTAAGCTGTGTTCTAAGAAAATTAATTTTACTTTAGTTAACTAACAACTCACAAGTATACTATTATATGGATTTAAAGGTTTCTTAAGGCGTTTTTAATTACTCTGGATAACTCTAGGCTAATGAAAACACTTCCCTTTTCACTAAATTATAATATTTTGCTTAAAGAGCCTCTTTTAATTTTATCAGTAAACTCTTTGAAAAGTGCCCAAGTAATATTTAAAAAGGTTTGAGCAGCTAAAATAAAATACAATTATTAATTATTATATATTATAAACGGTATTGTCGGTATTTTTTTGTGTTTTTTAACATTATATAGATAATATCATAATCATAGGTATATGGTTGTATAATAATCGCCGAGTTTTACGATAACTATATGTTTAAGTATTGGAAATTGTTAATCGGTTAATGGTTATAATAATCTTAAAGAATATTATAATTTATAACGTACGAGTATATCTACCAGATATTTGTTCTATAAGACAATTTGTTTACACTACAGCCATTCCTATAATTCATAAACCTGCAGTGTATAGGATATACACTAAAACCTCTCTTACAGACATACACACCTAATTCCTAAACAGTATAAAAAGAAAAATATATGCAGTCAAAAATTATGATTGTATTACTTGGCGCTTATAGTATGAAAATAAACTGCTTTCGACAATAACATAAATAAATATTAAATATAATAAATCAATAGTTATAGACTTGATATTTATATCAGTTGTGTATATTGAGGTGGGGAAAGGTCAAATTTGTTGAAAACTGCGATTTTAGGTATTCATAATGCCCCAAAACAATAAAAGGCTTGGTGAACAGACAACCACATCCAGGGGGGATGTAAGGAGATATAAGGAGTATATTATACATCTCTACGTTACTGGTAGAGATTTCGAAATACACGAAAAACATATCTATGTTAAAATGTTAAAATTACAAGATATATTATATATTATAAAAAAGAGAGAGAGAGAGAGAGAGAGAGAGAGAGAGAGAGAGAGAGACAAGTGATAGTAATATATCTTGGTCAGAAATAAGATTTAGGAAACTAAAACAATAGCCTTTAATAACCGATCTTTATATGAAACTTACTGTAAGTTTCGTAGTTTCGTTTACCGGTTTATGGTTTATTTTTTTTGTTCTAAATTCAAATATAATTTGAAAAATAATACACTACAAAGTTTAAGACCTTTTAAACTAGTTTTATGAATTGATCATTAATTCCGTGATTCCATTATTAGTCATGGAATCAAAATTGAAAATATATTATACAAATAAATTTTTATTTATTTTTGTTTAAATCCAAAAAAGCTATCCTATAAAATCTTAGTGTAGGAAGAACTTACGCTATAGGAGCTATATTGGCTTAAGTCAATGGGCATCCTCTTTCTTCGCTTTAATCAGGTCAAATACTAAAAAAAAAATATGCTATATAAGAAAATGTACTTATCGTGCATCAGAATTCAAAATACAAATAATACAATGTTACAAATTGTATACTCTTGGATATAATTAAAAAAAATATATAAAAACAAATAAATAATAATTCTTAAAAATGTATCCTTCATTAGTAACTAGTAAATTTTAAGGGAAAATCCTTAAAAAAAAAAAGATGCATTATATTATGCAAAAGAAAATATATCAAGATAAAATTATTAATTATTTAAACGACAGGAGATATAGAAGGTGGCAGCAACTTACTTACACGTTATGTATCCAAAATAAAGCTCATCCCGGCTTCGAGATATAATACCAGTAGACATACGTAACAATATTATTAATTATGTCCTGGACATGCCACTCGGGTTAACTATACACTAGTCATCTGAATTGAAGGAGATTCGACAACGCAACAATATACGCAAGCGGGCGCAATTGCCGCTCTCACCGAAGTTTCCGCGCGATAATTAGTCATCATATTATCATCACGTTCGGCGTGTATCGTAACCATCAATCCTTCGCCCCTGAAGAGGCGATATCGAGATGAGTAGAACGCCGGGCGGCGTACACTGCAGTGTTTACAATAGGTATATTATTCGTTTGTATATTGTAATATCGTTCAATATCGTATTGTTATTTTTAGGATTCTCTCGACTTTTTTTTTCAAAAATTTCGCCGCGCCGCCCCGGAACAGGCTAATGTAAAATCGGTGTCTCGATGATGGGACGATAACAATGACGCCGTTGTTCCTCGGAGCGTTTCGCGCCCGGTCGAGACGGCCCACGCTCGTGTGGCGTGCGGTGCGCGGCGTTGCACGTTGGCGCGGTATATATAGGTACAAGCCGCACGCAAACCGGAACCGGAAGTGAGAAGGCAACCCATCAGCTATGTACTGTATACGTACACCACCACCATCATCACCACCTGACTAAAAAGTATTGTTATTATTATCATTATTATTGTTATTATAACGGTGGTGGCTGCAGCGGCGACGACGACAACTACGATGATGATGATGATGATGATGATGATGACGACGACGATAATCGCGGAGCTTCAGTAAAGTGGTGTGTATATAATACTACATTGACTCTAATGGATAACCCCTTCGTCGCCCACACAACACCTCACCGATAACAATATATATGTATATATAACGTACATACTGTGCGGCGGTGTTCGATGACTACCACGATATACACCTACCGGCGGCTGGCGGTCACGTGCCTCCCGAAAAAAAATAATAATAACAATAATGAAAAAAAAAACCTATCCCGCGTCCATTAACAACGAATCCGGAGTTTTTATAATGATATGTATATATTACATTTATGTATAAAAAAAAAAAAAAAAACAGTCGATTGACTTATTATATTATTCGAGCATGCGCAATTCAATTATAGAAACCGCGTATTTTTTTCTCGACCGTATAACAATTATTGTTATTCGAACAGTACGTCAATACATCGTCAGTACTGCTGCTACCATTGAATCCAAAAACATCACAATTTTAATAGGTTAAATACGCATACTTTTTTAAGGTAAATGTAACCAAAAACCGTACGTTTTATAATTAATTAAAATTGTACGCATTTATAAAATATTCAAGACATTTTATTTATTATAATAATGACAATACGAGTATAATTACATACGATTATATAAAAGCTATATTATTAGCCAATTTTATTAATTAAGGATTTAATTTCATCCTATTTGTAAACACGAGTTATTTTTTCATTTTGGATGTAAAGAATAACTAAATTCAAAAAAAAAATGTAGTGCTTCTACCAAACTTTTTGGAAGCTTGGTAAAAGTTTTTGACGTTTATAATACATCTAGTTAGGTTGATAGATAAACAGAAGTTTATTTAATGTTTGAAATACTAATAACGTTACATCATACAATACACTATCATCTGACTAACCCTGTTCGTAAAGGTAGTAAAATGTTGAAGAACACAAGAGTAGCGGAGTGCGAGTCCAACAATTTGATTATTATGATTTACCTATAAAGTATTAGTCACTACATCTGTAGTAAGTCTAATTAATAATGTTATTTAAAAAAATTTAGAGATGGCTGCTAGTCTACACTTCGTTATTTAAAACTCAACTCTACTGGCTATGCAAATAATAGGTACACACTCAAAGTTCTTGTATTCTATTTACCTAAGGAAATTAACTGAGTGCGACATAAACGATGGAACGCACAAATTGTACATATTATACACATACTTACTATTGTTTTATTATACTTTTTAAATATTTTAATTTGAAATACGTATTTTTATAAAATACGTATTTTATTTTAAAGTATATAATACGAAATATCTTTAAATGGTAATAAAGGTTTGTATATTTTCAAATCTATTTAGCAAAACAAAAATATTTTTTCACCTAAAATCATATCGTCACATATCGTCGACAACAAAATAATTGTATAGTTATAGGTACTACAATCAAGTACATGCACTAACTAGGATTTATATGATTAAGAAGCTAGTGGCGTTAGTAACACTTTACATTAAATTTAATTTATGACTAAAAAATGTATTTTTATTTTTTATTTTTATTATCATATACCTGCATATGAAAATAAATATTATTTTTTATTATTATTATAAATTAGGTCAATAACGGTAACAAATGTTTTTTGTGCATAATGTTCATCGTTAGTTTAGACTATAAACATGAATGATTATGAGAAATACTCTTAAACCCGCAAAAAATAATGTCAGCGTATAAAATAAAATACGATATGACACGAGAGCGTTGAAACTGTTGACCCAATTTTCTCCCTTACACGAAAGAAAATATAAAAACGTTAGGGTACAGACTTACGGTTTATCTTTTTAGAATTTAAATTAATTGTTAAACATAATTAAGAGGTTTTTCTTATTAAAACTAAAATTAAAAAAATAAACACTCAACAATGGATTTCTTTAATAAAAATTTACTTCCCTAAAGTTTCACTTTTATTCAACTGTTTCCTTCTCACAAGGGACCTAATTAAAAATGTCGGTGGGAACACTTAAAATTGTAACAACACAGCTAGTTTACCTACCTAAATTGTATTATTTTAATTTTTTAGTAAATTGTTAATATTGTTAGTTATTTGTATTTATTAGTTAGTTAATAACATATTCTGATAAAATACAATCTATACCCATTAAATGTACGAGTATAGTATACATTTTATATATGTGTACAAAATGTTCACTAACTAATCGATTCAATACAAAATATAATGTGAACACTATATGCTTTATTTTATATTATTTTTATCAAGCTCGATATTATTCCTCCCGCCTTACGTGCAACCTGCAATTTTTTGAACGATGAATTTATATTGATTGCATTGTTCTAATAAAATTTGCATCACGATAAACAAAAAAATAAAAATGTTTTATCGGTTACCATAAAAAAACTTTATGGTTTTTATTAAAATGTATACGTATAATTTGAAAATCATATCTCATATCTACAATAAATTCTATTATAGTACAATTTAGATTAGATATAGATTTCGTTAAAATATTTGATTTTAGTTATTCGTTACGGTAATACGGTTATCTAGTAGATAACCGTGGTTACAACAAGCAAAAACGCCTATAGGTATATCATTATATTTTAGCTGTGCGATTATTGCTAATAATAGTAATAATAATATTAGTTTTACATTTCCAAACGATATTAAAAACATTATTGGAAATAAAGCCGGCGATTCGAATAACCCCGTGTGGTGTAACGTTTGTGTGTATATAGGGTTGATTAGAGTGTGTAAACCCGCCTCTCCCTCTCCTACAACAAGAGAGACGTATATAATATTATAAGTATGTCGAGCCATTTACGCGCCCTAATATATGGATATATTATGATGGTGACTTACAATATTTATTATACTAGTATCATTGAATATCGTGTACCACGGAGTGCACTACACTGCGATTAAATCATTAATCGACACTGACAACTGCTGCACAAACACACCGGGGCGATCAAGTGCCTCAAACTTTTAAAGCTAAAAGTTCCTACTCCTAAAATACGTATCTCAATATGTACGTAAGGGTTGACTCGTGTATTCTAGCAGAAAATATCATACGAATTTCCGTTGAAGTGAATATTCATAATAAATTATAATTTGTATACGTACAGAAATAAAGTATTTTAAAAATATTAAACTACTCGCCCGTCAGCTATTTACAGTAGGTTTTCCTACTGTATTGGTATTCGAGCACAATATTATTATCGTTCTAAATTCAAAGACGAGTATAAAATACGCGTGTCTATGTGGATAAAGTTGCCAAGTATATCTTTGGACACTATATTATTCATTAAGTAGCCGCCACTGCTGCAGTACACGAAACATTATACTATCGCAGCTCTCTGACGACGCGACGACGTGCAGGAAAACGTCGACGACGACGATGATCAATATCAATCTACGAAATAGAGACGCCGCTTGGAAATTAATAACGACGTGAAATATATTAAAATACGTATACATATATATATATATATATATATATATATATACACGCGGAGAGACTGTGATTCGCGTTCCCAAGCTCACAACAACGGGACCGTCGTTCGGCGGCATTGTAATGGAACAATGCTCCTTGCCGTATGGGTGTGTGTGTGTGTGTGTGTTTGCAATAAAGTCCATGCACACGACTATTACGGAAGGATGCCGGTGGTTGGTCGCGGGTGGAGGGAGCAGGTCCTATGCCCGCGGGCCTAATAAAACGTGTAATGATCCTGTCGCCGACGGAGTCGTTTCAAAAGTCATATAATGCGCGCGTGCATACACTCTCCGCCCGCTTGTCGCGCCCCCCCCCCTCTTCCCACCACTGCTACCCGATGAAACGCCTCCGCCACGGCCCGGACGTGTGTTTGCATCGCGCTTCCGTTTCGCGCCGCCACACCATCATTCGTCGTTCCGAAACTGTGTCTCTCATCTCTTCGTTTCTTGGCAGCGGCTGCGTATACATACATTATCAGTGGCGGGCCGATGGGGTGGTAGCGGTGGGGGGATGACATCGCCCACTCTGAAACAATATCAGACTTTCAGTCGGCATAGTCAGCACTCTGTGAATCTGTCCGAAAATTCGGCACTAATAAATCGGGTTAGCGATTTCAAACCTAAATCTCTATCCCCGTGGTATATATTTTCTTTAAGAGCGTCCCTATACGACGTGCACTATTGTCTATTATAGATGATATAACGCATTCAATTATTACGCATTATCTTCTATTTTATATGGATATGATGACGTGATTTGTTGACGACAGTTAACAGTATAGTTAGTCGCTCTCGAGCCCTATTTTTACCTTCAACACGTTGACTTCCACACGGCCGTGATAGACGGCCGCAAGAATATGATTATAGATCGATAATTTTATGCCACGGACTACTGTAAACGTTTATTCCGATGAGTCTATACGTCGGCTGTACGGCGAGCGGCCAACGTGTTAACAACGGATTTGTTCCGATTCTGATTTTTGGAATTTACCGTACATTTTTAAGTAAATGGTGTTTTTGAAAATTCTACCCAAATAAAAATTTAACAAGTATCTTTTGAGTTGATAAAATGTATATATCTACTAAGAATAATAGTTCTCAAATATATTTTTATAGAAATATGAAATATTATACGTACCTATAGCGCACTTAATATGCATAGACAGTTTTTGCAGATTATAAAATACTGATAGATTATTAATATTAATTTCTATAAATTCCATTTATCAAATCTTCCAAACCTCATATCCTAAATAAAAGAAATAAAATTACTAAAAACGATAAATACTGTTCTTTTAAATTTCAATTCAATACATAACATTTAAAAAAAATTATCTGCTTAAGTAAGTTTTAGTAAGCCACTAATGATATATCGCTACAGGACACTTAAAATACCTTGAATTGTATAAAAAATCTAAATAATCGAAAATATGGTACTTAATAGTAGTTAAGTATACTTTAAAAGTTTAACATTTCTTGAATAAATTCATTATAAGGAATGATGGAGGTGAATCATCTGGTATATTATATGTTACAACGCACGTCTGTTTGATTATTTTTCGATTTTACAACTGAATACGAGACGACTCAGGCTAGTTAATTTTATTTTTACAACGTACACGCGCGTTTATTCAACTGTAAATTCGTGTATGTTATCGGACGATCATATTATAATAGGTGCCCATTCACAATATCATTCAGTATTACCAATATTATATAGCATTCGATTTATCGGGTTCGCATTCCAAACGATCACGCTTCGTTTCGCATTCGATATTTTTGGTTTTATTTTTATTTATTTATATGATAAATTACATGTTATATTACTGCATAGCTCGTAATAGGTAAGTCGTAGATAACTACGAATCGGTATAAACCATCAGTATAGTTGGGTACATATCATGTATGGTCAATATGTTGTGCATATAGTGAAATAGTGCATGGATAAATCAATTGTGTTTAGAGAACGTTTTGATGAAGAGCTGGAACATTTGAACAATAACGCGTAAAAACAATTAATAACCACATGACGTTTGACATTAATCGAATAAATCGTAATCAACCGTGCCGATTGTTTTTAAAAACAGTATGCGTACTATCGATGATATTGACCACATTTAACCCTTCGAAAACAAATTAGCTGGTCGTCTCGATTAACACAACATATTATACACACACACACACACACACACATCTCTAACAGCTGCCCTAAATCAAATGACTCATCGGTTAAACGGTTGTATCGCAGGTGGCTTTTAACAAATTATTATAGTCGACTAATACGTACACTGTTACATTATAATAGGTATACGTGTTAAGTTTAATCGCATGGTTTGTTTTTACATTGATTAAATCGTTCCCGACCGGCCATCACCGTACCCCATCACCTATAATGAAATAAAAGCATTTATAATATATAATAGACAATATGTCGTTATGTATATATATATATATATATATACATGTATATAATCGAAAACGTATTGGATGATTAATGACAGTGCAACTCAATCACCGGACAACATCAATTAACTATAAATACCATATGCAAAATTTTAATCCACACACGATTGTTTAGAATCCAGCAGAAATGTTTTTCACATTATATTATATTAAATAATAAAATAATCACCATTTGGATTTTTTTAAATAAATAATTAAAAATATATTGTACAAACTTTTAAGTCATTATAATATATATATATACATATTACAATACCTACGATTAGGTATATTATTCGCACTTTTCAATTATTTAGTAAATTTTAGAATATTATAAAGGAATAATAATTATTATTCGTATCATTATTAAAACATGAGATAATAATATTATACTCTTACAGTCTTATCGAGTACCAATTTCATATTATTTGAAAATATCAAATCGTAAATTAATGAAGTTTCATTAGTTTCACGAGATTAATAATTTTTATTAGTTGTGTAGAAATTCTCATTCATTCTTAGTAGAGTTGATACTAAAAGTTGATACATGTTTATTTCTCAAATATAATAAATATAAATAAATAAAAAATATAATATAATATAAATGATTTAGTATATTATTATTTAAATATATATATATAAACAAATAAAAATAAATTATAAAATATTATTACATTTTTCCAATAATATTATTTGGAATAGTTATGAATAGAACAAAATATATTCGAACCAAACACATTATTGAAGAACAATAATAAAAATGCATTATTGAAATATTAAATTGATGACACAAGACTAGCAACTGTACAATACAATAATAATACGACATGTGTCTACGCAGGGGCGTCGTCCGTTTGAGCGCAAATACCTTGTTTACCTTAAAATTACCATGAGTCATTTGAGCTCAATGTTTTCTGCAACTTGTTTGCGCACATTCTATAATTTGTTTACTGAAAAATCGGAACTCGTTTGCGCACACGGTTATATTAAATGTACACATTTTTAACCACACCTATAAATACATTCATAGACAGTCCAAAGTCTGTTAAGGGGTAAAGAAAATGTACGTAATAATTTACTTATTAATAAACAATCTATTAAAGTCTAAAACGTAACTACGCAAACCATGTGTATGGTTACGGCTCAACTGTCCCAAACAAATGGCAGTTTTGTGCCTAAACAAGTTGTCTTTTTGGTATTTGTGCGCAAACCTGTACCACCCCAATTTTTTAGCCTATTTTAGCACAGGTAGGCCATTTTTACCTTAAGTCATTTAAGCATAATTTGTATAAGCTATATGACAGTGATTTTTTACTGATTCGTGAAAGATGAGGATTGTTTTGTAAAAAAAATAATAACAAGTCAATCATATTCCTTACTCATTTTTATATGTAAGTATATTATCAACAATCAATTTTATTTTTAAATTGTTCAACAACATTAATATAATATATATAGTAATAAAAGCCACCTATTGTTTATTTAATTAATTTAATAATTCTATTTATCGATAGAATTTATCAATTATCAATTTAACATTTTTCCCCCTTGTTATTAAATATTAATCTTTGCACTTCCATCATTAACTTAATACATACTTATGTACAAAATAAGATGTGACGACAATCGAAAATATGTAATCTAAACGTACTTAATGAATTAGGTGCACACTGTACGTATGTACAAAAGGTATCTACGGTATAAAAAAAATTATGATTTATGACGAGCAATAAACGTAAATACTGGTGTTTAAATACTATTAATATGATATGATTCAGACATAATATTTTGATCGTGCTCATTTCCTGTAGAATTCATCTACCTGAAATAGCAAGCTCAAATTAGAGAGCGCTCGGGAATTGAGTTGCAATAAACCCATTTAAAAAAAAGATAATTTGAGCTACTAAAATTTCAAATTTATAATAGATAGATCCGGTGATTGAGATACAATTTTAAAGAAGCGTTGGAATATTAAAAGCTAGGAAACGAATTTTAATTCGATAGAGTTATATTTTTAACGAAATTAAAAAAAAAAAAAGAAAAGAGAATAAAAATCAATTTTAATAATATGTAAAATGTATATTGCATAAAAAAATGCATTATTTTACCTGCAATTCTATGTAGTAATATAGTCATATATTGTTTATTGTATTTTTAAGTAATTTAAAAAAGAATTATAATTATTAAGCTAATTTTATGTAGGTACTTAGTTTTATTTTGTATATTATATTATACAGGTATGTAGGTACTAAAATTAATAAATGTTTAAATTATTAAATTCGTATATATTTCTATGCTATACATTTATGGTCTAATCCCCGGTTTAAAAAAACTGTTCATATGTCTAACCATTTTATTTAAACACGTTCAAACGTCCAAATCTCCTACGTAGATACCTATACATTATATTATCTTGAATGCGTCTTTATAATATATAACAACAACCATCGGCTATATACTGTAAATCATCTGTATAATGATAAATCGCTTGCATTTTATGTTCTGATCAGTATTTTGTAAAATAGATAGAAATTGTATCGTTTTCACGAAACGAAACATTTTTCACACATCACGTAACATACGCCTTACGAAGAACTTTTCATAAAACCGACAAAGGACTTGTTCGGTAATTTGTTGAATTATCTTCACACTAAAACAATGACACGTGCCTATTGTCATGTACATTATTAATTTATACAACAGAAACTCATTTAAAATTTTACAAAATATTAATTTATATACTATTAAGTTCAATTTAGTCCATTTCGAGTTAACCATACTGAGCTATGATAAAAGTTTTGTTTTGTGAAATAGATGAAATTTCTATCAGGACGTCGAATTGATACGATGTAAATACATTATACAACACGCGTCGCGCTGTAAATAAAAAACTAATTACGGCGTGTGACGTGTACGGTACATCTGATCGTTAGCCGTATGGCCCCCTTGAAAACTGCCAAGAGGCGATCGTGGGCGAGCATTGAGAAGAAAAAAACGATTCCGGAACCTTGGGATCTCGTTGTATTTTTTTTTTTATCTTTCTCTTTCCGTATTGTACACACTCAGCTTCCGGTCCGCTCGTTTATTTACGTGTACGCCTACGTAACGCGTATATATATATATATATAATTTTATGTGAACGGGCGACCCCGTGAAAGGGAAAAACACCGGTTAATAACGAAGGTCTTACACACGAAACGAGGGTTTAATTCTATGATCAACGTCTACGTCGTCGTCGACCTCCTGAATTGAATCTCGCCGAGAACGCAATATATATAAACGCTACGGTGACGTTTACCTCACTTTGCCTTGCCTTTTACGTGTATACCTACGATAGTTAGATGACTTCCTATCTTTATCTTTATATATAATACGAGTTAAAGACTCTGTTTCTGCAGAGTGGACGTGGAGAACAAGCGCACCTATATATACTGACAAGGGTCGCCGGAGGGCCGTCTTCTGACGTCGTTGTCTCGATCTACGGTCTCCCACTCTCTCTCTCCCTCTCTTTTACTTTTCCCTCTCTATCCTTCTCAATGTTTCCTCTACGCGATCCGTGACTTCAGAGGCTCAGATCCCGAAGACGTGCTTTTCGGGAAGTGGTGAAGCGCGGAGGACAAGAGGACGTTTGACTATTTATCACGTAGAGACTGCTGTGGCAGAGTAGTATTACGATGGTGAGGGGTGTGGAGGTGATCGAGTAGAGAGGTGGTAGAGAGAAGTGAACAGAGTGAGAGGAAATGTGCCCCGCGAGCTCCGAGGTACCTAGTACTATAATACTACTGTATATATGTATAATATATGTTTATAATTTATCTCCTGGTGCCCGATTGGCGGATACGGTGACGCCGGAAACGCCCCCTACCCAAACGAAAGCTCTAATGATGGCGGCAATAAGGCTTCTACCCCCCGCCACGACCTTTTCACAGTGCACTATACATGCTACACGCGCGCACACACACACACACACACACACACACACACACACGTATAAATACAAGAGAAAAGTTCGATAAAAGCTCCTTGTCCAATTCCTCGCGGATTACTGCCAACAATATATATATATAGGTTAGGTTATATGTACGAGCGCCGCCACATATATAAACTACAGCTTACACCCGACATTTTGCGAAAGAGCTGTATACAGCGTGCTCATCACGCGTCACGGAGGACGAAGAAACACTAAATAGGTTTTTTTTTCTTCTTCCGCGTCCGTCCTATAAACGAACAACAGCTTTCCGGCAATATATACTCGTATTTACATATACCCAATATAGACTTATCATATATTATATATAATGTGCACATACATTTTAAATTAAAGCGTTTGTATATAGTAAAACTACTTTATCGTATTCACACCGAAATCGTAAACAATAATATATACTCTGACGAACTGTATACTGATACTATATAATAATATTATGTATAAATAATATTTGACCCTTGTATAATAAAAAAAAAGCTTATCGTTTTTTAGGAAAACTATTATTTCTACACACCTGATAAATCTACTGCAACGTATAAAAGCGCTTCGAAAGTATTTAAAAAATGTTTAGTGTACCGATATTTCCCTCTACAATTTGGTTTTGTTCCTTTTTTTTTACAAGTATAATATAATATTCTATAGCTTTCGCAACAAACTCAATATAAAGTAGGTAGGTATAATGTTAAACATTTATTACAAACACGGCGCACATAAATTTAGAAGCTAAATAACTGAAATTACCAACAATAATATATACCTATAAAAAAACTTACAGTGAGGTTTAGAACAATAAGCTTTTGGCACAGACTTTAAATATTTTTTTTCGTGTTACATCAGGTTTGAAATTATAACTTAATCTTTTCAGACAACAGAAAATATTATGAAAAAAACATAAACAAATAAAAAACATTAAAAAAAAAAAACAACTTGATTACAATTGCCTTGTAATTTCATATTTTTTCTATAAATAACAATACAGTTGTTATAATCTATTATGCATTTAAGTTATACAGACAACAAAAATAATTTGTATAAGAATTTAAATATGTATCTAAGAAATGTACATCAGTTCCAATTTAATGTTTTAATAGACACTTATTTCCACAATCTCAATGTAATAGTACACATTTCTGCTAAATGCAATACTATTTACTGTAGGTACATCTTTTTAGGCATTTCAAATCAAATTATTAAGTGTTATGTAATTAATATTATTAAATTGTACAAAATCGCTTAGATATTGTCATTCTATAAGTCATAATTTTGTTGTAAAATTATAATATGTTATAATTACTATTAATTTTTGCAATAATATATATTTGTAATTTATTTTTAGGCGAATTCATTGATTATTAGACGTGTTGTTTTGTTTGTAGCGAATATTAAAAACTCAATTCGCAAGTTAAAAGTGTTAGGTTATTTATTTTTATAATTAAACACAATAATTTGTTCGTTTGGTTACTCCATAATTGTACATAATAATATGTATACAGTAGATTCTTCTCGTCCCAATGACTCGCAAACGATAAAAATATACATTTGTATCCCGTAAAAATACGAATAGTTTTTCCTGCAGGACGCCCTATAGGCTATAACAACAACGTGCGTGCGTTTAGTGTGTGTACGATGAGATTACGTGGAATTAAGTCAATAAGTCAGCCGCCGCTTCACCAAACGTACCTATTATTAATATAATATACTACAGAAGACTATCATTCGATTTTTATGTTCCTCTTTGGAACGATGACGAGCAACAGGTTCCCCAGTCGTTTCCGCTCTTATATTATAACATACCCAGAAGAAGAACGGCATTACGCCCCACCATCACCCTATTTTTTTTATATATATTATAAAGTATTTAAATACAAAATACAATTTTTAAAAAAAAAGTGTCGGAAAAAACATTCATTCGCTAAACTCGAGGATTAATGCCCGATTATATACGTATAATATAAATTATATACAAACGTAATGGCCTACTCGAGCCGGAAAAATATATCAAACTTAGTGTACTTAAATGTACAATAATACCTATGGGATTTAAGGGTCGGTCCAACAGTGCAAGGGAGTCATTGTATACATAATAGGTATATTGTCCATATTTATGATGATGATGACGACGACGATGATGATAATAAAAATAATAATAACTACAATAACAACAATAATACCACGAAATATATATGACGTTATTATTTTCCATAAAATACTTCTATAGAGCACCCGTGGATTTATACGGTTCATCTCTTCAAGTGTTATAATATATAGTATATTTTATAATATATAATATATAATATATTATAATATTTAGATTTGACATGACGTAATTTTGTAGCCGAACAGTCCAACAATTTCATGCGGCAAACGAGTGATTTTCAAATCAGTTGTCTTTTGGTCTACGCTGAATGAGTATATTATTGAAGATAATCATAATATTTCTAATAAATATTGTTATGCAAAAGTATAACAAAACGTTTATCTAAAAAAATAAATAAATAAAAAAAAGCGTCTAGATAAATCACAAAAAAAAAAAAAGTAATACAACTACATGGAAGTTTTTCGGGAAATATATTATAATATAATTATTATTTAATCATAAGTTAGAACGTATGTGAAAAAAATATGGCAATCCAATTTAATTTATATGTAGACTTTTTCCGTCTATTTAAACACACCTTATTGGCGTATCTTATCTATTAATTAACAATTTTTTTTTTTTTTGAGATTATAACTTTCAAGAACGCCAAATGGGTAATAATAATTAGGCATTACGCAATTGTTTAATTTCGCATATGGTTATATCTTGAGTTATTAGTCCAAGTACTCGAAAATGTACTCGAACTAGAACGAAACGAAGTCGATAAGTTTTACACTGATAATAATTCATGAATAATTAGTCTGACATTCGGAATTATTATTGTTGATAAAATAGTTACGAATAAAACTCAAAATCGATACAGCGGTACAATTAACGTTATATATTACATTTTGGATGATAATACAAAATAGTGTACAAGTACAATAAACACCGGTGTTTATTATTTTCCTATTTATCGCAACAATATATACATAATAAAAAAAAAATACCTACGTCAAATGCACGACGTTTGATTTTGACAATTTTCCAATATATTATTATGTATATTATGCATAATTATTGACTACCGTGTCAATTTAGGATGAAATAATGCAAATAAATTGAGTGCAAAAGCACAAATAGCTAAAAAGAGCGACGACTACACTGTGTTACAATTTATAATTCGCTACACTTATAAGAATAGTGCACTCATTAATAATTCGACCCAAACTCATCACGAAATCTTATGAACTAACATGCAGTATTAATCAAAAACGTATATTTATTATTTTTAGTTTTTGCAACGGTACCTGTGATTTACTCACTTATTTGTAAAAAAAAAAAAATCGATTAGAAATTATGGTTTCCACGATGAGCGATGGTAGTTGAGGTATGATGTGCTCGTTGTCGTTCACACGTAGTATAGAATGCAATATATTATCATAATATGTTTTATAAAAATATATTATGCTCATAATTCCGTCATGTACATACTTTGTGGTGTGTAATGTGTTTATATATGTATATATATTATTTCCACGTATAGGCCTACGTGCACGTGTAATATATTACATTACAATATATTACATTATTTACGTATGTACATAATATGGGCATTATTATATGCGCGAACGTTAAAATCGTATTCGCCCCTAAACGATTTCCGCGAGCGGGCGCGCGCGCAAGAGAGAGTGCGAGAAATCCGTTTGAGAGTCGAAAACGTATAATACACGTGTATCGCCCATTGTCGGGACTCGAAGATTTGTCTCGTTGTAGACGTGGTCGATACATCATTGACGTGCGAAATTCCGAAATAAAAGCCGCATAAAGGCCCGCCGCGGGCAGCGGGCAACGGAAAGCGGTTTGGAGGGCTATTACAATAATGTGTACAACTGTACATACAAGTATAATAGTAATAATACCTATGGGTACCTAATACATCGTCGCCGTTGTTCGATTACAATGTCGATTATTCACGCGGACACAAAAAATACGACTTGACCACAACACATCCGTTTTGTTCGATTTATTCATATTATTATACATATATTATTATTGTCGATCAAAGGAGGAGGAAAAAATTGTTTAATCTTCCGGCCTTGCTGCGCATACACCGCCCAAAGCACCTGCGGTGGAATTTTCTGTCACTCCACCTCTCCTCATCCCCCGCAGGCAATGTGCGAATAATTCCTGAGTTTTTCTTCCACGTTCCATCTCTAAAAATAATGATAATAAATTTGATAAATATCCTACCTACTATTGTTAATGCTGAGGAATTTAAAAACATCTACTCTCGAAAATCAATTATTGTAGGTATGTTATTATTGGAAATAATGGCATTCATACATAAGCTATGACGTGTGTGTGTGTGTAAAACCTATTCTGAAAAAAAAAACTATTTGTGGTTTAACAAAAAATGCCGTGTGTAAAAGTTACCAAACTTTTAGTGTAAATTAATTCGTCCTTACGAATCATCATGGATTGTGTTATTTTTACTATAAAGTGTATTCAACTCAAAACGCGAGAACTATCTGTAATAGCCCTAATTCCCATAATGTACTGATATTACAATTGCATTATTATGTAATGCATACATACAATTATATGATATAATAATATTTTGATTTAGAGAATTATGTACAATTATATATAACAACTTAACAAACTTTATTATATTTATTTTTTTCACAAAAACCACTTGGCGATATCATATAATTTTGCCAAGTACATGCTTGTAAGTCCATCGCGACAATGTAATAGACAACAATAGTGAAGTTACTTTCAGAGTATGTTGTTGAAGTTTTATTACGTTCGTTGCGCGCCGTACCATCAAGAGCCATTCTAATTTCCATAAAAAAATCTCTCTCTTATGGAGTAGATATTATTATAAATTATACATACACAATATGGTGCTACTATAATATCATTGCGGTAGTGGGTACACTTGATTTTATCTCACGCAGTGGATTACAATTTCAACAGTCGCCAAATTTCGATGTTCAACTAACGACTTCGAGTACGTATTGTAGTATCACCTTTTATTTTTTTATTCCATATAGCCATATAAGCAGTAAAACAGAAATACATCTGAGAACAGTTCGAGTTATTTACTCCACTCGTGCGAATTTTTATAAATATACTTAATTATGTCATAATAACGCGGGTCTGATTTAGACGGAATTTGTTGTGAAAACGTCTGCTATTAATAATGTATCGCCCACAAACGATGACACAGTTAACAAGTACACGATAAGTTCCCATATTATGGTTTTCTATTCATCCTATTTATACCCAACATTTAAGCCACCGTAGACGTTGCGCGTGGCAGAATATAATACAGCGTGATTCACCTACCATGATGTTATTCCAATTTTTTTTTTTTTTTTTATTATTAATGCATTTATTTAAATTCAATATTTCAGCATACTAAAGGACCATATTTTTCATTATCTATTTAGATTTTTTATATGATTTTAAGAGTGTTCCGTGGCAATAAAATCTTTTTCTTCAAATGATTATCCGCCCATTTTGCTGTAATTTGTTAAGCAGATGATTTTCTTTAAAATGTTAATTAATGTATCTAAATCCGAACAATTAGTGTCTGGGTTGTTAAAATGTATATATATATTGGGTAAAATGGATAATGGTCCTTAAAAACAATAATTTTACAAAAATATAAAATAGAAGTAATGAGGATCTAGTGTTTATTATTATTGGAGAATGTTTGTAAATCATCGTTGAATAATACCTCAAAATGTTATAAAAATATTTTTTTTAGTATCATATAATTATAATATTAAGCGAGTACTGTATTACTGTACATAATTAATAGGTATTAACTATTACGAATTTTTTTCACAAACATATGACAATCGGATTTACGACGATTTTGGCATCGAAAGTAAGACTATATATACAATTTACAAATTTAAATTTATATTCATTAAACCATCCCGAGCGGAACTATAGGTTTTTACCGGAAAAGGTTAGAATTTTCCAACGTCGCGCGTTCTTGTTGTGCTATGTGGTCTGCAACAATCGGCCAGGTTTTTACGATGTGGTTTGCGACGTGCGATGCAGATTTCGGATGATAAATCTACCATTTTTGTACTATATATAATAAAACCGACGAGGACAACGATGACTATAATACGTTTATAAATAGGCGTATTTCTCATTCAATTATAATATGTATTATACGACCGGAAGAACTGAGCGCTTCTCTCCCCCGTCCACGACCGGTGCAACCACAACGGCGGTCGGACGCGTCTCGCACAACACGCGCGTGTCGCCGCTGATTTGGTTATCCGTGAAAAGTCCATTTCAGCGGCTTTTGTACGTGACGGCTTTTATCATCATGATTTATAGGTAGCGGCAACTGCAGGACTAAGGGACTACCTAAGTTACTTTCCAAAATTATTTAATTGTATTAAGTCTCGACCTCGTAATATATTATAGTTAGATATAGGGCGAATGTATTTTGTCACAAGCTAAATAAGGTTTTTTTGTACATTTTTAATTTAAAAATGCAATTTTATAGATTTTTTCATTATGAAGTAACAAGTTTAAAACGCTATATTTTAGTAAATTAAAAAAAGGATTTTTAAGGTTTCAGTATATGGGTATTTACATTATTTAAAGTAATAATTTGTGTTTTTAATTTCATATTCAGATTTAGAATATTTTTTCTTTTGAAAATAACTAGAATAAATATTTGAAATTGAATTAAAATACCTAGTTGTATAGAAGTAAATTTTTAAAGTGTATTAAATATCTTCTACCACTCCATTATTCCTGTTATCTAAACATAAAACTATTATAAAACGAAATACACTATTACATAGTTCAAGTTAATTATAGTTCAATATTAAATATTTTGTATCAAATTTTACATAAAAAATAATCTATTATTTCTGTACGTCTAGTTTATAGAAACCTTAAGTTGAAAATTAGTAAGAATTTTATTAATTGTAAAAAAAACAAATTTTACAATAATTTCAGTTTGAATAATACAAAATCAATTAAGGAGATAATTATTGTAAATATTTAAAAAATAATTTTTAAAAGATTAGACTACTTCAATAATTAAGTTAGCATAGTTCATAGTATAGTAAAAAAAAAAAAGCAAATTAAGCAAAGAATAATTATATTTAACCGTCTATAGATATATTTTATATGCAACAGCTAGGTATACAGCTGGTCGCTAAAAAAATTGATAAATTCAATGGTGCATTCAAATTTAAAATATCGTTTAATTCAAATCGCTATTTTGTATTTAAAGGACTATTAAATATTTAAGGGGTTATAAAACATTTATGGACTTTTGATAAATGCAGTATTAATTTATATATCAATCAAGATTTACAAGCTTTAGAAAAATTGTATGATCTAACGAGTATATTATAGATTAAAAACAAAATTTGTTAGGTTGTGTTAGGACGGATGAGCAAAACTACAAACATAAAAATAAATCGTGAAAACATTATAAACTTATAGGTGTGTACAAAATTAAATTATAATTATTATGATGAAACTAAAATAAATAAATAATTAAACAAAATATGGGCACTTGTACCCATTTTATACCATCAGTTGTTTGAAAAAAAAGTCAGCAAAAACATTACTGTTAATCATTTATTTTAATATTAATAAAATAAAAAACAATCATAAATTTTAACACCAATAGGTCAAAAAATATACTATTACAATAAATTATATTTAATTAGTATAATATAAGTCATTTTTACTGATGTTTTTTTTTTTATGCATTTTTTGCCGGGGATTTATATCCGGAGACTTTTTTATCAAAACTTTTTATCTAGCATTAATAATATAATCATTGTAGTTCTCAAGACAATTTACCCCAAAAGGTTAAAAGTATGTTTACATCGTCACTAAATGAATAATTATTGTAATATTTTTTATAATTCTAAATTAAGTAGGTATTATATTAAGGATAACACATCATGTGCTATTTTATTATGTTTACTTGCTCAATAATATCGATAAATTACGAGTAGATAGCTTTAAACATGACAACATAGACAACGATTGAAACCGTATGGACAATGCATCTGTGCAGCTGTGTGCATGTTTATAATAATGTTCGGTACTATTTGTTCGGTTTTCTATATAACGTACGTCATAGTGTAGAATTAACGGTGTTTTTGACTGTGATATCATTAAATGCATGCACGCTAAAAAAAAATCGAACGTTTTATAGATTTGTATGTGTTATAATGTAATTATATGCATATTGCATAAATTGATAAATGCATAACATGTTAAATTATTCGATCGTTTTCAAAAAAGAAAAACAAATACTCGACAAACATATTGCGCATTATAAATATTAAATTATATATTATAATGTTACGGCACTTTTATTATGATATAATGTTATACATATATATATACGTATAAATACGTGGCGTGTTTTATCGAATAACATTAGAGGTTCAAAATTGTTACTAAGATTTCAGTGAAATAGTCACAAACCCGTATATAGTTGACGTCGAGTAGAAAGCAGACGACGAGAATAGATTTTCAAAATATTTGAGCAAAATACATTTTTAATATTCGGTGCGTAATGTTTCACAAATATTTTGACTTTACGTCGGTTTAAATATTTGGAAAACAAATATTCTCAAAACAGATCAATAATATTAAATTTGTGACACAATGTTTTTGGTAAAATCGTCTTTAAAATTTAGATTTTGTGAACATTTTAATATTTTCAAATTGCTAAGATATTACACCCCAGATGGCTAGATATCACGACATTCGCTCGAACATATCATAGCAATTGACACTCTCGGCTATTATCATATTATTATTATTATTATTATTATTATTATTATTATTGAACAAAGTGTCCCACGCACCACACACTCGCACATATTATATACATCCGATAGTCGTCGTCTGCCGCTCGTTTCGCCCTCGACTGAACGCACTACTCGCGCGCACGCACGTCCCGAGCTCATTGTGTATACGTAAAATTACACATATTACACGTTACACAATACGAACAACGGCGACGTACCGTTTTCTCTCGCGCGTGTGTGTAAAAAGCAAATACGAGGCGTATTATTACACGGGAGAATCCGAATTAGCACGGTGCACACCCCCGTACAATGGACGAGGAGGATCGGAGGGGCAACCCCGTCGGCCGGGGCCGGTGCAGTTGTTTTGATGGGCAAATTGAGCGTACGCGAATTGGTTGCGCGGGGGTAGGTGCGCATGCTTGTATATATATATATATATATATATATATAAAGGTATATACGTACCTATAAAATAATAATAATAATATACAATATTCGGTCGGCGGAAGGACGATGAGCGTGATGTATAGTATATGTACATGGAAAGAATATAATATATTATTGTGTATAGAAAGGCTCTTCGTATTATTATTATTATTATTATTATTATTATATACGCATATAATACGTTATAGTACGTTATTGGGGTATAAATGGTATAATATATATTATATATAGCGAGAACCGCGTTTAACACACCACACCGAGGCGTCGATCCGACCAGAATAATCCATTCCCAATCGTCGTCGTGGTCGTCGTATACACATTATACACAACGCGTCAAATATTATTGTACGCACATGACAAATCCGTTTTGCCCATCGTACCGTAAAGTTGCGAGTTTATTATACTGTTCTCGCATATTGTATTCCGAACGAACGCAGGAAAAAAAAATCAAAAATAAATAATAAAATCAGGAAAAAATAAGGTTTTTTTCCTTGTAGATACATATTTTCTCTGGTGAGATTACGTGTATAACATTTCCACGGCACGTCGCACAACAGCTACCTATATATATCGCGTATTTTCAATGTCACGGCTATTACCCACATTATTATTGTGCGCAAGTATGGTCTGTACGTCGCATAAATCTTAAGAATTCGACAGACATCGCAATAGTCCCTCGGATTTTGTTCATCTACGAAAACGAATCGTCAATTCATGACCGCAGTCCGTGTAAAGGCCCGCACCAGGCCCTGCAGTGGTGACACGAATTCTGTTGGTATATCGTAAAAACGTACCTAATATCTTGTATTTAAGCTATGTAAGGCTATATTGGGTAAATGGCCATGCATGCTCAATCCCATTTTTTTCATTTAGTAATACATTTTTTCAAACTATCGTTCGATTTTAAATATACTATTATTACTTCAATGACATATTTTCAAATTCTTGAAATTATGTGTACATATTAATGTGTGTCCTGTTGTGATGGGCACAAACTTCTGTTTTTACAACAAGAACCCCTTCATTACAATTAATTATTTAGTGGATCATTTTTTCAAAAAAATTTAAAGTTCCAAATACTAATTCAAAATTAGAAATGAATAGTTGCTCGATTATTAAAATGTTTATACTAAGAATAATATTTCTCAAAAATTGTTTTACAAAATAATAAAATAGATTTAATATTGAATCTAATATTTATTAATTGATAATTTTTACAAATTATTAATATTGATAAACTTATATTAACAACTAAAATGTTTAAATAATAATTAGGTATTTTAAACCCATTATTATGGGCCTATTATTTTTAGTACACAAAATTAAATAACTTAAATACTAATCGTTCAAATTTTTATTTTTATATAAACAAATTTTCAAAAAATTATTCCTTTAAATAATTTAATGGGGGTTTCCATTGAAAAAAAACAGAAGTTTTTATTTCCCCAAGACACTTCTTAAATAGTATAAATTCCAAAAACCAAATTTTGAATAGCTGCATTATTAAAGAAAAAAAGGTTGAACATACTTGATGAATCATCATGTTACCACATGATGGAATACGTGATATTGTAAATATCTACTTATCGAAATAAGAATGTCCTGATACGATTATAAGTCTCTTAGCAATAAATACAGACAGTTATATTCAATAATAAAATATAATCCTAATAAATACATTGATAAAATACGCATTCATACGAAATAAATTAAATATAAAATAATAAAATCGGATATCGATAAAAAAAATAATTCATGTATGAAAAATTTGAATAAATAATAATACGCATATTAATGCTATTCATTATTGATAATAATATATTATAATAAATCCAGTCATAAAAACAACCTTTTGTTGGCTGCTTCATATTTTGTAGTTAATAATTTTTTAAATAAATACCGAGAGATCCATTAAACTCTTTATTACAAAAAATATTAATTTTTTTTTTATATAACTTTAATTCGTTAAGAACTACAATTTTCTATGTATAAATTATATTTTTACTATTTTTATCGTTATTATTTTTAATTACTTATTCCAAAGCAGAATATTTAATTACAAAGTATATACTTTTATGTATAAAAATTGAATTTTGGAAGAGTTGTTTATGATTATGAGTTATAAATAGTAAGTAGGTACTTAAAGTTAACATTAGTGGAGTAGGATAATACAGTTGTAGCCCATATCATGATGTTGATTATAGCTAAGAATTTAGCTACTAACTTATATAAACTTTAATTATTTACCTAAAGCTAATATTTATTAAATTACTTATGTATTACTTGTATTCTGAAGTTTGATTTTTATAGATACTCCCAATAATATTCTGCTCGCATTTTGAAAATAAAAATGTATGTTGTTATACAAAAAAATAATAACTTAAATGAATGATAACAATAACAACTGGTAACATTATTTTTAGGGTATTCAAAACGTCATTTATAATATTGTCATAACGGATAAATATTTAAAAAAATTAACGTAAAATTCGTTAACTGAAAAAAATCAACGTCCATACACCCCTGCCCCCACACCCACACGCTCTACACACATACCATATCCCAGACTTTCACATGATTTTTCAATTAATTTTCCATAATTTGCTATGTAATTTTTAGAATTTACAAACTTTTAGTTCTTGCAAATATATATTGTGCCGTAGAGTGTAATATATATTAGCTACGGATAATTAAATTTGTTATCGTTGGACTTTTACAACATTTTTAGTTTTGTATTCAACAAAATAATAATGAACTAATCACACTAACATTAATTATTTGAAAGTTTTAAAATATATATGTATTTTAAAATTTTTGAACACAAATTAATACTATTTAAATAATATAATATAATGTAATATTATATTTTTAACGAATATTTATATGAAATAGGTGTACCTTGTTCTTAACTTAAAAATTATGTAAGACATATTTTCAAAAACGTTTGTGTTATATAAAATAACGAGTGTCTTACGCTAAATATATCATTCCGTATACATAATATAATATAAATATATATATTATTTATTCTGACGCCGACCGCAGCTATCGATATATTATTATTTATTTTAGTCAACATAGAATATTATATCATCGAACTTATAGAATAGTCTAGGCGTCTAGCTGCTATTCCCTACTGCGAATTGTAATAGTTTGAAATTGAAATACACACTTCAATTAACTTCGTTATACCTATTTGTTTAGTCACATTATTTTTTTGATACCTGGTTAAATTATTTTTTTTCATTTTCAACGGAGTTTTAAGTAATGATAATTATTCAATATTTTTCATATATATAAAATGATGCAATAATAATGCAAGCAATAATATGACTTAATTTAGAGTAATTTAATATATTATGTTTATAATATAACAATACAGATAATTGAAAACAACTAATCAAACCTTATGCAACTTATTTAATATTATTAATAAGGTATATTATGTATAAATCATCCACCAAAAAAACAATATTTCTGTTTATTTTTCACATTGCAGTTATCTTAAAATACTTAAAAGCTGTGCAGATAGAAACAATCTTCATGATTATTATATACATCATGTAACGAACAAAACGTTTGATAGATTATTATGTATATTAGGGAAGTACGTACTAAACATAATAAATTATAGCTGACAGGCTGACGAAAGAATTTGGCAAAAACATTTTTTAGGTTGAGGTTAAATAATATTAGAGCAAAGTCGATGAAAAAAAACTATAAGGAAAGTATATATAAATATAATATAATATCATATTATTTTAAACGAACGCATACTTTTTTATTGGAGAATCATGGACAATACTACACGTCTATACATGTTTGTGTAAAGCTTTGCCGTAAAACACCGAACTCTGACAATGACATACTCATTTACTTCTATAAAATTTCAAAATTGTACATCATACGACACCGTACTAAAGACAAAAAAAATTTAATTCGTTATTCGATATTCTTTTGACTTTTATGAATCCAACAATGAAAAAATACTGCAGATCTTATCAACGATCATTGTACAAGTACCTACGAACAATAATTTCATTCGGCGAATTCGTTATCTAATTTTCTTTTAAGTGGACTAATATTATATATCTTTTTAGCTCCATTAGTTTTCGTTATCGGTATAAGGATTATTAAATTATTAATTATTGCAACTCTTTTAAGCTATATTGTACTTACGGTTACTCATGATTACTTAAAGTCGACTGGTATTCGTAAATAATGTACTTACATAGTTTTTTGAACCGATAAAATAAATTTACTTCAATCTGTACATGTGCTATGAGGAAATATAACATTATGATTAAGTACATTTTAAATTTATCCCCTCTATAGTATTTTATTTTCACGAAAAACCAAACATTATATATATATAGAGTAATAAACTTAAAAGTTGCCTTCAAATAACTCTTTTATATTGTGTGTATATAATATATATATATATGTGTGTGTGTGTGTGCGTGTGTGTGTGTATAGTCAGAAAGAGAATACACTTTATTACCTATAACACATGATTAACGGACCGGATGCGAACAAAATAATAATAATAATAACAATGCCTTATAACCTGCACACGTAGATATGAAACTGGTGTACAACAGGAATGCCTAGGATTTATCCCTTAAAGTAGGATCGTTTCCAACACCCTACGGTAGTATAATAACGTTTATGCCACATAATAAATTATCAAAATATCTTTAAAATATATATAGGTTAGGTACAATGGCACGAACGGAATATAATTTATAATATTATCCATACGATTTTTGTATTAACTTGGCTTGATGGCAAAAAAAAAAGAAAATAGTTTTTAAAATATTTTTTTTTATCGATGAATTAAAGAATACTAAAGTATCGATATTATTATTATATATTCATTCTGGATCAATGAACTTATATTGGCTGTTTTTCAATTTTTGCCAGTACTCATTATTCGCTAAACTTCATTATCAGTTGACGGTTCATTCTTAAAACCAATATTCCACAATTCGTGACTATTAATATAAATAATTACCCGTTAACGGTGCACTTACTAGTCTTACTATATTTTAGTTGAACATTTTATGAATTAAAATGCACACTATTAATAAAAAAAATAAAATTATGGTTAATTTAAAAACAGAACTTAAAGTTATTGTTATAATTATTTTATTATCTTTGAAATTAAAGCATCGCCGATCTATTTTTAGCACACAGAAATAATATCATACACCATAACTATTACTAAAACCATTGAGTATTTATTTGTTTATATAAGTACTCAATGCTTAAAAAGTAACAGAGCTACTTTATATAAATAAAACATTTATAGTGCGAGTGTTTATAAATTAAGAAGTTTTCAAAAATTAATCTTTTAAATATTCATTATATTACCTGGGCACTGAAATTTGTCACTATTATGTCCGCAATATTTATCTTATTTCATTACGTTATAAAAAATAATGTCTAATACACCGTTATATCGTACATTTACGATAACTCATTAATATATTTGTATTATTCTATACTTAAATAACATAATATCGTGTTATAACTGTTTTATAATTATACTATAATTGTACTTTTTCTTGGAGATTAAAAAACTTGAACGACTAGTGCTAATTAAATATAATATAATAACAATAAATAACTCAATATAACAATAATTACACTAAAGAAATTTGATTACGTTATAGTATTTGACATCAAATGGTTAAATACAATACAATATATATGTAGAAAGTTAAATCAACAGTTTTGTACGGTAAATAAAGGGAAATAAAACTACAGAAAAGCAAACAACAACATTACCAGGGTGTAATAATGATCAACGGTTGCTGAATGGCCATTTCGAGTGAATACCGTAAAACAAACTTTCTGAAATGTTCGAAAAACGTATTTAATTATTACGTACTATAATAGATATAAAATGAAGATTGATAATGGCTTCAGAAAACTGCAACAAACCTTGTTTGTAAAAATGACAAAATCACTATTGCCAATAAATTTAAAAAAACTGAAATAAAACGTTTAGATGATATTAGTAACAAAAACCTAAAATAAATAACACACGATCAACACAAAAATGTAGGAACAGAAATTTAATATGATGTTAAGTAAGTATGTAACTAATTAACTAACTGTGAAAATATAAATAAATGTTACTTACGATTAATATTAAAAATGCACGTTTCACGCGTACTGTCTCGTAATCGGGTATGTGTGCGAGGCACTCAAAACATAATATACATATAGGCGGTACTCCGGCACTAAAGTAAGGAGAAAAATAACTCTTTAAAACCAATGCATTCGTTCAGAATCTGCAGAAAGAAAAAATAATTCAATTCTTCAACTGTTAGAATATGACAGAATATTTCTTAGATGATATAAAAAAGATATAAATGACCATTGACCACGCACGCGGTCGTTGCGACAAATTGACATAAACATTTATAGTCTATTCGGGTTAGTACTTACTGTAGTAGGTATAGTAGGTTATCTAATGTGTAATAATACGCGTAAGAGTTATAATTAAATTTCATTCATTTACTACCCTATAAATTAGTAATTACCACATTAATTATTAAACCAAAGGCGACCGACTTTAATACACTTGTTATTGACCTTTAAGTTTTTAAAATAATAATCACCCCCCCCCCTTACCCCCTAAAAATATAAAGATCGTCATTGCTATACATGAACTTTTAATATGAGACAGTTAAAAAATTGTTTAGTACAGTCGTTTTGAATTTTTTAAATTAAATGCTTAAACTTCTAAGTGGTCAATCAAATGAATAATAGTGCATTAATACTACCAATATATATATATCACATCAGGAACTTATTTATTATTAAAATATTGGTATTTTGCATTTAATTTTATAAAAACATAAATGTTTTCTAAAAATATTTGAAGCCCTTTTCATCATCAAAAATCTCTCATACTTTTTCACATCTCATCTCACTATACTAATTTTTCAAAAAACACCCCTATCTAGAATTAATCCTTATGCAATAATAAATCATCCAGATTTGATATTTACTTAGACCTGTTAAATTTGATGACTAAGCATCACATAAAGTGTACTAACATTTTATTTTGTTCTACAATATATATAGGTACCATTAAATTGTCTATTGTCGCTATTATACAATATCAATTAACAGTAATTGCATTTTCGCCGTTTTATTTTTAATTTACCATACTTTATTACTAAAAATATTTTAGTTTTATATTTATAAATAATCGAAGTATATTTATCTATTACATTCGGTTTTCGCTCGTTTTGCTGAAATGAATAAATGTATTATTGTTATTATTATATATGTAAAACCGTCCGTTGTTAACACAACATAACATATTTTTTTCACTAACTACCGTCAACCCTCATGGGAAAATTTTGTTTTTTGCACACATTTAACCGCGTGTGTACTTTACTGCACACCCATTTGACAGGTAATAATATGTTATTATATAATATGCACATACCTACAGCAGACGCGGTGCTATAATAATAGTATAGGTGGTTAAGCCCGTTATACGATAGTATAATTTATAACATACGCCTCACAAACCACTGTACAGCAGTCGTCGGCGGCGGTGGCAATCGCTTGTACGTTTAATAATAATAATAATAATAATAATATATAAGTAATTTATTACGTCATTGATACGACGACGACTTACAATATGATATTATATTATAATGCTCGTCCGGAAACAAGTGCGCGCCCGGTCCCCATTGACTGTGTTCATCGGGCCGAACATCCACCCGACAGAGACGACGACGACGACGACGACTAGCACTTCTACCCCCACACGCAGTGGCGGCGGTATACAACCACGCACACACCTACGCCTATTAAGGTACAGGTATATATACATCTTTTGTGAAAACCCGCCGCGGGTCCACCTGTTTGACTCTGCGTTCATCTCATGTATGCGTGTGTGCGTGTGTGTGCGTGTGTGTGCGTGCGCGCGTAATGGATTTCATTCATTCATAAAATAAGAAGAGAAAAAAAAGACGAAACGAAATACTCAAACGACGGCTACCAAATTACGATTATTACCGCGCGCACTTGTTGATGACGTGGTCGTCGCGGCGGAGGTGACACGTAAAAAAATGTCTGAAGAAAGAACGAGAGAAACATAACCGAACACGTCGTATACATAATAATAATAATAATAATAATGTGTGCTCCTCCGTAATGCAACGGGGTGACGACTATTACGCTATCCGTCTTTCCGCGCGTGGGAATTCTCCGCGGCATTGTGTACACCGATGCAAATCGTTTCTACATACGTAATACACCTCCTCACACGCGAATACGCTCGTTTTTTACCCGAATTACGTATCGAATCGCACGCCGACGGGCTGAACGCTCGTCAATCGTTCGGCACCGATTCGAGACGGCCGTCCCCTGTCACCGCCGCCAACGCAGTGACGGGCCATCTAATATTCCCAGACGGGTTCGACTGCACACGGATCAATCGCCGTCTGCGTACACCACCCTCGCGCGAATGCGAATGAAAAGCAAAACGGATTAAAAAAAAGTGTAAAAAAACTGTCGCCTCGGGGTGAAGAAAACACCGGCCGCGACCGCGATTGTCGTCGTATTGCATTATCGTCATCGTAATCGTCGTCATCATTGTTATTATTATTTCGTTAATTATTACGTCTGCGAATGACAACAATCGCATACAAAATCCACCTCCCTCCCGAGAAGGAACTACGCACTCGACTTGGCTTTAACCCATTTCCCCGTAGAAATCTGCTCTCTCATGCCACGTCCCACTACCTATGCACTGCTGGTCTGTGCACGCCGTTCGTTATCGCGTTACACGGGCGCAGACGAAAAATAGAATTATTTAGGCACCGTTCACGTTATTTGTTTATTTTCGTAAAACATTTACCGAGTCGCACTGTTCTTTCGACCATTCGTGGGTAGAAAAATTAATATAACCATTGCGTTACAACAGGACATCCAAATTAAAACGATTTATATATATATATATATAACTTTATAATTAATAATATCTTCATAAAATTCTATGCCAGGTACTGTATAATGGTCCTGCAGCTTGCTAATGATTAAATACGTGTCATGCTGTATACTTTATTTTTTACTTTCACACTTGGTGGGGAGGATCACAGTAATATATATATATATACATGAGTATTAGTCCTACTTACAACAAATTATTTTTTATTGATAATGATTAATGATTATTTGACAATAAGGTCAAAGACCTTTTAATTATCAATTAAATATGCAATGTAATTAATTTACAATCATAATTTGTACTTCAACACTAATAAGTAACTTTTCAAAAAAACACTTAATAGAACAGTGTGGTTAAAAGTTAATTTTATCTCTGCATATATTTATTGCACATATTTTATATTTACCGGTCTCCTCAAAACTTTAAATATAGCTCAAGCCTCTAAATCACGAGCTGAAAAATATATTTTAAGTTTAGATTTACAGTACTATTCATGAAAACATTTAAATTAACTGTACTTCAAATGCTACCTAACGCAGAAAAAACTAGCCAATAACCCTTCAAGCATCATTTATTAAATTAATAATAATACAAATTGGTGAAATGTACTTTACACGTATAATAATATGTTATTAAAAACTATGAATATTTTCACAAAATAGTCAATAACATACCTATTTAATAGTAAATTTTATAACATAAGACTGTTGAAATAAATAACGATAATTGAATAAAGGTTTAACCATTATCAGTTACTACGTATTATTATACCCGGAATGTAAAGAATTAATTTATTACGGTACGATAAGTACGATAGTCGCTATCACTCATATCTCGTGTATAGGTATATTAATTTTCAAATATGAATATAATATGATAACATTACGACTCTAAATACGGTCGAATTATTATGAAATTAATATTCAATAGATTCGTTTTAAAATTAATCTCGAATAAGAATTTAATGAAAAAAAGGTCAAATAAAAAAGGAAGCATTTTAAATGCCTTGGGTGATTGCCAGAATACAAAATCGTTTTAAATTTGTGACACAGCGCTTAGACGGGGTTATATTTACGGCCGTTCAAATTTAAATTTTATGTTATTTTAGTCACTTAAAAGATTTATTCTACAGTAATAAAATAACGCGAAATATCATACTTATCGACTTCATAAGTTATTACGATAAATCCCATGGTATTCCTAATTTATAGTGTTTTATTAATTATATAATATTTTTCCCATTTTGTGGAAGAGGGGATGAAGTGAGTCGAATGTGTTCATACACAATATTACAGTTGTTAGCGTTTTCGAAATCTAATGCACGGCTGGTAAAATAATACCCATTATACGTACTATAAGGTTATTTGAAAGTGTATTTTTATCAGCCTAAGACGAGGTAACGTGAACAATATTTTGTTTGGCAACAAATTCGTATTTAGACGTCGTTATTTATGTTTCTGAAACCTATATATTGGCTCGTCGTCTCGTACTCCCGGCTTGGTCCCGACTGTTGCAGGTGTCCTGACTGTAAAACCGTTTAAGGAAGTATAATAAATAAAAGCGGTATAAATTATACAATCGATAATCGGTTT
This sequence comes from Rhopalosiphum maidis, assembly GCF_003676215.2. Lineage (NCBI taxonomy): Eukaryota > Metazoa > Arthropoda > Insecta > Hemiptera > Aphididae > Rhopalosiphum > Rhopalosiphum maidis. The sequence continues at coordinate 28,989,852 of NC_040877.1, read as the reverse complement.
GAAATGGAGTAACACGAGTCTGAAAAAAAAACGTCTATAAGTAAATGAGCGTTTCAGGGATGCAAGACAGTACCTACAAGTACAGATAAACGAAAAAACACATGTAATTTGGCAACTATTTTTTTAACCAGAATAAAAATATATTGATAATTACATAATCTGCGGCCGGTTTGTTAACACTATGTAAAATTACTAAAAATCAATAAATCATACATTTAATGATAATAAATATTACTATAATAAATAGAAATTAGGTAGGTAAGTATATTTTGTAGACTGTCGCAGGGCACTATTGTTTTCAATAATAATAAAATTAATTAAATAATTTTTATTCTAATTTAAAGTATATGAAAAAATATATATAATAAGTTATTGGTAGTACGTCATATTAATTCAATTATAAATCATCATTCTTATATTTATTTATTAAACCCTTAAATTGTTTGCGTATTTTTCTTTTCTTTTTTTTTAGTTTAAGTTTTTAGTTTTAGTTTTGGTTCTTTTAAAACGTTTAAGCTAAATAAGTCATAGTCAAAATTTGAATTTCTTTTAATTTTTCTACAAACGCTAACATATTTCGATAAGTTGAATAAAAGCTAGAGTTATAATAAAAAAGCTATTATTAAATATTTGCAAAAAGCATTAGATGATCGATAGCGAAAGCATAAAAAGGTATTTAATCACACTATCGAGTTCTCGTCCAGACAGTCAAAAAATAAAAATATTAATAATATATACTTGTAATTCATCATTAGAATTGTCCATGGCTGTGAACTCAATGTGAGTGATTATTTAGAATAACACAAGTATTTATTACACTTGCTCCATCTAAATTTTTTCTAATCCAATTGACAAATAAAGTAGCCAATTAAGTCAAAATATACTTTACATTCGAAAATAGTATTTTTAGAAACAATAAATAGTTTTTAATTATTACATGTTTGCAAACATATTGGGATAAAATTTACATTTAATTATAGCACTTAAAAACGTATAAATATGTATTTAAATATTGTCTACATAGTATTGTGAAAAATGTGCTAAAATTATTCAATGAATAACATATCCGACGAAAATCAACTGTTTTCTGAATACCTGAGTGTAAACAAATAGGTACTGAAAACAAATAACTTAATGATTTGGTAATATTTGTAAGAATATTGTCAAAAACAAACGATACCAATAAAGTAATCTGACCAAAATAATTAAATTTGAAAAATTTAAAATTCGGTAAATGACTTGATGGCTGATAAATATGAAATTTCGTTTTTATGAATTTTAAAACATTATTGTTGTATAAATAAAAACATTGTGAAACATCGCTTTAATACTGTGTCTTGATATTTTTATAATTTATAATAATATAACAGCTAATCACTTGTTTTTTAAAGGATAGTTGTACAGGTTAAATAAGTCGGATCTAGGGGAGTAGATACCTAATTAATAATATTAATTTTAAAGTCGGTTGAAAAAAAACACGTACCTAAACGAGAGGCGCTATTTGTTACTACTGCAGTGCACAATATAATAATATTATCTCTGGACCAATATGACGGCATGCAAAAGTCCTTGCGACGTGTGAAATTTACGCCGACACCAATGACCCACAAACCCCTAAAACGGTACGAGACGCCAACGTCGTCGTTGTGCTATTTTCAAACCATGAACTGTACACTGCAACGATATTTATTATTATTTATGATAATATTATAAATTGTATAATAATAATGCGTCTACTCATCCGTTCGTAGTGTCCACCACTCCGCACCCGATGCGCACGTGTTTGTACACGCGATCCCAAGACTTTTATTTTTAATGCCGAAAAAGATAATTTTGGCGTAATGGTTGGCCGGTGATTCACTTTCCTAATTTTCACCATAGGCTACCGCCAACCCGTCACAGGGCAATGGACGTTTTATTTGGTATCAAAAATTTCGTTTTTATTGAATGGTAAGAACAAAAAGTGAAAACGTGTTTAAGCTACGTTTACTTAATCTACGATTACAGCACGCCGTCGATATTAATTCACCTGGTTTGACATCAATGTAAATTAAGAAAAATTAATGTTAATAATAACTTTAAAAGTTCAATTATTTCTGAAAATCTGAACGTATGTAAATAGTCGATCAGTTTAAAAGTTATAAACTAAGATATTAGGACAAGTATAGACTATTGGGTCGAAAAGTTTTAAAGTTGAATTATTAGTTTACATAATTATTACAAACCATAAGGTTAAAGTGATAAATTTATAAAATATACACTCACTTGACTAGCAGTATGTGAACTTAAAATATTTAAAATGTACCTACTTGAAGTAAAATAAAATCATAAATGTGCCAATAAATAAAATATGTAATATTAAAAATCCATTACCAAATATTAAAGATAAAATCAATATTTTTGATATTTAAATTTACTTTTTTTCCTCAAGTGAAAACGTGATAATATACAGTGCCCGCAAAGGATTTACCCGTTGCAATATCTCTTGAAATAATGGAGATATCATAATTCTGGTTTTTTAATAAGATTCATAGGGACAAAAACTACAAATATTTCATGTTTTAATTTATTTTTATGTTTTGGTAAAAAAGTTAAAAATGTATTTTTTTATTTAATTATTTAAAAAAAATTGAAGACAGCCATTATGTAGAGTTTTTTTTTTTTTGAAAAAAAATAAGGCCAAAAATTGACTTTTTAACATTTTAATTTCATAAATTTCCTGATTTTTAATATTTTTTCTAGTTTCGAAAAAACTGCGGATTATTTAATACGATAGTGCTATAGTGATATTGTATCATGTGGCCTGCGTGCTCGTATGGCTGGCGAACGAGTTTCAGTGTAGCTCGCAATAAACGTCACATTTTATTTCTTCAACATTGTTAAATTTTTAAATAAAGTTAATAACTATTGTACAAAATATCAATATGTACATTTTTGTTATAACTAGTTTTATTAAATTATTATGATATAACAGTATGGCATAGTCCGAAATTTAAATACCTAATTTAATGTTTCGATATTATTATCTTGTCCCGTTTTTTGGCAAGACATAAACATAATAATAATTTCGCAGTTTTTTCGAAACTAGAAAAAATATTAAAAATCAGGAAATTAAAATGTTAAAACGTTGATATTTTCAAAAAAAAAAAACTCTACACAATGGCTGTCTTCAATTTTTTTTAAATAATTAAATAAAAAAATATATTTTTATGTTTTTCACCAAAACATAAAAATAAATTAAAACATGAAATATTTGTAGTTTTTGTCCCCATGAATCTTATTAAAAAACCAGAATTATGATATCTCCATTATTTCAGGATATATCACAATGGGTAAATCCTCGTGGGACACCCTGTAGAATTAATCAACGTGTACAATTTGTATTATCTGCTTGCTAAACAATAATATATATTTTATTTTTGGTACGAAATGATAATATAGTATAATGATAGTACTATATATAATATATGTATGTTTAAAATGATGGCAAGTTTTTCAATTTGTCTATTTTGTTAATTTAAAAAAATAGTAATAATATTTAGATTTAATAATTCATTAATTCAATTAATTTAAAAAAATATTTATGTTAACAAAATTATAATAGTAAAAATAAATATTTTACCATTGGATATACTGCTATTAAACTGATAAATTAACAAATTTACACCAATTAAGAGGTACAATTAATTGCTTAAAATGGTTGAGGTTTAAACATTTCATTCCTTATTACTCATTATTCATTATTTTGAAATTTTACTATATTGATTACAAGATATAATCACACGTGTTTATTATATTTTTTCCATTATATTATAAAATAAATTGTATTTAAAAATTATAATTCTGAATATTTTTTTCCAAATTTGAAGTCGTGAATTTATAAACAGAGGTCTTATACAATTAAGTCTAAATTACACAATTATATTATTATTAATATTTCAACAGATGATAATAATATATTAAAATAAAGAATAATGTATTATTAAGTTTAATAAGACAGTACCTAGACAATTTTCAGGGTAATTTTCAAATTCAAAAGGCTACCAAAATGTTCTTAGAACATAGTCTTACACTTGATCTCTACATTTGGCCTGACGTATGTGCACTGTTACACCGGGTATACATTTATTTATTTTTTATAATAAGCTTTTTTTTCTAAACGTCCGGATCTATACTTTTGCAAGTGGCCGCATGTGCGTGCAATTTTAATCGTCGACCCAGGGTCAAACAGATACTTCATAAATGAACGTCTAATGATAAGCCAAAAAAAAAATGACCATTTAGTTTTTTTTTAAACAATATTAATACATATTACGCCTGAGTATTGTTTGGGGGCCGAGTGGGAGGCGCGTTTCGTCAGATCTGAGCTTTATCTATTTCGAGCGAGACCTCATGACGGGGACCGAAAAAACGTATCGTCCGTTATAATTCAGTGGCGCGAAGGGACCGGCTCAAGCAACAAGACACTTATCAGGTAAATAACGAAATTTATATAAAACTTATATTTTTTCCCCATCCATAACACCTTATTATTAATTATTTTTCATTAAGTTTTTTTTTATTAATAACACTTTCAAATATTTTTTTTATTATATTTAATAATTTTATAACACATACAAATAGGTATAAATTTAAATGTTATCTTCTTGATAAAAGTTATTATTTTTATTAAATTTAGGTACATAATTAAGATTTTTTTTTTTTATTTAACTAATTTATTATAAGACAAAATCATTTTTTATAAATTGTAATAATTAATTAAGAATCATTATAATACTATAAAATTTAATTGAACACAAAGATAAAAGCTCAATAAAATATTTTTATAATTTTAAATTAATGAAGAACAAATTTTTAAATCTAGATAAAAATAATTACAACTTACAATTACACAGAATAGAAAAAAATTAATATATATTGGTAGTATATTCGGTAACCGTATCTATTAAAGACAGCTTATAGTTAAATCTCAGTTAGAATAAAATAAACGCTATAATAATATCAAGGAATAGAACTAATAATCAATACGAAAACATGGAAAAAACCCAATAGAAATAATAATTTAAAACAATGCAACGAAAAACGACGGTACAATACAATTTGATGATCGATTTTATGATCGGTTCAATCGAATTATATTTAAAGTTTTGTTTCTTGAATTCGTCTTATAACTATATACACACGCTGTGACAATTATTTCTTTTTTTTTTAATAATATTTTTCTTCCATTAACTATTCGCACGTAGCCTAGTTGGCGGACTCACAGTACAATACAATTCGGGTTTTCCCTTTTTCGGTCAGTGGGCTTTCGGTCCGTCCGATCGTGTGTCCGAAATAAGCGAAGTGCAAACGAACGTTGGTTGGCCCGGATTCCTCAGGCTTATTATAAGTCTTGGCCACCATCCATAGCCGGTATGGCGGCGGCAGATTAGTGGTTTGCGGGATGTCTATCTTTAAAGTCTACCAGTTTGCATGATATTAAAAATCGCGAAATGTTGAATAACGAAAAAAAATATTATCGTGTATAACAATAATGGTTTGATGATTTAAATAATTATTCGTTTTTAAGTTCAACATTAACTATAAATTCCAGTGGACAATTAACTAAATTGATTTAAAAATTTCCGGTAAGATAATCTGCCAAACACACGATTAGTAAATTAATGTAATTTACTAATAGAAAACACTATGAGCTTTATCCGAAAAACCTCATAACCATTAAAAACATTTTACCCGTGATCGTTTATCATCAATACGACTCGATTGATTTAGGAATATGAATTTGTCGGTGTATTTATAATACCTACCGTTATTATTAATTAATGATCTTGACCAAGCAAGTTTTAAATAAATTAATATAAAGTGCAAATATTAATAATACTGTAGAAAATATAAAATATGGTTTGAAAATTGTTCTCTAAATTCATGGTCAGACACCAATGATTTCGCTTTCGGGTTTTGTAAAAACATACTCGAGAACCCTAAAAAAAAACTTATTAGTCAGCGGTCCTTAGACAAAATAATATAAATGGGTCTCGGCTGAACACGGGGCTGTTGGCCTAACCTTTCTCAAGGAAAATACTTGACCCGGTGCCAATCCACAACGTCTATTTGTACACAAGTCTAAAAAACCATCATTTGGCTTCGAATTTACGCATGCGCCAGTCGATAGTCCGCTGAATAATTGCATAATCATAAAATATGTTCTAATTTTTTATAATCCTATTTATTTACTATTCCAGACAGTAAAATTTGTTACCATGTCGATATCATTAGATTTGCGTCCAACGCTAACCAATAAAATATTGATATATTATAATAAAAGGAGGTGTTTTTTTTTTTTTTATTATTATTATTATTCAATAATGTCAAAAGCGCCAACTATTACAATTCGAAATACTTTTATGAATATTACAATCTCGGGCAACAACTATAATATTATATAACTGTCAACAGCCAATTAGTATATTTTAATTTTCGAATAAAATCAAAAGTCGTTCATCAACACCCGAAGGTCTTGATGAGTTTTATACGGAAAATCGAATAACAACCAGAAAAATAATCATAATAATAATAGAGCGAAATACATCAAGGTCAAATGGCCAATAAACAGGCGTCACTTTTAAAGATGCGTGCAAATTACGGTATAATAATAGAGCAGGCTGGGGCGGTGTATGCCAAAAAAAGCCCACGGGAAACTGTCGTGTTCGTAGCCCCCAACGGTTTCCAGATGCCAATTCTGCACTTGAGTTTCGCTTCTCCCTCCAATCGCTCGCAATATTTATCATAACGAACACTAATTTATAAATACTATTCGACCAAAACAACAATACGTGCGTAGTTCGGGAAATGCCGATGGTATCGTTAGAATAGGATTCTTCAGTATACTTAGAACTTGCGTGGTCGACTGGTGTGTTATACTGTCTGACTCATTTACAACAGGTAACCGACTTAACATTTTAAACGAAATTATTTTTCATATGCCTAATTCAATATTGATATCTATCAATATCCAAACAAATTCGTATTGAGTTATAACAGTTTTCTTTTTAATCAGCATTGATATCAAATGCTTTAAAAATATACACAATTAACTATAATTTAATTGTTCACAGATTTACCAATGAAATAATAAATGCAATAATATTTATTAATTTTTTTTTTTTTTTTAATACGCTACAAGACACTTATGAATAATTTTAATGATTTTTAATTTACAATTGATTTTAAATTAAAATGTATGTGTTGTGCACACACACACGTGTGTGTGTGTGTTTGTGTGTTATGGTGACTACTGTTGTGACCAAACGAACCGTTTAAATGTTTTGCGATCAAATCAATACAATTTAGAGTGACGTCCTAGTATTTTTACCAGCGTCATTTATTCTCTTTAATTAATTCGTTTATGTTCATTTGTTAATCTATAAATTCGTTCAAAATCAAAACTCTGATCGCTTACTTCAAGTTTAGTAAAAATGTGTCTTTGATTTCACGCTAAACATTTGTTTAAATAATAGTGTGAACTCAAAACGTCAATAAAAACCAAAAACACAGTACAATTGTACAACACTCAAATTGAGTTCTTAAACAATGTGTTTTCTAAATGTCATCCAAAGAAGTACAAAGTGTTTCTACAATTGACCGTTCAAACCCTGCGTAATTCGTTTTCAACTCTAAATCGACTGCTCGCCATATACTCCCGTTTCGCTTTAATTGTGTGTCGGTCACACGATGGTTAACCCTCGTCACATCCTCCAGATTGAAGAGGGTCACAACACCTATATCTAAACGTAACGGCGTGTCTTTTTTTTCTATTTACAGGAAGTCTCTTGTTTTTAATTCATTACACCAAAGCCGTAGGTCAATCACAAAAACGCGAAAATGTTGAAACAGCACCTTGACATGATCGGCAGGAACGAACCCATCCAAAGAAAAGCCAAATTCTGGCAATCCTACGTCAGAGCATTAAAAGGTATGTATAGTTGGGTCGTCATACATTCTTTTTCGTTATTATTTTTAAGAATACTGTAAAAAATAAAGAAATAATATAACCTTTAACTTTCGAGAATCTGTTGGTTCGAGTATCATTCGACACGACGTTTTAATACGAATTATTTTTGTTGGTCGTTACAACCGATTGTAAAATTGCAAACAAGCGACGACAGACAGTAAAATTTATTATTATCGTCGTAGAAACTAGGATGACTCGACTTAAGTGATACCTAAATTGAGCACGTTGCAGTGTCCTCTTATTTTATCACAACGATTATGAATAAACCATTTTGTTGTAAAACCGTTTTCACGTTGTCACAACAACTCGTAGGCGTCTTTTAATTGGAACATTTTCTATTTTAAAATAGATTCTCAAGATCGTTAAAACACTTTAGCACGTCCATTCAAATAAAACTAGGTTAATAAATATTTTATGCCGTCTTATTCTTTTTAAATTTTTTTTATTAATAATATTAATTAAAATGTAATGCACTCAAACTATAACTGTATGGAGGTAAAACGATGAGCCAAATGTTTGTAACGGTACATTTAGTGATAATTAAATTTTTATCCGAAACAATTTTGATTATAACACACGAATCAAGTTACTGAAATCGAAATGATCAATAGAATCTATTTATATCTTGCAATATATTGTGAAGTAATGGTTATAACCACCCGCCTAGAAACTATTTTATAAACAACGCATTCCGAGACGAATTTAAATACTATACTTTTGATTTGAATAACGCTATTCCTTAGATGTACTTATGTTCAGCAACTAAACTTACATCAATTGATATCTATTACACATTCAAATGGTTTCAATAGTGTTTCGACAATCCAATAATAAAATGTGATGTAAATCGCGGGCCATTTGGATATAAACACGTGTTTTAATAAAATAATAATGTTTCAGATGCGACTATGTAAGTTCAACATAACGCATCTACTGCCATCGATTTAACCAATATAGTATCGATTCCGCCAGTATAGAAATAGTTTTAACACACCATGTAGATTCTATTACATTCCTTAACTTAATTAGGCCAAAATTTATGACGTATACTATAGTTAGAAAAATAATATTTAAATATCTTACAAAATAATAAATTAGATACTTACTGATCATCTAAGCATTAAATTCTAAGTATAATAATCAATTATTCAAATTATAAACTATAAATCATAATACAACATTTACATTTTTTTTAAATTATTTTTTCAACATTTTGAACAATTGCCAGTTTTAAGTAATGCACTCTGAAAAAATAATATGCTACATATTATTAAAAGTATGTATGTCAATTTAATAACGACAAATGAAATTATGATTTGTATTTATTGTTCGGGAAGTATAACTATTATATTTTCTGGTTCCGATAAACTTACAATTTCAAATTAACACATAATAAATAGCTAGATCGTTTTGAACTAACTGTTCTGGCGAAACACACGTACCTCTTTCAAAATGCTACTAGAATCGATAAAATGCTCTACTGTCAAGCAGATCTTTACCTAGTCTAGACTGTGACTTTCAAGATCACCAGTCGACCCCATACAAAAATATCAGACCTACCCACACCAAACGACCAGCCCGACTCGTTACCTACTCGACTTGAACATTTTATAACATTATTTAAGACGTTACCTTTTACCTATTTCATGGAAAGACAGACGTTTTCCCTCTCGAAATAAAAAAAACGTAATAATAATTTAGAAAATATCATATTTTGTGACAATTTTGCTGATGTCACCCATAAATATTATTGCCGAGTACTGACAATATCGTTTCTATTTTTACCGTCCGCAAACAGGCTCAGATGACATGAGGGCACCGGAAATCACACACTACCACACACCCGGCAGCAGGGGAGTGTTCAGGCCCATCTTGAGCGCCGACTACCCGACATGGCCCAGCTACAAGTCCATCTACGACGACCCCGTGCACCCGACCGACAGAATCAACACACCGGGATACCGTTACCTGCCAATCTCAAGAGACACGTACGGCATATCGCCCAGGAACATTTACCCGCACAACTACCACTCCGACCGCTACCCGACATACGGTACGTACTGATGACGACGTCGCCGACCACGCAAACCACCGCTATATAATATAATAATAATATAATATGTACCGCTATAATAATAATAATAATAATACTATATTTCTATACAGACGTTATTTATGATATATCATTATAAACTCTGTACACAACCAACCAATTTAATCAACAGCAATAATAATAATAGTAATAATAATCATAATCATAATAATAATAATAATAATTGTAATATAAGTACATTGATCACATATTTTTTTCCACAAACCGTTTCGGAAAAACATCGCAAATGCCCCGTGCCGTCATGTGACGCGCCAAAGCGAAAATTCTGATATATTATTATAATATTATGTTTATTTGTTTATTATTATTTTTATTACCGCGGAATTTCTATAATTGTATACCCCACCTTGACACGCGTCACTTTCGGCCATTTTTCACACACTCTTCGTCCGTTTTAAACCAACCGACCGACCGATCGATCGATCGATGTAATAACAACTGTAATATGAACGACCGAGATCGCCATTCAATAATGATAATATGAAATTCCGTACACGTTACGAATTCTATTTCAAACGTCCGTTGAGTGCTCGCCACCGAGACGATCATTATATTATATCATATATTATACATATTTATATGAAAAGGCAATCTTCTTGTTTTTTTTTTTTTTTTTTTTCATTAAAATTACGATAAATTTATACATTTATTATAATTATTAGATATCGCTTAGACAGACGTATAGGTGTTATCAGAAATAAATATTGTAGCGTATTGATAAACTATATATTATTTTATACTCCAAAAGTATAAATACTGTTACCGAATTCTGTTTTGTATTATGTATACAATATTGTTGTTGTTGTTGCCTTTATTATAATTTTTTGTTTATATGATTTAATTATTATTTTTTGAAATATAATTACTTACTATTTAAATATTTTGTTTCGCTATATTTTTGAAAACCCGTCACGCCTGGATTAAAAAACAAAAAAATCTGCATCGAGTACCAACCATGTACGTCAAATAAAACATCATTCAATGGTGTAAAAAAAAATCATACAGAAAATACACGACGATTATTGCGTATCAATATAATAATAATTAACAATTATTATTATTATGTTCATATATTATTGTTGTGTTGAAACAATGATTTTACTAAAGCTTCTTGTAGCCCGCTACCGCTTGGGTTCACCGAAAGTAATATAACGTGATCTAGCTTAATAATTGATTGAATGGTAATAATTTATTTTTGTCATCTAAACACGCAATCTAAACACACAGAAGCTTTCAAACCGTCTATATTAACTATGAGCCATTTTAAGCTTAATCGATGCGAGTGAGTAAATACATAATATAACAAAATCAATACCGCGATGGGACGGAAGCATAACGCAGAAACCGTCGGTAAGTATGCAAAATTTTATAATAGTATACATATGTACAACCAAATCACAAATTATTCACACTAGTGATGAATATTTTATAATACAGCGGCGTAGCTAGGATTTTGCTTTAGGATGACTCTAATAATTATTTATTTATAATCTAGAGGTAAGGAGAAGCTTAACAATCCCTCAAAAGTTAGATACCACGCTGATTCCGAGGTTACATTATATATAACATTTCAAAATTGTGCAGCATTCTTCGTATTCCACGTAAATTATTGCAATTTTAATATATAGTTAGTCTTACGTAATACTTTCATAGAACACTTGTACCATTTTTCCTGAAAATTTGGGGTAAGCTGCAGCCTTTGGTAACCTCCCGGTTACGCCACTGACTTAACATGATAATATCCTATACAGTTTCTGTCGATAACACGCAATGTTTTACGCTCTGCCGACGACCTATATGCCCGCCTAGTAACACAATATCATGAATAACCTACTTACGTGAGAATGAGTGATAAATGATGATAACGTGAGTTTATTGCCCATGTTCAGATCCCTATCACACTGAACCGTTCAAAGCGCTACAAGACTGGACGGATCATTTGGATCGCATGGCCGAACTCAACAAAATATTCCCCGGGGACCATCCGGCGTACTACGAACCAAAGAAACCCTTACCGCTACCGGAGAGACGAGCAACATCCCTACCGCCCATCAAAGGTTACAACTTCTCAGGTAACGTTATCCTAAACAGTCGCAGGCATACTGAGTATACGTATACAATTATTAAATACCTAATTATATTAACGATATCGTATCGTGTTTAAAAAAAAAATGTCAGACATGACTCGGAGCTGATATAAACCGTTACATCGGAAAATGTTTCTGAATCACGAACCGGTAAAAACCACGATTGTTGAATTTTCCTTGAACATTTTCGAAGATAAAAAAATGACGTATATTTTAGCTCTATAATAAATTCTAGCATTTTAAAATTAAAAAATTATAATCTCACGTCAATTGTTTGAGCCAAATACATAATATGATATTGTCCGTACGTAGATCATATAAGTTCACGTATAAAATAAGAGTTTCTATGTATAGGTATTACGCTTGTATAGTGTTGGAAAAAACATCAAAACAGCGGTTAAAAGACTTAATGAGATATTCATTGCAATAAGACACGCAGTTTATTAAACAGTCTTTAACGAATATTGTTCGTCTATTAAAAGTGTATAGTCAATTAGATATTAACGAGGAAACGCGTTTTGAACATAATGAGCGTTCTTGTATGAAAAAAAAAACATTGCTAATGTCTGTTAAAGATAAAAAAAACTATGTCGTTACGATTTACGACCGGTTCTGTATTCGTCGTTCGTTGTTCGAATAATCATAACCATGTGATTCATTGAACGTAAAACACTCATTATTTATTTCAAAAATTATTAACGTTTTAAAAAAAATATATTTTTTTTATCTATAGTTTTAAAACATTATAACTATTTTTGTAAAAAAATTATATTTTGACTATTTTTATCGTTTAAAACAGATTAGTGAGATTAGAGTAGTGGATCAACTATCAACGGTGTATTCACCCCTATTTTACACCATTCCGATCATGTAAACTATAAATGCTTATAACCAAACTACTCGTTCAACATTCGATTTTTATACGATTTTTTCTGAAAAACATATTCTTTTTCAATGTTTATTGTTTTTGAAATAATGAATGTTCTTGGATAAAATAATTACCTATATAATACATAACACCTAAAATTAAGCATAGTAATAATATTCGAGTCACATTTTGAGTCATACGACACAGTAGATCGATCGCTGAAAAAGACCAAAGCACAAACAAAATTGTAAAATTTAGCCCACAAAAAAAAAATTGTTTTAGTAATCCGTATAATGTTGTAACAACGTGTGGTTTTAATGTTTTTGTTGTTGTTGTTAATGTTTTTCCACCACAGGTTTACCTATTTACTCAACCGGTGGAGTCAAGAGACGGCCACTGTCCGAGATGTTCGAGCCGAGCGTATACACACCCAGATCTAGGTACGTCCGAGACCCATGGTGGTGGGAATACCCACACCTTAAACCATTTACGCCGAGTAGCTCATCGTACAGGCCACCCGCAAAATCGTATCTGAGGAACAGCTACTTGTCTCCGGTGAAGAGGACCTACTTGTGGGGACACCATCCCATCAGGCCGTTCAGTGAGTATCGAGTATATTATATATTTGTATAATATTGTTATTATTATTATTATTAATACTTAAAATTTAAAATTTATACCTATTAATATGCCACGGAACATGTACAGTACAATTTATTGAAATATTGGCAGTGAAACGACGTTTTTATAATAATTGTTGTTTTTTGTTTATTTTTCAGCTCCGAGCTACTACTATTAAAAACAAAAAAATTCTTAAAAAACTACAAACTCTATCCATGGGTTAGCATCATCATTTTCATCAACAAGCCGAGTTCGAATATGCAATGCCACGCAACTCATCATGAGAAGCTAAACAGTCGATAATGTAATAATTTATTTTTATATACATCACTTCGAAACATTTCAATCCATCAAATGCATTTTTTATTATTTATTAAATGTATTGACACATCTGCGCTTTAATAAACAGAATCCGGAAGTCTGTTTTTAGCGTTTTAATCATTACTCAATAATACATACAACACATATATTATCATTACAAATTCTTGTTAACATTGTACCATTATTGACTTGTTAATCGTCTCATACAATTTTTAAATAAACAATCTTACATTGATTCACAATTCAAACTATCAATCAAATCTTAATGTAACAGTACAATTATGGTTACAAAATATTATAAACATCCTGTGTTTATACATTCTCATTCAATCTATACTTAATTTATTGACTTAAATTTTGCAAAACCTATAACAATATTTTACGATTTTCTACTTCAACTGTGTAAAAAAAAAAATTATTTTCAAAATAAAATATTTTTAAATAAATGTTAAGTATAATATTAGAAGTCCAGAAACGATAGCATATACAAAATAAGAACAATTTTTTTTTAAATATACAACTCAAGAAATGAATACTTATATTTATAGCATACTAGTACCTAGGTCGGGTTAGACCACATGGTTGTAATATTATTATATTATTAATAAGTTATGCCAGGTTCTAAGGTTCTATGGTGAAAGAATTACCACGTACCTTACCTAATGGCGATATAGATTGGTATTGACACTAAGATTTTTCCATGGCTGGTGAAATCTGGAGTTTCAGATGATCTCTACAATGTCTTCATGAGTAATGAAAGTCTTGTTGTTTGAGTGGCAACTAAATTTGTTTTGTTCGTATTATGAATATTAATCATATTGACTACAGCGTTCAGCACCTAATTTTATATTCTCTTCTCAGACCCACGAGTCACGACGAGTTGTTGTAATTGAATAATTAAATTTATATTACTGCAGTTGAATTGGTTTCAAGTCTGCAGGATTAAGACCTCTAGTGTTAAATTTAAAGTCGATATCAATTTGGCTCTTTACGGAAGAAGGGTGCCGCCGGTGACTGTATCACTTTTATATATTTAATCCGGTCCTCGTTGGACTCAGTTGAAAGAATAGGTTGTTGTGATTGTCATATTTTGTAGCATAATAAACTCTAAAAGACCTAAGTTGCTAATGGGTCGAAAATAAAGAATAGGTTTTTGTAGTAAATTGTTATGTTTTAACAACTAAAATATTAGTCTTGAAAATTGGGTGGTACGGTGAAAGTGATGGGAATTTCAATAAACCACGAAGAGGCTATGAACTTGCAGAGTCCAATCTTTTGAACCACTAAGTACGTCCCACAAAAACAATTTTTACATACCTACTCCGTTTACAATATTTAAAAGCTGTAATAAAGTAACTTTTTTTTATGAGTACCGAGATAAAATATGTAGACTGTTTACTGTGTAAAATAGTTTACTTAAGTATTATACATTTTAATACAATAATAGGTATACTTTTTTTTTTTACATAATAATAATAATATAACAATGATGCCTATACAATTTATGTATACGGCTATACATATATTTATTTATATATTATACTATTATATACTTACACAACTTCAAGCATTTTCGTTTTTACATTTTATGTCGATTGACTGAGATAAGACAATATTCATGACAATGCAAATATTTTACATAGTTTAAAATGTGTTATATTAACAATTGTATATATAATAAAATAATTTAAATTATTCATGCGCGTGTGAATTTTAAAATGTATGACCCTGTGTAGGCTAAAATTATTGAAAGTAAATCTAAAAACAAAATATAATTACCAAACAACTTTAAATTTTATATTGGGTCAACTAACATATATAATGAAAATATTTATTGACGATGTAATAAAAAAAATTATTTTGCTAAAATGTACATTAATAATAAAAATGTCGTACTTACAAACCGTTTAATCAATTATAAAAATAATGAACCATATTCAAAAACCACTATTGAAAATCAAATTTTGTTCAAATTATAAGAGAGAAACAATTGTTAGATAATCTTGAACTAAGCTAAAAAATTGTATTTCACGCAGACTTGATATCGTCATAAGCTTGGATCATCGACCGAGTACCAAAATCAATCTTTTGAAATACGCATTTAATTACGCTATAGTATAGCGGCTATACTTTTGGTTTGCTGTTTTTAAATATAACTATAGTACATATATTATAATATTGCTTTATTTATAAACATTTTTTTTTTAGATGTCTACATATATTATAATTTTAAAAAATTAGCAGGTAAACTATAAACCTACATACATAGTTTTTTATTTCTATTGATTAAAAAATTGTCGTTTTATTATAATTAACGTTTGAAGATCATTTTATTTATAGTGTAATCATTTAATTTTTTAAAATAATTAAAGGGTACCACCTAGATCTGAATATACAGATGATTCAATAACAGTAAACTTTTTCGTTTGAAATTGACTTATTTTATTATATCGTAGCACGAAATATTTTTGGTTGCTTTGAACTACTTGTTGAGCAGGAACCAAAATTAACTCAACCTACAAATGAAATAGAATTTGTTAAGATTGGTTTGTTTGATAACTGAATAGAAAAATTATTTTTATGAGCATCGCTTACTGTTGTTAATGGCACATTACTCACGATTATGTTATTATATACGTACGCTATATCTTGAACACCTCAACCTATAAAAAACAAAAAATATCATTCAATTATTTCCTCAAAAAAATAATATTATGCTACATTATTACATGTAGAGTAAATGTATCAGTTATAACACCGCAATATTTAAAATTAATTATCCTCGGACTTTTTGGAATTTGAATTTGTACCATGAGTGTTATTGAAGTGTGTTTTTCAACACAATTTAACACCATTATTTTTTTAACAATATTTGATTTTTTAGACTTGGAAGACGTATTAGCTATAATTTTCCATATCTATAAAATACAACAAATTCTTAAAATCAATAAATTTTATTTTATTTAAAATATAAAAAAATTATTACTCTTTCCGCTCTTATTCTAATAATATAATCTACATCCATATTATTACTGCTATCCAATTCAACTGTAATTTGTATAGATTTTCCGGGTACAAAATCAATGTAAGGAATATAAAATGGCAATTTCATTAAGCCAGATTTACAGATAGACTTTTCTTTTATAAATTTTTTGGACTCCTAAAAATTAACACAATAAACATTTATACACATACCTTGCAAAAATACTCTTATAAATATATGATTATATTATGATAAATATTATTTGATTATATTATTTGATTGGGTTAATTTAAAAATAAATTGTTGTTTATCAGTCTGATAAAGTGAAATTTTCAAAGGTATAACTAACTAACACTGTAATATATAAAAAGTATTGATATTTTTACAAATAAGTATAAAATGTGTACTGTCTAAGTTCTAGGGTTCATTTTTCAGTCTAGTAAAAATATGTATACGTCTGTATAGGTTATGTATAGGTTAGGTATATGTTATATATGTTAAACTTAAAAATAATTAAATAATAATTACAAGATCATATTTCAAGATTATTTTAGATTATGATATAAAAATAAAATAAATATCAAAAAAAAAACAAATAATTTCTATGCGCCTGCATCACAAACAGAGTAATATTATTTCTTAAATAATTTTGTATTACAATGTATTGTGTATTCCACTTTGTTCACGACACCCTACATTTTCCTTAGAATTTCATTTTACAGTGACACTACAAGAAGTTTCAAATCCCTATTTTTTATAATTATTTTGGTTTATATTAAAATATATTTGAAAGAAAATATTCAAATACAATAGACACCGAGTATTAAATTTAGTATTCCGAATACATTTTTAAAGAACCCATGACAATAGTGATTTTTTATAGTTTTGTCAAACGTGTACATCAAATATGGTAGTATTTTTTGGTAAGTGATACAATCATATAAGTACCAATGAAAATCAGAGCTTGGAACTTTACGATTTTTTCGATTTTGATCCCAATTGGTATTAAAAAATTTAATTCGGTTTATTTGTTTCTCAATATTACAGAATAAATAGGTTCCTGTAATTGGCTAGCAAGATTTAATTGTTTTTTTTTATATATATAAAAATTAGTTATGAAAATAATCACAAACTTCATAAGTATCCAAAATGATAATAGTTGTATTATAATGAATTGAAAAAACATACAGGTAAGTTTACTATTTTAGTTTTAAAAACAACCCAAAGAATTGAAACAATAATTATTAATACTTACTTCACCATTTCAGTCATTTGCATACTGACTTTTTAGTGTCATTATAACTAAGATATGTATAAATTGATAGCTATTCGACTTTAAAGCATCATATTGCTCATATAACGTGAGTTCAACACACAAATATAATTCATAATCCAATCAGAAAAGCTGTTACGTCAACACTCAACTATCATATTATTATTGCCATTATTACTAATAACTAATAAATAATATTGTTATACTACAACTAATATTTTGTAATTTTTTATATAATATGCTTATTTTATTTTTACAAGAAACTATTATATATTATATAAATAATATGTTACAATCGATATTTCTACATGAATAAAAACAAATGTATATAATATCTATAAATATTAGTCCATATCACAATGTATTTTGATAAAAACTAAATAAAATTGGAACTGATAAAAAAACAAATTTCTAAAACAATCAAAGAGACGAAACCTTTTTTTTACAACTAAAAGCAATTAAATTCAAATGTTTCCCGGATCGACGTAAACCCGTTATCGAATTTCGATCCGGGGACACTGACGAATCGCCCCATTTAGGCTGTCTCATTTACATTTATGTTGCCTCAGCACATTCGCTACTCTGACCTATAATATAATAATGTCTAGTCAGCCTTATATTGCATCTTACAATTTATTTATACGTTACTGACACACACAAAAAAAAAAAAAATTTTGAAAATGTTCCTGGTATAAAAAAAGATAACACGTAATAGTTACAATACTCGTGTACTGTACACAATTAATTACGTTTTTAAACTGTAATTGTTATCATACATATTTTTTGTTTATATATAATTTAATTTCTTCAAAATTATAACTTTAAATAACTATAAAAAAAAAATTATGAACAGTAATAGTAATATCATTGTATCTATTTTTTGTTAATATTAATTGGAGTATGCTGCAATACCAATTAAATTTAAGAAGAACATTGTATTGCATTTTCAAGCTTAGAAATTAAAATAAATAAAACTTGTATATCCTTAACTAATAAAAAAATCTCAAATTTATAAATATAAATAAAATATTAATATTAATATTTTTAATACTGTTACAAGTATATATATATTTTGTCATAACGTTTACAAATATTACAAACTCTTTCTAGATTCTTTATTCTTACTTTATTTTATTTTATCTATATATTGTAAATTATCAATATTTAACACATGAATATTATATTTATTTATTTTATATTCACATGAAAATGCCCATTTAAAAAAATTTAATAACTATTGTAATATTTTTGACAAGTATATAATATTATTTTAGTATAATTAATGCTAATATAATAATTTTATTAATTCTAGCAAGGAGCTATAAAAAAATGTTATTTTACGGAAATCTTATTAACCAAAATAAAAGCTTTTACGAATAGAATAACATGATTATATTTTCTATTATCAAGTATAACTTAATTGGAATCCTGTATCGTTTTAAAGTTATTTTGACTATACAAAACAATTGATAACAAAATTTATAGATAATAACCAACAAATTTAGAAAATGTCATAAACAATGATAATACGAGAATAATTATTACGAAATTATGTGATTAAAATGTATTCAATGTAGAAGTGTCATCAATATTTTAACTTTAAATGTTTATAAACAAATTGCGACAATGCATTTTTGATTTTTTTTAATTACAATTTAACATTATATTAAAAAGCTTACCCATGTATCAACTAGATCCAATTTTCTAAGTGAAACCGTCCTTAAATTTGATATGTATATAGTTTGTTAAAAAAACAGGAATAATAAAATGGTATAAGAATCATTTCATTTATTCTCAAAAACATATTATATCCTAATAATACTAATTAATTTTAATATTGGTATAATTATGAGAAAAGCATACTTAAAATTATACTACCTATATCTATAGCTTTATTTTAATATTATTAGTATTACAATTCTTACCATATGGCTATGTAGTAAAACACAAATTCGATGCACACACGACGGAGAGAAACACAATAATGCTACACAATGTAAAATATAGTTATCACGTCATATCATTGTAAAATATTTTTACTTCTATTCAGTATTTTAAATAGCTATAAAGAACGTGTTTTTAACCAATTTAAAGGTAAACTATTGAAACATAATGATACAAAATTGCTATTGATTCACATTATTTAGAACCTAAGAATATAAAATATATTATTATTATATGAAGAACAAATAATTTTTTTAATTAAAATAATAATATTAAAACTTTGTTTTTTGTTTTAATATTCAATGTTGTTAAAATTTTATGTTCACTTGAAATGTTATTTTTATGTACATTGTGCTAACGATTTTTTTCTATATTTTTTAAATATTGTTAAATGAAACACTCATAAGTTATATATAATTTTTTTTCACAACAGTTACGGAATATTATTTGATGTATCATCTTCTACGATTTCTGTTAAAGTAGCTGTTGATGGTGTATTAGACGGTATTCAAGAAATGATTGGTTGATGGCGACCAAAGGCTATGTAACAAAAATATTAGAAAAAGATTGTTCGTTTTTTTATTAGCTGTCTGAATAGATATTATGTATATACAATTAATATGTTAGATATATTATTTTAAACTAAATAGTACCTAAAACAATTATGAATAACATTGGACAACATTTTCATTCGTTATATTATATACGTCTTACGCGAGTTACGACCAAAGATCTATCTCTGAATAGTAAACCACACTAATTGTACTATCTTGCGACCATCGTATCATAACTCCTTAATTACATTGTATAATAATAAAGCAATATAAGCTCACCATCTAGAACACACGCTTTTTATCGGTAAAACATCTCGCGGGACGTGCGTGCTTGTAGCTAGAAAATTATTATTATTTTAAATTATAAAAAGTATAGTGACGACGACTATGATAGTGTACTATATACAACAACCGTGGATAAATAAATAATTCGAATACTCAATCAGTACTCTGTGTACTACGGTATGAACTATGAACTCACGTCACGCGCAATAAAAAAATTGTACCTACACGAGTAACGACCGCAGATATGAAATGTGCCTGTGTTTTGACGCGAACATTTGACAGTCGACATTGTCAATAACAAAGTTTATGGAATTTCATCACGAGTCACGACATTGTAAAAGGAGTAAACATGCTTACTGATAAATTCTCCGGCTACAAAAAAATATTCGGCAAAAGATATACTCTAAAGTTCTAAATTGAGTACTATAATAATTATAATATCATATTTCAGCTAAAAACTAAAATGTATGTACTGGTGAAAAAACAACGGATTTATATACAATACGTACGATTAATATACGACTTTTGTATAATATAATATTACAAGATACCGACTTAAAAATATCATAAGTATTGCCAGTATTGGATAGGTACTTTGTAGTACAAATAATTCTAACATACCAATTCCATAAAAAAAAATAGGATCCCAACATGAATATCGAAGGGTATCAGTTGACACACATTTCATACAATGTAAGACTAGTATGTTATAATGCCTTATTATTACTTATTACTTACTTACTTCAAATGGCACGAGGTGGCGATATCGTAGTAAATAGGGTTTATTCGTATTAATAACGACGTGCATCGGAAGTGTTAACTGTACAGTTCATTGTACGAAACAAACACACTAAACTAGTAAGTGATTATTGGTTCAACCCGTGCCGAGGTGTTGTTTTACTTTTCAAAACGACAAAATTTGCGTCACCATGATTGCAGTGTTATCGAGATAGACGATAATTACCTTTTTAGGTAAACGTACGTAAATGCGTTATAGAGTTAGATATTGTGTATTTACTATTTAGAAACTTAGTGCTCACAGACCGAAAAACAGGAGGCGATTCTTCAGACGACGATAATAGGTATAAAGACAGTGAAAACAATATTAAAATTATGAAAATGGAGATTCAAATAACAGTTGAAATATTAGTATATTTTGGAATACAGTAAAAAGACTGTGGGTTTTGGCCTATGTTGATAGAACACTGCAATATCAGAGAGACACAGAGACAATTTGTATTATTTGAAAAATGATGCAAGTCCTATTTGGTATATGTAACTATGAAAGCAATAGAACTAAGGGCCTATTTCGTAGAGATAAACAGAAAACATCAATTTTACAGATCTGAGTCAGTTTGGAATCATCTAAGAAACTATTAATTACTGAATACCTATAGTAGATCGCTTACAACATCGGTGACTTTCAAGTAGATCGCTTATGACATATCGTTACAAAATTCTCAAATAATGTATGATCAATGTGGTAAATTCAAATGAGTACCTACGTGTTGAAAATTATACAACAAATTCAATTTTATTTCATCAATAATTATAAAACACGGTAGATTATTATAGTAATAATATACTGCGATATAAATGTATTTAAGAATATGTAATATATTTTATGATTAAATTTTGGATTTGCTTCAATATTAAAACAAACTAAATGTTTTATTATTGTAATTACTAATTTGTATTAGATGGCGCAACAACGATATTATAATATCGTGAAATATTTAATCAATTATAATCATAATTTTATGGCTAAGCGCAACTCTTGGACAAATAACGTACTAAACGTTCATCGTGATGAACCGGTAGAGCGCGTAATGAATATATTCTACAATATTCAACTAACAACTGGAGACGACGTTCGTGTGGATATACCCACGAGTTCACAAATTGTAATAAAATGTATGTTAAGTACCTTGCATAACTGAAAATAGCACATTACATAGTTTATAGTATACATAATTAATGCTTTAATGTGAACGTCTCATTCAACACTAAATTACGTCATTTTTTATTCTGAGTGGAACAAAAGAGCTATTGTTAGGCAAGTCGCAGTGATGTGTATGACATTATATCAATAAAATATTATATTTATAACTTCATCGTACTTTACTGCTAAATACGCTTATAGCGACGGCAGTCAATTTATTTTTAAGGGGTGCGTGGGCGGACTGTACCTGTGATGTGTACTGTTCAGTTGTGGATAAGACGTATCGTCGGGTAATATTATTATTAGAACTTAGAAATTTGGGGTTAATATTATCGATGTTCAGTTGGTTCACTTAAATTGTCGGTAGATAGATATAATAATTATGAAATGTCGTGTAACATCTTTCTTACAGTTCAGCTCCACTTCCCTCGCGTAATAATTGTATGTGAAAAGGGATCTAAAATAAAAAATATACAATGACAAATTATTATCGTATACCTCTTCAACTATCTTACAACATTTACATGTTATAGAATTAAATTAATCCAGGCAAATTTTTGAAATGCATTGATATTATATACTATTGTTATTGTCATCACTTTTATAAAAAAAAAAAAAAAAAACAATTTGTCCTGTTGTGAATATTATGATACCATAATATCATGCTTTAATAATTAGTTGTTTCTATTGATTTTATTTTTCATTATATTCAAGCAACTCGTTGATAACATTGATATTACAAGAAAATGTAGATGCATAGTTTATAGCACTAAATTTATTTTTCTTACTCAAAGGTTTATAATATAGTTTTGTTTTCCAACATCAGACAATTTGGCTATTGGCTAATAATGTGTCAAAAGTTCAAGAATATCTGTTGTATAGATGTTGTAAATGTCAGCAATTATATAACTATTTATAGGGGGACCCCATCAACAATACAGTGTTGTAGTGCGAATGAGTTACATTGTCTATCAATAAATATTCTATTGCTAAGAATGATTTTAGAGTCATTGATATAGTATTGATTTTACAATTATGTGTGCTTTTTTTTGAAAAATATATTATGTATGATAAATAGTTAAAAAAGTGCTTCAATTTTCACTTTGAAATTGGCTGATGATAGCGAATTGGATCTAATTTGTTCTTTAAAAAAAAGAAAAATTTCAAAATTCTCAATACTTTTCGAGGAAAACAGAAATTTTTACGCGAAACCAATACTAAATCAAACTTATATTATTTTTTTTTGTGTAACTCGAAAATGAATAACCGTAAATACTAAAATATTTCACCAAATATTTATATGAACATTTTATATACATTATACAATTTTGAAAATATTTCAACTCTTTTTGAGTGATTTATATACATTTAAAATGCGCAATTTTTATAATTAAGACTTGACGATTTGATACAAAGTTCCTCATTAGTAATTCACGCTAAAATCAATAAATCTAAAACAATGTATTAATACAATTTTTTTATAGACATTTTAAGATAATGAACGAAATTCTATATTTAAACTACGAATAAGGAGAATCATTAATCATTTTGTTATAATTCAAAAACATTTTTTGTGGGTACTAAAACTATCATGTCTATTATTATATTTTATACATTTAATTAAATTTTCAAATGCAATGTTTTGGGAAAATATTAAAATTCGACCTACTGTATAACTAATAGTAAAATAAATTGCTTTATCTAATAGCTATATAAGAAACATGACATTAAAATAAATATAGTTAGTGGCATAGGCTGATAGACCGAGTTCGCTCAAAATCATTTTTCATGTACAATATTTACATGATGTATCATTGAATTCAAATGTAATACACCCATCACAGTGACTTACCCGTTAACTGATGTACAGCAAATCGGTAGGTACCCACTTATTTTTAATTTGAGAAGAAAACCATCGTACCCTGTAAATAAATGAGCAGTACTTATCTATAAAAATTCCAGAAAAAAATATCTCTATTTCTAAGGCCGAAGCCATTGTATGCAATCTGCAGTAGTTTCTGACCACACATTTTTGTAAAACCAATAAATTTCGAGTTTCAATTATATGTTATCGGAATGACGTAATTTGTATATTCGTGTAACGATGATTAATAATTTTAAAATTTGTTTACTCGATTGAAATATTACAATATTGTTTCTATTGTTTTCATAATACGTTCACGTATAATAATAATAATACTATAAATAGTACGACAACAAGTGTTATGTCATTCTTTAAACTGATTAAAAAAATAATTATTATTTTGCTAATAAATATTTTTTTTTACTTTTGTAGTAAGTTGTTTATATCTAAACGTTCAATATGTTCTATAGAACTTACTAATTACCATAAATTGTACAAAATATTATTTCAACTTAATCAACATCTTTAAAAAAAAGAAATGATGACTATTAATTTGGAGTGAAAACACACAGTTTTTTTTACATTTGAGAACAAATTATTATCGAATCGTGTAGTTAATTTTATAAACTACGACACTACGACTTCACTGAATGTCTGTCGTACACTAAAGACTCGACTGTGGGCATTCGTTTACAAATATTAATAATAAATAATATTTATAATTTTACATGAATATACTATTGTGGATATTAAAAAAATATTAAAGTATAAATAAATATGGTAGTCCGAAACATGCAACATTTGAAAACAAACTGACTGCAGCGGCTGGGATTGTACTTGTTTAGGCGACGACCGATTTAATAATAATAAATAATAATATTATGTACGTTTCACGTTGCCGATAACGATGTGACATTATTAGTTTTGTGTAAACAATATTCCAAAAATATACAAACGTTTTGTAGAAAAAACAATTTTTTTTAAATTTCAAATTTATTTTTATGCACCATAAATTTCAATTTCAATCACACGTTTTGATTATTTTCATTAGGCTCAATCAAAATAGTATATGCATTCATATTATATTTTAAAAATGTATTTATTCTCCCGTCTTACCACTTATTCTGATAAATGATTTTTCGAACAATAAATAATTATTAAGTAAAAAAAATAAAACGAATAGAATACAGCCAGTGGTTTTTGAGATTTTAGGGTAGTTTTAATTTTAAACTATAATAATATTAATAATCAAAAAATACATTAATAAGAATAATATCATTAATGCCAATAACAATAAATCATACCGATGTACATGTTATAGAAAAACCTGATAAACGACGTTTTCTTCGGGCAGAAAACGAATACGCATCGTCGTACTCATGGCAGTATTGTAGTGAAATTGCCTATACTATACGCCGTTATACCCGTAAAAAAAAATGAACATTTTTTTTTAAATTTACTAATTCTTGCCGTGTTGAATATTATAGCAAATATTAAAATTTCTATGAAACAATGATAAAAAACAAAATGAAATGTTTCACACGAATTATAATTGTTCATAAAATATACACTTTTCAGATTTAAAATGCACAATACACCCGAATCGTTTTGCCCTACGTGTACATAATCGTTATTATAATTAACTAGGAGTTAATAGCCGTAAACTGCTCTCATTACCAAACTCATGAATGCCCATAAACGCAACTGTTGTTCTAAACGATTTAAAAACGAACGACGCGTACACATAATATTTAATAACACAGGTTTTCGTTTATTTGGTTTGTTGACGTTAGACTGTAATGGTCGCATGTTCTACAGTCGTCTCTCGACCTTTTAAATACCTGAAAAAGTGTAAACACAAGCCTATTAAAATATAACTGAGCCGCGGTATAACACAACTGGCGATAATACCGCAAACGCAACCGTTTATTATAACGTCGCTGATGATAAAATATTACACTCGCGGCAAAAAAGTGAATTTGCTCGTTAGAGATAAAACACAGTTTAAAACAGCAACAATGATGTATTATCAAATTTATCCCACGTCGACCGTATACGAGTATATATCTATGTTATATATCACACTTATGATCGGTCGACTTTGTAGTTACGACTTAACGAATAAGCCGAATATGTGTTCAATCAAATCGTTTCGCAGATCAATCACGGCAATCTGCAGATTACTTACTTAATGTACACAGTGTTAGTGCGGTGCGGTAAATAAGTAAACGACAGAAAATAAAATATGTAATCTATAATATATATTTCTTGATTTTTGATAAACATTTATCTACAATCCACTTGGTCCTGTTGCCCAAACTATATAAATATTAAATCGTACAGTATTATGTCTTAAGAATATATGTGACATATATATATTTATAAATATTATTATTTTATCAACTTAATCGTAATCTAGAATACATTTTAAGTTTAATCAGTAATAACTTTTACCCTAGATATTCGATAATTTATATCTAGAAATAACATGATAATTAACGCTAAACAATATTACCAACGCATTGCATCCGAATTACTGACAGGTAAAAAAATGACGATGTCAAGATATATTTATATATACAAACTCGGGATATTTTTCATAGACAAAATGTTAATACCATAGTATTGTATACCCGAACGTTATAATTTTCCTTCTTGCCGAATATTGTCTATCCGTACAAAACCCGAACAATGACGGTTTTGACGACCATATATTTCAAGTTGAACTCGAAAAATATGAGTAATTTGAGTGCAAAGCGTTGTATATTTAATACTACCCATGTAAACGGTTTGGATTAGACCAACAGTGATATTTTCTAAATAGTATAATATTGATCGAGTGAATAAAAATAAACAGTTACATTTAACATTAACTTAAACTAGTCGTAATATTAAGTTGAAAACAAATTATTGTACAGCTCAATTTTTTTAATAGTAAGTATATTATATTTGTAAATAAACATAAAATAGGTACTAGTTAAACACGTGTATCGAATATTTTTAATTATTCCAAATATCTATAATTATAATTTATAGGTTTCATTACATGTAATAATATATTAAGTTATAAGGTACAAATTCCAATTATAATTAATTATTTTGATAGTTCATAAAAAAATACAATTTAATAATTGTTTTATGTGATCTAACAATTCAAGACATCTTATAAATAGTTTTTATTATTAGTAATCTTTTTTAATATAGATTGAAAATAAATGTTTTTGTAGAAATTTAAAATGTAAATTATTAAAAGTTAGTGTTAATGATAAAATCATTTTAATGCAATCAATTGATAAGAAATAATTTTATTGCGATATTTCGATTAATAGGTATAAGTATTAGTCTATTTTTATGTGACTCGTGTTTGTGTGTAAACTGTGTGAAAGGCGTGTTACGCTAGTGGCCTTATCGATAGAAGAAATAATTTTATTGAACTGTGAAAAAAATGGATAAATAATTTTTGATGAAAATTTCAAAATGTATAGGTACTTCTATTTTATGTATAGTATCAATTAAATGTCAAAAAAACGAGATTAAAAATTAGTTAGGAGGCGCAACGAGTTATGTTTAAATTGACGGTGTTGCATTTTATTAAGGACGCCAGAAAAATGTATAATTATATATTATAATATTATTTTCAGGATAAATATAATTACGCATTATTTTTACCCAGTAACAAAAATAAATAGTATTTCACTACTCAAGATAACAAACAAAGTATGTCACCTATTAATGTAAATAAAAAATAAAATAAAATTACTAATCATAAATTACAAATAATGTTTATTCGATAAATAGATTTACTATTGAGCACAGCCAGTAAAAGTTTTTGACAGACATAATAATAATGATAATAATAATAATAATATTAATATTAATATTAACCGACATCTACATGTATTTTGTTTATTTCTATTAAATTCTATAAATTATCGAGCGAAAGAATTTCTCGACGGTTGACAGAAAACAAACGTAGAGAAATAATATTTAAAACTAACATTAAGTTTCTTAAACACTAGAATTGGCTAAATGGTGGAGTATTATATACTACGTCGAATGTGTGTCGCGGGCGTTGTTATGTCTTTTTTTTTTTTATTATTACGTCTCCAGCGCGGCGGCCACCGCGTATATATTTTTATTATAATAATTTATGTTAACGAGAGAAATGTCCGTTTTAGTCGGCCGCTCGGGAATCGTTCGTACAAAGTGACTTGAATTCATCTCGAGCTTTTTGTTTTTTTCGAGTCCAAAAACGATAGCACATAATACAAAGAGTACGTTATGCGCATATAATATTAATAATACGGTGTAGTAGCGGGTGCCTATAGTGAAATAACGGCGTACGATGGATTAATCGATGAATGACATTACGACGGCCGGCGCCGCGCAGGACGTTTCCGATTGGATGTACCTATTATTATTTATATACAATGTGGACCTCTGCAGAAGTCAAGCCCGTCGTCGCATGTATCCGAATGATGTCTCCTACACAAAAAAATAATAGTAAAGTAATATTATTGCGGAGTCGACTGCTGCGAGACATATTATTATATTATGCGACGCGACCGCGTATCACATTGTAATAATTTGCTTAATACACAACACGCGGGCCTGTCGCGCACAGTTGTTAGCGTCAGACGATCGCGTTACGGTGCGATCCATTTATAATATTATGATTTTTAAGAAAATAAGATCGTCGTGATATATTTATATATATATATATTATATTTATATATATATATATTATATTTATAATATATATAATGTATATTATATACATATACATATACGTATATCTAATACTATAATACACGTGATGCGTCTATATAGCCACTGAAAAAAAAATATTGTACGAGAGAAAAACATTGCGGTTTTTCTAAATTCAAAGATCAAGTCCAGAGAGATTAACGATGTGTACAAGACATGTACTTACGTGTGTATGTGTGTGTGCGTGAAAAAAAAAGAAGTGCCCGTTAAAATAGCAAATCGATCAGTCAATCAATCACACTCCGTTTTTTTTTCAGTATATAAACCACGCTGTCGTCTAATATGTATATATAATATTATATATTAGAAATTCTAACTTCTAACAGTTCTATCACTATAATAATATAGATGTGTTACGCATAGGTATATTGTTATATTATTACTACACGGTATAAATATACATAAATAATGTGTGTTAGTGTGTGTGGATAATATTATATTCGAAGTCATCATAAAAATATATAATATATTATTACATCAAACGTTTAATCACTCGAATTTTTGACGAGTCATCCTATACAGGTCCTGCAGTCTTTTTGATAGCTAAGCGCACGTGACCGTCCCGGACACTTATTGTTTCCAAACAACCTCGGCCGCCGAACGTATATAATAAATATTATTATTATGCGGGACGAGACTAAGACGATAATGATGAAAACGATTCTCGATTATTGCTGGCGTTCGTTACACAGTTCCCGGGACTGTCGCGCATGCGCTTATCGTCGTAAATATTACAACCGTTTTATTATTATAATACCTAATCGTATTTATCTCTAGAGAAAATGGTTAAAATAAAGAGAAAAAAAAACACTCATCCCCCGATATAACATAATAAAGGTATTGGATAAAACGAATGGAAAAGAAAAAAAAAACCTGAGAATAATGAAAATATTGGTAAAACTCCAAACCCCTCCCACCCCCCCCCCCCAATCTCACCGCTCACTCGACAGCGGAACTCAACGACGCATCGCACTAATCGCTTTTCTTGTATATTTGAGCCATTTGGCGGTCCTCTTCGGGCAGATCGTTGTCGGACCAGCCGTACACGTTCGTACACGCCGCCGCCGCCTCTGCCTCAGCTGTCGTCGTTGCGCCGTCCGCGGCCGCGGCAATGGTCGGCAGTTTGCGCGTACCGTCGCCGGTGCGCAGGGCCCGCTTGGACACCAGTTCGGTGGGCACAGTCTTCAGGTCGTACGCCCATCCGATCAGCGAGAACGCGTCGATGAACAGCGTGGACAGGTTCAGCTTGTAGTCGAGCAGCTCGGCGTTCTTGTAGTCCCAAGGGAACGTGTGGTGATAGTTATGCCAGCCGTCCCCGCACGTGGCCACCGACACGAACATGTTCTCGGTGGGATTGATGTTCCTGGCGGACAAGGAAACGAAAAACACGACGATATTATTATTATTATTAATGCACTTACCAAAATTATCAAATATATATATATATATATATGTATGTATTATCAATGAACTAACGCTGCGGTTCCCGACCCGGGGATAGTTACCCCCGAGGCGGTAAAAACTCGATTTTTTGAGGGCTAAAGGTTAAAAGATTTATTTTAATTTTAAGTATTTAGAATCTATTTAGTCACGTGTACTATGACTGCAAATGTAATTGTAATAACTCTTGTTTTCTTTGTTTGAAAAATTAAAATAAATTATAACTATAAACATAATATATATTTTGTTTTCGTTATTTTTTTACTCGACTTTTTTTGGAAGGGAAGGGTATTTGTTAATATCTAACCTGACTTACGGGTAATAGTCTCAAAAAGGTTGGGAACCGCTGAACTAACGAATACTTATGTCTAATTATTGTCAAGCTCAGACATTCATACAATATGTTTAATTCAATTTAGGTATAAGTCAACGATGATGCAAAATACGAGCAGAGACCGCGCGATGAAATAATACTCAACGGTGTACGGGGGCAAAAGTACGAGTACCTACGGATGTCGCGAGTGTTCCTGTTTTATATTATATCGATACAAAGATTTTCGAGTGTGACCATGAGTTTTACGTATAATTAGTCACACAACTCACAGCATTTTTTAATCGTGTTTATACGTCTTTAAACTTTAAAGCGTGATCTGAAGCCTGTAAATCCATGATCGTCGTCGATTGAAAGTCTAATAATAAAATAGTTCTGTCAATTCTCGAGAACTAGGACTCGCTTATAGAAATACTAATGGAATGTGTATATTGTATGTATATACGCAAAATTACAATGGACAATCGATACAGTTATTAATCTCGACGACTGGGTCAGGCAATTGATATAATCATCTGAAAAAACGCTTAAATCGTTTACCGTAAAAGAGTATACAAGATATTAAAATCTACATCATCGACTAGTGTATTAATGATTTATACACAAACATCGCAAACCAACCCCAATAAATCGGTTGTGTCCAATCCGTGAAACGTTGATTACAAACCGTTTTTAAGGGCTGTACCCGTTTGCAGTAAAAGTTGTTATACAATAAGTTTATTTAAAATACTATAAAATATTGAAAAACAGTAAACAGCATAATGTAGATGAAGTATTATACGATTTAATAAATTTAATTTTATATCTTACACATAACAATAAGAAATGATAAAAAAACCTGTATTATTCGTAAAGAATTTTTCATTTTTATTTTTTTTAATAATAATAATAAGTGCAGTATCACAATATTAAAGATTTTATTAAAATGTATAATAATACGATTCTTCAATATTTTGTATAATTTCTATTTTAAATAAGCTTGCTATTTCACAACTTTTAATAGTACAAAAATTGTTTTGGGAAAAAAACGAAATCGGTCAGTACCTAATTTGATGGAACGGGTATTGTTGTATTGTTGAGTGTTGTAAACTTGTAACAGTAAAAAGGTAGGTTTTCAGTACAAACGTGTTATGCCCGTTGTAAAACGTGTACTATAATAGAAGTGCAGTGTAAGCGGTTTTTCGTTAACCTACAACAAAACGATAATCGTGAGGGCTCTGGTCGTATAGAGTGTGAGTGATGAGCGGGGACCAAGTCATGAACCCCGTAGTCATCCCTCCCATAGTATAAGTTCTATGGTACTACCCAATAAATCCGATTTTCAGGACGGAGTGATCACATTTCTAAGGGAATGAGTAAAAAAAAAAGGTGACGGTTCGCCGCCTTCAATAGAGCTAGCTATAGGTTATCCCCCAGGATTTTGGCATTTTCGTGCGGGGATTATATGTACATATATTATAAATGCTAGCATTGAATATATAAGCGGGATAAGTGGTAGGATTTTTCGTTAAACGTTCAAAACGCACGAATATTTCAAATAAATTATATTAAGTCCCGTTTTGGTCACATTATTTTTATACAATATAAATACAGGGTGATTACAGAAGATGAAGAGAATTTTGAAAAATGATAGCTATATTAGCTATACTAAATTGATAAATACCGTTGTGAGAAAAGGTTCTTTTAGGTTCGAGTAGATAATTATTAGTGTGCTTATAACCTAAGACGGATAGGAACTCTTTCGTTCTAATTAATTCTTAGTGTAGTATATAGTAACACTTCAACTGAATGGGTTTATTTGTATTTTATAGCGTAACCAAATATTTTTCGTTAGGATGTGTTGTGAAGGTCACATCGGAAGTGTATAGAAATGTGTTATAAAAAAAAAGAAAAAACTTCCAAATTACTTGACTACGAAGATTAGTCAACAGTTCTTGTAAGAACATTTTTCAAATAAATATACCTTGTAAATAAAAGTGTATAGGTGTACGACTTAATGATGAGCATCGTCGTTAATTCACCACGATCGACGATTTTGTATTATTATACGACCACTGTCGTAACGCAACTGAAAATCATTACTTTTACGCCGCGGCGGTAAAGTTGGCACGAAAAATAGGGGGAAAAAATACACTTTATGTTATACGCGTGTATATTATAGACAGTGGTTGATGTAGTATACCGACGAAAGCGTTCTAATAAAATGCCAAGTGAGTTTTTTTCTTAACCGTACACCATTGTACATGACGTACTTTCGAATAACTCGAATGAGATATTTCATCCAATCGATATATATCTGCAAAAATAGCATCGCTGTAAAGGCGTCGATATTTTGAACTATATTGTATTATTATTATTATCATCATCATAGACTACCACTGTAGTAACAATATTGGGATTGGAAAGGAACACTTGGAACTATTATTAGGTATCACAATAGGGCTGTGTATTTTTTGTTGAAAATACGCATTATATCTAATTTACTGTAAAACATTGATTTCTTGACTTTTATTATTACATTGTTGATTATATTGAATACACTCTTTGGGAATTATAATGCATTTTATTCTGCATTGATAAACTATTAAGGTTTTTGAAAAAAAAATTTTTTAGTAAATTTAAAATCGTTAAAAAAAACAAAATTTTTCTAAAAAATAATAGTTTTATTTATTTTTTAATGACGATATGCATTTTAAATTTCTTATTCCAAATCTAAATATTGTTTGGAGTACTTTAACGTATACAAATCTGTGGAGTGGTACAAGGGTACCCGCAGGTTAGGTTGGTCCACTTCATACTCAGCTCATCAAAACTTGTATAATACACTTATAACTAATAAACAATAGAAGTTCTTGTGGAAATTCAATTTTTATAAATCGAAATACTCCAAATGATATTCCGCTTTGGAAAATGAAATCTTATAACTTTTTTTTTATAAAAAACGTGCGAAAGAAACGCTTTCAAAAACGTTAGTGTAAAAATAACGAGTGTCTCTCGTTGCCTTTAAGAGGACGTCTCACCCGCATGTGTTGTCTCCGTCTTACACACGTATGACATAGTAAATTTTCGTTCACCAGTTTCAATAGTGTGCTTTTAGTCTTAATATTAGAGTGAATTGACCTGTTATCAAACTTTTAGGTAAGAACATTATCTAGCTGTGTTCTCTCGTTGGCTTTTTGCGATATTTTAATTTTTAAACGAGTTATGAGTATGAAATTATTAAATATTTAAAAACGTTCATGATTCACTTAAAAATTAAAATATCGCAAAAAACCAACGAGAGAACACAGATAATGTTCTTACCGAAAAGTTTAATACTAAGTAAATTCACTCTAATATTAAGACTAAAAGCACACTATTGAAAATGGTGAACGAACATTTACTATGTCGTCGTGCGTGTGCAAGACGGAGACAACACGTGCGGGCGAGACTTCCTCCTCTTAACGCGGACGGGATCTCCTCCCCGCCATATGTATATATATATCAATATTAGCATCGTAACTGCGGCGGCGGACGCGGGGCATCGTCCGTGCCGGCCATAGCATCACTCACTTGTCGTACGGCTTGAGTCCCCACATGTGCGCGGCACTGTTGATGAGGAACGTGGAGTGCAGCGTGAGCACTTGCCGGAGCTGGGCGGCCACCAGGTGCGCGACCAGCAGGTCCTCGCCCCACAGCCACCACGGCACGAGGGTGGGCAGGACGTACGACAGGACGGCGGCCAGCGGCGCGTACAGCCTGTACTGCCACATTACCACCCAGTCCGACTCCATGTCGGTCATGTCCACCGACGACACCTTGGACTCGAACGCCGGGTGCGGCATCATGAGCGCCCAGCCCACGTGCGAGTAGAAGAACCCGCGGTTCGAGTTGTGCGGGTCCGCGTCCGTGTCCGTGTACTTGTGGTGCAGCCGGTGGTCGCGCACCCAGTTGTAAATGCTGTACTGGACGCCCACCGTCTGGAACAGGGCCAGGATGATGCGCAGCGGTAGCTTGGCCTTGTACGCGTGGTGCGACCACAGCCTGTGCGCGCCGGCCGTCACGCCGATCGACGACATGGTGCCGACCGCGAGCGCTGCAATACACAGAAAACACGGTTAAAAACGTCCGTCGAATCCTCCAATGGGCAGGATTTGTCGCATTATTCTTTTTTAATATTCAAAACGTACACAGTGTTCGATTGGTTATAATACAAACAAAGGCTTGAAAATTGTCAATACGTATATTACTAAATAATACGCACGATTAGTTCGTACAGCAGTTGATACTGCAGGTAATCGAAACATCTATGGTATGAAAACTTGATTATACACAGACATTTGAAGTTATTTAAACGATGAATACGATATTGTCTATAAATAAATTTGATTAATATCTAAAATTAAAGATATCGGCCAAACTCCTCCGTTCTAAATGAAATATCATCATTTTTATCGGCTGTTATTTTAACGTTCTAGTAATAACCGCGGCAATACGCAGTGAGCTCTTAACAACGTTTATTATCAGTGAATTAAAACAAATATTTCATCTATAATGATATTTCTGATGGTTATATTATTATCGACCGTTGTTTAAGAGTCATGGCGAGAACAATTTTCAGGATACAGCAAATAATTACAGTCATGAGCAAACTTATATGGCTATATACGAATACTATGAGTTCTAGAACACGGTTTGAAAAACTATAAATTAAAATACATCACGATTTTTGTAAATAATAGATTTTTTTCGAGGTAGCGACAATGTTTAATAATTTATAAATTGATAATTGATTACCTTTGATAAGTAGGAAACGGATTCAAATGCAAATCGCATTTTTTTCCTGGATGACCGATAATATTGATTTCAAAACACAAAGTTAATTTCATACAACAATTCAAGCAAAACGTAACCTTTATTTTGTATTTTTAGTGCATTTTTTATAGGAATTGATAAAATTTGATAAAAATTACCTGATTATACAGCGCTATTATGAAACACAAGGTTAAAAATATAACGAATGTATCTATCTAAATCGTATATTCATTTTTTGGAAATAATTTTCAAAGTAAAAATAATATAGGAAAACTAGAATATGATGAAAATGATACGAATAATTAATACGAATAAATATAATCAATGACAAGCAATATTCCTAAAATATAACGCACAACAAATCTAAAGTTTTTGTAGAATAACAAAGTTTATTTGTTATTTAAAAGTAAAGTATTTTTTCACTACGATTTGATCTTCAAAAGTAACTAGTTAAGTAACGACTTCATTATTTACAAGAAATTGTTCACACAACACTGAATTATTTATTATTAGTACCCATTATTGTATTGGAATAAAAGAGGGATGATGCGATAAATGTGACATCGGAAGTATAGAGCTGCGCAGTGCTGGCTGGCCCGCAACGGAGTCGTTTTAAATGTTCACAGCGGGACGAGAGACCGAAAAACTAGAGGTTAAATGTATTTTTCTGATTTTGTACTAAAAAAGTAATGCTCTACAGTTTATATAATATATAGTCGTAATTTTGTTAATACAGTAAAAAATGTCTCAAGCATCAATACATATATATATATGTACATACACATACGTACGGATGGAAATGAGTTATTATTATGTATACGGTTAAAATTATATTATTTATTTATTTATTTGTAACAGTGAAATTTATGGAGGCGCCATAATTCCTGGTGACTCTTAAAAGGGGGCGTGTATCCAAAAAGAATGGGAACCATTGCGGCTATAAATTAATTTATTGCGATACGGACATAATTATTGTATAAGCATAATGGTCCAATAGCGCATGATATCGACTACCAATAAGTAACGAATTTAGTAATTATTTAGAGTTTT
The DNA here is from genome assembly GCF_003676215.2 of Rhopalosiphum maidis. Classification (NCBI taxonomy): domain Eukaryota; kingdom Metazoa; phylum Arthropoda; class Insecta; order Hemiptera; family Aphididae; genus Rhopalosiphum; species Rhopalosiphum maidis. The sequence goes on along the minus strand of NC_040877.1, from coordinate 28,952,604 downwards.
GTTTTATTTAATGCATTAAGTGAGATTTTTTTTTTAAGACAATATTAGTGTTTTTATATTTATATAATACCTTATTCCCTCTGTGATTGTACTTTTATAAAAATTATTGAATAAAATATTAATTATAAAACTTTTATTTTTATTTTCCTTTTACGTAAAAGCGTCGGGTTTTTACTTTTTGAAACAATTTTTACATATTTAATTTAACTATATTATGTATTACATTATATCTAATTTATGCATACCTAATTATATTATATTATACACGTTATATTTCCATTTTGACAGAATTGTCTACTCTTTATGATTTTGAATAATTTAACATAATATAAATTATTATAATGTAACATTGGAAAATTAAAAAAAAATGTTATCTGTAATTTTAAATATTGTCTAAAAGAGTTTGTTAATTAATATGTTGTAACATTCATCCGTTAGACTCGTTTTGATCAAATAGTTTCTATTCTCGATAACAGCAATTATATAAGCTTTATCTGTATACTGCGATAAACTATCGTGATTCAAAGAATACTACAAAAATAATTGGTTACTTTTCAATAAAAACTGTAAAAAAAAAAATAACCATTTAAAAAAATTGTAGATAGAAGATCACTATGCATTATACGAATAACGATGGACTGACTTTTAATACTTACGAACGGTTTTTATATTTAATCGTTTCGTTTAGATTGAACATGAACAATAACTTCTATCGTGGTTTCAAAATATAATTTTATTTTTAGTTTACTTTTAACAATATACATCCGATTTCGCATATAATACGTTCTGAAAACTATAAAATTCACTACACCAAGCATGCATTATGTAGAACCATTAATATTTAATACACAGTTTTATTTTAAACAAGGATTTATTTTGTATGGCATTATAATATTTATAAATTATATATTTTTAATATATATACTAAAAAACAAACTATATTCTTAACAATCTCGTTTATTATTTTACATGTAGAGCCGAGTAGAGGTATTTTTGTGGATTCTTTGAAGAACTTTGTCTTTATACAAAGACTAAAAAAAAACCTAAGTTACACACGACACCGAATGACAAACCACGCTTCTTATTGAACGTTGCTATTAGTTATGTGTAATAATATGTTTGAAAAGTGTATAAAAAAAGTAAACCAAAAACTTACCGAATAGTACGGTGTATAGCTTAACCTGGCCCGTGACGCAGAAGTAGAGGCCGGCCAGAGCCAGCAAGTGGATGCTTGTGAAAAACAAACGTCGACGTCTCGTAGAGAATATATCGTCAGCCGACAAAACTAATTCGTCGGCTGGTGGCGGACTGAAAGGACTGCTCCTCACCCTTGGGTTCATAGACAGTTCGTCTATAACAACATAATTTTACCGGATGAACGCAAACCGCAAAGGCGAAAAACATCGGTTTCGCTATGATATCGCTATATTTTTTTATACTCACGCCAAAATATAATGTATGCTCGCAAACAATAATACTTGACCAAGCCGACGATTTCGTTGATTTTGAGAAATGCTTGACCTTTCCAACACTGTTTTTCGGCCGAATCCGACATGCTCGACCATCCGTTTGCACAACCGTTGGGCATTTTTCTCTCCTCCCTGAGTATGGTGCTCGAGTCTGTGGCGTTTGGACTCATTCTGAATACCATCAAACATAAGTACGTTAGCATAGTATATTGTATTCACATAGAACATAATATATATTTTAGAATTGGTCGCTCCGCACGAGAGTTCAGTCACTAGCCTTCTCCTCATACTATATTGTCATGTAAATATTCTCCACATCATTATATCCTATTAGCTTATTGTATATAACGTTACAGTTTGTAAATTTTTTATTTTCATAAAAAAAAAGGTGATAATAATTGGTCGCCACGCTAAATTATTACGGGTCAGCGTTTCTACGAAATTATCATTTTATAATAATGTCTATGGTAAATTATAATTTTAAAACATTACATATTTACAGAAATACATTTTTAGCCGTATAAATACCTTGATGATTTATATGTCGTTGATGTGAAATTAATGTTACTTATACATTTTTGTCACTCTCGACACAATATGAACGGGTTCGATCTAGAAAAAAACATAAAAAACATAGGTTTAAAGTTTTTTTTTTTTTTAACACTATACAACTATATAATAATAGACTATATACGCATAATATAATAATACATAATATACTTGGAAAACGTCCAATTTAAAAAACAAAAACATTACGTTTATTATTGCAATAACTCGGTCTACCTACTATCTTAAACGGCGTCACAGCAAGAGTTCACATCATTATAAATATCATACCCAATATTATGTTAATAATAGTAATAATATGAATATATATATTGTACTCGCGAGGCGATACATGGGGGAATATTAATTTTGTCCTGTTAACGGATTTCTGCTTTTAACAAGGCATGATGCAGTGTTGTTCTGGTGCTTGAAATCGGATTTTCACGCAAATCTGTTCTGTCGTGTACGCGTGGACAATGAATCATAAGCAATTATGTAAAATTACTCTATACAGTAGTGTAGATATCTATACATATATCTAGAGCAATGGAGGTCAAGTATCGAGGTTGGTGTGTGTTGTCTACGGGGGAGTCGATGTACAGTTTTCGCGTAGCGTAGGCGTATCGATAATTTATTCCCCGTTGTTTATTGCAAATGTTTTGACAATGCGAATGCATGTTAGATACCTATTTTCCGTGGCGTTCTGTCGAGGAGTATAGACGTGTAGATTAATATGTTGAGCGAACGGTAATAATGTAATATTATTCAAAAGAATTCGCATGGAAAAAAATCGGAAGTGCACTGAACTCGAAAAATTAAAAAAAAAAGAAAACGTGGAAAATTCTATGGGTATTATGCAAATTATATTACAATATCGATAAATCATAGTAATTATATGCGGGTGTTTTAAAAAAAAACTAATATTTATATTTTAATTATAAATGATAATACACCTAACTATACATAATATATTATTGTATTTTTGCTTTTGACATAATATTATTGCATGCTATTTTATAACACTAAATGATCCTTCTACAACGCGCCATACTAATACACTATAATTAACTTGGTCAACTTTTATGGTTGTACCTATACATTGTACTTAGTTGTACCTATACGTGTGTTGCGTTACAATAGATACGCGCATCCCATTACCGTATTATATTATAATTACACATTGTGACGAAAACAAACTCAATTTTACTCTTGTTATTCACTATCTCCTCGTCAGTTTTTATCAGATTAGCAAATAACAGGCGATAGGTATACCACTGAAAATACATCGCCGACGGCGTTCCTAGTGTAATATTACAGCACGCTGCCGAATATTTTTGAATACATCGCGGACTTGTGTTATGCCTATGCGGAGCGACATAAATTCTCCGGTACGTGTTAACAAACGTCAAAAAACCATATATTTCATGTGCTATCGTACGTCGTAATTCGTATACATATAATAACGTGCGTTACACTCCCTTATTACCTGACGTTTCAAAAAAAAAAAAAAAAGCAAACACCTTTATCGTCGATCACACCGTAATGATATAAAACGAAACGTAAATAATAGTGTATAATATGCATAATACGTTGACTATAAATAATAGTTATGTAAGGCACTATTTTAAACGGCGGCTAATGGGGACGGTATAATAATAGGTGTTGATATAGTTATAAATATTATCGTCGGGACGGAGTAACAACGCATTGTATCAAGCGGCGAATAAGCGAAATTTGTTTTACATAGTATAACGCGTTGTATCCGTAAACGGATAATCATGATACTTTGAATCATACGGTAGTGTGGTGTACAGATGTCATCGGTAAAATAATGTACCTACAGAAAACGGACAATAGATAGATACGAAGGAATGACAAAGTTATAATCCGAATATATTTTATTTCCGTTTCTCTCGTTATTTCTCGGGTAATAAAATATAATATGCAGGAGCATAGTACGGGAACAAAATGAAGTTCTCTGAAAATTAAATTAAATTAAAACAGTAACGTCGCGTATAATCATTTTATATGCTCTCTTTCATATTCCTCGCGGTCTATACACATTACACGTACATGCTGTAACAGCCGACCAGTGCGGTACTCGATTCGACGAAACAATACGAAAATAACGTAATTTAATAATAAATAATATCGGAATATGTATTCCAGTAAGTTTCAAACGTCCGACTCGTCAAAAGTATACTCACTATTGGACATGGTCGAACACAAAAGCGAGTAAAATAAAAATTGATAAATTATATTATATAATATATATTGACCGACATGGCAATACGTATGAAACCTTTTTGGAGAAACAACTAACGAGAGGTTATTTTCTTTCACATACAATGCGAAATTATTACGCTTATTGTATTGGTATGAATATAGTACAAACGAGGGAGGGGGAACAGATGACAGTTGATTATTCTAAGCTCCGAATGTACTAGGAAAAAATAACTTGTGTATACAACCGGAACATTGCTGTTATAACCAGAATATTTGGTTGCACTAGTGACAACAAAACGTTCTGAAACCTCTACAATATATTTTTAGTGAACTGGTTTTAATAGTGGCAACAAAACCTTTCGTGATTGGTTAGTAACCAAGTCTGATAAAAATTCCCAATCATTCTGGAACTACATTAACAATTGATCAAAGATTTTAACAAATCATTTTATAGTCCAAACACTACTCTTTGGGAAAAATATTCTGATTAATTTTGTACACACAGCAATAACATTTTGCATTTTTTGCAATAGCGTTTATAATAATTACATTAATATACTGAATACTGATAAATTCAACATAAAATTTGGTATGTTAACACTAATATGATGTCGGAAATTATTGATTTTTTTTTTTTTATTATTTTTTTAACGTAATATAATGTCATTACAATCACACTTTTTTTTTTAATATATATTTTTACTATTTTTATAGTATTATCATTTTGTAAGTTTTTATTTTCCGAATATCTGTATATGCATATATTTTTTAGTTCATAAGCGAAGCGAATACTGCGTTGATTGACTTTACAGTAAAGTATTTTATTTTTTTTTTTAATTTATTTATTTATAATCATATTTTGGAGCAAAAAAAATAATTCAAAATCTTCATTTTTGATGATGGTTTCTAGTAAGAAATTGAATCTAGTTAGGTCAAAATAAAAAATTCCCAGTACTTTTCAAAATAATCAGGAAAAAACGGAATCGATATTCCTAGTTATTACACGGTGCTATTCTATTCACAGAATCATCTGTTAGTTTCATTGAACTCAAATTCAATATATTAACCGGTTTAACATCTAACCATGTGTTTTAAATTTTATATTCTGAAGCACAATATTATTTTTTCTGAGAATTTTTATGAATAAAAATCAAGTTTCTAATGAGATTAAACAAAGGTATGAGCAAAATAGTGAACCAATAACGTATTGCCGAGTCAAGCCAGAGTACTCATCATAACTTTAAATACTTATAAGTAATCAACCTCTAGTTCAAAGCTCGATATTTACGTATCAAAATCTTCAAAAACATATTCTGCTTAGGAGTATGAAATTAAAAAATACATATTGACGTTAAAAAATAAAAACTTAAAAAATATACTACAATAAAAATTAGTGTTCTAATAATAATTTGTTTTTCGAAAATGTACTAAAATGACCTCGAGTTATGTGAAATTAAATATTTTCAAAGACGTTATTGTTGTTCGAATAAAAAGAAGCTATGTGGATTATTGGATATATAAGGGATTACGATACACGTAATACAGCTGCCGTGCACGTTGTACTATTGCATTGACGCGATTTCACTGTAATACCTATTTATATGACGTATTGATATGCGTCGAGGGGAAGGAATAAAAATGCAAGAGGTTTCGAGGTTGCAACGGCGGCGTGTGTTGTTTCGACTGAAAATCGATAAATCGCGACAAGGCGCGAGTAAAAAAATTCCTGCAGCATGGCGAATAATTTTTAGCAATGATACATTTTTTTTTTTATTATTATTATTAACGACATAATATGACGGTTTACGCTGAACTGCATTTAAGAGGTCTGTCGACGTATGATTTTGTGTACAATAAACACGATATAATATAAAACAGTGACGCAAACTGAATCCGCCTGTACTGCAGCTGGATAAGAGTTGAGGTCAAGCTGGTTACAGTTGTTACATTATAACGGCAGGCCGTTTGAAATACTATACACACGGCCTCCCACTGAAATACTGAATGATGCCTAATGTACTGTACGATACAAAGCTATTATATCACACAATATCAATTAAAATATTGTCTACGCCCGCAGCGAAAAATTATACATCACACTGGTACAACTGTATAATACATTAATATGTTTAAATTCATAAGTAATAACCGTCTAATAACCTAACCCAACCGTCTTCAATCAACCATTCGTTTAATAACGTTTTACTACTGAATAAATTCGATTGCGCAATCCAATTTCAAATTTCATTTGGATCGTAATCCGCACCATATTACATGCGCATAATATATAATATACTTAAAATGTTATATATCCCTCGCGTTTGTAGGCGATAAATACGTCGAAAAACAAAATTCGTGTGTGTAACCGCGTGTATATAGTGTATATACATCGATTCAATTTAGAGGTTTAGATGCATCCGTATATCAACGTATTTACTGAGAGCGAAAATTCGTCTGCGTCATACATATGACTTTATAATATGATATGTACTAACAAATTTTTATTTTATGAGTTTGTTCTCTCTCTCTCTCTCTCTGGACCTCAAAAATAAACCACGCGGAAAATGAAACGGCAACACGGGCGCAGAAAATCATAGATACATAAAATAACAAATGGCATTTCATTTCGATAAGCCCGATGGCTATATTTTATATATAATAATAATAATAATAATAATAATACCCATTATGATATTATATTGTACGTAACTCGTATTATGTATTTACGTCGCGTACGCGGTGCATGGAAACGTCGGTTCGAATTTGAGTGGCTTAACCCACAGCTATACGATATTATAATGCCATGCAGTAAAACATGCCACATGAATCGATTTGACAAAGACGGCCGTATATTATACATACAATATACATATTATGTACATTGCATACAATAAAACACAATACTATCGTTCGGAGCGATATTGACGATGAACAACCGGTGGCATCATGAACCGATGAAGGAAAACAGACACAGATCGAATTTAATTATTGCGAGTACGTCGAAACATATAATACATATTATTATTTACATATTTGATTTTACGTCTTTCGACCCGTGCACTATACTTAAACACAAACGAAACTTAGCAGGTAAAATATACAGACATATTATGTGAGTTCCAGCACAAAAAAAAGTAAGTTTCTTCCTACACGAATAAAAAAATTAAATTTTACTATATGTATATTCCTACGTACATTAATATATTCTTACACGAAACTGATACCATTTCGATGCTAAAACAAATTTCTTCCCAACTTATTCAGACTTATAACTGACAACTCGAATGTAGTTATAGTGACAGAATGTCGCACACGAACACCACAATAAAAATGAGTGGCGAGTGGTTGGGTGACAGGCAAAATTGACTGGTGGATTCTATGATATAATAATATATAATACTTATATTATGAATTTATAAATGTTATTATATGTATAATGTAACAAAATCGATCAAGACATTTTTGTTAGTGTATTTAAAAGGTGTTGGGTATTTTGTAAAAGATGTTGAAATAATGTACACCACACTATAGTCAGTAAGGTTATTAACATTTCTTTTTCTTCTTGTTCTGAATGGAAAAAATTTTAGATCAAATTTTTAATAATAAACGAAAGTATACTTACTGAATACAACAAAATGAATTGTCTATTCTATTTCGTATATATAGCCTACAACAGTATCCATAAGTAATACAAATAAATCTAAATAGGTTAGAATTATGTTATGATACTATACACTTGTATACAGTACTGGAAGTTTTTATTTATAAATAAACATAAGTTTTTTTTCCCATAAAAATGTACGGGATTTTATCGACCCCGCCAAACCAAGTGTTGAAAAAGGTATATTGATTCCACCAGTACAGGTAGTTGAAAACAATATAGATATCGATTCTTTTAATTATAAATTAAACGAGACCGGGAAAATATAAATTTACCAAAGGAATATTACAAATCGTAATATTATCACATTAAATTTAAATAAACATCGTGTTGTTGATACTATATATAAGCAATTTTATTGTTTTATAAGTGTGGGTATTATTGAAAATAATAAAAAAAAAATTATTTATAAAACATTTAGTAATATAATAATAAAAATGTTATTTTTTTATATTATACAGATTATTTTTTAAACAATTACATACATGAAAATCGTGGTTGTACTACCTATATATATTTTTTAAATAATTAAACGCAAAAAATTATTTTTTAAATATTTTTAAATCTACGTACTATCATTAGTTGTCTGCAATGTGTTTTGTACAAATAATTGATTTTATTTTTCATTAAAAGTTTAAAATATTATGTGAAAATAAATATTTTTCCAAGTGAAAATTTAATTTTAGTTAATAAGTAATGATAAGAAGTAACCAGGATGTCTACAAGTAAATATAAGTTTGTGATGCAATCGGTAGATAGTTTTTAAACATCCTGTACTGTCGAATTCGCTGCTATAGGTATTGATGGAACCCAATTTATAATAAAAATAAAAAAAATGTATACCGATTGAGCGAGTAATATTTTTTTTACTGACGTGAGTAATACGTACAGTCTTTGTATAGCTCAAATGATTTTATTTTATTAATTTCTGACAGTACATTACTGTACCAATATCTTTTTAAAGTTGGAGAATTATTAATTATGTTTATTGTATGTAATAATTTTATTTTTATTTTTTCAATTGAATAGTACATTAGTACACAACATATAAATCAATTTGCATATAAACCAAATTCATATTTAATCGTCCAAACGATATTTTTGGTGGAATAAGCACTCGTCCAAACGATTTAATGTATCTTTCCGCTCGAACAGACCTCAATTTTTGTCAATTCGCTCAAACGGTCTACACTCATATTGCTGGCGAAATCGACGGATCCCCGAATTTACATAATATCTTGTAACCTTTTATACCTGCCATGTTTCGCATGGTAACATATACCATAACCATGCTATTATACTTTTGTAAACGGTGACCAGCTAAAAAGCGGCAGCAAAAAAACAATACGTATAAACCGCATCTATATTTTCTCAATAATATAATATGATGTGAGACGTGTGGAAAGTGTGGCGAGTGTGTGCGAGCGAGTACGTCATGTTACGCGTCAAGAAACTGTACGCGGGATGACATAGATTTTTAAAAACTTTTTTTTTGCTTTTTCGTTCCCCCGTCGCAGTATATTTATATACCTACGCACGTGCTTTATATATTATCTATAAGTGTCCTACAGTTTTATTTTATTTTTTTATTTTACATTTTAAAACAGTAGCCCGCACGCGCGTACCTGGCCTAATTGCCGGCCGTCGGCAACCTCCCACTGCTGTAGTAAACCGCGACGTACTGCGCGTCGCTTTTAAAATTAGAATCAGATTTGGCATGGCCGCGCGCGGTCTTCTTCATATTCCCGTCCGTCCGACGTGCGCGCGCCGCGAATTCTTCTGCTCTGCGGAGGTGGCCAACAATTCGTCGCGTTCGATGGCGGTTAAGTCACATTATATAGCACGTCACATTATTGTACACGAGACCGGTGACAGCGATCTGAGAAAAACTCGAGACAAATACTGCGCGGAGAAAAGGTTACGATTGTGTAGCTATTGGACTATATAGCTGTATGACCAGAGCGATCACGATCGGAACTAGGTTTCGCCCGCGCTGGTTACGAAATAAATGTCCGGATAGAGCTTAGCTCGAGTTCGTGTACTACATATTACGCTTGTAAATTTTGGTCCGTGAATTTCATATTTTACCGAACGAAAAACTACTAGTGCCTAGGTGAAATAAGCGTAAATCTACTGCACCGGTTATACTCTCGTAAATAATGTACGCGGCTTCCGTAATATTAAGTACACACGGGCGTGTTTGCTGTAATGGGATGAAAAATAAATCAATTTTTTTTTTTGTAAATTCGTGTGGATCGTTCTTATTGCGTACTTGTGGCGAAAGACCTACCAATTTAAAGGCCACGGGGCTGCTCTACCTACCCCTAGCCCTCTACGTGCCAATTCCACAGGCTACAGTATATATATATATATAATATGAAGTACCTGTATAAAAACGTTCAAGAAATTGCGTTAATATAATAATAATATGTCGAACGGATGAACCGGAAATAAGTCGCAGACGTTAAACCGGAATCCCATCATCCTCGTCTCTATAGGTGACGGACTACTGAATTATTACATTATATATTATTAATATACACAGTAAACGTCTACGACAAGCATATAATATAATATATTAAGTCCCCCGATTGGATTCGTTCCAAATATAAACGATCACACTGTACAATGTGCATCACACGAAATGTTAAACAACGCAGTCGGACACTTTTTTAAACTAAAACGAATTATTTCACGTAAAATACGATAATACATTTGTTTGTTGGTCAGGTTTTTGAATAAGTATTCTAATATTTTTGTCAATTACTAATAGATCAAAAATGCGAGACGTTTTTCTTATTGAATGGAAAAAATGACAAAAAAACATAATATTAACGAGTTAATCTAAAACCATGTTAATGGTGTAGTGATTTCTATCCGCAAGTTACATAATAATAACTAAAAAATTTAAATGAAAATCAAACAAATCGATCATATCAAACATTCATTGTGAGGTTACATATATTTTACGAAGACTCCTATAATACCTATTATTAAATATAACTTGATTCATATAATATTTAAAAAGGTCGTTCTACTTTTCTTGAAAATAAAATTGCATCATTAATAACACAAATTTGTATTCATAAATAAATATATACTATGAAAAAATTATTTTAGAGTTACAACAAAAAAACTATCATTATTTTATGGTTGAATATCCAATTTTGTAAAATTTGAATTTAAAATTAAAACAGCTACATAAAAATTGTACAGATGTATTTTCGAAATTTTTAAATATCTATAAAAATAACCCATAACAAAGAACCGTATACTAAATTTTTGATCTTTTTACCAAAAATAAAAACAAAAACCTAATCGTGTGTATAAAATTCCAGTTTGAATTTTAATGAAAATATCTAGTAATATCTTAAGTTATTTCCTTTCAGAATTAAAATTTAATCTTACTACCTAGATAAAATTTGTACTAGAAATCGAATCCTCAATTTTGAAGATGGAGTTAGTTTTTGCTCTAAAATGATGACATTACAGACACATTAAAAAGGACACACATAATTTTTAGACCGTAATACATTCTCCTTAATCTAATACTTAATAAGTTACTAAAATGATTATATTTTAAATATAACATAAAAATGATAAATTTAATGTACGTATTAAACACTTAAATAATCTTATATGGTATTAAACAAACATTGTTTTTATTATCACAAATAGATATATAATCATTATAAGAATTAACTATTGATGTTTTTTAGATTATACTTTAATGTTGATATATTTTTGGAGTATTTGTTATACTAGAATGAAAATTTAATTAAATATTTCATTAACAAGAGTGTATACATTTTATTTAAAGAGTAAAATATAATTTGTTATGTTTAACAATAATAATTCTTAAGTGCACAGTTTAATTAAAACTCATTTAGTCTAGGAATAAATTAATAAGGTGTTACCTTTACATTTTAAATGTATAAATAAATATTAATTACATAAAAATTGAAGGTAAAACTTAAAATGCCATTACAAAAGTAACATGTTTAATATTATTTTTTCTTCTATTACACAATATAGATTAAAATAGAAAATATTCTCTTACATAAATACCCTTTTGGTTTTTAAGAATTTATTTATTTATTTAAATTATAAAACAAAATTAAACGATGCTTAATGAAATATGACTTTGAAATATATAGAAATCGTAACATTCAAAAAAAAAATTAATGCATTTGTTTTAATGATTTATAACCATCTATAGGTAAATGTCACTATCAGAAAATGTATACATAAAAAAAACGCTTTGAAATCGAATAATTTTTCAATGCCTTTTTTTAAATAACAAATAGTTTTATAACTAAAATTAAAGTTTAAAGAATTTATTGAGTGCTAATAAATTTTTGTTTAATAAAATTGAGAAAAAGCTACAAATACACTAACTTAAAAACGGATGCTTAAAAAAATTATAACTATATTATAAATACTTTTGTAATAAATTCAAAATAAGATTTCAAATTGTCATTTAACACCCACGAGTACATCCGAAGTGGGCCATAGGAACTGTTTTGAGTGATGTACAATAATAATTCGAGGACCACCACAGCGACATTGGATTTTAGAACGATTTATTATACCGCGTGACACCGATCGTGCATTTTTGTAACATATATTAATTATTTTGCTTCAGATCGGTAAATAATTTGAAAATCAAATACATTGCTATTAATGTTGATTAATGTGATGAATAACGTCGGTATTGAAAATAATTTACAAAGTTATCCAAATAATTAAACAGAATAATAAATTAAAAAGTAGTGTTTTTAAATAAACATTGTGTTAATGGTTTTCATTTGATTGCACATAAACATTTTACTACTTCAAATGAAAATATTTACATAAACAAAACTTTTTAATTTCGTTTATCACTTCAGATGTTTCGTTATATTTTGCATGTAACATTCCGTAATTGAAGTTTGCATTTGTGTATGTTAGTACCTAAGTACTAAATTATATAAAATAAACGCAATGAAAAATTAAATCAATAACGTGGTCTTGCATTTATTTCTCTGCAGCTAGATTAATAAAATATTGATAATATTGAGTCCATAATCATTTAATACGTAATAAATATTATAAATTTAAATTCTTTGATTTTTTCCATCGCGTAAGCGCCCATTTATTTGAAGAGTATAAAATTATCTCATCCTAGCGCCTCTCATCAAATCACTAAATATTAATATCAATATTTATAAGCCTATTATGTGTACATGACATATTTATATTATCAGCCCCTGATTTATGCAAGTGCAGATGGTGCACTTGTACTTGGCCACCAATTTCTGGGGGCCCCCGGGCTCTGTAAGTTGTAGTAAATTATTTTTTTTTAAATTAATTCCACAAAAATGTATTTTCTAAAATATAATACCAACTGTCAATGTTCAGACTTTAGTATATTCTTATCATTAAATTGTCAGTTGAATTTAGGTTATTTTTGTCATTCCATACCCCAGTGCTAATAAGTTATTATTACAAAATATTAAAATAATAATAATTGAAAACTGTTTGAAAATCAGAAATATTTGATACCTAATAATTAATTTAAACTCTTACATGATAAAATGTAAACAGAAATTGGTCATTGTTTATTTAATTTTAATTATATAGAATAAATTGTTAAATTAATAAGTTATTTTCCATCTTTATAATTGTATAGAAGACTGAAATTAATTTATTTTAGTTTAAATTTGTCTAATAAAATCCTTAAGTATTTTTAATATTTTAATATAGCATAATTTGTTTATGTTATTTAATTAGTATTATATTTTCATTGTCCTTAATTTACTAGACCAAGTAACTAAATTGTATTTATAGTACATTAAATAATGTACAACTATTTTATGAGTTTGGAGATAGGTATTTTGATATTTAACACTTTTAACATTTAAATATTTTTTATTATTATTAACATTCCCCTTCTCTACATAGAATTTTTCTAGAACATTTATTTGACTTGATCAAGTTGGGCCCCAAAAAAAATTTTGCACTTGGCCCTAATTTTATTAAATCAGGCCCTATATGTTATTATACATTAGTCTAAAATTATAGTGCGTAATAGCAATTATATTGTTAAATAATATCATTAAATACGTATTATCAAAAAAACGACTAATATCTAAAAAAAAATATGAGGGTTGCAGCATAATACTATAATACCGAAGACTAATTTAACTTTATCGACGCCCAAGACTATTACATAAATCCGGCACAATTTAAAAACGGTATTTTTTTGTTGGACGCGAGCGCTCCAAAAAACAAATGATTTCCTATGCGCTTTCTTTGCGAATAAAACGCAAAAAATGTTTTAACCGGAATATTAGGATATCTGTTTAGGTAGGTATGAGCAAGAAGCCTATCATATTCAGGAAGGTAAAATATTATTTTCGGTATAGCATTGTGTTGTATCGCGTGGGTCTGCCAATTCGTATACAATAGTACCTAAACATCGACCACCAATATTAAAAAAAAAAATGGACTGGCCGAAAGTGGTGTTTCCTTGTTTTCTGAATTCGATATGTATATATCAGGCTATACAATTTTTAATAAAATACTTTTTCGAAAACATCGGGCCAAAACGGTTGCGATCAATAGCTATATTATATTATGCACGCAAATGACACCCAAATATTGATTATAGTATTCCGAACAAAGAATGCACTACGGCATTTAAAGCACGTAGCCTGTAATAATATACATGTATTTAAAATACAAAATGTTCATCTCTAATTACGTGTCACATACCCGTAGTATTTAACTAAAGAAATGATTGATATTTTTTTCACGTCCCGTTCGCTTTCAAGAATCGCAGTTCAATATATCTCGCTTTCCTACCTATAACAAGTCGTGATATAACGAATTGAAGAATATCTATTTTAATTACGATCCGACTTATAAACTGAAAATGTATTTGCTAAATTGAATGTAAATAATTGCAATGATTGCCTGTTAATATATGTTAATAAGCTTTATGACAACGTACATTGTATCATTACCCTTTGCGGGTGTTAAACCATGAAATAAATAATATGTACCACACCTCGTTTTCACCGACATAGTGACACGGCAACAAGAAAAACATGGTAGCAAATCAGATATATTTAAATACTCGAAGCATAAATCATAATCTAACATTAAAATGCCCAACTGATTTTATAATAATATCTTACTACTTTTTTATTATTATTATTATTATTTAAATTACACGTGAACACGACAATAGTTTAATTGTGTAACTTGGCATAGTTGACAATTAAAACGATTGTAGCTTTGTGTCCGATTATGTTCTGACTTAATATAGTTGATAATATTATTGCTGAACTACTATGTACACTTTTAAAAAAAAGTTATTAGCAAACAGCATACATTATAATATGATATTTTAATCACATACAGTTTACTTTAAATATTGTATGTTTATTATTAAAAATTAAAGTCTATTTTTATTACATGATATTAATATTATTTAGGTAAATATTAAAAAAAAAATCTGTAATTTTAGTTTGTAACATATTTTTTTAAATAAAAACCATATATTTTCGTTTTTACTTAAAATCGTTTCTTCTACAAAAATTTGTTTTTAAACTTATATTAATTGCCATACATTGATTTTTTCAATATTTTGCCTTAATTTGAAAATTATCGTTGACATAAACTGTCGACAATAACATAATATGAACAGGAATGGTCATTATAAATAAAATAATTATTTAATTCTCCAAAAATAAACGTCAATACATCGGTATAGTCATTATAAAACATCACAACAAACTATAAAAATAGTAAATAGAACGTGGAAGTTATACCAAGACCTTTAATATAAGTTCATTAAACCTGATTGTCATTACGGTGTCATTTTAAATGATTTCTAATGTTTTAAGAATTTTGAAAAAATACATCAAAAACATTAAATTTACAACGGCTTATCAAAACAACGTTTACAGAGTTTCACGATAAAATCGGTAAGATTAAGATGATTAATGAATATTTTATTCCTATTGGATTATAATATTCGTATGCGCATATCATTTATACGATTTACGTTACTAAACGATTATCTATCGAACCTCGAGCGTAAATGCATACACACAGATAATTAACTATTAATATATGCTATCAAATAGCTTACATGATTTAAGGTCTTTGTAAGTATGTGTTTTTTATTCATACCTCTATTTCATAAATTCAATAGCACAGACAAAACTATAGTAGCATTAGAATTTAGAACCATTATTATTTTTTAAAACCAAATATTGTTTAAGACGCATATGGTTCTTCAAAACAACAGAATATTATTTATTTAAAAAAAACATAATTTATACAATATATATTATACAAGTATCTATTAAATGCATTCATGTGCATGCATACGAGTACAGCTCATGAAACAAATCACACATCAACATTAATTTCTAGGGCCTTTTGATGACGTATGGCATGAAGTTGTTGTTGTCTTTAAAAAAAAAAAAAAAAACAATAAATAGTGCATAAAAATGTGTTCAAGTTAAACGGTGTTTGAATTAAACTTTTAAATTAGAAAACAAAAACTAGTAAATATGAACCGAGTCGGCTCGTTCTGTTCATCTGAAACCGATGTATGACACTAATTACGTTTGATCAAATACAATTTAATAGTATATTAATATTGTATTGGGGCGAAACCAATAGTTCGACAATATCAACTAGAATCCTTAGCTTGGTAAAATCTTTAATAATATTCTATATGGTTTAAGGACAAAAATGTCCGTCTTCAATGGCCTTTACATTATACGCAGGCACTTGGAAACACGCGCGCGGGTGCCTCATTAATTTGTCATCCGTCGTCACCATGATCGTTAAACGCATAATATTATAATCAAAACGAGTAGTTTATGCGGTGGCAGATCTGGTGGTACATAATGCGATATAGCACTAGTTTTCTTTATCTGCACGTGTCAATCATAAATCTGGTTGACAGCCATATTATAGTATTGCCATGCCGAATAAAATAGTTTGTATAATATAGTTGTAATGTATATATATATATATATATATATTATAACGATATATAGATATATATTTTCGCATCAAGCCTTTTACACCCGCCGAAAAGTCTATAATAAACCATCATCGCGTTTTCTGAAAGATATTATACAATAATAAATATTATTATTGTTATTATCACCACGTTAACGATTCGGCGGGCTTACATCCGTCAACAGCGATTTTGTCGGTCGTTAAATGCACGGAAGGAAACACGCGGCGCCGCGCACCATTATGTAATGCAAATATTATAATATATTATTATGTATCCTATACAGGGTGATTCATTTATCACTTAACGGTCATTTCCTCGGATAAGTTAACTTTGTATGTTTTTGAAAATTTGTTTTTTTTATCATTTTAAATCATAACAACACAACGCGCCGTTTTGACATTTAAACTTTATTAATTAATTACTGGTTCGTAATTCCATTTTCATGCATAAACATCGTCAAGAGAAATATTCTGCTTCGGGATAAAAGTATAAAAACGTATATTGTCATTTGAAAAAAAAAACTTTAAAAAAAATCTATAACCGTACAAAATTGTTTATTATTCAAAAATGTTGTTGAAACGGGTCTTCAACTGTTCCAGTAAAGAAAAAATGTTTTCATAATTCACTCGTGTTTTACATTCACAAAACAAATTACTGTTTAGAGATAATACAACCGCCTCGCGGGATATACATCTCGAGGAGGTTAAACCTCGTCGGCGATTGCGGTACTGTGGGTTAGGGAAGTGGATGTAAATCCGTAGAACGCCAAAATCCGTCATAGTATAACATGGTACGTACCTATGACGTACATACGTACACGTATATATATATATATATATATATGCGCGAATCATACGTGCTTGCCGGCAAACATGAATATAAGTAGCCGAAATTAATACATTGTTATTCATACGTATAGATAATATATTATAACTTGTGTGCGCGCAGAACGAACGTTTTGAATACGAATCGAAATCTATAATGTATATATTATACGAAGGTATTAAACTTCCTATATAATAAGTCGTGATAACAGGCGGGAATGTTATACACACGAATAATATACTATAAATATTATTATACACGACGATATTATATGTATGTATTACCCATACGTAATATAATAATGTTTCAATGCACTGGCGATAATAAAAAAAAAAAAAAAAAAAAAAAACGTCGCGCTAACTGTGCACAGACGATGTTTAATTTATTTAGGTTGCTCATTATGAGTGGCGGCCAGCGACTTGACACCTGCGTTAAATTATGTAATCATCCTTCTACAACAGTCGTGGACTGAATGCCTGCTTGAAATTTCTCGAAAATTTAAAACTTTTTCAGTGTTCTGCAAACGTATATAATATAACGTAATATGTACTAAAACTGTAATTTGTTTAATTTAAATGTATATTGCTTCAAAAATCTAAAATAATTTATCTGCAGCATCAACCACATACCAAACTTACGAGGGATGCTCGTTATGTCTCCCCTAAAAAAAAAAATTAGCACTACGACACTGCTCTACAAAATTATGTACAATAGAAATTTATATAATTCTATTAGAGTGCATGATAATCATGTATGAATCAATAGTAGGTATATTTATGTACAATATTTAGAATGCACTCTATAGTGTAAGAATTTTAAACTGAATATTTGTTTTGCAGTTATGTCTCTGTATAAAATTTCAATGTATTTATGTATTATTATCTATTGTAATCCATACTATCAGTTTAAATCGAATATAGAGATTTTAAGAATTCATTTTTTATGCTTTCAAAAGATTTTTGAAGTATAATAGCTAATAATAAAAACCACAGTCATAAGTTATTACAAATACAACTAAAAACCAATTTATTACAAAACAGAATAGAATTAAATTATATTTTAATTACAGCATTTTAACTCTAATTAAATACATTATTAAAATATAAAATGTATTTTCATTGCACGCTTAAGAGAACAATTATTTTTGTTTTTAACAAATTATTTAATAATTATTTTTTTAATTTTTTTGTATTTTTGTTTTTACTTTTCCAGTTTGTCCAATGTTGTTTTTATTTATTTTTGAACTTATACCATTGATAGTTGATACCCATATAATTTTACATTAATTGTTTAATATTTTGCCTTATCTTAACACTGAATGCTGTCGTATCGATAATATCACTCGTCATATATTGCGTGATCATTTTAGATAAAATATTTATCTATATTTACCAAAAATAAACGTCAGTCATTATATCCACGTAGCCATATAACATCATAATAATCTATCAAAATCATTATATAAAACATAAGAGTTTAGCCAAGACATTTAGTTTAAGGTCATTAAACCCGGTATGTCAGTACGATCGACATCGTTATAAAGGATTTCTATTCTATATAATATTATCAACACATTTTGGATGTTAACAGAATTTAAACCCTTTAAAACCTCACTTAAGTGATGTACAATAATGCACTCTATATAATACAAAGTTGTGGCACTGGTAGCCATACATAAGAATAATTTCAGTAACCAGTATAAATCCTTTAACATAAAAGAATTTTCTTTAAATTTACATCACACCCAAATAGAATTAACTTCATTGGAAGGTTTCTTCATTCAAGTATATACTAAGTCATCTATAACACTTAAACTTTGTATAGGTTGATTAATAAAAAAAAAAAATATAAAAAAATGTATTTAGGTAGACAAAAAATTATATACATATAAATTATGTATTTGTTCAGATACTAGGATTTACATATAAACCGACTCTATATAAGTATAACTATTTAGCTCGGTTGCATCCATCAAATACACGTAAGTACTATGTGACTAATAAGGTACCACAAAAAATATAACAAAACATATTAGATAAAATTATTTCACTTTATAAATCAGTAAATATTTATTAGAATTTAATTTAAGATCCGTCCAAAAGTTTCGAGGTTCTCGTTAGAAAGATATATCAATATCGATGTATATCACATTGTTCACATTTTTTTATACGTTGGTAAATTAAAACGTCACGTAAAACATGCAGTGTCCGCAGTAAACACGCACAATTTACAATAAAGATTCTCGTATACTAAAATACATAAACACACACATATGTATAATATATAATCTCCATAATCCAATCCAAATTTAAAGTTTTGGTTCTATCAAAATGCGTCGTGCGGATGAAACTGTCAATTTTTAAATGTCTACTGTTTCATAATAAATATATGTGCTTAGCTTCGAAAAGTTTTAACGAAGAATATAATACATGTCTAAAACATATTTGAGGCGTCATATTTCTCAAATATCGTAACTAATACATTTTAATACTTTTTTCAGCGATAGGTGACATATTATGAATTAAGGCATACCCATACAGGCTAAATTTATTATTATCGTGAAATTTATTTTTATATAACTATATTATAAATGTATGAAACAGTCATTTTCCGTCAGACTTTGTTAAATATAAAAAATATTAGGTTTTTATGATTAATTTTGGGTTTTTAGAAAATCGAATTGTATTTGATAATACAATTTCTATCTATGTTGTTTCGTTATTTAAAAAATTCACATATTATTTAATTTCGTTTAGTACAACCAAAAACGATTTTAGATTACTAGAATTATTCAGTCTTATTTGTCAAGTATATTATAAAAATTACTAATAACAGTGCAAAATGCTTTTGGAACAATAGTTTTTTTTTAAATATATGATTAATATAAATATCAGCAATTATACTACAGTTAAGATATTATTGTAAAAAATAATAAAAATTCATGAATTTAAAGATCACGGATTTTAATAAAACATGATAAAATGTTGAATTTTTTAGCATTTTAATAATTTTAAATACCTATTCAATCGACTGACATCATACATTAGACAATAAAGTGAATAATATTGAGCGGTCACCGCTTAAATGTATTAACTTAAATAGAATAATAAAAACTAAATCTAAAAATTTTTTAGATTTATTCCTCAATACGTATTTTGGAAATAGTCCAACTCGACGCTTAAGTAAATCAAAGAATAATCAACTAAATAACTTAGTACGACAAAATATTTTTTTACAGAAAAAAATCGTTTAAAATGTGTTTTATTCTTATTACCATTAAACACAATACAACGTTTTATTAAGTTATTTTGAAATGTTATTATTAAAGCCACATCACATATCCACCGTTTTGAAAAATAAATTAACATACAATACATATACAAGCATACTTACATGTATACATATGTATATGTGTACATGTATATGTATATGCATACAGTAATAAGTACATCGATATTATACAAGAATCCTATCCAATAAGTGATAATAATAGCGGTTAATAATAAAAAAAATGTGTTGTTAACTGTTAACAAAATTAATTTATTTCGAAAAAAACAACTCTTATCAGCCATATATGTGTATCCACTAACAATGAAATATTCCCGATGGTCAACCATAACAAAGGTAAAATATACTTGCAGTACATAAAATAAAACATTATATTCATCGATTCACAAATGTATTAAAATTAAACTGTGAAATGTGCAGAAAAAATGACAAAATTATCAAAATATCAGCATTCTCTAATCCCTACACACTAATAAATAATTCTGTATTGTTACATAATTTCATATTTCGTTGTGTTTATAATACCCGTCATGAATTTGGCCGCTGTACATAAAATAGTATCCGGACAACCGTGTATAACTGTATATAGTGTCAAATTCCCAGTCTCGACAGTCAAAACCGGGCACTGTTCGCTGCGGTACTCTGCATTACAGTGGACAAGTTCGACTGCGAACTACTCACTAATTGTGTATTATATTATAACATAATATTGTTGTACTATATACCTGCACATTAACTATGGCAATTGTTTAAAATTTGCGATTTTAATTTTTTTTTAATCTGGAATTAAAATACCGATAAAAACGTCAATGAAACAATAACATTCGTTGAAATATTATTAACCCCGGAGGAAATACCATAATTTATAAGTACGATGGATATTAAAAGCATATATTATATAATTATACACCGTATATCTGTGTGTAAATCTAAACCAAGTGATATTTTTTTTTATATAATTTTAAGTCGTTAAAAACAACATTTTTCTAATAAATATATTTTTATTATTTTTACCGGTACCCTATTTAAAATATTTTACTCTTTAAACGACAATATGCATTTTTATGTCTTATTTCAAAGCAGAATGTTTTTTAAAGCGCCTACTTATCGATGTGCACAAATTAAATTATCTACCAGTAGTTTATGAGTTATAATTATTTAAAGTTTAGATGAACGCTGTGTAGTGGTATAAGGGTAACCCGAATAATATTGGTCCACTACTCCGCTCATCGAATCTTTAAATACTAATTAGTTATAACTGATAACTAATAAACTATTTGTCCAAAAATGAATTTGTATAGATCAAAATACTCTGAATACTCTGCTTCTGTGAAATCACAAATGTTTGTTGTCATTCGAAAAATTAAACGCTTTAAAATGTAGTAAAAAATATAATTTCATACAATGCTGTTTTGTAATCACTCAAAGTCACGTAAAACAAATATTTTCAAAAACGTTAGTGTTTTCCGAAATAATAAAATTACAGTGTCTTGCGCCTAATGGATCGCCCCGTATAAATCACTCGATATTATCACCATACGTCACGGAGCTAATAATTTATTGTTGACGTGTACGTTACCATTGTTTTTTATGTTTTCAGCTATGATCGAACTACAAACTGTCACTGCAATGCGATATATACAGGAGTTTTTCAGTCAAATTTGCTTGCAGTCGCAGTTTCGTCTAAAAATTAGTGTTCCCGGGCCGAAACACCGACAATTGGATTTAAACAACCGTAGGTATCGAGGTTAAATTAAATCCTGTTATAGCTCCTTATTATCGGGATTAGTAATTGTATATATCGTATCAGTATCTGACATCCGTGTAGGTAGTTATATAATAATATTATATTATTATGTGTTAGCAGGGTCGAATAATATGTACGATAAATGAATAAATAATATGTATACTATCAATTAATGATGTAGATCCGGCAAAATACAGTTGAATCGAATGATTTATACATGCGAGAGTAACCCGATGTGTAATAATATATAGGTACCTGGTATATATATTATCTATATAATAGTACACAAATTAAATTATGTACAGAATGTCCAAATGGAATTATGCAATTTATTATACAAACTCCTCGGCGGGATTCTATAAATTCGCCACTGGTAAAAGTTTGCATAGTCTATGCATGGCAACAGCGCAACGATAATCTAAAAGTTTCAAATACAATTATCAAGTCGAAATTAAATGCAGTCATATAATATAATAGGTAGTAGCTAACTGACTAACAATACATGTGTATAGCTGATTGTAAATTATTGTTTATGCTTCGCTTTTTGTGGTTTATTAAACCATCCGTAAATTTCCAAATCGACATTAAATTAGCACGAGTCTTGAATATGCATTGATAAACATGTTTTCTTAGTACAAAATAATATATGCAAATAGTTCGTATATATGTATAACATATACCTATTACCTACGTATAAAAATCGTTTTTAAACATTAAGATTTTAAATTTTAATTTATTATACTACTATAATATATTATAATATACATAAAACATAAGTAATACATTAGTATTATTTAAATATATTTTTGAATTTGGGATAATCGTTGAGCTAAATATTTCGGCTGACAAAAGCATGTAAAGCATTCAAAATAATAATAATTATAAACATATAATTATTTCATCTATTATAATATTATTTATATTTGATATGAATTGAGGAATTTAACAAATATTTCATTTTTGGTATTTTTAAATAGGTATTTAAATTATTTTATTTTTATATTAGGTATGACTATGAGCCTATCCCATGGGGGCTTTTTCTAACATTTTTACTTATAAAATAGTAAAAATATGTATTTAAATTTCAATACTATCATTATTCAATTGTTATAACAATAATTTTTTTAATTATCATTATTATTATTATTATTACTACATTGTTATATACTAATAATAAAATATAATTTTTAGTTTTTTAGAAATATGTTTAAAAAAAATAATTTTCTCTGAATACCTATTTATTGAAATAGCTAAATATAAAATACATATGTATATTAAAAAATAATTTTAAAATTCAATAATATGTTACTCCTTATATGATTTACGTGCATTATATTTCTATACACAGCATATAAGGGTAAAAATATAAAATAATAAAAATGCACTACTTAGTATTTAGCAAGTACTAAGTTTTATGTTCCGGGCAGATGACAACTTCACAACCACAAAACCAACATCCGTAAATGAGCAAAGTCACTTTGACAGCTTGCATGACTATATGAAATTATTTTTTCCATTAACTACCACGATTTATTTTAATGGAATATGAAATACAAAATAAAATAAAGTCTCGACACAGTGCAGTTATCAAAAACAACTATTCATTCCATAGTCTGCGAGTAACAAATTTAGGATTTAACGACTTAAATTTGAAAACTAAATGAAAGAGAACTAAATTTTTTTTTTTTTAATTATCAAAGTAAAAACATCTAAAAGCATTTTTTAGGAAGTTAATAAGTATAAAAAAGTCCAATCCAAGAACTTTTCACGGAAAATGTCTATTGTCGAATAAACTTTAAATTCCTCTCAACAATAGGTTCCACATTGTCAAAACAAAATTATTAGGTTAATCTGGGTTAGGTTTGATTAGGTTCAACCCGTGCAAACTATTTCGTCTTGGAAACCCAATGATTTACAGTAAAGAAAGCCATACTAGCGAATGTCTCATCAGGCATAAAGAAGAAGATAGTACAGTATACGTACGTGACAATATAAATAGGTTATACTTATGAATGATCACGAATTATTGTTAGATACACAAATTCTGCTCAGATAGTTCTTAACGTCACCAATATTGTGATTTTTAATTTCGAATTGGCTGTTATTACATACAGTATTTATCATTAATCATTAAATATTATAGCATGGAGAAAAAGACATCCAAACAAAATGGAGAACTACCATATTATGGAAGAGATGTAGTTAAACTTTTGTAGATCCTACGTGATCATACCTTTATTTATGTTATCGTGGTAGAGTACTAGATTCCGCGACGATTGGTCTAGAAAACCGATGTTGGGGAGGTTGGATTGATAGGGCGATCGCCTCTCCCTTAGATCATGTTTTTAAGCCTCTAATTCTATTATTGAAAAATTATTAATATAGCTGCAATATTATAAAAATCTTGACATGTTTGCCAGCATTGGAATTTCACTTACACAAAGTCAGTATCGTTATAAATATAATACACTACTGTTACATAATTAAATAGCATATTACGCGAAATATAATATATATCAAGGTTAGGTTAGGTTAATATCAAGTATGAACAATTAGTATTTCATTAAAGTAAGAAATAACTTATCGTTCATATGCAAGTATTTAAATATAACATAACGTATGGTGGTATGAACATGCTTAATAATTTCTGACAGTTAAGCACTTAAAAAAAAAAATATTAAAATTATAATAAATATTTTATTTGCCTATCACTTTAATATAAATATTGAAATATAGTATTGATAACGAAAAAACTACAATTATCAATATAATATATATAATATATCTAAAATTGCTAAAAGAAATAGAAAGAAAAATCAACAAACAATCCATCACTCTAAGTTGAAGGTTTTATTTTTTTAAATTCTTCTTCTCCTCTTGGACAACTTCTATATCTGCTAATATATAGAGTTAACTTGATTAGTCTAGTTAAATGTGGGCCACTTGATGTGAACTAGCCCATTCATGCGTATAATTCTTGAAAATCTCCATCAGGAGGATAACCACATTGTATAAATATTTTTCGCTAAAAAACGGTTGTAACAATAAACCAAATATAGATTGATGGTTAAAATAAACAGGTCTTAACTTGTTGTAAGCCGAGTATGGGGAAAAAGGTTAGGTTAGGTGAGGTTAGGTTAGGTTTGAAATGAAATTACGTGTTAGATATACATTATTAGCTGCATAATACATTGACCCAAGATCACGCACTGTCTAGTGCACTATACCTATTGCAGCACGCGCATCATATCAAACGATAAAATAGTTGGTTTTTACATTTTGGTATTTATTTTTTTACAATCAATAAAGTTGTAGTACTGGCGTGCATGCAGACCTGTGAAAACTTAAAGAAACAACATAAATAATACAATTGCTATATTAAGCATAAAATCGATGAAATTGTTTTTAGATTTATCATGTATAATTGTATATTGGTATACCTATATCATTATATTGCTACAATTAACAGCTACATTTTTTAAAATAGAAAATTTCCAGGGTTATTATATTTTGATTAGATACTACCTATACTAAATTATCAAAATGCATTTATTTAAAAGTGGACGTAAACTTTGTTGTTTTTAATAGGGAGTCTTACGTATTATGGTTATTACTGCGGCCTATGGGTAACCATACATTTTTATATGGATATATACCTTCGAGGTTAGGTTAGACTTTTTGAATTTTATTATTTTCCATTCCCACGGGGATGATACAAAATGTATACCTACGTGTTAGTGATAGTCATGCCATATAAATATATAATGAATTATTTTCTAAATAAAAACAGCTGCACACGAGACTATGTCGCATAATCGATCCTTGGACTAGTTTGATGTATGAATAATTTAGTTATACCCTTAAGTTAGATAAACTAGAAAATAAATTATACAAGTGGCCATCGATTCACATCGTGGAAGCACGCAAAAAAATTACCTCAACGATGTCACCCACAAGGAGTGTCAAATAACAATGTTTATGTATAAATTGTTTTTAAAGTATTCTACTTAAGGCACATATAAAAAGATAAATAATCACTCATATATATGTAGATATAGTATAAATAATGCATACATTACGGGAATATATTTTGATATAACCTCCTAGAAACCCCAAAAGTAATGTCTGTATATTGACGACCGACATCTAATATTAAACGTACACAATGGAGGGCCGAAATTCTCAAAGAGGTTCGTCATCTTTGTACAGAAGTGGTGGGTAGTGGCAAAGGCACCGAAGTTTATACGAAGGTAGTAACTAGAAAGTATATAATATTATTTTAATTTTCATCATAACTCATTTGAGAACTGATGAGAGGAGGATAGCCCACGATTTTTTGACGTTTGTTATGAAGGGATGGATGGTGGTGGTAGAAAATTCCTATATATTAAATTGCGTCGTTTAAAATTTAACTGAATGCATCTAACTGTAAGTAGTTTAAAAAAGTTTAAGAAAGATATGACCGGGATACAGAGATAATAATATGATGTTTAGTTCTCATATATCACTTCACTCTCCTTGACACAGGATAATGGTGTGTTGATATTGTTGTATAAAAAAAAAAAATAGTATTAAATTTAAAAGTAATGATAAATAAACATTAACACGTTGCTGGAATTTCTTCAAAAATATTTTACAAAATAGTTTAGAAAAAACATACAATACATATTATACTCAACAGCAAGGCAAATTGAAAAATGTCCTTTTAAAAGTATCATCAGAAATTCAAAATTCGATTTATAATCTATAAAACACAAAGGTGCTACATAAAACTTTTTGAGTACCTACCTACTACGTCTACTCGAAAAAATATCCACACGAAAAACGCTGTAAACCAATTTAATATTTTATTTATAAATGGAATAAAAATAAAAAATAAAATACTATCGATCGGTCGGTTTATATATATAAAAAAAAAAATACTTATTTTAATACATAGATATG
This sequence comes from Rhopalosiphum maidis, assembly GCF_003676215.2. NCBI lineage: Eukaryota > Metazoa > Arthropoda > Insecta > Hemiptera > Aphididae > Rhopalosiphum > Rhopalosiphum maidis. The sequence goes on along the minus strand of NC_040877.1, from coordinate 28,924,870 downwards.
AAATTCAGTAGTAAGAAAGATAATAGATATAATAATAATTTGGCTATCTTTAATCTAATGTATATTTATCGATAAAGATCACAGACGTTATCGTAATTCTTTAAGCTCACCATATTATACAAAATCGATAATATACGTATTTTTTTTATGTATATATTATATCTACCACAACGTGTGCTTATTAGAGCTTACTACTTACTCGATACAACTAGCTATATGTTTTATCTGAAATTTAATACTTGATATTTGATACATTTACATTATTTTATTCATAAAAGTAATAATGGTTCTTAATATATTATATTATACTTAAGACACTTAATATGAATTAAAAATTTTAAGATTAAACTCGACATTTTTGATTACAATATGAATGTTCTCGATATTTTGATTTTTAAGTGCGAACTTTAATTTATTAATAACAGTTAATCCAATAATCTATACTAAATGTACTGATGAATATTATTACCACTATACTTTTTTTTAATGATTAATATTTTGATAATTTAAATTCTGAGGTCATTTTTAAAATGGCTACATCAATATTTGATGATATCAAAGTATATTTATTCGGACAATTTTTTATAAATAGAAAATGCTTAAAATGTCTAATCGAATGGGAATCAATTACATTTATCACAATAGTACCTATGTTGTTCAGACTTGACAAATTTTGATTTACAAAATTTTTCAAGCTTTTCAAGAAAACAAATGAAAAATTGTTTGTTAAATTATAAAAATGTCAACCTAATAGTTCACAATAATTATAACATTGAACAGCTACCAAAAAGATTAAAATATTTTAAAAATTAACTATTATTATTTTTATTTTAAAAATCGTAGTAATATATTATGTTATTGATTTTTCGCACATATAATTAGGTGTTGTATTAAACTTTTCTATATGTCCAAATAAAACAAGAACAAAGCTCAAACTTATTCCAAAGACAAAGCATGGAATCGCAAATTTAAAAACACATTGTACAATACACGTGTGTATTATGTATATTATTATGCATACATGTATATTTTATAACGTTCTTCTAATTGCAGTACGAACATTATAAAGTTCTAGCATTAATGTATACTTTTTGTATGTGTATAAAAAAATACAGGTCTTTAGATATCAAGAGCCTTTAGAATGAAAAAAAATTCACCTTTTTTACATCACTCACATATTCTTTTTTTTATATTGTCTAACACAATCTCGCTGCAAGCATTAACGCAATTTACAGCAAGAAAAATAAAAACAACGGTGATCTAAATTAAATTTTTCTATTACTATATATCTATGAGCTATAAATGTACTAACTAAACTATATGCTTAAGTTTGAATTCTTAGTTTTTCGTATTTTATTCTTTCTTTATTTAATTTCTAAAAATCTGAAAATAAACTAAAAATCCGTAATCTGTGTCAACATAATATTTAACACTTCAATCGTTTTTTTTACTCTTCATTATATAATTTAATAGATTCCATCATTAGTCGTTACATTTTACGATCAACTTTACACAGCTCTTCAGTTATCGTTGTAGATACTGTAGTGCAACCATTAATACGACGCTGTAATTAGTTCAGCAATCATTTACATCCTGTCAGTAATTGATTTCCTCGACAAGAAATCAAGATTTAAAAGCAAATATGATTTTATATATTTTTTTATTATTATTACTTTAGTTTGTATATATTACTTAAGTTTTAATAAATCATTATTTTGGTCGTTCTTATTTTACTTTTTGTTACAAATATACTAAAAATGTACCAAGCATCTCATTACTAAAGTATTATTAATCTTACTATAGCTTAATAGAAAATAATAATTAATCAGAGTAGTGAATAATTAAATGTTATATAAATGTTGAATTATAATATTAATGTTTAAGACCAAATGCTTGGAATGAACAATTTAACTAGTCACTTTTTATATGCTGAAACAAATAATATGAAATCTGCATTGTAAATAAATAATTATCGTTATTATAATTATTTCAGTTTAAATTATGGTATTTAATTCGAATCTAATAAAATATGTTAACATTGACTCAAAATATATAAATATATACAGAATAAAAATAAATAATTAAGTTTCGTCGTTGAACTTTAAAAAATTATCAATTATCATTTATCATCACTTATAGAACAAATTTTATTTTTATTTTTTATGAAATATTAGTAAAATAAAAATGAATTTGAAATAGATAGCAATTAAATTGGTACATAGGAAAAACATACACTCAAATGTTAATTTTAATGGGTTAATTATTTAAAAAAAAATTATTTCTACAAAGAATTTCAATCCCATAAAATGCTCACGCATTAAACCTCAATCAATAGTTTTATAAATACGTATCAAATAAAACAAGGTAGGTATATTAATAAACCTAGCCATTCAATAATTATTATAAATATGCAAGAAAGGGTATTTTTTATATTAAACGGTCATTTTTACTTGAAAATACAATAATAACATGAATACGAATATCTTCTAATGATTTATATTTTCCTTAAGTTTCAGAATCACTAAAATGTTAGTCCTGTAAATATTCCTTCACTTCATTTTTTAAGTACACAATTGACCTAAGCGACTAAATATATAAAAATTATGTTATTAGCATTTTATTTTAAAATAAAAATTAAAGCTATGAAAAGTGTGTAGGTACAAATTACAAATACTGTGTGTATAGACAAAATTTAACTTCCCATAATCATCTCCTGTCATCCATGAATTCACAAAACTGATTTATATAATAATATTCATTTTTTAACATATTTTACAATAATTACAAAAGTTTTTAGGCACGTGCTGATAATACTAATACAATATACAATTTCAAATTATTGTTCACGGACACAAATATACTGCAATGTGATTCACCATTTCAGCATGCTCTATACCCTATTTTTTATTTTATAATAATGAATTTATTCAAAATTCTTATTTTTAAAATGTTTAAATACTTATACAAATATGCTAATGATTTTATTTTCAATCAATTTTTTGTTTTTATAACATTTACTGAGTTCCTAATTTACAAACGCCGTTTTTTTTTCAAATGCGATCTAACCTTATTTAGATATTGTAAGTCTGTAAATTGTTAAGCAGATGATTTTTTAAACATTTATATCTAAATAAAATTCCAAACGTAAGTAGTTTCTGAATCAATAAAATGTATATAATATAATTTGTAAAATTAGTTTTACAGAAAAAGTGTATATATATAATAAGTAGTTTTAGTATTCACATATTCTAGTGAATCATCCTGTATATTATACATACTATGTATGCTATATACACACTATACTGCAGTTTAATAAACAATGTAAGATTGATAAGGGTATAATCATAGAACCCTGTGTTTTGTACTTACATGGAAATGTATTTGTAATTTTGGCCAAGAGAGTAGAACACTCGATGAATAAAAGTGGTGAAAAATGGTCAGATTGAAGATAAAGCATGTGCTTACATTTTTTTAATAATCGAATAAAAAATACTCTTGAAGGATTACTTCATTTTATTTATTATTTTCACGATCAATAATCAAATTCATTTTTTCCACACGAGCGCATAAACAATACAGAGGTTAAAAAATAAATCTCATGATCAAATATTTTTTAATATGCAAAAGACGAGCACTTGCACACGTACCTACCGTTATTTACAAATACAAATATTTTAAAGAGTTCTATTTTATGTATTTATCTCCAGAGTTTGTATTATAAGTTATAACAATGTTTTCTAGTTATAGCCGCATTACCTATCTCGGTTATTTAAACAACACTTTACACAAAGTAAAAAATTAAATCTTGTACATACGATCAATCTGGAAAAATCGTACGACATTATCTTAAAAACACGTATAGGTAACAGTTCACTATAATATATCTTCAAATATAGCTACTCAAATATTCCTTTACTACATTATATACATAAATTTTCCATTACGAGCATCCTTATTTACGATAAACTAAGTATTTTTAACTCTCATCCTAAATACATTTTCAATATTACACAATATTCTTTATCTATAATTTTAAACCGTTAAAAATTTGATAGATTCTTTTAATAAACATACTTATAGAAAGTACAATTAAATATTAATTATAATGATAAACATACGATTAAAACAACACATAAAAATTCGAATAGTATGAATTTCAGATTATTAATACGTATTACATAATTAAATTAATGGCAAATATTGTAGTTATTATTTTTTACCGATAAACTTTATACTTGGACCATATTCAAATTAGTTAACAAAATATGTTATGTTTAAACAAAAATTAAACATTTATTCAACTCGAAATATAGTTAGGTCATTCGCAAAGAAAAAAATTGTATTTAGTTATTGTATGTAGTTCAATCATTAATTGACTTTTTTTTTCAAAAAGTTATTAATTATATTATACATATAGTACACAACAATTATTTTATAGACTGGTTAATAGTTATATCAAACTATTAAATTATTTCATCTAAGTTAGTAGGACATAATTATTTCATTTCCGGCGATATTATTACACGGAAATAAGCAAACGTGTTAAGCACTTTAAGTGGTATTGGTGGTATTTGGTGGTATTAGATCAGACGGAGTTATAAAACAAAAAATATTATTATTTAATGAAACACAAATCACAATATTATATAACGTGTATAATACACCATTATTGTCATTACTTTTAAATCAAAATTGCGTATTGTTAACATAATACGAGAAAATACAAGACTATTCATTATATTTCTATAATATTTAAACTGCAACACATTATTATGGTCTTTTCATAACGATTCATCAATTAAATAATGATTGTACCCAGTGGTCTTTACAATATGAAACATATGGATGATGGTATCATAATATTTAACGAGTTTTCCAACTTGAATGCTTTTCGAAACTTTCGTTCGTTTAAGACACGCTGTACGATGTAACTATTGTCAAGAATATAATATATGTTCGCTGCAAATTAGATAGGGCGTATTACTTAGATATTAGTTATTACTAAATATAATAATATTACTGGTATGTTATCAAAATGATAGATGTTAAAACACACGTATAGAGACGGGTGTCATAAAAAATGTATTATAACCGAATCAAATATCCGTTTTAAAACAATAGTTTTATAAAATTATACTTACACGCGATTATTGAATAACTGGTGTTGAACTTTTTTATAATTTATCACGCCGTACATCAAATCATTAAATATAATCATTTATTACGAATTATGCGAGGTTAACGATTGTAGACATATAAATAGATTTTGAATAAATAATTCCTGCAACGAACAGTGCGCGATAATAATAATATATAATATAATATACCTATGCAATAATGTGTCAGCCGTCGAAAATCATACGGATAATTTTTTTTCTTCGCTATAGAAATCTGACGTTAATATTCAGAACAACCGGAACAGAGAAGCGTTTATTGACCCTATGATGAAATGACTAAGATACTTCACTTTTTACGTGTACCGTCAAGTATAGTGCAATCACAAATATTATCGGATGGTCCATTGTGTGACGTAAACGCCGAAACACCTCTAACAAAATATTCACATTGGTATTGTTTTTACGGTTTACAAAGATAAAGAAACGAATCATTTGGATTGGCCTCATAATATTACTATTGTATCACAACGTGAACTGTTTGCAATAGTGAATAATAATATTGTGTGACTAAAGAATACTAAGCCATCTCATAGAGTACGGTGGTTTTTTTTTGTTTATTTTATGTAACTTCTAAAAATATATTATAATAATTAAAAATACATTTAAATGTAATAGATTTAGCATACCTTTAGACGCGCCACGCATTTTTCGATTAATTTTCCCAATTTTTAATGTAAGTGTATACAATTCCATACAACTTTTTCACGAAAATTAAATGAAAATTGAGATATCCAAGTTGCTTCGTATCGTATAAAAATTAGATACGTATAAGTGTTTACATACAAATAAGCTGTGTTCAGTCTCTACGTCTAAAATACATAGGTATACATAAAAATACATATACGCACATTTAAATGAAGTTTTTGAATTTCAAAATTTTAATGTACTTTTTACTGTGTTGTTTTTATTTTCTACTATATATTTATACATTTTACATTTTTTACAACACACGTGCAAATATTTTATTCAAAATGAATGCAACACTTATCTAGATACAACTTATGAGTTATTTTTCTAATACGCATTAAAAACCATTTTTTTTTTCGATAGATATATACCCAAATACATATTTTATCTTACCTATATCAACATTATAATATTAATTTCTTTAAGTGCAATCACTCCGTATGGTGACTATAATACGTATATGATGCATGATATTGTAGTATACTACTACAACAGTTTACTCAAAGTATATGCGATATGTTACCACATTAATCAAAGATAGTTATCTGTAATCTATGATTTTACGCTGCAATGGCGTAATTCACCGTAATTCCTTGGTAAGGTTAAATGTAATAATTAAATGTTCGATGATCACTTGAGCACTTGACATTGGCAAACGCATATCAATGACTGCGGTGACGACGAAATTCCACGTGCAAGTCCGATGATAATATACACGTAGTGAGGGGAGTACAAAAATTGAATGCAAAAACGCGTGGTACTGATACCGTCATCTCGCCTACACCAAACCCCTCTCCCCGTCCTACCAGCCGAGTCGCCCGCTATAATCCTGGCGCGTTCGAGGTTTTTTTTTTTTTAATTGAAGCATCCTGCAGGACCCGACCGATCCACCGCGGGAAGAAACAATCATATATGCGGCGAGAGACTGAGAGAGAAAGAGAGAGACACTGTATCGTGTTGTATTTTTTTATAACACAATATAATATATCATATATTGTCGTAATAATTATTGAACTGGTGGAAAGGGAGCGGTGACCGAACTATATAGAGGTGATGAGAAAAATATTATTGTATACGAATACGATAACGTATTACGGGCGTGTGTGTGAAGGAGGCCTTCATTTTTTATTTGTACATTACATTGTATTCGATTTACGATCCACATATTCGTAAATATGGACAGAAATACATTATCATCGATCGGTTTCTCGGTTAATTAAAAACTTATATCCGAAAGGGATATATATTATTGTATAGATACATTATAATATTCACAAAAATTGGACAATCGGTATCGGGTATCATTAATAATGAAACGGAAAACGATAAAACTAAAAAAGACATTTACCCAATCGTCGTTGCGTGCGAATAACAATGTTTGGAAATGAAAATTATAATCCGTTTTTGTTTCTTTACTCGCTTCACTAAACGATTGTCCTTTTCGTCAGGTAACGATTTCGAGTAACGTCTCGATTGAAACAAGAATAATTTTCAATAACAGGTGTCCGAAGTTCTAGAAATGAATATCATTTCATATCACGCTTGTCGAAAAAATTCCAATAAGTGTGTATATTTACACGTACAAAATGCCTTTAATAAAAATTCGCAAATGAGTAATGATTTTACAGATTATTTATCATCTGTTTAAATATAACATAAAATTATCGTTATCTTATTTGTTTGAAATATAAACTCATTCACATCATAATACAAATTACTAACAATTATCATTTTATTTTATTTTTATTCGATGATGAAATTATGTACATCAGTTAACACGTACAAAAGCATCAAGCCAAAAATTTAATATCCTCATTGTATATCTGAGTTCAAGAAATAATGAAAAACCAACAAAAACTTTTAACCTTTTTTATGTATTCATTATTATATAGTATAAAGGGTATGTGAGATTAAAAAAGGTTGCATTTTGTGGGGAAACGTGACAGCGTGAAAAATCTCTATTAAAACACGTGCATAGATAATAAATGTTTTTTTGCTTACGAATCTGTTTATTCAAAATTTAAGCTTTTAAAATATACAATCTCTTTAAACTAGACTAAGTACTTTAATATATTATACCTACGCACTTTTCTCAATTAAATATCTATAAACTTAAAAATCTATAAACTGAATAAATTGAAAATTATTATGAAGAATCTATATTCTTATCCTATATACCTACCTATTTTAAATTTAATTTCAACGATTTATAAAGACCTATTTTTTTTTAAATTTTTCAGAGAACATAAAACCGTGTTTCAATTTTATTAATTTAAGGATACGTACAGCAGGTTTGAAAAACAACCGACTGTTTTAAAAAATAATGTACATTAGGATACAGTGGAATAAACTCGGGTTCGGGTGCTATACATAATGCAATAGTAATTCTACTGTAGCCGAGTCCGTTTATTACGAATTTGTTAAAATATTTATCTCTATCCTTTCGAAACCAAAACAAAATTGTTATACACTATACACCAATGGATTTGACTTACGTCCTTTTGACGATAAGTGTATAAGGCGTAATTTCACAGTATTATCGTGGGCGTTTGCACAATAATACTATAAAAGCGTGTTGATATAAGCACGCCGAGCACATTTTCTTGACACAGAAAATTTGTTACACTATCAATTTTACCCAACTAAAAGCCACCACCGCTTTCGAAAGAAATTACTGTACATAATTCATAACTGAACGATAAAATATAATATGTATTATTTATATATATATATATATATAGCGTAGAAGATATAACTATAGAATAGATTAAATGGTATAACATACACACACAACCGGATGATTAAAGAACGCGCAATTTGTTATCTTTACGTTTATTGTGTACGGGTTACACGATTAAATAACACTTAAAACATCACGTATGATATTTTACAGAATTATACACGTGTTATACGAAACTTTATTTTATATCCCGAGTGATCTGGATAAATACGATACAGATTTCGGTAATATTTTTCTAATCAAAGAAATACGCAAGCATTATGACGATTGACGGTAGGTATCTTGAAATTTTCTTCGTGGTTAAATATTATACCCACCTGCGATTAGCAATATGTATATTTTAGTATTCATACGTAAATATACTTTATTATTATTAAATAAATAAATATCGTTAAGACAAAATGCAAGAGGTATACACGGTGTTGATTATGTGTTGAATTTACGCGAAAAATATTACTCCACGACTTATGTTTCTTCTGTCTCCGTTGAAAAATGATAACTTGATTAAAGTATTCAAAAGCTACTACATTTCTAGTCTCCAAAATTATTCAAAATTAAAAAGGGTATAAGTAGGTACAGTAGACAAGTATATAATAATATGCAAATGAAGACGGGACGATTTTAAATTATAAAACAGGTATAGAAATCCTAATGCTTCTGTGTACGAATAATTTACACGTTACTATTTTTTTCGGCTTCCACCGAAACATGGATAATTCTTCTAAAGTTCGTTCATTTTTAATCAGTTAATATGAACAGAAACAGATTGTTTATTTAAAAACAATTGTACACAGATATTTATGTTAAGATTCGCTAGTTTTTACCCTGGGCCTCACAAAACTGAAAGATGACCCTGTTTATTGAGTGGAGGTGATCTTGTCGAAAATCTAGTGATCAAAATCAAATAAATTAAATATTTGATCATATGTTATTCGACTAAAAAATGATTCAATCACATTTTATCGATCATTAAACGTTTAACCAAATGGCTCGCACTGCTGTGTATCATAGAGTGTAAATACGTACATATTATATTCGTATCATATGCGTATAAATATAATATAGTAGTGACATAAATTCGTATAATAAATTTTCGACAGCAATATTAACAACGCGCAGAAAATGAGTATAGTAACGAAAAGAAATCACGATAATATGACAGTATTATATGGTTACATTTAAATTCGATTGAAATAAAAACAAATCTAATTTACAACTGCAAAGATATTAAAAATTGAACAATTCGTTAAATATTGCGTGATGACAAAATATCAGTGTACGCACGCTTGACAAATCATGATCGAAACGCCTCGTGGGATATCTGTCAGCGATATAACATTATAACATTATACATATTTCAAAAAACATTATACGAACACTGTAGTAGTCAGTTGAAACTTGAACACGTCAACGGAGAAAAGTTTAAAGTAAACCTATGTTGTGCGTATACAGAAGAAACAAGTTTTCAAACAGTAATTCGAACTCCGACGATTAATCGGTGCGTAATACAACATTTCGTTCACGCGGTCATTATTTGTATTTTATGTGAGCGCCAAAACATTAAAAACACTGTGACGAACGCATCACGTAAGCCCGGCAAGAAGAAAATCACAAAAAAAATACATCTGTATAGAATTTTAGAAGCGTAAAAGTATGTTTATTGTAAATTTATAACACCGACAAAGAATAAATGTGTTGTTTCGATATCGAATAATATCATGTAAGACTTAATGTACGTATGTTTTTGTACATAATATGTACATGTGGCGAGCTATTACAAAATATTATATACTAATACATATTAAACAATTCCATTGTTATCGATATAATTACATTATATCTCTTTTTATGGTTTTAAACTTATAACCATAATATTTTTCGTTTCAACCACAAATAACAGCTGCTATGCCCTATAGTATATATCGAAAATTGATACTGATACCGCAGAAAACTGATGACATTTTATATTTCAAAAACAAAACAAAACTAGTACAACCAAAAAAGTTATACCTTTTTTTTATAAGTACGGCCAACGGGTTGACACTGGCGGTCCTGTTTCTCTCAATAATATTATTACGAGATGAATAATTATTGTACGGACGGGTCGAATAATGTTATGCTGTTGAAACTAAACCAGATATACATTGGCTAAGTTATTAATTTAATTGGAAACTAAGACGTCATTTTTTTTTTTTAAATAATTTTGGATGGAAAATGGCGATTGAAAAAAAGCACACAAGTACTTTCCCTAAAACATTCGGCCATCGTCTGAGGACAATAAAACATTTTCTGTCGGCAATGTTATGACATACCCACAAAAACAACAATAGCGAATGTGATTAGAATACGAAAAAAGACTCACGAGTTGTGAGAAACTCAAAGCATACTAGTGTCCACCTAACATACTATACCGATTACCTGCCATCCTCGTCACCAATAAAATTGTACACCAGTAAAGTTGCCTTCCGTGATCAGGTAGTTCATATTTAATAATAATTATAAACGAATCACCTGCCGAAAAAGTTCACACTAGTATTGCCAACTCTAAAAAATGAAGTAGTGCTGGTAAACATAACTAAAATATACCACGTAAATATAATGTGAATTCGTGTATACACAATAATATATTGTGTGATAACGATAAAAAGTTGAGTTTATAGCAATATCTATTTAATATAATAAACGTATACTAACATCCATAATATTCAATTAATTGAGTTTAACAGAAAAACACTACAGTTCTGCATAATATACGATAATGATTAACATCAGCCTGACAGGTAGGCACTATACGCAGATGAGTATTTTTCTATTCATCATTAATAGTTATTTTATTAATCATCGTTGTTTTATTTCTAATCCATAATGATCCGTCTAATGCGTCAAGTGTGTCAATTATTGGGAATAAGTCAGTGAGATTATGAATCAATTTTGATCGATTTTGATGTTTGAAAACGTTTTAATCGTTTATAGGAAACTAATCTTTGGTAGTTAGGTATCGACCATTTCCGATTGCAATCAAATTTAAGGTGCGTCGGCGGTCGAGCCCCTCGACTCCGGCAGGCGACTAGTACAATCGCCCGATAAATCACCGACTATACGGCACACCGATAGGCTGTTAAACGAACCGCCGCGGCCGTCGAGGGTGCGCCATTTCGGCTCACCGGACGCGGACACAATGATGTCGAACACAGGTGTAGGTGGTATGCGGCCATGGGGGTTTACCTGTTGGTGTACGGGGTACACGGGCGGATGCGTGTGTAGACGTGCGACTTGGACGACGACCGAATCGCGTTTGAACGGAATGATTACAAAAATACGTTATATGATGAGTACAATACAATGTGGGCAGTTAGGTACCGAATACCGACTGTCTGCCGAGTCACATCACGTGAGCCCGTGCCAGTTACAATTAATCTACAGCGATAAGACGCACACAACGCGATTTGCCTCTTCCGCCGTGCACGAGGTGTTCCGAAATTCCCGTGTCGGAAACGGTGGGGACCGCGCGCACGGAGAACGGCCGACGCTTATAATACTAGTACCGCGTTTTCGAAATTCGGAAGATCTTCTCCCCCCCCCTCCCAGTGTACAAATGTGCAGGTACCTGCTGTATACGTTATCGTGTGCGACCGGCGTTTCGGCGTCTCTCGAAGACCCAAAGATTTTCGAACGAGAGATTTGAGTGCGTCGCTCTATCAAAAACTGACGTTCGAGAATGGCGTTGGAAAAACACGTGCGTTGCGCCGGCGAGACGTACAGAACCGATGCCAGCGCGACTTCTGTTATGTAATAGGCATACGTGTCCACTTTTTATCCGCGAAAATTTGAATTATCGGCACCGGTCGCGCAAAAAACGATATCTCTGCCCGTACGCGCGGCAGTCACCGGTCGGTGGAGGATCTGTACGATTAGTAGCGGGTTGCTGTTGTATATACGGCGTGGGTCGCGCGACGTATACCCGAAGTGGATAACAGACGCGACCGTTCCACATCACTACGGGTCTCGGGTCGGCCGGCCACGAACACGTTCTCGTCGTTCCCAACTCCAAATCCGTTTAAACGTATAAAAAAATATATTTTATATTAAAATTATGTGTTTTAAAAAATATGTTGTGGCCTGTACGATCGCGGACCGTTCGCCAGACTAACATTAAAATATTACGCACAGCGATAGGACTCTTAAGTAATAATAATATAGTAACAATAAATATAACAATAATAATAGCAGTATATAATAATATGTAATAAGGGTAAATGGTACTCACGACAATAACAATAATAAAGAAATATTATGCGTTGATGCGACGATATCGTATCGACTGGTTACGCACGTGGTGCCGAGGGTGTCGGTGACCGGTGTAGTGGTTGAGTGTGAGCACACGGTAAACGAATGCGACTGCTGCGGCGATGAGTCTACGACCGTGTACGTGGTGGCCAACGGTGGTAGTGTGCCGGTGGTGACGATGGCGGCGGCTGTAACGGTGGTGGCTGTAGTAGTAGTAGTAGTAGTAGTAGTAGTAGTAGTAGTAGTGGTGGTGGTGGTGGTGGTGGTAGTCGACATGAACGCCGGCGGCGAGCTGCTGTTGCTGGCCGCTCTTGCCGCTGCTGCTGCTGCTGCTGCCGTTGATTCTGTCACCGTCTCGGTACGTGTGTGCGTGCGTGCATGTACGTGTGTGCGCGCGCGCGCGCGGGTGTGTGGCTGTGTTTGGGTGTGCGTATGTGTGTGTCAGTGTATGTGTGTGCGCGCGCACACTACGTGAAAAGATAATAATCGCAACGACATGGACGGTCCCTCTGCTGCCGCCGCGAGTGTACGTGTGACGGTAGTCGGTAACGTTCGGGCGAGCGTGCGCGCGCGCGCGCTCGCGGTTCACAGTCGGCGGGGGCAGCGGTGGCGGACTGATCGGCTACCACCACACATACACACAACACACACACAGACACGCAAACGCGGCATACGGCACACACAATCGATAGCGGCGGCGTGCGCGAGAACCGTCTGACGAAGATGACGGAACGATAGACCTTTGCGGCCGGCAAACACACGGCGCAACAGACCTACCTCAACGGCGATTGTACCTAGGTAATACCTATGACGTACCTATAAATGAAAATAAACATTTATAAATTTTAATTCAATTATTTTTTCACAAGACAAGGCATATAGTAACAATAATAATACATTTTATTGACAATAATAATAACTATTATATCGTTATAAATGGGGTGAGAACCACGTGGTGAACTTTGCATTTTCTGCGTTCTTCCGTTCAAAAATCCCGAAAACAGTCATATAATATATTGTGTCGGACGAACGACGAACACTGACAATATTATTGGTGTATAATATGCATTTTTCGTCACCGCGTCGGGTGACAATACAAATATGATCATAAGTTGTAACAATAATAAGTCCAAAAAAATATTATAATAGCTGTAAATAAGCACGCTGGTTACAATTTCACGACGTGTTTCTTTTCCAGTCATAAGTCTGAGAGGAGAAGTTTGTGTGTGTGTTGTGAGAAAATACTAAGGGTTCACCGACCTCACCGGATAGATTCGATTGCCCCTGTTGATATCAGTATGTGGCGCAGATACACATATTATTTGTATTATTGGCAAAACCAACCACTACCTTATTATGGTATAATACTCAGTACACACGACGATGCGCGTCTTCTTTCGTACGACAATATTATTACACCATCGCATAGTCTTTCGTCAAATGTTAGTATACTACCGGCAACCGTCGTCGAGAGTTTGACCGGTTTGTGTCTATATATATGAAATACCTGAGTTATACTATAATATGCGTATATGTGTGAAATACATTGATTTAAGTACAGTTTAAACTTAAAGTTTAATCGAAATACTTAGAAAACTCAAATACATAAAATGTATTTCAAATTATACATACATACGTAATAATTGTTATAGTATGATCCAAATAGGCAATAAGCATTAACAAATTCCAAATAATTTTAGAGGCATAATTAAGAATGTTTAGAATAAAAAGAAACTGTTCAATATAAGAGGAGTATTTAACTGCCAAAAAAACATTGTAAAAAATTATAGACTTTGTAAAATATGTTTCTTATAAATTTCAATCTCATTACATTCAATTTTATAATTTTATCTTACATAATACATAGAATAAAAAATAAAATATTTTTAACCAAACTTATAACTAGTTGATAAATTACAGACAGTTCTAGTCTGTTAAATGGAAAAGCAAATGTCTTTTTTCTGGGATTCAATCAGTACTGAGTAAACATTAATGTTTAACATAAGACCGACCTAGTATGCACTGGAAAATAATATTTTGATCTTTGAAGATATGTAAAAAAAAAGTAGAAACAAACTTCAAACGTCAAAATTAGCAATTTTTATTAATCTCAAAAATGCAGGTACTTAAAAATCATTTTTGAAAAATTGAGTACTGCATTTTCAAAGAACGTTGTACGTACCCGTATATACTATGTTGTCTTACTTGTCTTACTAACGTATATCAAAACAAATTTGCATTCAGCAGAATACATTTTATGCAATTAGTTAATTCATATTAGAGTAAATTGACCTATTATATAACTTAAAATAAGAGGTATATTATCTAGAACAGTGGTTTTCAAACTGGGTGCCGCGGCAAACCAGTGTGTCGCGGTTTTTCCATAAATTACCGATTACATTGAATTGTGATATAAGAAAATACGAATATGTGTCAACTATTCGTCCAAGAATTAAAAATATTTGTTAGCCCACCAATCACACATTTCTTATTAAATATATATATAATTATAAACAATTTTGTTCATCTAAAAAAAAGGTCAGTGTGCCGTGAAAATTTTTTGAAGTGTTCGGTGTGCCGTGTATAAAATAAGTTTGAAAACCAATGATCTAGAACATAAATTTTTGATTTTTCATAAAATACTTGTTCAAATTTTAATTTTAATATGTCTACATTTTCAAAAAAATTATACACTAAACAATCCATAATAGAAAAGTGGGTTGTTATTTTAAAAACAAAAGCTTGTATCTCTACATGGTACTCCTTACGTAGTACAAAAAATCTCGAGAATTAGAATATATGATCCTTAGCAATACTTAGTAAGTATGTTTAAAAATTCCAAAAATCAGATTTTTTTAACTTCATTATTGAAGGAAGAAGGGGAGTAATAAGTATACTAGATGAATCACTGGGTATACCAAATAAGTAAAACCTGTAAAAAAAACTTGTAAAAGATCAATTATATTTATAAAATTAATTAAATACAAATTATCTTTTTTCTTGAAATTAATAGTGATAATTTAAAGAACTTTCAGAAAATTTTTAAGCAAATTTGATGAAAATATTATACATTATACACGCAGTACAATGTACATAGGTCACAGATAATAAGCATGTACTATATTATACAATATATATAAGTGCATACATTTGATATAATAACAAAAAATATAAAATATGGTATAGGTAGGTATAGCCGGTATAGGTAATGCATAAAATTTATAAAATTATAGGAGCAATATTCAAAACAGATAAACTTATATAATGCGCTGATTTTGTTAATTTTCTCATAAATATTACAATATATTATTCCAAAAATTATTGAATCTTACTGTATTTTTTATTGATTGTAGATGTCACAAGTCATAATGATATATTAGTACCACCCGTTATAGTAGTTACATTGAATATTGATTCCAACAAATTATATTAATAGGTTTACTTTCTCATATTTCTTATATGAAATTCGAAATATATCAGAAAAATGAAACAACAACTAAATGTAGCAAATGCAAAATCATAAGACAAATATTATTTATAATATTCAAAATTTTAAAACTAATTATATGAATGTCTGGAACACAAAATCAACTATTAACACAGTAGTCTATTTTTTATGTTTTTAATAAAATGGTATAACGTATAAAAGAAAGTTATCTATTCATTATTTTTAGTTTTATATTTAGAGGTGATATTTTAATCATACATATATTTTTTAATTACCTATTATTTAAATTTTAACCAAAAGTTTATATTTTATCTCGACAATTAATGAGTACAAATAATACACTGATTACAATATACTATATAATTATATATTATAAAAAATTTAAACAATTATGGAATATGATAAAATATAAGTACAGATTAGGTTGTTATTGAATAAAAAGAAGAGGTAAAAATAATATGATAAATATTATATTAAATAGCAATATTTTATAGTATACCTACATAATACTGACTAATATATTTATAATAAGTAAGGGATAGATGTGGTTGTGGGTAATTTATTTAAGATGGATATTATTTATCGTCGTGGAAGTAATTCGTAAACGGTCTTTTGCTTTATAACGATGTTGTCGATTCAAACAGAAAAAAAAAAGATGAATATTATTAAAGTAATTATTAGATTATTGGGTAAATGATGTTTTTTAATTCGTTGGTAAATAAAGAAATAGTTACGTACTATTAGATAAGTCACGGTTGGTAGTTGGTTTGCTAAGCCTTAGCTAAGGTATTCCATGCAGTATAGTTATTTATTATTATACCTTCCAATGTATCTCTATAGATAGGTTCAATATATATAACTATAATAGGTACATACAACATTGGAGAAAAATTTAAATAAATAAATAAAATATTATAAACAATAAATTTAGTAAAGAATTTAAAATATGTATTAATATAATTAATAAAATATATATAGTTATTTATAACATATAAATACATCACCGTGGTGCAAAAGAGACATTTTTTCGCTCACTACAATAGCTGAGTAGGAAAGCTATACAATTTTAACAGAAACGAAATATTACATACAGTATTTTATTAGAAATATTAAATTACGATTGCTGTAAGTTTTTATAACTGAAACTATTTGCGGAGGAATGAAAATGCCGAGGAATTTTTTCAACATGATTTTTTTTATGAAAACTATAACAGAACAAAAATTTTCAACGAAATATTTTTTACGTAATAATATATTCCTACAGAATATTTATTCGAATGAAAAACATTCATAATGCAAATAATTTATAATAATATAAGGGCGAATAGAAAAAATTATTCGAGATAATATTTTCAACAGGAATACCTTATTAGAAGATCCAATCCATTTGAAAATATATTCCAGCTAAAAAAAATTGATTTATGTATTTAATACATTTTTTTCATACATTACAATCATAATTTGTAATAAACTGAATAATAGACAATTATAAAATGAAAAATAAAAAACTGTTATTGAAAATAACATTATAGTTAACAACATCGATATATTATATAGTGCAGCGGTTCCCAACCTTTTTAGTTGTGCAAACCACCAATTTTGTAAAAAAATCTTTGAAGCCCACCTATATACGTAAGCACACATAAATATATACATATGGCAGTTATTAGAAATAAAAGAATTAAAAAATCAATTGTTTATTAAGAAAAACACTTTGTTCAACTTAATCACAAGTTAAACAATTTAATATGATTTAACGTTCGATAGTGCTAATTATATACTAATTGGACACTGTAGAATATAGAATGTAGATAATATTGATAAATATTATTATAACCAGAAATATTATTAGGTATATAATAAAAATATATAATACTATTATTTTAAATATATATTATATAATATATAAAATATTTAATATTATACGGTTCACGGCCCAGTATCACGCTGCTCGCAGTCTACAAGTGGGTTGGGAACCGCTGAATTATAGTGTTTAATACAAAAAATAAATTAAAAAATATATAAAATAGTTTTTCATTTAAGAGCAGCAAAAGATTTATTTTTATATAAATAGATTGTGGGCGATTATACTCATAAAGTTATAACTAGATATATATTTATAGGGATGAGTTTTTGAGCGTCTCAAACTTTAATAAATTCAAACAGTTCGAAATTCGAAAATTCGAATTCTAGAAAAGTTCAATAACATAATCAAGTTAGAAATGTTTGAATATGACAGCAGATTAATTATAATATAAATTTTTTTTTTGTTAAGTAAAAAAAGGTACTAAACACTGTTTTACTTCAACTACATTTTAAGATTTGTACTTTTTTTAATTCGACACAGTTAAAATGTTCATATAGGTATATGATTCAAGTTTAAAAAACTTGTCCTACCTATCTAGCCATTTATATTCATACAATTTAATATTTATTTTATAGTAGGTATAACATTTGTAATCACTAAATAATATTTAATACTTATACTGTATAAATTAATAAATATTATACTTAAGATAAATAATCCATTTTTTTTTACCTCTAATACCCATTTATTTTTTAGTAATATATTTTATTTATATCTACAAATTTAGTACACTTAAGTAAAAAAAATTGCAGTTAGTTTTAGTTAAAGTAAACTTTTTAAATTTAAACTTCCATTTAAAATGAAATGTACACCATGCAAATAATTCTTTAAAAGTATAATAAAAATTAAACTTCATTAATATAATTAAATATCTTTGAATTAAATAAAATAATAATTAATTAACTTTATAAATATTTTTAATATAAATTAATTGTTTAATTAACTCAATCAAAGAAAAATATTATTACTTTCTAGGATTTATTAACCAAAATGTTCTTTTTTAGGCTATTTTTTATTTTAACGACTATAAAAATAACTATTTAAAAGCAAAACTTATTGACGGACTGACAAAAATGAATTTATTGTTGTAACAATAAAGTAAGAGCATATGTATGTGTTGTATGTCACAGAAGATTTTTTAATAGCAAAACAGTTATTTAAAAAATATTTCCCCGCTCTCTAAATTAATTATAGCTCTATAACCCAGTATTTTAAGTCACACAGTTCTATCAATATAGACGTTTACAATTGTAAAAACATTATTGCATATACATTATACATTATAATAATATATATCTGGTTTATCTGATTTCATTCGTTTATGGTGAAATTGTATTATTATATCTGTCATTTTATCTCACATTTCCCCAAACTTTATTTTATTGTTCATATTTTATAAGAACAAAAACAGGTTTCGCACGACCAACCCCATTATTTAATGTCTATATATTTATAATAGAATGTTCAAATTTGTAAAATGCAACAAGGAAAGACTTTATCTACAATGTAAAGCCTTTTCAATTCTTACTTGTAGTTTATAAAAATATTGAGTTAAACTATAATAAAAACGCTACATTACCTACATAGAAATTTATCCCTAGTTTGCTTTACAATTTTGAATACTATGTATTAAAATATTTTATAAATACTTATTATTAAATGATCATGGTGTATTGGTATGTATTTACATACGAAACAATTTTTAATTACTATTCAATAATTTTTAATATAAATATATATAATATATTTCCCACATTAAACCTTCAAAAACTGACGCGCAATAACTAATCTAAGAATTAAGGATTAATCGTAAACTATAAGAATACATGGTTTCCATTAAAAAAATTGTATACATTTATTAAATAAGAAAAACACCCCCATTTAATGAAAATGAAACATGATTTCTGTAAGTATTAAGTTCTGTAGTGTATCATTTTCATGAAAATTATGATTTCAACTATTTGTAGCGGAAGTGGTAAACTGAGTCCCAAATAATTGGGTGGATATTGGGGCTAGATAAATTGAGTCCGAAAAACCTTAACGTGCTAGGTAAACTGAGTCCCGAGTAATAATATTTTTCAAAAGAAAAATTTATAAATAACGACAATGTACCTAATTAAAAATAAAAAGTCTCTACATTCAATGAGTACTGTATAATGAATAGACACCAATTAATGATTATCGATTTCCTTACTTAAATTTTACCTACATTCAAATAGATACATATATAAAAATACGTAGCAAAGAGGTAATTAAAATGAAAAAAATAACAATAGAAAAATTTGTTTTTGAGACAAGAAATGTTGAAATATGAAAATAAAAATATTTCAAGATTTGAATTTGTTAAGAACATATCAATTACATTTTTACCATGTACATAATAACAATAAACAGTAATAAATAAAAAATAATTGACTTGAATTTGTATATTACATATTTAATTAATTGTGATTTTTATGTACAATCTAGTAAATTATATTAGATATTAAAAACAAACAAAGCACATTTTTAACCACTCCAGTTGTATTAACATAACAGATAGTACTAAGCATGTAAAAGTGAGAAAGAAAATGTTCTGTTTTGGAAACTAAACCTATTATAAACAGGGACTCACTTTACCTTATACCTTTTCAAATCCGGGACTCAGTTTACCACAAAAACGGTATTTCGGACTCAATTTACCTAGCCCCATTTGTAGTACCTATGTCAAAAAAATAAATGTATTCAAAATTTTAAATTCCAACATAAATAAATATAATATTGATTATGAATTCCACACAGATGTATAAAACATTAAACAGTTTTGTTTAATAAATCTTTGGAATTCTATTCTCTTAATGTATTGTCCATATAGATCATTCATATATATTCCATGGAAATTTAGTTTCATTAAAATGATATTCCATACATTGTTTTCATGGAAAACAATTCCAAAACATAATTTCCTTCTATAAATATGTGTTTCTTTATTAATAATGCATATAATTTCCAACTTTTTAGACATTTTCTGCATTTAATTACCATTAATGTCAATAGAAACACAAGGTAAATAATTTATCTTTCTTGTTTCAATAATGAACGTAGAACGTTAAATAATACATTTTCAATTTAGCATGCATTTTAAAATGACACGAAATAATTTCATTATTTAATATTTCAAATTAAATGCTTATCAAACAAAATGCATACTCATGTATTTTCGATAATTTTTAATTTTTTTAAAACAACTTACATGAAATACTGTGCCATACATTTTTAATTCTAGTTTCTAGACACAATAAAACATTAGCTTAATAAATTCAAGTGCCTAAAATATGGTGCCTAAATAAAAACCATAAAATAATAAAAATATTCTGAAAATATATGTGCATAGAAAATTATAAGTATAGTTATAGTAGCAAAAAGGTTTAACTGGTTTAAGGCTTAACTAAAATCATTTGATGAAAAATTATAATTTTATAGAAATATGATACTTTTTTGATTATAGGATAAACAACTTATGAGGAACCTTTTATCATATTTTTATGGTTCTTAACCTTTTGATAAAAAATTATCAATATAAATCTAAATTCATTTAAAGACATGTAAAAATGATATCATCTCTATAAATATATAACTCAATATGATTTAAGTATTTTATGAAAAAGGCTCTATTATTATTTCCTTCTAAATTACAAAAAAAAAAATCAATTTTTTCGAAAAGTGATTTTGTGTAAATATTCCAGTACCACTGTTTTCATTATTTTTTATCAATTATTAAAAAAAATTTGGTACTTTTGATATTTCCTATTTTTGACCTTCGATAAAAACTAGATCAAATTTGTTCCCGATTATCAAAGTTAACTACCCTCAAGGTTACCGAAAGTTGAATGTATACATTTACCTATATACCTATTATTCATAATAATATTTAGAAAAAAAATCTCTGATGTACTTCATACATATTGAAAATAATATTTATTTATCAAATTAATCATTGCAATAATAGTAATTACTAGCAGCTACCAATTACTAAATATCTATATTAACATAGTAAACTGATATATTGTAGTAGGTACCTTGTATTACTATATTATTTTCGTTTTCAAATTTCCATTCTTCCTAATTTAAATTATCTCCCGTCTCCATTACGTTAATACGTGCAATATTCTATTAACCAAAACAAAGCTTACATATTATTATTATTATTTATTTTCATTTAAAAGTTTAAGGTACACATACATGTATATATATATTAATTCCTAACTTTTAGTATTATTTATAGTGCATAGTATAGTACTGGAAAGTAATTTTGTTATTGTTTTAACTACCAAGCTCTACTTAATTTACTTATAACCATTATACAATGACCAACGATTTAAACTCTGGTTTTGTTGTTTGCAATAATATTTCGCGATATAATATATTATTGGCATTAACAATAAATTTATTAGACAATACAAATTAAAAATTATTTGGCTTATGATTATTTATGATTAATTTATATAAATCAAATTATTCAAGTTTATAAATAGCGTTTAACACAACCGTTATATTACCATCATGAAAACGGAGATTACCAATAATTATAGCTGTAGCGTCGGTAGCCCCCTTTTTTTGATAAATTAATTTTAAATTTAGTCGCGTAACTGCAAAAGTGATTTAATTATGAATGATTTTATTAGATATAACTATATAAGTGTACCAAATATCTATCAAGAAAGTACCTATGTCCTATATAGAAACAACACTATAATAAATCTAAAAAACTACGTTAGAACATACGATGGACCAATAAATATTAAGTTAAAATGTCAGAGGCTTTTTAATAATTTCTCATAATTTTGCTATACGTACCTAGCTACTACTTGCAGAATACGAATAGCTCCTATGAAGACTTAATATTAACCATTGACCCTTAATGTTTATATAGCTATATATATATATATATATGTATAATGTATATGGTATATAATCCAATCTTATATTATATTATTGTTTGAAAATATAAAGACGAAAATACGCAATTCGTACGGGTATCCATTTATATATATTATATTATTATATACTCATATTTCACAGTATAACCGTATTATATATTACACATTGGGCATCTATTAGGAAGGTAAGATATCATGATGTTGTCGCGTGTTGAATAAGAGCTGTTGACGACCAATATTCTGTTACACGGCACGCGCCTGCCTTTCGGTTCGTATAAATTATAGATATACAGTATATAGCTAATAACATAGTACAATATAATACAATTATAGTCCACATTATAAAACCCTATAGTAGTGTAGTATAACTAAATAGCTATACCAGCATACCCCATATTAATTATTATATATATAAGCGGACAACCTACATATAATAGAAATTTTGAATTGGTAGCAAATTAAATAGGTAAACATGTATAACGTTCTTTAAATATGTTTAATACAATCTAATATTTTCACTTTTTAGTTCATCACTCAACCGTAAAAATGGTGAATTCAAAAAATTAAAAATAATATCAAGTATGCTTGAAATAATATTTTTAAATTATTTTATTCTATGAAATTAAATGCTAATATAAGTACTACTTTGTTTAATCATATTTTGTTATACTTATTTTTAATATTTTATCTACTTGGTCCACCATTAGTTTTTGATCATTGAGCAATATTTAAACTTTTTCGACATTGATCACTCAAGTTGAGCATTGCAATTTATTAATTTTCTTACATATCCTATAACAGCATATACGTATACGCTATTTTATATACATTCAGTATGATCACTATCGCCTAACACGTAATAAAGGCAATATTTTTAAGAAAAACCATATAATCAAACAAGACCATTTATATCAAAATAATAATTAGATTAATAAATTTATTGTCTAAGAAATTTAATTGTGTGATGGCTGTGGCCTGTGATACTCATCACAACTCCAACACACGACACATCCACTATATTGTAAAGCACGGCACACATATTATAATTTCTAAATATTATAATAATAATAGGATATGATTATACATTGTCTGAGCGTTTAAAAATCAAAATGTATACCAGTTGTGTATTTAGTATTTACTGTTTAGTATTTCTCAACACTGCTATACGATAAATACGTTTCAACACAAGAGTAGAAGCGAACCTAAAATTACCGACATTACATTTATATACTTACATAGTACATTATAATATTATATTATACTACGACTTAAGAGTATAACTTTAAAAAAGTAAAAAACCAGAAAAATTACTCTGTTGTATTCTATATGTAACATAAGTACTTAGATCTTAAGTGTATCTCATCATTAAGTAGGTCACTGTAATAGATTTGTTAAAATTTAATTCAATAACAAAATTATTGCATACAAAAAATGATTCTGAGCGAAGATGATTTCAGTCTTTATTTCTTCTTATAATATATTTATACTACCTACCATACATTTTTTTTTATTATTTATTAAATTTAATATAAAACCTGTATCTATGACACAATAAAAATATTTGGCATAAGTAAAGATGCTAAAAGAAAAAAACAAGTTGAAGAAAGAAGTCACCCGTTGATGACAATTTAATTTAGTATATTATTACTTATTAGAAGTATTAGGATAATGCAGAATTGGTTTCCGAGACAAATAAAGTGTACAAATTGGTTCCCTAAAAAATTACTTTCCACTTTCCAGTATATAACTGTTATAAAATATGTACAAATCAATAATTTTATAATATTTTATTAGGTTTTAAGATTTTTGGGAAAGTTTATAAATATAATTATATATCTAGTTGTATACTTGTATCTAGTAGTAATTGTTTAGTTTCACTTAATTATTATTATTGATGTGAGGACAAAATATTATTATATTGATCATTAACCAATATACGTATATAGCGTATAATATGAATATATTATACTGAGCAACATTTTTAACCATACCTAAGTATTCTAGATAGTGTTTTAAGTATGAAATATTATGTATATATATATTTATGAAATATTTTATGAAAGGATTTTGCTTCTTCATTTATTTTTTTTAGTTTTAGATCTGAATATAGTGTATTATGATACAAAAGGAGCCATGAAGGGCATATTTTGTTAATTTACTGAGAGCAATATTTTAAAATGTTTGAATTTTTCGCATTACCCCAAAACTGAAGCCCACACGTTCATAGTGGTTTTAATAGAGAGTATTACCATAAGTAATTTATTTCTCTATTAGTAGGTAATAATAGGTAGATTGAAATAAAAATAAAATATTGCATCATGGTATATTATAATATTATTGTTATTGACTTGTAAATGAATACCGCTATTCCGTAAAATGATGTAGATACTATTTTTAATATTATGGAATAAGTACATGGACTAAGTAGACAATAGCCATAAGTAAAATTAGGGGGGCTTATAGCCACTTACTCCGGAGGTATAGCATCCTCTAATATTTTTCGTTTTATATAATATTAAAACCTCTACTTATAAATGAAAAACCAAAACAGTTTCTCATCAGATATCAGTATATTATTAATTAAACCGAGTTTTCATCAATTAATAGACAAATTAAATATTAAAATTATCTTACCCGAAAATACCATATTATAAGTAAATAAAAATTTTAAGGTTATAAAAATAAAATAAACTAATTAAATGTTAGTATATTATGTTATACAATATTTTTTCTCGAATATCCATTAAACTCATTAATTTTAATTTTAATAACATATTTTAAAAACTTCATTGTGTGAATATAATAATACTATAAAGTATAAATAAATAACGCAATGGCAAAAAGATCAAGTTTCTACACCGACCAATAATATGTTTTGTATTAAAACATAACACAATAATCAATAAATAAATACAACATAAATATCCAATTTCAAATAACTACTAAAAATGCTATAAGCCCAATTAATGGATGACTTTTTATTATATTTTTAATCTTATAGATTATTAAAATTTAAAATTGTATGATTTATTGATTTGTAAATTTTTTGGAGATAGCAGAATTTGTTAAAATTTGAACAAGTGCTTATAAAAAAATAGTGGTTACCTAATTTGAATTACATACATTTT
This sequence comes from Rhopalosiphum maidis, assembly GCF_003676215.2. NCBI lineage: Eukaryota > Metazoa > Arthropoda > Insecta > Hemiptera > Aphididae > Rhopalosiphum > Rhopalosiphum maidis. The sequence goes on along the minus strand of NC_040877.1, from coordinate 28,898,617 downwards.
GTTTTTGATTTCCTAAAAAACAAACACGACAAAAACTTACTATTAAATTAATTTACTAAAAAATAAATTATTCTAAATACCTTCGTTATACTTTAATTAGGGCAAAATCTCCATTATAAAAATAATTCACATGCAGTGAATAGTGGATAACAAAAAGAAAAAAAATCACGCCATTCCTCGTAAAGAATTATAGTGTTTGTAACTTGAAAGCATGACTATCCTTATTTACAAAAAATAGGTATTTTAATGTTGACAGTTGAGCACAGTAATGCAACCACGATTTATTGAAAGATAGAGGGTCAAACTTCGTTTTATGAGCCGAACGTTGAAATTTTTCTTCAAAGTTGTGTTATAATTTTTATTATAGTAATTCAAACTATTATACAATTGTTATTATATAGTTGATAAATGATCCATAATATATTCAAGATTAAATAAATAATATAGATACCTAGGTAGGTACCTATTTACTAATATACTTAAGAGAAATCTAGGACGTCCCCCCTCGATTCATTAGACGTTTCTCCCCTTAATGGAACAATTTTCCCCCGGATAAAAAAATTAAAAGTAAAAATATTAAACAATAATATACAAAATCAATAAATGCACAAATTAATTCTATAATTTTATTTTATTAATTATATTAAATTAATATGAAAACATAATTCAATAATTCGTCATAATAACACTATTGCCAAAATAAAATACACTAATATATATATTAAAAATATTTAACAACATACAAATTACAAATGCAAATAAATACACTATTGATATTAAAATACAAAATTAAATAATACAAATAAAAAAATCCAACTAATATTTTTTATTCTGGTAAGATAGCTCACAGAAATTAAAAAATTTTAAATATCATTATTTGAAAAGCTTTCATTTAACTTTTTTAATCTGTCATCATTGCCCAAATTATTACGAAAACCTCCTGATCTATAATTTAAAATTTTTATTGATACACTTGAATTGCTCATCTGCAGAGTTTCAATAAAAAGACAAATATTTAAATGATTAAAATATTAAATGCAGTATTGTACTAGTGTTACAAATTTATGATTCCACCGTTTCGAAATATTGTTTATTCTGCCTATATGGCTATATCAGCTCTAGTTAAATCAAACACATTCCACATAGAACGCGAATAATGATAGTCGATAGACGCCCGTATAAATATTTTGGGTAAAACTAAAGAACCTATTTTCCAACCTATTATATTATATGTAAAAAAATATACATCGACTCAGGGGAGACGGGAGAAACGTTCAAATACTACATTAGAGTACATCACACCCGAGTCCGAGTGTGTTGTCTCCATCTTATAAACGTAAACAGCAAATTTATGTCTAATATTTCTAATTTTGTGTAGTAAGCTAATAAAATAAATTGATACATAACATTTAAAAACAAAAAAAATTATCTGTGTTTTTTCGGATTGTATGATATTTTAATTTTTAAGCAAGCTGAGTACCCAAGTAAAATATTACAAATTAAAATTAAATTATCAAACGTTAATAACGATTAAAAACCTACGAAAAACCTCAAATAATATCCTTACCTTTCAAATGTTTCATTAAAACATTTGAACAAATAGCCATGGTCATTTTGTCACGGCCATCATTTCGCCAGGAATACATTTCGCTGTGAGCTGTTTCGCCGTGTAAGGACATTTTTTCATAGTGTTAATAGTGACAATAGTGTTATTGATATATTGCCATATTGGATCTTACTTCTTCGTCCTATCGTTAAACATATACTCATTGTAATTATAATCTTGGCGACAAGTTCTCATCTGGCACACACAGTGCCGTATCTAACGGGGGGCAAAGGAGGCAATTGCCTCCGGCGTCATAATTTTCATATGTTAAGAACGGCGTCAAATATTTTTAGTACCAATAACTTATTATTTGAAAAATTTATTTTGTTCCCGGCATCTTTAGCTCTTAATCCGGCGTTAGGCACACAACTCGCATACGCCATATAGTAGATAATAATATGGAAGAGTTTCATAATTTATTAAAATGATTTGAAGACAACTATATCGATAGACTAATTATAAATGATATAGGTAGACATCAAGCACGTTTTCATCAAATATTTGAAATTTTGAAACCTTTTTAATAGAGTTTCGAATTCCAAAGATAGGACACATAATTAAACAACTTAACACTGAAATAGGAGAATATAATCATTAATCAAACAATCTGGACTTTCATTAATTGTTTAAAAAAATTCTCAAATTAGCTATGATTATTTTTATTCTCAGCAAATTGCAGGACAAAACCCACAGAAAAAAATTAACGATCTAGATAAACAAAATTATATACAATAGAGATTATATTTCATATTTAAGAGACGTGGCATATAATATCTCATAAAGTCATAACCTAGATGACTAATTAAGTAAAGACTTAATTATTTGTTATTTCTTCTATTATTATTTATTAATTTATTATCATATTATACATATTAAAATTACGAAATAAAGTAACAAGTTGTTCATAATTTTTAACTTTAATTATTATATTATTTGAAAATATTTAATAGCTCGAAACTTGAAAGGGCCATGGTCAAATATTCTAGATCCTTGGGATTTATAATAATTAAATTCACTCTAATTAGCTTATTATTATATGAAAATAAAAAATTTTGTTAAACGCAAATTTGCTAGATATGTAGTACGTTTGAAGAATGGAATCAACATTGTGGGTCTTAATAAATTATTTTACTGAGTCCGCTTTCATTTTTTCATAGATTTCAGCGTCCCCTTTCATTTAATTAAACGAGGAAAAATACTAGCTTATAGTATCTTACTATATGTGCAGGGGGTGTGGGGGACAAAGTCCACAACGGATTAGTTTACAATTTATCTGCTATGGAACGGTGTTTTCTGAACTAAAACCAACGTCCGTCCTCAATTTTTTTTTTTTAATTCGAGCACTAACTGTCCAGAGAATGAAGGAATCCTAACTCCGGACATGAAGACTCACAGGGTTGACAAAAGGTTAAATCACAACTCACAAGGCATAATTAGATAGGTAATCGTACTAATCATAATTCATTAATTCATAATATCAGAAAGCTGTGCTAAGCCCATTACTATTCTATAGTAATGGTATAGATATTCTGTGGCTAAACCACGTTATAGCGCTATCTAGTTACTACCACGGTTTAAAATGTGATTGTACAGCCTGCCACAGGCTCGTTATAAATACTACCCACGGTCTTAAATAATATCCAGTCGCTGAAATTTTGTCCGCTATTTGGGGGTGTCCAGTATTTAGAAAGAGAAATATAATATTAGAGAAATAAAAATTTTAATTATAAATAAAAAATGTATTTATTTATTTAGTTATTTATACATAATACATATAAAATATATGCAATATACATAAGTACATAATAAATTTATTTTTTTTTTTATTATTATTATAAATTTACACGAAAACTTTGATTCTCATACACGGGTACACGATATACTGCGAAAGTATATTGTACTATAATTCCCCATCTTATACCATTTTAGCAATATATTTTTAATTAATTAATTAATCATACAATATAAAATTGTAGTAATAACCAACTAATTAAAAACCAAAATGAAGTAAATATTTTAAATTACCTTATTCTGAGATGTAGTTGAGTTTGAATTTTACGTATTTAAGTAATAGACCATTTGTAGACATTCGTCGCATGGCAGATCCTATAGGCAGTTTAAATATTTTACAAGTCTTGATGCATCTGGCCCTAATTTGCTATGCAGTTTGATGGTGTATGAAAATGAATCATGAGATCCTATAAGAAGTAGTTTATCAATTTATATAAAATATATGAAGGATTATAGGGAAAAATGATAATGGTCAATATTCCTAATATGTTCAGTATTGCAATTTGCAATATTAAAATTTCAGAACTCAAAACAACCATCAAGTATGTCATGTCATAAATCCTCTGGTCTTATCTTAATAGCATCAATGACATCGTGTACCACAATTGCAACTACGACCTACATCGTAGAAAGTTAAATATTAAATTAATTGGGTTTCAACCATCAAAAATCAAAATACGAATTTCCGCACATATTTTAGTTAACAGATTTTTGCTTGATAACAACAAAATGATAACGACTATTGTGTGATAATGATAACAATATTATGGTGCCGTAATAGCATTAATAATAGATTGTTCTGTGGTTATAGCAAGGCTTATAAATATCCGTGCATAATAGGTAGTATTTAATCTATTCTGTGGTATTTATAACGACCCCCTCCCTGCCACAGTACGCCCAGTAAGGCATATAATAAAATTGTTATCCATCTCGATCACGATTAAAGATAATACTATACTATATGTATATTATATCGATGATTACATGGATATAGATATATCCACGCCAGTGCACTTTGCTATACCCTCAGAATAAAATAATGATTCCCTTAATGTCGTCAATCTGATACAGTTTGTATAATAGACCGCCAAAGCGCTAGTAGTTAGATCGCCCTTTCCCGCTCAAATATTATTAATAAAATGCTAATAATTTATTTATATACTTATACTGTGGTCTATGACTATGAATTATGATATTATTGATATTCTATAATATTATATTCCAATATTGAATATTCCATAATCAATGCTATTACCAAAATACCATATTACCCATAATAATTCGTATACGATTATACTTTTAAATATTAATTATTATACAAGTACCTATATGGAGCTATTAATATTTAATACTTAAAGTTAAAATTTGTGATGCCTGGACATAGGTGTATTATACCCGGGTGTACATCAGGATATGATTCCTGTGTTGTTAAACATAATTTTTTTACAGTCCCAAAAGATCCTGTTTGACTTGGACAATGGATGAAAGCAATACCTAGAAAAGACTTTGAAATTAAACCAAAACAAGTTGTTTGTGAGCTGCATTTTCACAAAACACACATAATTCGAAAAAAAATTCACACAGATATACATGGAAAAATTTTAAAAGAGGTAATATTTTAAACTCTTCATTTATTATACAAGTATGTATGGAAGGTATAGTTGATTTTGGTAAATAAAAAACTTAGATTCATATTTTTGTTTTACGAGTCTTCACAAGAAAAATGTGTGAGTGAAAAATGTTATTTAACTAAATTGTGTTTAGTTGATACCTATTAGGGTTCATTAATACAAATTCAAAAATAATTGAAAATTGCATGATATAGGTACCTGCCTACTTATGTAATAATTTATAATCTTTCTAACTTTCTTGTTAAAATAAATTTTATTTTTGGGAAAATGTCTTTAATGCATTTTCAGTTGTTGGTTATGTATAAACTTGTGGCTAAGTTTACAAAAACCTAGGTTCGTATTATTCTAACTAGGTATATATTTCGTATGATTCTTACTAGGTATTAAATAGGTACATACTTTTGTAATTTGCTTATTATTTTTTAATTTTTATATTAATTTGTCACTTATAGGTTATAACAAATGTAGGATTATAGGTATATCTATTATAATTAATATAATTTTGGTTTTTATGTTATATTTTTATGGAAAGATAATAACAAAATATATATATTATATCATAAGATGCCAGATTACTTTTCTCATTTAGTTTATAAAAAAATACTCATTAAAACATCACTTGCACTATTAAATGTGATTTATAATGATATAAACCTATAGTAGTTAGTACAATCACAGACTATATGAAAATATATATAGTCTGTGGTACAATCTACCATTTATTACCTACTGGCTACTACACTATGTAAAAAAAATACTAGTAACTGGCAATATATTAAAGTATATTACGTTTTTCTTCCGAGAATTGAGATTTTGAACATTGCAGTTCATATATTTATGACTATTTATAAATTAATACAATTATTATAATAACTAAAAAAATAATAAGTATTAACACTACACTAATATTTTTCTAGGCTACTATTGCTACTGCCTACTACACGGGTGAACTCACTACTAGCGCTAAGCGGCAATTTCGTCATGATACACGACATTAAGAATACATTCATCCTTATCAGTGGCCAGTCCTTACTATTATATGTTCGTGGATATATCTATATCTGTGATGATAACTGAGACGTCTTATCAGTTTATCAGTGCAAGCGCGGATGGCCCGCGCGATAATTGATGATAAACTAATATTGAGATTTTGTACTATAAAACGTTATGTACTTAAATTAGACTTTGTTGATTTTTAAAATATCCACTGCTGTAAGTGAAATAATGTCCATCGTAGATCTTTTCGGCTTTCAACGCTTCTCGTTATATGCACAATGCGAGTGTGTTGTCTCCGAGTGTTCGTCGACGGTAATCTGTGGGACTGCCTGCTTATAGTGAAACACAACCGGAAATATGTCCTGTACACGACTGTTGACCAGCTGCCGTTCAGCATGTCGGCTGAACTGTGCTCGCTAGGTCTGAATGGTGCCCTGGATCTCATGCCTGCGGTAATGGACGCCAATTGTCTAGAGTGCGTCATCAAGGCATTGCAGAACAGCAATACACTCAAACGATTGGTCATGAGACAGATGAATAGCGTTGCGTCGGTAGACAACAACAACATTGTGGTTGGCTTCAACGACGTTCAACTAGTTACACCGGACAAATATAGACTGCCTTACACATGGTAAACTGTTAACAAAACATTCAAAAAGAGATTAAAAACCCAATGTTTGTCAATCTAAATTATCTAGAATTAATTTTGATAAATAAAGAGATGATATACTATATTATATACTTAATAAACTTATTAATATGTAATAATTAATAATTGTCTATTGTTTTTTGTCTATTTATTGATTTAAAAACCTTTAACTATTGTTTTAGGTGCGAACTATATGAAAAAACTGATACTGAATACAGAGAGCTTGAAAACATAATGGCTTGGTTATCAACTCTAGGTGGAGCTTTCTCGTCATTGGGAGATCAGACAGAACACTGTGTAAGTACAGTTTTGATTAAATCTTTGCTAAAACTCCATTTTTGATACTACACTTCTTTTTTAATCATTTATATTTCTAACTACTATGCAAGCCTAAAATTTTAAAAAGCAATGTGAAGATATCATTATAATATTTTTTACATAATATAAAATATTTTGTTTACTTTTAGGCAATTGTTGCAGGAAATATTTCATTGCAACAATTAAGTATAGCAATAAGAATTGGTGATCCTTTGACTGCTGCCCGATGTAAACTGTATGCTGCTATTAGTCTCATGCAGCGTGGTTTTTATAGGCAAGCAAAAATCATTGTTCAGAATCAATACATGTTTATAAAATCTCAATTAGTTGTCGATGAGCGACTTATCAAAATGTGTTGTGGTATATGGACAAAATTGCGATATGAATGGAATCGAAAAAAATATCTTAAAAAAAAATTGTAGTATATTTTTACATCAAATCATAAAAGATAACTGAATTAAATTAAAGAGAAATATTTATATTATGCTCCTGGCTTATTTTATGTATATGTTTATAAATTATAAGTACAGTAGAACTTTATCAATCCAGACTATTTGGGGCTCTAGCCATTTTAGGTTTTACTATATTAACAATAAGCAACAACTCTTGATGAATTCTTTAGCCCATTCAGTTATTTTATAATGTGTATGAATAATATACATTTTGTTCAATTAAACCTACTCAAAACATTTATTAATACTAAAAATAATAATATCTACATCAAACCGCTCAGCTATAAATCCCTAATCAAACCAGTCTCGATATATGGTACCCAGCTATGGGCCCTCTACACTTCATCTAAACTAAACTAGGTTCACTAACGTTAAAATAAAATTATTATAATTTAAAAGTTAAATTATATGTTCAGTTGCTTATCATATTTAATAAACTTTTTATTGTGATAATTGATACATAATATAATATTAATATATAGCGTTTAAAACTAATAATTAGTTTAACACTTGCAAATATTTTCATAAACTCTATAAGCAGATAAAATATTAATAAAACATACTTTAAATATTAATATAAGAATAAAACCCAAAATTTGACATACAAATATAAAATTAACTTGTAAAATTTTAATAAAAACCAAATTATTTAAATAATAACTATTGCTGAAACCGAAGATTTCTAGCACCATCCATCTCTGATGCAACAGTAATCCCTAAAACATGTCTGTGACTTTGTCCCCCTATTGGAATTTTACAATCAGGACAAATAGACTGCTGCATTGGTCCTCCACATTCTGTAACACAATAAATGTGACCATTTGGACATTTACACCAATGTCCCTGAGCTTTTATGCCTTCTGCAAAACTAGTAGACATAGCTGCATGAATCATTTGTCTTTCTTTGTCGGTTATTAATGGAAGACCATCAATTTTTTGTTGAATTTCTTCTGTTAAATTTTGTATATCCTGATCTTTGCTTAATGTATACATATTGCATGAAAACAACAAAGCCTCCATGTTATCTACTATTTTTTTAATTTCATTTGTATCAGAAGTTTGTATATTAACTGCCATCTGAAATTTTGTATCGGACATGATTTCAAATAAACTTATAATCCTTGAACCACGTGCCATCTCCATGCTTATATCAATTTTTTGCTGATTTGACAACTGTTGTGCATAAGTGAAAGCAACAGAAAGAATCCAATCAAAGTGATTAATAATAATTTGTTTTTTCTGTACATCGTTGATTTCTTTAATTCTGATTTTAAACTTTGAAATAGTAGTAAACAAGTCAATGACAAAGTTTAACGACTCAATATCACTAGCAGGTAAAGTGAACTTTGAACGTTTATTACTCGTAAAACCTAATAAAGGCTTGCAAAATGTATTCCATAAATTTTTGATACGAGGATTTTTAAAACCAATATAATTTAAAAAAAAATTTTTATCTAAAAATTTTAAGGAATCAATCAAAGTCTTCATTTTGTTACGAATCAAAGCTAGTTCTCCATACTGAATCATTTTTATTTTTGATACGTCTTCTAATATAACTTTTACTTGGTTCATAAAACGTTGAGTTTTTAAAATCGGTGTTTTACATAGTGGACACTGTTTCAAACATATTTCTTCATCATTTTGGTTCATCCATTTTGTTAAAGCTTCTGATTCAATAGAGTGTTTACAATCTTCTAAATAAATAAACCTAAAAAGGTATAAAATATCACATCATCATAAATAATATAGGTACAAAAAAATCATAACTAATTACAAAAAAATATATATTTCGTTATGAAATAACAAAGAATATAAAAAGTTCTAAGACATCATCCATATTCTTTGTTATACACATTTAATATAATGATATAGAATATAATTTCTATATTTTATACCAAATCATTATAATTTCTACAAATTTATAATTATATAAAGTAAATAGTTTAATTTATAAATTATAATAGCAATAGCACTAAACTTTATAAATTTATAACAAAAAAAAATACAAGTGCTTTATAGATATTCCTTCAAATTTACCTTGCATTTGGTTCATCTTCATTTCCAAAAACTATTTTAGTAACGTCTTTCTCTTGACAAATTCGACATAGTGGAGGACATGGTTCACCACAAAAACCTATACATTTATGTCCACATTTCAACTTTAACATGCAAGGTTCATAACAAGGTTTTCGATTACACAATTCATGACATTTTCTAGTGCATTTAAAATGTGGACACTTCCACTCACATTTTTCCTGTTTAAAAAATTAAAAATCATAAATTATGATTTAAAGATAAAATTAAATCCGTCAGATGATAAAAATATTAAAATTAAAATAAAATAGGTACATAAATTAAAAATTTTTATTTTTAATGAAATTACCTTGCACGGTATACAGGGTTTACCACATACCCTACTACATCTAGAATGAACACAAGAATAGATGCATTTCTGATTGCATGGTGGACACCGTTCTTTACAGGGAAATTTACATCTATTAAAATATATTTTCATACAAGATTATAAATTAATTAAAGGATTTTAAACAAAAAATATACACATACGTATGATTACATGGGTTTATCTTGTTGCAAATCTCACTGCAAGGTACATGTAAACGTCCTTGTTTACACTCTCCACAAGTTCCCAAACAAATATCGTTACAATTTAATTTTTGTTGACATGGTTCACGGCATTTATCAAGTAGATATTGGCTGTCTAGACTGAACTCTATAGTATATTATTTTTGTTTGTTAATTAAATTTATTTTTACACAATATAATGATAATTACAAATAAAAAAAAAAAGGTATGTACAATTAAACATTATTACATAATAAAATATAACACATATATTTTTTTTTAATATTCTTATTAATAGTGCAACATTAATTTTACATTACTTATATGAATATCAGAATATGTAGGTATATACAAATTTCAAACAGTAATACTTTAAATGTAAATTAATATATAAGTATTTAAAAAAAAAAATCATAAAATGTGTTACAATAAACAATTTAAGTAGGGGAGAGGCAACTGCTGTTTGCTCTGTTATATGGTAAGTATCATTGTATTGAGTGTACCTAATTTGTTATGTATGTCGTATGTGTTAAATTTGAATTCAATGATTACATATTAAAAATGATTCTGATCAGGCGGTTTGTCAGTCTATATTACTAAGTAGATAATATATATTTTATATTGCTATTAAAATAATTTATTTTACTTAAAAAATATAGTAGATTGAATTGATTTTTGACAAAAATATTATACTTGAAAATGTCAGCTTGTATAAAATATAATGGATTGTAATAAAATAACTAAAATTATTATTCTTTGTTTAAAAAATCTAATTTTGCCCAAATTCAATTTAAAATGTTTATTAAAAAAATGGGTTTTTATAATTTTTAGAATTTTTGGTTACAATATAAACAACTTATGAGAAATCTTGTATATTATTCTCAATCCTTAGTTTTAAAAATGTTTAATTTCAAAATGAATTTTATCAAAAATTTAAACGTTTTTAAAATATATATTACAGTTGTGTATTTTTGATATCTTTTAATTTTTTAATTCTTATATATATATTGTATTTGGAATCTTGCATTAAAATATTTGACCCAGTAAAATTATTTTGTCAGCATTTATGCTTGTATATACATTTCAAAGTATCTACAAATTATTCATTTTTGAGTTAAGCAAAATAAACAAAATCAATTTTGTCAAATATCAGTATTTTTTCTCAATTTTTTTTTCTCTGTTAATTTAAAAAGTACAAAGAATTTTTTACTTTTGACTTCATCCCCTTAAAAAAAAATACCAATTATCTTATTTGATACCTAAAGCCACCCTCTAATAATTGGAGATAGAAACAGTTTTACTGTCCCAAAAGGAAATTGACAAAAAAAAAATTGCTTCATTCAGAAGCTTAATTGTAATAAACTATAATTAAGATGCAATATTATGAAAATAAAAATTACTTATTACCTTTATCTTTGTCGCAACATAAAACCCAAACACTATTATGACCACAAGTGAGTTTACCATTTTTTTGCAATACTATTTCTTTACAATCTTTAGTTGTACATTTTTTTGCACATAAATTCTTACATAAATGTCCACAATCTAAAATTCGATCACATTTCTTAGAGCAGTGTTTACGTTCTGGTATAGATTTACATTTCATTATAATTGAATGGCCACAGTCTGGTATAACTTTTTCTACCTAAATATAAAATATAATAAGCAAAACAGAATAAACAAATAGTTATATTATAGAATATCTAACCCTTACTTGATTTTCACAAGGTTTACATTGTTCATAGCATTGGGATTGACATTTATGGTCACATTTTAATAGACGTTCACACGGAAGAATACATTTAATTTCATCAATACTTAATCCACAAGGAACATCATTTTTTATATGTCCACAAGCCAGAATCCTCTCAACTTTGACTGTGCATAATGAACAATCTTCATAACACATTTTTTCACATTTGTGATTAAAAGAACATTTTTTATTTATATTTTCACATGGTTTGGTACAATTATACTGTAAATACATTTATAAAACATCAAAATCATTATTATATCTATTATATCTATTATGATATAAAACATTTTTAAAAACAAAAACTACCTTCTCATGTTCTGGATCATCATTCTTGTGGCAATTTTGTTCACAAGCATGACCACATTCTAGTCGATCTATACATTTATACGTACATTTTGGTTCTTTGTCAGAACATTTTTTTAAGATTGTATGACCACATTTTTCTAGGACAAATTCCACCTAAATTTTAATTTTAATATAAATAATAATTTTAAATTAAAAGTTAGTATTAATAAATCTAACCATTTCTGCACATGGATAAGTAAAAATATCAATATAACACGATAATGTCAATTGGTGCCCACATGGTAATTCTTTAATCAATGGTACAGTGCACTCTCCACAATCCATATAACATATTTTCTTACAAGGATGATTATAAACACAAGACCTATTAAACAATATAATTATAAAATACTGTGATACATATATTTAAGCATTTTACTTGTTACATAGCTCCATGCATTTAAATTCTAAATGTTCATGGTCATAAGAATGACATATACTTGTACAATAATGACCACACAATAGCAATGATTTACATAACTTTGAACAACCCCCTTCTATGATAATATTGAAATCGTCACCCTTTGCCACCTTTGTCGTAATACCAGAATGAATGGCACATTCTAAAGTCAATTCATCACCTTAAAACAAATCAATTAAATACTTTAAAATTTAATCAACCTTAAATAATAGTAATAAAATTATATTTTTTACCATATGAATCTTGATTTACTAATGTTTCTTTTATTTGTTTCCATAGATTGCCAGAATTGTACAAATTATCCATGTTACCCATTATGTAAAGTCCATACTTAGCTCTCGATAATGCAACACATATTCTGTTCTCAGTTTTTAAAAATCCTACATTTCCATTTTCATTACTTCTAACTAATGATAATAATATTATGTCACTTTCCTCTCCTTGATAATTATCTACCACACTGATTTTCATGCTTTCTAAGTTTTTATGTTGTTTTCTTAACTAAAAATATATTTTAGAAATATCAATAAAATAATATATTAATAATAAAATGAATAATCGTTTATATTACACGTTTATACCAGACAAAAATATTTGATAATCATTAAAATTGAAAAAAATAATATGTACTTACTGAACGCAAAAGAAATAATTGACCACTGTAAGTTGTTAATATTGTCACTTGTTCTGTTTTATATCCTTGTAAAATTAAATGCCTAGCAAACATAATTAAAAATCTAGCTTCATGATCGTTACTTTTGCTTGAAATTTCCTCAACCTAAGTACTCGAAAAAATTGTATTAATTGAATTATATCACAATAAAATACAATTATAGTTATAACATACTTCAATTTCATTCATATTATGATTTAGAAAGAATATATTTTTGGTAACACCGCGAATATGTTCTCTATTGTAAACAGAAAAATGATTTTTCAATTCATTATATATTGATGGACATATTAGAGACGCTATTTCAGGGCGCATTCTATGTTGTTCACCCAACATGTAACAAGGTACTTCGTTATTAACCATACGTTCAAACAACGAAATATTAAAATTATAATTTTTTGCCAACTTATACACTGCATTACTAGGACGCAGTTGTTTATGATCACCTTAAACATGAAAAAAAAATAAACTGTACTAACATTTTTATTTTCATAAGATAAATAATAAATACCAATTAATATAAGATGTTGACAGTGACTTGTTAATGAAGATACTATGTGTGCTTCTAGAACTTCAGCAGCTTCTTCAACAACAACTAAAAATTTAAGTTAATTATAACATTTATTTAAAAAAATGATTGAACTGTTAGAATGCATGGGATAATTATTTAGTATTACCTCTGTTTATTTTTATATTAATGATTTTACAATTCAAGTAATAGATATTATATTACACTCATTATCATAAAATCATAAAAATAAAAAATTTATATCTTATTTTTAATTTATTCAACACATACTGTGTAATTAACTAATAATTAATACATTTTCAATTAAATAAAAAATATATATATTATAATTCAAGATATAATAATAAACTTTTGGTAGGTAATTAATAAAATGTAAATAAATATATATGTATAACAATATTGTACTTGGTTTTTAATAGGAAAAATTACTCCATGCACACAGTCAAGTGATCTTATTTAATGCAGATTATTCAAAAATTAAAAATTAAAATCTTAATTCATACCAATTGGTGATTCTAATCCTTCCAGCATTGTTCTGTGTTTAGCAGCACCAGTAGTAGTTAATGCTATAACATGCATATTCTTTAAAATCTCTATGTTTTCTAATTCTCTTAATTCATTAAATTGCTTATAAACTTGAGTATAATTTTGTTCATAATTTCTTATTTTTGGTTCAAACAACTCTTTTGTTATTTTTACCCAATGGAAATATAAAGACCATCTTTGTCTCATATCTAATAAATATACATTTTTAATTGACCTTGGTAGTTTAATATCAGCATCAACCATATTCAACATGTATAGAAAATAGTCATGTATATTTTCCATTACACCAAAATTGAATTTGGCTTCTTCAAATTCATTAAAAAAATTTACATCCAAATTTGATTGATCCTCAAATCGTTTACTCTCCTTAAGTAGATCTAAACAAGCTTTTTTGATGTCATCCAATGTTAAACTATAAATAACAATATCTTTATGACAATCTTTTAAATCTAAGTAATCTGTTTCATATAGCTTTGCATCATCATCATCATCTTCATATATTTCTTTTTTACTTTGTAACAATTTTTCTGAATGAAAAACTTTATTTATCAACTCATTATTAATTCCAGTTATAAACCGAATTGGGTCTACAGTAAAATAATCAAAATCTCGAAATAACCAATAGAGAAGATCCAAAGTTGTTTTAAAAAATGTATGATATTGTTTAGGCATACCATTTTTCAACAATGATAACTCTAATATTCCAGCATTGTATGAAATAAATTCACTACATTTCTTAAAATATTTTATGTTATGCATAATAGTTTTTAATGTATCTTCTACATTTCTTAAACCCTTATTAGTAGTTACAGATCTTTTGTATAAACGAGCTATATTTTTTAAATTGTATTCATTTACAATTTTTGATTTGGATTGACCACCAATTCTAACAATTTTGTTTGTAAAACTCAATATTCCTTCTATAAATTGATCAAGGGCATGATTTGTGTAACATATTACTATAATTGGTTTAGAGAGAAATTTATTCTCATATAAATTACTTATAATTGTTTTCATAATTTTCAATCCTAAAAACGTTTTTCCAGTACCTGGTGGTCCTTGGATTATTGTGAATTCTTGTGTCAATGCTGCTCTAAATGCTTCAAATTGCATTTCATCAAGTCCTAGCTCTTCTTTAGTAGGCCAATTGTCATCATTCTGAACTTTAAAAAAAATGTTTGAGTCAATTGCATAGTTGTAATCTTCAGGTAAGTTTTTAAGGTAACATGGATAATCTATCTTATTACAAGCTGATATTATATACTTTTCCATTGGGAATTTATTAGTATTAATATTTTTTAAAACTTGCATTGAGCATCTATATGGTTCAAAATATACTTCACTCTCTACCATGGTAAGATATGTGTTAAATAAAGGTTGTGCATCTTCTAATAATTCTACTTTTATTTTTCCTTGTTTCAAAAATTCAATCTTACTCTCCAAAATAATACCCATAAAAAAAGTTTTAAAATCATTTCCAGAAAATAGCAAAAAAGAACCATTCATAAATCGTTTTGCCATTTCCCAGTTTATTTTTAATTTTTTTTTTTCGTCAAAGTTAACTAAATAACCATATTTATCATGAACAAAATCACCTTTATTTTCAAATTTAACATTACCATAAACACGTATATTATTAATTTTTTTTCGATGTTGATGCTGATAATTTATTATCTTGTCTTTATAAAATTGTATACCTTCTCGCAGTGGAGCAATAAAATCTTCTCGTAAAAGACGAAATTGAACATCTAAGTAGTGTTCTACATTCTGGTAAACTCCTTTGTAGATGTTAGGTCGTAAAAATGGTTCTCCATATTCAAGATCTATTGCGGTTGGATAAACAGTTAGTTCTCTAAAATTTTCAGGTGGAGGCATAATTTGGGCAATATTTTCAATTACTAATTTCTCTTTTAATTTTAATTCCTCTGTTAACTTAGTATCATTGATTTTTTGAAGCAAATCATTCATTTGAATCATTGTAGCCTCATTAATTGTAATATGATTACTATAACTTTTAATACCATTTAAAGCAATATTACTACTTACTATTATTTCCTTTAATCTTTCTTTAGCTGTTTTTGGAAATAATGCTGTTATAGATTGAAATACAATTAAACAATCTTCATAAAATGTATTCATATTATTGCATCGATTAACATTTTTTTCAGTTGGTGTACTCAGTATATATGTCTTTAGATGATCAAAAAATTGATTACACATAAGTTCTGTTAATAAAAAATGTTTGCTTTCTATTAACTCAGTAGAACAAATCTTAGCTGTAACTTTCATAAGCAAATAAATCCAATCTGGTTCTTTATTTTGTTTGAATAAGTCCATGAATCCATTAACTTTATTTGACATCACAAACACAATTTCAGGTGGATCCTTAAAATATAATTCTTCGAGTCGTTTGTATCCAAATTTAAAATTAATGTTAGTTATAATTTCATTTTGAATAGTTTTATCATTATATAATTCATTAATAGATGATTTTTGTTTATATTTCTGTTTTTGGTGATCAGAATTATTTGATTGTAACAGTTCATTTTCCGTTTTAGATGATTTAATATCATATGTATTATTATCTGCGTTTTTCAATTGTGATGACTTTTTGAAATCTTTAGCTCTATTTTTAAAATTTTGATCATTTTGGTTAGAATGTCTTTTATTGAACTTTTTTTTTCTTGGACCCATGACGAAGTAGCTTTTAACTTTAACATATATAATAAATGTATATTAAAACATTGACTTTTACCTATAAAAATATATATATGTATAAATAAATTCCTCCAGTTAAGTTTCTTAGTCAATTTATGTATTAAATGATTTATATATAATATCAATAATGTATACGGATGTGATATTATTATTTTTATTTTATTTTAGGAAAATTACTCTTTATTACTAGTGATTTTTTAATTGCCTCTCTTTACTTCTCTACTAAAAGTTCTAATTTTGAAGTATATAAAAAAAAAATATAATACAATTTTAATAATTTACTTATACATAACTTTCATAAAAATTGCAATATCATGAAAATCCTAACTTATAATGTACATAGTAGATACTAAATGCTCAGATGTCAATTGCACAGATACCTACGTCCTACCTAATGTTGATAATAATATATAAGTAATATGTATAAGTCACGAACTAAGATAGTTCATGGTTCGTGGTTAAGTCAATTTACTCTGATAGGTACTACGTACTAGCATTGATTATAAAATAATCACATGCAAACATCATATGATTAGTTCTACTACGCAAATTTACTATATTAATATGTTACCTAGGTACTTGTGGCATATGGGTCAGAAAGAGTCAAAGAGATAACAAATAAAGCGTAAACATCCTTTTTATTATATCATAGAAATAAATCTTCACATTTAATACCTATCTATAATTATAGTGGAATATGACATATGTTTTAAATATTAAATCAAGAAATTCATAATCTAATCGATGGAACAAAATCCTAAAATACATTAAATAATGTGTATGCAAAATATTCTTTGTATACAGTGCCTGCATAATTTTGTATTGATATGTCTCGGTCATTAGAGTAATGAATTAATTATTATTAGGAGATATCCGAGTGTCCCGATGGCCTAGTCCAATCCTATTCCCGCAACTCGCAGTATGTTGGTCGTTAGAACATTCTTAAAAACTTCATACCACAATACTTTTAAAATATAGTACTAACAGCATTTAAAAAAAAATCCCACGCCCTCCTAAGGCCCTAAATACTACCTATACTATACCTTCTTAAGTTCTCTATATTTATTAACTGCTATACAAATTATCTATAAATTATTCAGTGATTTTCGTTTGCGCACAGAATATATTTTACTACCTATACAATTATAATTTGTTTGCATAAAACTATAAAAAATTAATGCCAATCTAAACTAATATTGTAACTATGTAACTTGTTATACCTAATGCAAAATAATGATGCGATTATTGCGATTTATCCAAAATATTTCCATAAGATACATCTATTAATTGAATTGAATAGTCGTTACTCGTCAAGTATTCCAATTACAATACTTAATAATTGGAATTATGTTTTGTTATTAATTAATTATATATATCTTTATGTCTATTTTAATTGAACATGTGATTTTAACGCGAAACGAGTTATCAATTCTTTTAAGTCATTTTATTTCGTGTAGTTTTTAGAATTTTGATATACTTTTGCTATTGTTTATGTCGTGTATAACTTAAACCTTAAGGTACGCAAACCCAATTCTTTTAAATACAAATATTATAAACTTATGTGCGCAATTGAGTTATGGTGCATTTCAGCATTTGTGTGCAAATGAGTCAAAAGGGTAAATGTACGTAAATGTGTTATAATATATTATATGTATCACCCAAAACGTTATACTATGTCTAAGTGTACCTACTATGTAGTTTGTGTAATACTAAATAAATAAACACTAATTGCTTAAAAATATTTTAAGCTATTATAGTGGATATTTATTTAGTTTGTTATTTAATCCTAAATTAACAGGTTTTTAACTAAAATAAAATATAAAATACCTAACTGTTATTTTATATTTGTAACTTTGTAAATTATGTTCTAGTTGTTAGTTAATAAAAAAAAGGTTTCATAAAGATAAGATAAAAAATATATACATTATAAAATATTGAAGATGTAGATATCAAAAGTAATTTTATAAAAATGTATGTAAGTAGAGAAATGTGTTTGCATGTGGACATGTGGTTTTCCTTTAAATTACCCATTTTGTGCTGATCAAAAACTTCCCCCCTCCCTTGTTTGAAAACTGAAATGACGCCACTGATAATGTGTCTATGTAAGAATAATGAATCATAAATACCTGCTTTTCAATTGAAATTCTTACCTCAGTTACGTGGTTACGTCGGTTTAAAAAAGCACTCAGTACCTATAATTAAATGGGATATACTGAATGTATGTTTAATGTTATGCAATTTTGTATTAAAACTAATAACAATCGAACGTTATTCGTGTATTTACTATTTAATACTTATCGATCTATTATTAGTATATTTATGTCTTTATAATTTTTTTACTGATCACTAAATTAGAATGAGTTATAATAGAAGAAAATAATAGAAAACTATGACACGTAGTCGTCACATTATTGACATAAACAAAATTAAAATATGTCTTCGGAGGTTATAAATAAAAAACAGGACTGTAAGTAAGTACTCAAATCTAGAATAAAAAAAACTCTTGTGAGTTGTGACTCAAACACATATATGGTACACTTTATAGTACCAACTTACTAGTGGTTCACAAAATTAAATTATTTTATTGTTGGCATTTGGCATTATTCGTTGTTCATTTGATTTTTTTTATATAGTACCTACCTACATGGTATATCCACTATAATATTATATGCAAATGTTAATAAGTATTAACATTACGTGGTTGTTGATAGACAATCGCAAAACATTATAATCCATGAATATTGAACACATTTTGAGTAAGTTGTCGGTATTCTTTAAGTCTTTATTCTGATGGTAAAAAGAGCGTTTTTCTTGGTTAAATCCTCACAACCCTTAGATAAATCACTAACAACTCTAAAAAGATAAAATAAATACAGTTCTCACAGAATATGAAATATAATGGCTTCATACTACTGACTATGTTATAATAATATAATAATTTATCTGTACTCTTCACACAACGACAAAACGTGGTTTCCGTGATAAAATAGCTTTAAGTTATAATTTCGAAACGAAATCTTAGCAACAATGTATAACTGACAATTGTACTATTGTTCTTAACTCGGTGAAATATGAAAAAACTTTTAATTTTAGTTTTCTGAGTATTGTGCCATGTAGTAAACCAAATTTATTCCGATTCAAGAGATATATTTAAATAGTTAAATAAACCATAAGTAATAAAGATTTATTATTTTATATAATCTTTATACATGAAATAAACATAATATCATAACTATTACCTACTAGCGACTCATTGCATTTGTAATTAGCATTGAATTATATAGTGTCACAATATTATATACTCGGTGCTATAAGTATTACAAATTGAGCGCTTTTTTTTTCAAAATGTATAAAATGGCTTGACGGTTATTGCTTGTTTTCAAGAATCATAGAATTTAGTTATGTTGGTACTCTTCTCATATCACACATTTTATCTATAGAATAAAGCATTACTTAATACTTGGTTGTCAATTTATTCTCATTGAGATTTCAGTTATTTTTCATTCGGAGTGTTTTGATGAAGTTTCACGTTATTTTACTGTTTTAGTAAAATTCTTTATTATTGATACCCCTGAGATATGACAATATAATTGCAATTTTAAATTTATGGTTTTTTAGGCTCTAAAATGTTTGGTAAGTGATTTGTTTATTAAGTTATTATTAGTTATTTTATTACATCATTGTTGTACATAAATTAGTAATTTGTTAAAAAAAACAATATTTCATTATACTGTGTACATGATAATATATATATATACATTAACGTAATCTAAATATTTGTTTATGCTAAATATGATAGGTTCTGGGTCAGGAGCATTTTCCGGTGGGGCCGGAAACACATCGGGATTTGGTCAGTCGGCATTTGGTAAGCCCACAGCACCTGCAGTGTTTGGCCAAACAAATACATCATTGTTTAATCAGACTACACAGCCTAATACAGGATTGTTTGGATCTACTGCTGCTGCGCCTGCATTTGGTCAAACGCCTACCGCTCAACCATCATTTGGAGGTTAATATTTAGTTAATTTATAAAAGATTGCATGAAATAAAAGTATTTTATTAGGTTTCAATACTGGTGGAGCGTCATTGTTTGGAACTCCTACAGCAACATCTGTGTCTACAGGAGGGTTATTTGGTCAACAAAATGCTTCAATGGGAGGAAATACTGGAGGTGGATTATTTGGTTCTAGTAATCCTAATACTTCATTTGGACAATCAAAACCAGTTGGAACAGGATTCTCTTTTGGAACACCAGTGGCACAGCAAACTGGTAATATATTCGGTACACCTCAAACAAGCACTGCAGGCACTGGAATGTTTGGCGCCTCTACTACTGGTAATCCATAAACATAATCATAAGAGTTGGATATTTATCATGGGGTTGCTACGTTTTATTTTACTTAATGTAGGACAAATATTTTAATAAAATTTGTATTGGGAAAATTTCACCACTAAGTTGAAAAAATAATTTTAAAATATATTTTGTCAGTCAATTAGTAATCAACTTGATTATCCAGGATATATGGCAATCCTAATTTATAACTGAAAACTAAAAAGTATACCTACGAAATATAAACCAATTAAAAATGTTTTTATTCATTCAAAACCTACTATAAATATTTCATAGATTATTTATTGAAACTACATGTTTATGTGAGTTATGACACCAACAATAATTTATATAGGTATTTGCTGCCTACGGGTGTATGTGGTAAATCTAATAAGAAAAGTAAAATATATTTAAAAATTTTCATAGAAACCTAAAATTTAATAAAAATGACCCACAATGTAAAAAAATACATATCTTTTTAAAAAATCAATAACGTAGCTATAATTAAGAATGCAAAATATTATATGAGTATGAATAATATTTATTATAAATTAAAAAAATAATGATAATAAATATATTATCCATTAATACAAATATTTTATAGGTACTTTTGGTGCTACATCTGGTTTTGGAGCAACATCTGCTGGTGGAACAACCATAAAATTTAATCCTGTGACTGGTACTGATACAATGGTCAGAAATGGTGTAAATCAAACAATTAATACTAGACATCAATCAATAACTGTTATGAAAGAATACGAAACAAAAATATTTGAGGAACTAAGATTTGAAGATTATTCTGCAAACCGCAAAGTTGGACAACAGGTAATAGTTATTTAGTAAACTAAAAACTAAAATTTTTTGTTTTGCTTATTTTTTCTATTCTTTTAAATTTGTTTTATAATTTATAACAAATATTTGAAACTACAGTTGTTAACATATTATAACCTAAATTTTATTTTTGTTATTTTATTCATAGGGTGCTGTTGGCGGAGGAATTTTTG
This sequence comes from Rhopalosiphum maidis, assembly GCF_003676215.2. Classification (NCBI taxonomy): domain Eukaryota; kingdom Metazoa; phylum Arthropoda; class Insecta; order Hemiptera; family Aphididae; genus Rhopalosiphum; species Rhopalosiphum maidis. Next base: position 28,876,269 of record NC_040877.1, on the reverse strand, counting down.
GATCCCCTAAAACTTTATTTAGTTCTACAACAACTACAAGTACAGGTTTATTTGGAGCAAATGATAATAAACCACTTTTTGGTGCAACTTCAACAACACCTACATTAGGAGGTAAGTCTACTTTTTTTTAAATATTTTTATTTGTGGTTAAAAGTTTCAAATTTAAAATGAAAATATTTAGTAAATAATTAATTAACTTAATTAAAACATTGGTGTGTAGTAATTAAATTAATTAATTAATTAAATTAATTAATAAAAATGTAAAAATCAGTACAAAATTATTGATTGATTTTTAAAAAAATCCTTAATAAAGTACTCCTAACAGTGAAAAACTTCATTAGTTGTTTTTTATAATATGAAATACTTTAATATTTCAAAATGATTTTAACATTAACTCATCCAAATTGAGGCATACACATGTAAACTCAGCTTTTTCTGATTTGGTATCGGGGAAATCATTCACAATGTTTTTATTAATTTTATTTTGAATACAATAATATTATTTGTTGTTACAAAATAGAAATTATTTTATTGCATTTTTTGCTTTGATTAAGTATCAGAGTTTATTATACTTTTAGATTAGATTGTATCTGTACCTAAAAACTTGTGATTTGCATACTTTCATTTATTTAAAATTATTTACTGGCATTGTAAGTTTTAATTTAGGCATAATTTAAAGTCTTTATACTTCTATTGTACTTGAATATAAATACATAAATTAACAGTAGTGTAAAATAAATAGGATTTGGAAACACTGGTACTTCAAACGTTTTTGGTGCACAGAATAGCTTATTTGGAAAACCTCAACAAACAACACCAGCATTTGGTACTCAACCATCTACTCAAGCGTTCGGTATGAGTACAGCTCAACCAAATATTTTTGGATCAAATACAGCTCAAACAGCTAAACCATTTGGAGGTAATTTTAAAAAATATATTTATATATATATATATATTTAATTTGGTTCCTCTAATGAATTATTTATTTATTTATATGATAATAAAGTTATATTCAATAAAATATTAAAAATTTAAATTTATAATAAAATCACTATTTTCACTTACAAAAATTTTTTTTTTCATTTCTTATCCTAAATTAATGTTAAGTATATTAGTTGTTTAACTATTTGTTTGTTATTTGTGTCTATGTACACCAATAATTATGCTAACAATCATCCTCTTTCTAGGAAAATTTAGATTAGAATAGCGATCTATCATTCATATTGATAATTTAATGTTCTATTGTATATAGTATTTTTTTTATTGAATTCTGGATTATTTGCTAATATTTTGAAGCATAAATTATATAACATACTTATGTATTTTAAATACATTTTGATATATGTATATTTATATTTAAGTTGCTGCTCCTCAGACAAATATATTTGGAAGTACTGCTCCTTCAACTTTTGGTACTCAAACTACAGGATTTGGCCAAACTGGTTTCGGACAACCCAATCAGGTATTATTGCTTTATAAAATATTTGTTTATTCTTCTAAATTCTTTAAAAATTGTTAAACATTTTTCCAGAACAACTTATTTGGTCAAAATAAACCAGCATTTGGTCTTGGATCAACACAGACAACAACAGGTTTTGGTTTTGGAACTAACACATCTACTAGTGCAAATGGTCTTTTTGGAAGTAAACCTGCTAATACTGGATTTCAAATGACTACTCCAGCTTTTGGTACAAACAATGCTTTTGGAGCTACGTCAACAGCTCAACCAGCTACTGGTGGTTTATTTGGCTCTAATGCTTTTAATAAGGCACCAACTACATCATTATTTAACCAACCAACAAATCAACAAACAGGTTCATAAAATAATTTTTATCTTAATAATAACTATGGTAATAACTTATTTTGAAATTACATGATTTTATTTAAACTATAGGTGTATTTAATAATGCTGCAAAACCCGGAGGGCTGTTTGGCCAAGGAACACAAGGAACTGGACTTTTTGGATCATCTAACTCTAATAATTTTGGTTCAGGCGGGACATCATTTTTTGGTAGTAACCAATCTAGTGGAATCGGACTTTTTGGAAAGTAATTAAGTTTGATAAAAATTAAATTATTGCTCCTGAAACTAAATATAATATTTTAAATTTAGTTCCAATAATGTTCAGCTATCTACCAATCAAGTATCACAAAGTAATCAAATGCAATTACAATTAGATACATTAAAAGCAATGCCATATGGAGATTCACCTTTGTTCAAAAGATTTTATAAGGTGCTTAAAATAATATAAAATTTGCATTGTATATTTTTATTAAAATTAAATATGTTTTAATTAGGATGTATCAAAAGTAGACGACTCATCTCTTGTACGATCACAAAGTGTATCACTTGAGAAGTTTGGTAGCTATAAAGTTTCTCCGATACCAACACCAAAAAGAATACCTCAAATTCGTAGAAATTTCCCTCAATTTAATCGTAAGTCCTTATTTGACGGACTTGAAGAATCTCCGCCAACAATGAAATGCAGAGATAAAGTAGGGGACAATTCACTACTATTTAATGCTTCTTCTCCAAGATCGGGCTGTAAGAAATTAAATTTAAAAAAAGACTACAATGACTGTAGTAAATTAAACAATGGAAATAGTATGATTATGCATACAAAACCACTTGCTAAGTAATATATAAATAGATGTAGAAATGTATTACATTTATAAATAATAAATTTTTATTTTAGATTAGAATTATATTTTTCTAATAAACAAGTCTCGCCAGATGATAGTTCAAATACTGTTAATTTGTCTTTAATTGAAGAAAACAATACAATTTCTCAATTAAAAAACAATAAACAAATCAATTTGAATACTTCAAAAGGAACAGAAGTCTATGAAACTTCTCGAAATAATATTACTGGTAAGTAAATTATCAATTTTATACTTCATTAATATATAATTAATACAAATTTAAAAAAAAGGTAGGCAAGCTAGTATCATTCTGCTGTATATTAGGTATTGAGTAGGTCACTTCAATGGGTGTGTTAAATTTTAATTCAATGATAAATCATTGTATAAGAAAAACAATTCTGATTGAAGAATGTTAGAATAATATATTACAGTATATTTCATAATATGTTCTATAATATTCCTAATAAACAAATTTATTTTATTAGTTGGTTAGGTAAGGTTATATAAGATCAAATTTACTATTCAAATTCATTCTCAAAGTTTAAAATCATAAAATGTCATCAACTACTTTTCATATATTTTATAGTTATATATACACATAGACATACTAAAAATACACTTGTCATTGTAAAATCAATACAATAAAAATATATTTGTGAAGTATAGAAAAAAAATATTTTAATTTAATATTTATCCAATTACATATGTTGTGACCTAGGTATTGGCATTATAATCAAATTTTTGAGTAAGCAACCCTTAGTGTGAAATTCAGTATTGATAAGTAAAAAAAAATTCATAAACATTAGTTATTTGTTATAAATGTAATGGTAACTGGAAAAAAAAATAAAATAAAAAGAACAATATAAAATAAATACTTTTATTAATTCAAAAAATTAAAAACACAAATTTGTACGTGTTAAATAACCATAAACTAATAACTACTCACCATATTTCATAATAATACTGTAATATATTGTATATACTGTATACACTTAACAGATCATAAGTTAATGATGAGATTGATTTGATAACAAATACAGTGTTTATATATATGTGTGTTTTTTTATTAATAACTGTTATAGGTTAATACAAATTACAGTAAATATAAGCCTTATAATAAGCCAAAAATTAAATGTGTAAATTAAAAACTTGTAATATTAGGGGTTTTTTTCTTCAACTAAATGTAATGATTAATAAATTGTAAATTATTTAATACTAATATTTATAAATTAACATATATTATTTTACTTAATGTGATAAAACCTGGTTTAGATGCTGTTGTCATCGACAACCAAGAACCTTCAATTGATTCCAGTACTCCTGAAGCAGAAGATCATCCTACTGGGATAAAGTTAAGACGTGTTGGATATTACACTATTCCACCTATGAATGAATTGGCAGAATTAGTAGATGATGATGGATCATGTTTTGTGGATGGTTTCACAATTGGACGCTATGATTACGGAAATGTATATTTTCCTGATCGTCTTAATGTTGCAGGTCTAGACTTAGATACTATAGGTAAGACAGTGGTGTTTTTTTCCATTAAATATTTTAATTTATCTATTAAAATTATTGATTTAAAAAAATTAAATAAAATTGTATTATTATTTCAGTACATATAAGACATAGAGAAATTATAATTTACCAAGATGATGAACTTAAACCCCCTCTAGGAGAGGGATTAAATAGAAAGGCTACTGTTACTTTAGATAGAGTCTGGCCTAATGATAAAACAACAAAACAACCAATCACTAACCCTGATCGTATTGCAGCTACAAATTTTGTTGTTAAACTTCAAAGGGCATGTGCCAAATTAAGCACTCAATTTGTAGATTATCGTTCAGACACAGGATCTTGGGTGTTTAATGTTGAACATTTTTCAAAATATGCTCTTATAGATTCTGATGATGAAGATGAGGATATCGTACTGGATCGTAGTGTTGATTCTAAAACTCTTCCTAAACCAATTTTACAAAAACCTAAAACTATAAAATCAACAGAAAACATTAGCCCAAAACAAAATGTATGTATTAATAATCTTTTAAGTTTCTTATTAAGATGTTTTTATTTATATACTACTTGAACATGTTTAAATAGGTTATGAAACCATTACTAGATCTTTCTGCTGGTCTTGATAGAGCTCAATTACCACATCAGTATTTATTAAAACCAAACTTTCAGCTCTCTACTGTTAGTGAATTAACTAATGATTCACATATTATGCATTATTATGGTATGAATTGAATCTAAAATAACCTGTTTTTTAAATTTTTAGATGATTTTTAATTGCAAATATATATTTTTTCTAGACATGAACAAAGAAAATAGCATTAATGTAACTGCTCAGCTATCACAACATATGAATTTACAGGCATCAAAAATACAATGCATGAAAGCTTCATTTGATGATATTTTTTATAATGAGTTGATGGAACAAGATGATGACACTTATGGTAAAATTGTTTAGATTTAATTACAAAATACACAATTTATTAATAAATATGTATTTAGGACAAAAAGATAAATTTGAAGACAAGTTAGAAAAAATCTTGGAAACAATTCCTGAATGTTTAATTAGCCCTAAAACTCAAGATAATATTTCCAAGTCAAAATCTATAATAACTCCAGTAGATAATCAAGTATCTCCAAAGTTTCTCATCACAAAACAAAGTAATTAATTTAAATGATTTATATGGGTTTTAATTAACCCTCAGGCACCTGTACAACGGCACTCCGTGCTATACATTCACTAAAATTGATATTGCTTCAAAGTACATGGTAATATCATCAGATAGCAAACAGATATCATATCTACAAATATCAGGCTATTTTATTATTGATACGCCAAATTTATTGCTTGTTTACTCGGTTGAGTGCTTATTTGAAATAATTCAAATTTAATATTCAACATTCCAAAAGATCTTTTACATGGCGATTCACTAGATATTTTTATTTTTATTGGTCATAAGTTTGTGAGTGATTAACAAAATAATTTAAGTCAAATTCCGTGGTGTCGGTATGAAGTGCCGTCTACGGGTGCCGGTTAAAATAATTACTTTTTTGACTATTATTGACATAATATAATTGAAAAGTGCAATTTTTAATTACTTAAAGTTTTAATTTCTTTTGTTATAAATTTGAAGTAGACGTTTATATTTTCTTTGATGTGTTTTGAAAATAGTCCAAATTACATGTATATATATTTTTTTATCATATTTAATTATTGTATGCATGACACTTTTTGTGAGTGCCGAGGAATTCAAGCATGTATTATATAATATATAATATGATTTCTAAGGGTAATAGAATTTTCAAATTGCATAAGAATTTAAAACTAATCTTATAATTGATTTTGGTTTTATAATATTTAATGTTCTATCATTATTGTTGGTTGTTTGCTCTCGAAAAAAAATATTATTAATAACTTAAAATTTAAATAAAATTATGTATTAAATATATAATTATTAATCACTACACTATAATCCGTGTCTCAAAAACTGGCAGACGACTACTGGTGTACCTTGAACATTTTACTGTGACTACCTCGTTGTTGCGATCTAGAACAGTAGTATGCATCTATACTACTTATTCTATTATTCAATTTATATTGTATTTTTAAAGCTGATTGACCAATTAATAAAAATAAATTATTATTTACTATATTTTTAACATTAATTTAGCTTAATCTAATAATTTTTTATGTATATAAATTGCACACATTTATAAATAAATTTATTAACTATTATGTTGAATGTTGATGATTTGTAGAAAATAAAGTTGTTCAAGTTGTCGAATCATTAAAACCAGTTTTAACCGCCCCAGTAAGTACATATATTTCTATTCTTCCTATACTATTTTAATATGATTAATTACTTTTTAATGATCTTAATCCATTGTTAATTTATATTTTTAATCAAAGCCTCTTATAAATTAATTTAATTTATCCAATCACTCAAACAATTATATTTTTAGTTTTCTGGGTTACACTATTTAATTTCTGTTTCTTGATTAATTAATTAATTACTAGTTTTCTAAGTGTCCTTGTACTTAATTTATTATATTTATTTTTTTTTAGCTTCAAGCTCAACGGTTTAATTTAATATATGATTCTAATGTCCGACTACCATTTGAAGTAGAGTTTAATAATACATGCGAGTCTAGTAAACTGTCATTATTAAATACTTTATCAATGAAAGTTCCTTGGTCAGGCAATTTAACATTTATTACTCTTAATACCAAATCTAAGGGAAGTTTTTTACCAACAAAAGGACTGGATATTGGTTATTTATCAACAGAGTTGTCTGGACGTGGAAAAAATGATTATTCTTCTACAATTTTACAGAAGTTACAAATTATAACCCCTGTTAAAACTGAGACATTCATTGTAAGTTGAGTCATAACATATATTTGCATTACTTAAATAAATTTACAATATGAAATGATAATTTAAATAACATATTTTAGGAATTATTGACTGAACATTTAGAAATTTGTATGATGAATAGTAACTGTGATGCTAAAAACAACAACATTCCATACTTTTATCCAACATTTGGAGTTGATGCATTACATTCTCATTGTTATTTGTTGTCTCACTTCTCTGAACTACCTGAAGAAGAACACTATTCTCATGTATGGGAGTTGATTAAAGCATTGTGGGGAGATCCAGAAAATCTGTATACTAAAGACTATCCTCAAGAACACGTATACAATATGGCTAGACGTCAGGCAGTGTCTGATTGGCTAGAAAATGTATTAGAAAAAACAGTAGATTCTAATAATGCTGACGAGAATGTCTCTCAAAAAATATTAAATCTAGTTTCAGTACATAAAATTATGGAAGCTTGTGATTTAGCAATTTCTAATAGTATGTAGCATTGTTATTGTTAAATTTTAAATACTAAGTTTATTTCATTATGATTGTATTTGTTTTAGATGAATTCAATTTAGCAATGTTATTAGCACAATTAGGAAGTGAAAATTCTGTCAGATGTTGCATTCAACGACAACTTTGGCAATGGTTCAATAGCAAAGCTGATCTGTTCATAGATATTGATCATCTTAAGTTGTACACTATGATTTCAGGTCAACCTTTATTCGATTCCAATCAAGGAATAGTTAATGTTTGTGAAAATTTAAACTGGATAAGAGCTTTTGCTATACACATGTGGTATGTATGATTGGTAGTTTTTATGAACTCAGAATAAGTATTCTAAAATGCAATATATAATTAATTTGTAGGTACATCCAACCTCCATCTAGTACTATTAGAGATGTACTAGATGCATATCAAAGTTCATTTGAAAGTGACGACTCTTATGCTTTCAAACCATATAAAACATATGATGGCATTATTGATATTGATGATAAATTTGCTACTTATGATATTTGTTATCATTTAATGAAACTTTACACCGATTCAGCATACCAAATGGACAAAATTATAAATCCATTTACTCATACACGGGATCCAATGGATTATAATTTTTGTTGGCTTTTGTACAACACATTACAATCTCTTGGCTATACACAAATGTCTGAATCATATGCTAATCAATTACATATAAATTTTGCTTCGCAGTTGGTATCACATGGACAATGGCAATGGGCCGTATTTGTTCTTATGCATATAAAGACGAACACTTGTAATAATTCCTAGTTTTATGATTACATTTTTAATAAATTTAATAATAATATGTTGTGTTTATTCCAGGAGAGAAAGTTTAGTTGAAGAGGTTATTGGAAGAAATGTTGAACTACCCGTTAGTAATATCAATGAAATCATTCTGTCTGATAAAGAAACCTTTGTAATAGAAAAGTTAAATGTTAAAGAAGTAATAATATATAATGCAAAGGCTATTTTGGCTGTGACACAAAAAAAGTATGTTATTGACCAGTGTAAAAGAGTTTAAGTCAAAATTGAATAATGATTTCAGTTTTTGTGTAATTTACATTTATTTTATTGGTTTTAGATATTTGGAAGCTACTATTTGTTACTTAAAAGCTGAACAGTGGCAAGAAGCTCACAATATACTTACTAATCACTTATTCGCGAACTATTTGCTTCAAAAAAGTATAATAATTTTAAAAATAATATTATGTTTATAATTTTTAATTTTTTCTTTATTTTTTTGAAGATGGACAAAAAACCTTAAAACATTTGCTTAGTTGGTTAATAGATGGTTCAAAAGTAGATGGATCAATACCAACAAACTTACAAGATAGTTCAACTATTTTAGAATATTTAAATTTAAATAAAACATTAAATAAAATGTCTATTGAAAAATCTATACCACTCATTGCTATATTATGTGATCGGGTATCATGTTTGCCTGAGACCACAGTTAAAGAAAGGTAAAATAACTATAAACAACATAATATCAAGCTGACAGTCTTAAAACTTATCATTAAATATTGCATTTGTATATTTTAGAATGATAAAAACTGAACTATCTAGTTGTATAGCTCGGAAAATCGGACAACTAGTATCAAAAGTTGAGCCATCAAATTATAAGATTTTTAGTCCCTTAGTTCTACCTATGAATAAGTTAAAAATAACAGAAGATTATGCAACAGAAGAATTACTTCTTAGCTTATTAGATTATATTTAAATTTTATTTTAAGTATTTTTATCATTATTTTTTTTAATGTCCAATTATAATATTTCAGTTCAATAAATTACAATTTTTTTGTATATACTTAATCATGTTAAAGGTTTTCTTTATTATTATTTTGAAGGTATAAAATAAAGCTGTTTTGTATGTTATTTTATTAGTTATAATTAAATATAAATATGACAGAACTATAAACATAATAAACTTGCTAATAATTTTAAAGATGTTAATAAACTGATTAATTTTGAAAAGTAATTTGTTTTTTAGTCATTTTATAAAAAAGAAGCATTTATATTAGTGTTTCATATTAATAATTTAAATGTTTATTGTTTAGCTTTGGCTGCTTGTCGTCGTTTTACATCCCAGTTGTAAACCCTGGCCATATTAACTTCAGTTGTAGTGAATTGATCCCTGAAAATAATTACAAATGAGTAATACAAGAAAAATAAACATCATTTATTAAATTATTGAATTTAATTATACCTAAGAAAATCAAGATCATCATCGACTTGTCCCATATTATCAGTGGCCAATTGTATATTTCTTGAAATAAGTTCAGTGGCATCATCTAGATTATACTCCAACATGACATTAGCCTGTAATAAATACCAATGTATTTAATTTATTGATTAATGTAAAAATTAAATCATAAAAAAATCATAATTACACCAAGCCAAAGATACACATTATCAGTTGCTTGTATATGAGCTTTAGCATAAACATCATCAGATAATAAAAAGTCTGTCTTCAATTGTTGTCCTTTGTGAGCTTTCATTGTTTTAATCATCTCGAGAGTATTTTCTAAATCTGGTAATTGGGATTGCAACCTGTATTCATACATTAAAGGTGTGATAATTAAACATAATTCTTAGTATAAATAACAATGTTTTTATGTTAACTATTAAACCAACCAGAATACAATATACATATTTACCATATGATTATTCAAAACAAAAATTGTGGCGTCTAAGTTAATATTAGAGTTTGAACACCAATTACTAAATTTAAAGAACAGAAAATTGTCGAAGTAATAACATATACTAACCATAAAATATTGTTTAAAAATTTAAATAATATCCACTTTTTCACTTTTTAATAATAGGTGTTAAACTTTAACATTAGCCTAGATGCTAAAACTTTGATTTTGCATAATGATAATTTAACCATAGGAATTTAAAGATTTACTATAGTTACAAATTGATCATTTAATCTATTAGATAATTACAATTTGTAGACATTATAATTATAAATAAAACTTAACTACCTATATTATAAAAAATAAAATAATATAATTATTAGTGTTTCACACAATCTAATACATGATTGATGAAATATTGTAATGGCTTACACAAATAGAAGTAGTGTAAATAAATATAGATTTACAGGGTCTAATGGTTAATATGGCACTGAAAATAAATATTACAAGAATTATTTGAATATCATAGTATAGCTGTTCAAAATTGAAGAAAAACTCTCGTACATCAAAATTACTATTTCACAAAAATCAATTAACTATCTAATGTTCAGAGCCGTGCCGTTAAGATTTGGCGCCCAGGGCAAAATTAAAAATATTCGCCCCCTATTTTATTTATCATTATGTATTTCAATTTTTTTGGCGCCCCCTAGCTCCCCCCTCCCCCACAGCACAGCTCTGCTAATGTTAGTCTCTACTGCAGATATTTAAGATGGATGATAAATGTTAAAGTAGTGAAGAAACCCCAGGAATAAATTTTAGTTTATAAAAATAAATAATACTTAGGCAATATTGACAATTTTCAGAATATCAAGTAGTTAAATTTTATTTTTAATGTGAAATAATATCACAAAAATAAATTAAAAATATATAAAGGATGATTCTTTTATCAAACAACACTCATTATTTCAAAAGTATTAATGTTTTTGAAAATATTTTTTTACATAATTTCAAGTTGTTAAAAAACGTTTTTATTAAAAATTTATATTTTTAAATATTTTTTATCCTTATACATTTTTAAGTTTTTTACTTTTTTTAATGACAACAGTGTTTTGATTTCATATTCCAAAGTAGAATAATTTTTTGAGTATTTTGATACATAAAATTCGAATTTAGGGTGAGTGGTTTATGAGTTATACTTATTTAAAGTTTAGATAAACGGAGTAGTGGATAAACATTTTGGGGGGTAACCTAGTACCACTACACGTAAAGAATCACTCTGTATATATATTAATATATTTATATATATTTTGTACTTTACCTTTTTCTCTTTGTGATTAAATTGTATTCAAAAAATTTATATTTGCTATGTTGCTCGTCCAATCTTTTAAGTACATCTTCAACGCTACTATTTTCTGATTTTTCCATAAACTTGTCTACATCGTCCTGTATAAAAAAATGTTGTTAATATTTAGATTTAACAGTTGCAAATGTAGTGTTCACAAACCACAAACACTGCTGATGGTATTCGAGGATTATTTTCTTGTTTGCTACCTTCTTTTTCCATATTTATAAAAGTAAAAAATATCTAAGTAAATACTAAATATGTTCAAATTGTATGTAAGATATTTCACAATTCTAAGTTCATCAGTCTCATGTAATTGCCAATTCGAATCTTGGGTTGAAATCCTGAAATATCGAAAACTAATATCAAAATCAAATTATCAAAATTTTCTAACCTTAAACTTAATAAATTATTGCATGGAAGATTAAAGAATATTCTATCTCGTGTTATCTTTTTAAAATTAATTCTTTGATAAGAAATCTTAAGAAAATAGGTACATAAATTTAATCATTATTCATTAATTTCATATTCTTATTTTTTTTTTACTTTTTTATTTTTTTACACTTAGGTAGTAACTTAATTGCTTTTCTAGTTCAACATTTACGGTTAAGCCAACTAGAAGCTAGATTCTAGCAAATTTGGACGTATTATATAATTATAATGTATATTATATACAATATAGCATAAGTGTATGACCATAATTCATAAACTATATTAAATAGTATATATTTAATATTTTAATAACAATCACATATACATACATAACAATTTTATTATTTAATAATCTGAGTTATAAATTTCAAACAAGAGGTAATATTATCGTACTATTTAAACTTCTACTCGGTGGCCACTGTTTAAATTCCTCACTCTTTTATAAGAATGTTAAACAGAGGATAATAAAAATAAATATATATTTATGCTTTATACATTGAAAAAAATGAGCTACCTTCCTGATATAAATCGAATTTCGGTTTCAATTTTTCAACACCGGAATTAGGACATTTTGGTTTCGGTTTCAATTTTTATACCGGTTTCTAAATTTTTCGGTTTTGGTCTCGGATTTAATATCTCCGTAAGTTTTCGTTCAAATTTCGATTACCTTTTATAATTTAAGCAATTTAATATAATATACAGTACTACATTTAAAAAAATTATAACAAAAAAAATAAATTATATTGACTTATTTTAAATTTTTCATGTCATGCTATAAATTTTTCATGTCATGCTATAAATTTTTTTAAAATTTATACTAATTTTTATATCATCCAGTCTTCCCATAAAGACAGTTGATTTTCACTTGATCTTCTTTTTGCTGGCATACGATATCTTGGTTGAACACAGTCTACAAATTTTCCATTAGACTTATACATGAAACATATTTCCTCCGCGGGTAGTCAACGATTCAAGACAAAAATTGGTCACCAAAAAATAAAATAAAAATACATATTAAAAATAAATCAAATTTATAGAAAACACAATTTTATTATTTAATTATCTGAGTCGGTGTTCATTTAAATTTGATTTTTAAACAATTTTAAAATGTATTCTCATTATTTTTGCAGTAATAAATTTTAAACAATAAGATACAAGAATGCAAATGGTCTTTTGCGATCGTACAACGTCGGTGTCAGAGACGTCTCACCAAGATATTGTAAAAGTAAAAAAATAAATCAAATATCGTGTGATATGGGATTACGGAAACTCACAACCAACGGTCAGCATGTCTTTGAGTGCTGCAGTGACGATGTTTATAATTGCGGTGGCACGACGATACTGAACGATATCCATATACAAGGCCGGATTTAGGGAAGGGCAAACGGGGCGATAGCCCCGGGCCCTCCACAATGGTGACTTAGGAAAAAAAATTCGTTTGTTAACACTTAAATTTAATTTCTTGTTTCCGATTATAATTATATATATGTTTGTTAAATACTAATAAAAGAAAAAGAGTCTACTTTGAAAAAAAATTGTTCATTTTATTTGGAAAATAATTTGGGGTCAAGGGGCCCCTACTCCTTTGATGCCCCGAGGCCTCCATGCACTCCTCCTATAAATCCAGCCCTGTCTATACATATTATATATATCCTGACTGTGGCTGTGGTGGCCATATATATTTATTATATATCAAAATATTGTAGTGACATAATTCCATCACTGACATCGTGTCACGGACTAAACAGGGCACATTAACATTTGCATCGGCATCGACATGCGTTTGGAATGTCGCATGTATATATATTATACATATCAATCTGGCGCTTGTCTCACCGGCCGGTAATTTGATTAGGATTGTCGTTGACCACCGCAACGCTGACCCGTGAACAATTTCCGCCGCCGTCATATAGCGTGCCACTGTCACCGTAATAATTGGTACTGCAGTCGGGCGGCGTCCGTTAACCGCGCTTTTACAGCTAACCGTCATACCGCCGAAGTCTGTAGGTGGCCGAATAAAGTGCCTAGTAGATTTATACCGACATAAGTAGCTTACTTATTGCAGTGGCGTCATTCGAACCGCGCAGGGTATACATTTGCGTATTTAAAGTCCAATATTTTAGTAATTTGGCCCATCACTTTATAATTAGATTGGCCTGAAAAATTGATAGTAGCTTCACTTAAAGTGACCTGCTTTATATGCCATACGTATTAGAAAAGAATTGAAATGACGCCACTGACTTATTGCAGCATTTTCTCCGTGTGTCGCAGTCGTCCTGTTCGACGATAACACACGAGGTCTACTTACGAACGACCGGTACATATGTGATGGCAATGCAAATTATACATACCAAGACGAATGGTGAATTGTTAGGGCGGCTACTCATTTTACGCACCAAAACGATGTATTATTTTAAGTGTACCAATATACACTTATCGCTCAATTAACATTATCTAATTTTTAGTTATGTATATTATTTTTTCAATACTTATAAAACTTTTAAACGATTATAATCTTTTAACAAATAAAAAACATAGTACTTATAAGTCCTTACATTATTTTTCAAAAGACTTTTAACTAAAAATATCTATTCGGTTATATATTATTATGTTCTCAACTAACGATATACTACACCGAGTGTCAAGTTAAATCAACTGCAGATAGTAATATACCTAGTATGTTAAAACACTTCGATTAGACATTATTATAATATATGATTATTTATTATCATTAATGTGTTGCTCTACGCATAAATGTAGTGAAATTGTCTGGACAATGCGCCGGACAAGACGAGTAATGCGATACACATAATGTATATTATTATTATTATTATTATATTTATATTATTTGATCCAAAGGCTCCAGGTTATGAAAATGTCATGGGGGCTCACTATTTTATAAACACGTACAGTTTTACCTAAATAATTACTATTAACATTACTAATGGCGGTTAAACAATTACTAAAATATAGTTATTTGTTGTTTTGTGTATTATAACATTTTAATAGTATTAGCAATTTCAATTTTAGCTCCACCTTTTATTGAGCTTATGAAGGGCTGCAGCCTGACACGGTACGCAACGGTTGCCGGTAAAAAGTACAGGCACCGCAGCGACCGGTCTACGCCTTATAAACCGCCACCACGGGCAACGACGACACGACACAGTCGACTCTCCCCACACGCCACAAAAGCACTGAGTGGGACGGAAAGACAAGTCGGTCCGGACGAGTACCGGCCGCCGGTCGTCTCGCTCTCTTGCGTGAACCGTTTTACCGACCACGGCAACGACGTCGCTTAGTCGTAAGACCACGTAAAGCATAATTGTGTATTCTCTTTTATGTCGTCAACACCTGACATTATGACATTTGACAACTAGCTATTGTGTACCGTTGTTCATCATCAATAAAAAATACATCGTACAAAAAGTGAAATTTGTGTTGTTCTTTTATACTGATCGGCCCACCGCGGATTCACCGAGCACCTACCGCGGTAGCCGTGTCATGTACTCGGCGCCCTTGATTTTATCATTTTAGCTTTAAATATAGACATTATTAGTTATAGATAGTTACTATCATTGATTATAAATATTACTATAGTATTTATAATCAATGCTATTATTATCACAAATGTATTACAGTAAAACTTCAAAGTTCTTCCGTTTTCTTTTATTTGTATATAACAGTATATAACTTTTTATTTTTTAATGTATGAGATTTTAGAAAGTGTGCAGTTAGTATTAACTTTATTGAGTATGAGTATTTTTTTTTCTAACTGTACAAAAAAAGCATATTTAATTTAAATATAACAAACTTAAAATAATATAACTTAAGTTAAAATCTTTTTAAATTAATTAATACTATTTTATATATTAATAATGATTTACAATTTCTTTATTTACTTACATATTTTTAACATTACATTATAGGGGAAGAGGGAATGGAGAGGCAAAATACAATTTCGAGGAGAACTTGTCCCCGTGTATAACGCCGCCACTTAAACTTTTATGTAAAAAATGTTTTTTATCGCATGACAAAATATAAAATTATTTTGTCATGATTCACCGCACATAATCACTTCTCTGTTACGATAGATAATATGTATAAGGTAGATATTAAAAATTACATCAATTAGGAAAAACCAATACTTTATACTTTGTAGTTACTACGCTTTGTCGCTTTATGTTATATATTTAAGATGTGTTATATAATTTGTTAATTTATTTAATATAATTTATATTGGTATTTGGTATATCAGATTGAGGAGTTATAACCACAGACATATAAAACAATATGTTATAAATTGTGTAGACTATGTATAAAACATATTGTTTTATATGTCTATATAATGACGATTTATAAAAACAGTTTGATAAGGCTACAATTTTAAAACTAATGATTTCCACGTATTTATTTTTGTAGGTATCAGATACTATTACAAAATAAATTAAATTATTTCCATTGTGGTAACATCGTTTGAAATACATAATACGATTCAAAATAAAATAAATACGCGTGGCAACTAAAGTGAATTTATACCAAGAAGAACTCATTTCTCTCGACATTTTCCATTGGGAATAATTATAAAACGTTTTTTTGATATTTTCATAAAATAATTAATTAGTTCTTTAATTTTATTACTAATAAAGTAATAACTATAATAATATATAATATAACACTTCAATTATAGAATGAATAAAATATTAAAGTAATATATTATAATTTGATTGATGCTTTAAACCTTCATTCTCAAGCCTTTAAGTCTTAACGACACCAATTACATTAAATCATGATTTTTAATGATTATATTAATTAAAAGTCGGATTTATATTCTCTTAAAATCCTTCAAATATATTACATTTAAAATAGGCAATATAATATATTGCTCATATAACATATCATTCTCTTGATATTCTTTTATAATACCAGATATAATATGATGTTTTACGTCTTAAAAAATACAAAATACTCGTTTAATATCCTGTAAAAATAAATATATATATATGTATAAATTATTCAATTTAAATTTATTTAATTAATTTGGTTTACAATAACAATTAATTAATATATATAAATTATATGTAATATTTACAAACATAAAATTATTGTTTTTTATTAACAAATTATGTTTAATGTATTAAATGTTCTCTAACTACTAAAATATTATTTTTATGTAAAATAAAATTTTTTTATGAAGCCATTGAATCCTATATTTATTTATTGTATAAACACCAATCGGAAATTGTGTAGGTAAATAAAAATATAAAGCGAATATAGGTACAGTTTGGAATAAAAATAAAATTAATTACAACAAAGCGTCAATTATCCGCATTCATTGTGACCGAAGGGGGTGTGAATAATAATCGATTTGTGCGGATAATCTAACAACCATTGGACATTTTAAAATAAAGTTACAAACTAATTTACTAGATATAATACTAAATATAATATTCATACATAACATAAAAAATATATGTAATGTATATTATCTTTTGGAATCTATTTTAATTTATACGTGCAAACAGTGTACTCATCGCGTTTACGAACCAACTAAATTTAAGATTATGTACAAACATAATATACATACATCTACATTGGAATTGCAGTGAGGAGTGAGCCATAGTAGTTAATAAAATAATTTATAATAAATACACGATAAAAGGATCATAACAAATGATAAAACTAAATTAAATTAAACTAAAAATAAATTTATACACAACAATTTTGTAGTGCGGAGATAATTGACGCTCCACTGTAAATATAATAACAGAATTTACGATTAAGGAGGCTGAAGCGTAATCCATTCTAAGGAGTAAAAACTAGGCATTTTATATTTCAGTACATAAGGATTATGTCAAAGTGTTGGAAATAAATGAACATGAGTATGTGTAATTCATAATTGTGTACTCTAACGAATCATAAATTTATCTTATTCCCGTATAACTGCACACACTAGAAATAAATATAAAAATCCTACCTCTAATTATTTAGTATATTTTATGTATAATAGGTATTTTACATTTTTAACTAGCTAATGCCCCTAACAATTCTAGTAAATGCAACTTAATTTAAGTATTAACCAATTGCTTATCAGTGGTATACGAGGCAACTATCACAGATAATATACGATACACACATTATCTATACTATCTACGGGACTACGACGGAGTCACGGTCTTAGAAGGAGCTATCTTCATAAAAGACATGAAGATAAGAAATTTGCGTTTTTAACATTTAATAAAATCCTCTATTTTAAGTTTATAACGTAAAACGCTTTATAATATTTAGACGTTAGTATATTGTCTTACAATCAATAAATGGAGTTTTCCTAATAAATTTATCTGTTACTGTGTACAAAGCTGTAGGTAAAGGTGCCATGGCAGATGAATTAAATGCCGAATCCGCTTCATCGGCGAAGACATCGGAAAACAACGAATTAATGATCCCATTTGTCGAGTCGCTTGAACTAATTCATACCGATAAAACTGACCAGAAACACGTGGATGAAACTTCTGACAACTGTGTAATTATCAACCAAGACATCAATGAACCTATTAGTAGTAATGAAGAAATTAACAGTTTGATAACGAACACAGAACATGATTTAAGCAATAAAGATTTAGAAAAAAATGTGGAAGAAATACATGCCAATGAAAAACTATTGGATATTGACAATCAAGACAAACTTGATCAAATTAATACAGGTGTAACTGAATGCTTGAATAATGATGAGCCTGCTATGTCTGTCCTTAACGTTGAAAACAAAATCATGGAATCAATTAGTGGAATTGAAATTAATATTGTCCAAGCTGATCAAATAGTTGACAAAGATATTTCAGGTAAGTTACTAATTATAAATGATTATCAATTAATTATTTAAATAATTTAAACTATCATATTATTTTTATAGACTCACCAGTTGATATTTTAAATTCTATTAAAAATAATGATTCAAATAAAAGTAAAGGTGAAGAAATAATTAAAATCAAAGAAGATAGTATTATAAATGAAGAAAATTTAATGAGTGAAGAACGTCTAAATCAAAATAATATGGTATTAAATACTGAAATTTCTCAAGAACAACAAGCACAAAATGACTTAGGTGAAACACTTTTGAAAACAAATTCTAGACCACAACGCCAAGCTGCAAAAAAAGCAGAAAATCAAATCAGAGTAAATACATGTAGATTTAAGAGTCATACCCTCATGCGTTGTCTCTGTTATATAAATGTAAAACATCACAAGTTTGTGTTCAGTGAGTTATAATTATGTAAAATATTAAAACTTTAAAATTAAAATATCAATAAAACTTTTTGATATACCCTAGATAATATTATTTTTTACTTTTAAGTTTGACAATAGATGTATTGACTTTAATATTAAAGTTAACAGCATAAAATAGATTTTGTTAAACACAAATTTGCTATGTTTTATGTTCGTAAGATGAAGACACCACATGCGGGTATGATGTCCTCTGAAATTAAATTAATGTAAAAGCTAGTATAAAATTTAAAAAAAATACTTTCAATTATAGGAAATAGCTAAGGAAATAATCAAACCTATTGATAGCATTGAAGAAAAAATTATAGATGCAGTTGAAGAGTTATCTTCCCCATTAAAAAAAGTGTGCTGTCAATGTAATAGGGTATTGAATATTTATTTACAATTATTTTTTATCACACATTAGATTAAAATGATTAAATTTACAGTTTCGTTTATGTAAATTTACTGTCAATGACCATAAGTCTATATATTTGTGTCAAGAAGATTGTGTTGAAAATTATCGCAAGAAAAATAGTCAGTGCAATTTTGAAAAAAAATGCGAACATTGTCAATCAGTGATTGTAGGAAATGAAGACAAGAGTTACTATTGGCAAACTAAACATTTTTGTTCAGTAGATTGCTTAGGTAAGTAATGTTTATTTATACCTTATTGAGATTTGTTCATTTGGAGTTAAATATTTTACTATAAATTATGTTATATTATTTAGGTTACTATCAAAATACAGTTTTTGACTCAAATTGTATGAACTGTCAAAAATTTATAGCATCAGATGTTGATTTAGGAAGATATTGTCGATATATTTCTGGTAAAATTTTACAGTTTTGTGGTACTACTTGCGCTGGAAGTTATGAAAATGGTTTAAATTTATGCAGTTTTTGTCAAAAAGATTTAATTGATTGTGATTTTGAAGTAATAATTAAAATGAATAATATAATAAAATAATAAATGTGTTATTTTTATAGTATTCTATAATATTTAATTAATATTTTATAGGATTTCTGTTCATCATTTTGTCAAACTAAAGATTATGAATCAAGGAGAAAGCATACTGAATCAGATAGTTCTGCTGTGGAATATGGCACAAATGAAAAATCAAAAGTCATTGGTAAGTTCACATTACAACATGTGCAATCTAGCTGTTATACTATGTTTTATATCATTTTCATTTTTATAATTTTTATACATTAATATATTTTACGTAACTTAATACAAATATTTTTTCACAGATAAATGTAATGTGTGCTTCTGTAAATTAAATTGTTCACAAACAAATGAGTTTCAAATATTAAGTAATACAAATAGTTTGTTCAAGTTTTGTTCAAATGAATGTTTAAATAAATTCATTGTATCAAAAAAAAGAACTGTGTCTTGTTCACTGTGCAAAGTAAGTATATTTTAATTGCATAAACTATTTTCTGAAGTTAAACTTTTCTTCGATACAATAAATATTTTGATCAATATTTACTGAATGATCCATTTAAATAACTGGCTACTAAACTTTCTCAATCAATTTTTGTATTTTTTGATTTAGTTTTCAAGAAACTCAACATTTTTATCAATAAATAATTTGATACAACATATTATTTAAACCCAATTGAACCATCAATAAATACACATTAAATCAAATTATATAATTTTTATTTAAAATTGTTGAACACAAAACTTCATATTTATACTGATATATAATTTAATATTTTGTGAATTTTCTTCTAAGTTCATTAGGATTGAGTAATCCACAACACTACGGCCTAGCCGCGCTATAGACCGCTATATCTAATGGCTAGTACCTATCATTCTTACTATGTACGCAGTATGCACGTTGGCGATTGCATACGGATATAGACATTCAGCGACAGCTATTTATATTTCTTATCAATAATATTAATAACAAAACATAGAATGGCTTACGGTCGTGTTTTTGTCATTTGTGTATACAAGATCAGTTTTGCATACACTATAGTCAGCCGTCGTTTATTGAATTATTCTTATTTGTTTATTAAATATAATATTGTGTTATGTACTTACGTAATATATATTAACAGACATGTAACACATTGTGTCATTGTATGTTTCAAGTTAAATTTTAAGAAGAGTATAGGGGGATGTGGGGGGGTAGCCCCCACGATTTTTTTAACTTACTATTGCAATGCATACACTAAGCTGAAACCCACGCTACGCCACTGAATTTATCATAGAATTTTATCCTTAGTATATAAAGCTTAATAAATCAGAAATTGTTCATTTAAATTCTGATTTATATATATATAAATATTAAAAAAAAAAAAAATAATATTTTTACAATCATTTTCAGTAAAAAAGGGTAATTCTCATTTGACCAAAAGTAAATTTAAAAGTTGCTTAAAACATTACTTAAATGGGATTTAATTTGAAAATAAATTCTAAATGTATCAACATTTTAAAAATTAGAATTTATTCAAATTCATAGTTAAATTTAAAAAATGGAATCCATCTTGATTGGTGAATTACCTAACATAATATATTTATAATAAAACATTTACATAAATATGTTCTTCTAGGTCAAAAAGTTTAACATTGATATGATTTCTACCAAAAATGTTTCTTCTAATAGTCCAACATATATATGTTCACTAAACTGTATTCATCAACAACAAGAATCACCAGCATCAAAATCAAAAAAGTATTATCAAGTGAATTAACTATTATTAGTATATCATTAATTTATCTTTTTGTGATAATTTTTTTGTAGAATTATTTGTGATAAGTGTGGCTTACAGTCTCAAGCACGTTATAAAACAATTCATACTGGAACCACCTACAACTTCTGCAGTCAAAACTGTTTAAATTTATTTCAATCTGGCAAAAAACAAAAATCTAAATCTAAATCTAAAAATGGTTAGTATTATAGTGTAAATGGTATAACAGAATAACTGACAATTAAAAAAAAAAAAATTATTTTTAATTTAGATTATGGTTTTATTATTTTTTAAAAAAATGTGTAATATTAATTAGAACAAAAATTATTACATAGTAGTATTTTAAATTTGTCAGATTTTTCTGTTGTATTTTGTATATATATCTAATTGAAATAGTTAATTATTAAAGTTTTTAGTTCATTTTTAATATTATATTGTTTTTAATAGGAAAAAAATCTTCAGCTTCTCGAATATCTACTCGGCAATCTGCACGTAAAGAGGATAATAATGTTTCTGATGTAAAAGCAAATTATTAAGTTTATTTATATTTCTTTATTAAGTAATTATTTATAAAAAATAAATATATATACACATATTGTGGTATTTTAGAGCGATGGAGTACAAAATTCTCAACAAAAAACTTCTAAAGTTAAACATAAAGTTAGTAGAAAAATAAGTTACAAAAATGAGGTATCAAAAGTTGACAAAGAAATACAAACAGGTAGGATTTAATGTTTTGAAATGTATATAAAATAGTTGATTTATAGATATATATGATATATTTTTTAGACCAAACGGGTAGTAAAGGAGTGATAATACCAGTTCCAGTGCCAGTTTACATTCCAATGCCTATGCATATGTATGTAATGCCATATCCAGTACCAGTGCCATTTCCAATACCTTTACCAATTCCAATCTTTATACCTACGACTAAAAATACTACTAAAGCAATTTTGAAGGATATAAAGGTAATTTAAAATAATTTATCTTGTTCAAATTGAGACTAAAAACCTGTTTTTGGAAATTGGTTTATAACTGACCTGATAGAAACCTGGTTTTAGATTTTGAGTATTACAGCGAATTTATTGGTAATTCAATAATGCATTTTTTTCTGTATGTGAAAAAATTTTACAGTAGAAATATGTTTAAATTTTAAAGGTAGTTTGTAGCAAAAATAGAATATAGTTTGAAATTTTGGTGCAAAAAAGCTAATACTTCTCTATAATTTTTAAAATAATTTAGATAAAAGAAAAAAAAGCTGTTAACTCACTTAAAAATTAAAATATATAAGACACTTTAAAAATTAGTAATAATTTTCATAATTTTTAAGTTATAAGTCAATTTTCTTTAACATTGAAGCTAACAATACAAGATTGGTGCTGAAGTTTTTTATAATCAACTTTTAAGTTTTTGTTTTTTTTTTTTTAATTTCAGTCACTGTTACTTTATTAATAAATAAAAATCAAAGTATAACAACTTGGTTATAATACTCTTTCCAAAACCCAATCTAAGTTTTGGCTTAAATTAATTAATTTTAATGTTTATTTTAAAGAAAATTAGAGAAGAAACACCAGCTGATCCATTTGAAGCAGAACTGTTGTTAATGGCCGGAATGGTAGCTAACGATTTAAAACATGAAAATGTCTCATCTTCAGATAGTGAAAATGACGTATCAAATAATGGTAACAAAATTATTTTTCTTTTGAAATTTTATTTTCTAGTGTAAATAATATTTATTTAGAATACAATGATGACACTAAAGTTGTTTCATCGAGTGCTCGTAATACCAATTCTTTTGGAGATGATGTTCTTGCAATAGCCTTGAATATGGCAGGAGCAGATACAGAAAGCCTTGAAGGGGCTGACGAGATATCTACCATGACATCAAATGAACAAACAAATCAGATTATTGATGATGTCGAAGCAAACTTAGTATCTTCTACAATTATGCCTCAAACACCAGATCCAATGGAAAGTAAGTTTCAAAACTAAAAACTACTTAAAATATATTATTTTAAAGTAAAATATTTATATTTTTTAAAGATATAACTCAAGAAAATATGATATCTTCCCCTCAAGATATGCTATGTCGACCTCCGAGAAAACGTGCTCCTCGTTCACAGTCTCAGCGTAACTCAAATTCAAAACGCTCTCGTAAAAATGAATATCCTCAGGCACAATGTGTCCAATCAGGATTAATACAACAAGTAGTACAAAATCCTCTTTATACCATTCCGATGTCTGTAGTAAAACCTGATGCAAATATGTGTCTCAAGTATACATTAGGAGTTAATGCCTGGCGACAGTGGGCATGTACCAAAAGTATAGAATTCGAAAAAACATTATCTAGTTACATGTGTGGCGTGAAAAAAACAAATATATTTAAGTTAGACCTCTTACAATTAACAGCTTATGAACTAAATTATTGTCTATGCTTGTTTGTGAAAGAGGTACGCAAGCCCAATGGAAGTGAATATGCACCAGACACAATTTATTATTTGTGTTTAGGCGTTCAACAATATTTATTTGAAAATGGACGAATTGATAATATTTTTACTGATATGTCGTTTGAAAAATTTACTGATACTTTAAATGAAATAGCTAAAAGATTCACTGAACTCTATAATGATACAAGTAATACAATTATTTTATTGAACATAGTTTATGTATTCTAATAAATGTTTGATTATAGAGTATATTGTTACACGTGTTGAAGAAGAATATCTTTGGGAAAGTAAACAGCTCGGGGCTCATTCTCCTTACGTATTGCTATGTACACTGATTTTTTTCAATACTAAACATTTTAATTTAACAGTAAGTATAGTGAGTATTAAACAGTTTTCATTGTTGATTAAAACATTATGTTTGATTTAGAGTGTTGAAGAACATATGCAACTATCATTTTCGCATATTATGAAGCATTGGAAAAGAAATCCTAACCAGCCATCAACATCTGGTGTTAAAGGTCCAGGAACCTACAGAAACGTATTATTGCGTTTTTATCCTCCACAAACATCCATTGGTATGCTGTAAATATTGTTTAATATTAATGGCATAAATTAGAATATTTTATATTTTTTTGTATTATTTTATAGACTCTCCAAATTCACGAAAGAAAAAGGTATACGAGCAGCACGAGAATGAAGAAAATCCATTAAGATGTCCCGTAAAGCTTTATGAATTCTACTTATCTAAATGGTAATTATTTTAAAAAACATTTTGAATTTGGGTATTTTTATTAATATTTATATATATATAATTTTTTTTTTTTTATTATAGCCCAGAAAGTGTTAAAACAAGAAATGATTTATTTTACCTGACTCCTGAAAGATCATGTGTACCCGATAGTCCTGTGTGGTATTCAACTTGTGCATTAAATAAAGATTCGCTTGAAAAAATGCTCAATCGAGTGAAAATGGTAAAAGAAATCAACGTAGCTTTGTTATCTTCATAGTTGAGTTAAGTTTATAAATTATTGTTGATAAAAATGTTTTATGTTTTATAAGACTTTTTTAAATGTCATATTGAACTTTTTTGAGTCTATTTGTATTGATAATTTATAATTGTTAAATATTGATAATTTAGTTATATCAAAGACAAATTTTATTTTTAAAGCATTACCTATGTAATGTAACTGACATTTTGTAAGTAAAGTTTTATTTTATTTTTCTTATGCAATAGAAACATGATAATGTCAATTGTATCAAAATATTTAAATTATTCAACCTAATGCAGTACCTATTTTCTAATCTATACAATAGTTTTCAAAACATATTTTTAACGCATACAATGCAATATTAAATTAGTTTGTTTTATTTAAATAAAAAGTGAGATTGAAGAAAAATATTTATTTAATTTATATTTTTTATAATATTATACTAAAATAATAATTGATTTTAGAAAAAAATCTGTTTTTGTAATTGTGGTTTGTGTTATAAATGTTGATATTTAAACTTGAAAGTTTAAAACTATTTTGTGTAAAAATAACATTAGACATGTTGTTGAATCAAATATTAAATAGGCATTAATGCATTATTTTGATTATTATTTAGATCTCTGTCTAAAAGAGTTTATAACCATTTCTCTGAGTTAAAACAGTTATAAAATTATACAATTGATTTTTAGATTAGGATTTGACTATTGTTCTACTGTTGTAACTGGTGGGTAGGAACCTACCATTAGACTATTTATTTATAAATAGTTTTGTAATTAATTCATTAATATGATTCTACTTTAAAAAAAAAGGAAAAAAATCATGTGTTTTCAACAAATTATAAAAATTGTGTTGGTTTATTTCCAACGAAAATAAATAATAATAGTAAAATAATATCTAATATTGCACATCGTAAAAAAAAAAATTACAAGTATAAAATTTGATCCGGTACATATGTTTATCTATAAGATTTTTGCCAGATTTGTAACAAAAGTACTCCTGAATGGAACCTGTAGAAAACTACTAGTGGCAGCGATATCCTGGACAGTAGTCCCCAGGATAGCAAACCCATGAAACGCAATTGTCGTTCTTGACTAATCCAACTCTGCGTAATAAATGAGTCGAACATCCACAAAGCGATATTACTGCATAGCAAGTATGTGATTATCTGCGTGTATAAAAAAATAAAATAAAATTACATTAATAATCTTGATGGTTATATACTACAATATTTACTGCAATGTTGTACATCTCATAAATGAGAAAGACGTAAATTGCAGGGGCCAGGGAACGTCAAGATGTTCAATCACCTCTGTGCAGCAGTGGATACAATTTTACCAACGAAAAATTAAGAATTTAAATTTTAAATTACCTACCAATGTTCAATGACCTTCTAATAATATGGTTTAAACATTTTAAATATTGTTTAATATTTATTATTTGAGGGAAATAGCTAATATAGGACTTTTTTAATTATCTAAAGCGCTTAAAAAATAAAAGTATAATTATTATAATATATTAAATCTATAATGTATTAAAATTAAAATACTATCATAAAATGGCATAAATGTTGTGAAACAACTGTACAAAATATGCAATAAGAAGACTGACGATTAACAAGTGTTAATTATTCACTGAAGTTTGTGTGTATAATTTGACATTTAACAAGAAATACCTATAAAAAAAACTAATTTCATCAATATTTATGATAAAAATTCTTATGACTATATTGGGACCTAAACAGTTGATTGCAAAATACAATATTGAAGTAGCAGCTGATTAAGACTATCATAATTATATATTATTGAGCTATTGTATAATAAAAATAAAGTAATACATAGGTTAAGTACAGTATACCCTAATATTAGATACTAGATAGGTATGTATTGTCAACTATATTTACTATTTACTATTTTTTTTTTTACTGTAATACCTAAACTTATAATTATGATTTGTAGTTTACCCGGAAAATATTTAAATTTTACTATCGTACATTTTTGCGTTTATTAGTTGTTTTTTAGACAAATGTGTACAAATTGGCTGTACTTGTACTGTTGTAGCCATATCGTCTAAGTGTCTAATTACATAATAATAATATATATTAATAGTAGCAGTCCAATATGTGATTTAAAAAAAAAAAAAAAATAGGAACCAATGATTTAAATAGTATATTATAGTATGTTATTTACTTCGTATAAATTTTATAATCTTTGTGTTTTAAACATTTGTTTTTAAAGTTTGCTTCTAACTATCTAATTATATCAATCTATGTGTACATTATGAAACAATTAAAGATTACAAATTTGATAAAAATCGAATAAATTAATGATTTTTCATTATATTTTCAAGTATCTATAACATTATTTTTATTATGTTGTGAACTAACTTTGATTTTTGTTAATTAATTTGAAAAAAATAATTATGATAAATTATGTCATAGTGTATCTATACGTTAAGAAAGATATAATTTGTAGACATAAATTAATAACTATATATTATATAGTATGAATATTAGCCTAATTATGTTAGATGCGTTTATAATAATAAGCATTATATTGTTTAGTGGTGCAAATTTGATTTTTTTTTTTTTTTAATATGGCTACCAATATTTAACAGGTCAATTTTTTTTTCAACGCCTTGCAAATTTTCTTTTACGAAGATCGAATAAATACTAAAATACTTTTGTTTTATGAACCTATATGTATTTATACACAATATATACATGTCTGGCCGTATGGAGTTAAAAGATTAAAATATACATAATGTTTTAATGAATTAAAAAATTGGAAAGTTGGAAGTTAGAAATAGTTTTTGTCATCCATAATAATAATATATATATACCTACAACTATTAATTTTAAATTTACATTACCTCCACATACGTGTTATACGAATTACCTACACATATTATGATTTTTACAATTAATTTGTTTAATTTTTATGCATAGGCCATTGGCGCCATGTACATTTTAGGGCAAGTTAATAATACAACGCAGAATAGTGACAACAAAGTTCACTGTACACGCTGCCACTACAAATGATGCCACTGGTATTGGACAGTTACCTAATTAATAAGTTTTATAATAAAGTGTAGGATTATTGTATACCTGACGACCGGGTTTGGTGAACAGTTGATGTCTTGACCACGAACTTCTCCTGTAAGCCTCGGCGGTCAGTGAGCTCTGAACAGCCACATGGATCAGTTGCAGCACGTTGACGGCGGTCAGCATGGCGTCCACCTTCTGTTCCGGGGTGCCAGGTTGTGACGTGGCCACGCCGACCGCGCCCACCATAGTGCTGAACAGCGCGTACAGGACAACGCCGGCGCCTGACACGGTGGCCAGCATCGTATCTAAAGCCGTCAGCTGGTTGCCGTTGTGGCACAGCTTTCGGACCTGATAGAGGCCTACGCAGCCCAATAGCGTACCAGTGGACAGAATGGTGGCCAGTGTGGTGGACGTCATCCAGAACAGGGTGTCGGACGCAAAGTCTTCGTCGTCCTTGACCACCAGAAATATGATGACTACCACGATCACCATGACCAATGTTAGTAGACCGAGGAACAGGCCCTTGTTGGCGCCCGAAAAGCTCACGCCCTGAGACACGTACAACCGTCCCAGTTGGGTGGCCGAGTCTTTTTGCTGGTCTTTGGGTGCCGATGACGACGTCAACGACGATGACGGCGGTGGTTTTTGCATGTTACGTCTCAATGGTTTCATCTGACAAGTACCCACGTTCTGGCCCATCACATATGTCACTCCGGCGGCAATTAAACTGTGATATAACACATTTTTTTTCTTTACTGAGTGATCCATTTAACGTAACACGTAAGACATTCACTATTTCAAAATCTATTAATGTTTTAATGTTTTTGGAAATATTTTTTTTCTATTTTTATCGTTATCGTTTTTTAAATTGTTTACATTTATAGTGACATGAATTTTTAATTGCTTATCCCATATACTTATTTTTAAAGCTGTATATTTTTATAGATCAAAATACTCTAAATAATATTAAATATCGAAATATTTAATTAGAAATATATGTTTGTCATTCAAAAAAGTAAAAAAAGTATAAATAAAATAGTAAAAATAATTTGTGTAAAAAGATATCTTTAAAAACTTGAGTATTTTCTGTTATAATGCGAGTGTCTTACACTAAATGAATTTCTTCGTGTATTGGTATTTGGTAGATAAATGTCTTTCAGTGAAGTGTAAAAGAAGTAGGAAAAGGGGGCATGCGAAACGTGTAATACGACAGTTTGAGTGTAATTCGAGTTTTAAACTCGGCTCAGTGTATTAAAAATTCGTACACTAAAATAGTAAAGTTCATCATTTTAAGATGGCTTGGTAAATACTAGATAGGTAGTCAATGAAAATTGAAATGTACCTACTTATTAACGAGTTAATGATGTTAACATTGTATGCTGTTTATGCAAAATTTAGATTAAAACGTGCCAACGTTTTACTGATTTTTTAAGTTATGTATACATATATAATATATATTAAAGAAATTTTTTATTTGTAAAAAATGTATACTAGTAAACTATAATTGTTCTTTTAAACGTACATGAATTTATTATGAAGATAATATTATTTAAGATGAACAAGAATTAACCGTCTGTACCTATCTATAGATGTAGGTAGCTAATTTTTATAATTTCGTGCTTTCTTAATTTACTGGTATAAATTGCTATAATATAACTATTTATGAGTTAATAGGCTTAATAACTTGTCAATTATTTATGAAAATGATAAAATACAACTACTTTGTGAATATAATGACATATTTTGTATAATATGTTATGGTATTTATCTTATACATATTATCATTGTCATCAAAACTTATTAAGTATATATTAGTACATTTGACTTACCTGAATTGCACAATGAACGGATACAGATATGGCATAGAAGATGTTAAAAGTTGACCAAGTGAATTAGTGTTTAAACAATGGTGAAGTGTTACTACTTGTGTCACGTGGTTCTCGGATACAGGTTGATAGATAGAATTTCTGAACGTCCCGTTATATTCTACAAATGTAAAATAGCAGTACATTAAAATATATAACTACTATAAATATTAAAGTGTATGTAGCTAGATTTAAAAACTAATAGGTTGAATTTCTCTTATTTGTTCGTATTTTTTTACAGAAATGTTATAATTTATTGTCATACAATGTTAATATTTATTATTTATAATTGTTTTTATATTTCTTATAAAGGTATAGTAGTTGTAGTATATGGTTATAGCTACCTGGTTTTAGGTCTCGCGTGTGTCTCGAGGTAATAAAACTAGGAAATCCGCGCAGTTGTAAGGGTGTAGGAATACTGGATTCATATGTTGATGCCGACATGCCTATGTTCGACGTCTGTGCTAGATGGATGAAGTAAATCCATTCGATGCCACTTTCCCAGATTACCAACCGCACCCATAAAGCTATGTTTGTAGCAGCTAAATGCATGAATCCGAATCTGGCAGCCAAACCAAACCTTTCGACCAACACCTAAAGGCACGCAAGTGAATTTATAAGTATTTCTTTTCAGACGTAGTCCATGTTTTTATTGTTCTGTATTTTTTTGTATTTCAATTTTTTCTATCGTGCTATTGATTTTCTACAAATTTGTTTCATAATCACAAATATTAAATCAATTTCATCATATTATTTATTATATAACTATTTATAACCTAGTCCATAATGAAAATTATGTGGAATGTAGAAAAACAGTTAATATAGCAACGATGTTGAATATAGTTTAGTACGTTCAAATATTTATGCCATAAATAAGAATATTTTGAAGAAAATCTCTCACGATAAATTAGATTTTAAAGACAATTTATTTTTCATAAACCGTGTATGATGATTCTTTAATTTTTTTAGCAAGTGGTGCGTGATTCCTGTACACGACGTTGGTACAACGCACGGCTTCGTCATGGACCATGCTTAGAATATATTTTTTTTCATTATAAATATTATGAACATCAACGGATTTATAAATCGCACTTGCTACTTACCAAATTAATATATTATAATGTCACGTTCTAAAATCTTCAATAATATATTAAAGAACAATTTAACATTTCAATTCAAATCTATTCTATTATTGTTGACTGTTGTACTGTATATAAGTATAGTATAATATTAGATTTTTTTCTACTTCTTTCTCTTCATTTATTTGTGGAACAAAAGTGAAGTCATACCTATACAGCTATACTTTAATCATTGGCCTCCACGCTTCTATACATTCATCCAAATATTATGGAATCCACAAAACTCCATAATTCTATAGGTACCTAACTTTTGTATATTATTGAATTGGCCAAATATAATTCACTTATGTAATACATTTTATATCTTAATGCATCTCAATACAATTTCTCGTTATTAATTTAATAATGTATTATTATATTGCATTATACAACATACACTGTACTATAACTTATAAGATTCGTATTTAGTGTTCATAGGGCGTGCGCTGAATGCCACTGATGCTAATTGTGGTAAATGCAGTACTTAAAACAAGTACAAGAATTTTCCAAAGTTTTTTATCACCGGTCAATATTTTTAAACAATATTATAAATAAAATTATAGTATCCAAGGTTTAGCTCCACTGACTACTGATTAAAATGCTATTTTACTATTAAATATTTTGTAATTATAAAATTAAAAATATTATTTATTATTTTTTATCTATTTTTAAACAGCGCTTTAATATCTTGCGGTCGCGGTCCGTCAACGTAAACTTTACCCAACAGTTACAAATAAGCTATTAGATGAAAAAATAATACGACCAAGTTATCTTTGTTTTCGATTAACTAAAATTCATATTTTACCTTTGAATTTTAAAGTTAAGTATAAATAATAATAGTATATATAGTATAACCAGTAAAAGTAAATAAGAAAAAACTAATTTAATATAAATAAAAAATCTAAATTGATTTAGAATACTATCTCATTCATACAACCATTTATGATTGGTTTAGTCTATATTATGATATTATAATATTATACTATTTAAACATTTTAAACTATTGTTATACTGCAATTGTATTTTCAATTCGGTCAAATAGATCACACCTAGAAAAAATTGTGGGGCAGCATATAATGCCGGATAATAGCTACACAAGTTTAATAATATAATGTCATTATGGGATATGGGTGTAGTAAATTTGCACCAAAATAATTTACCCTAAAAATTTACAGCACGTGTAATTTGCACCAACATTTTTAAACTGCGTTTGTGATTTGCACCAAAATCAAAATCGATAAATTTATAAGATAGGTACCTACTATCGTAAGAATAATCGTATAAGCTTCAATATTTGAGTATAATATATTGAGGTATGAGAAGCTAAATACATTGGACATTCTGTTTATAGATACTGCAGAGTGGTTATTTATACTGTTCTACGTCAGTATAGACTTAAAATCAATACCTTATATATAATAATAATAATAATAACACACGACAAACATATATAACATTATAATTATTATATTATTTTAGCCAAAAATATAATTTAGCAGTGTATTTTTATGCTAGAAATAAAAAGTCTTATTATTATAAAAATTATTATTCGATAGTACCTATTACTAATAGATTATTATTCATTTTGTTACAAATTACAAACACTATTTTTGGCTACCTGCAGTGATGCAAATTACATATCTTTATTTTAGTGCAAATTACGAACTCCCAATATAATACCTACATTTTCCCCAAATATTTGGTCTGAATTGATAGCTACTACAGTGCATACAATTAATAGTTGTGAATCATATCATGCTGTATTAAACCGACACTTTTAAAGCCCTCGTCTAATATTTTTAATTTTGTTGACGAATTATTAGAATTACAGTCAGAGATGCATATAAAATTACGAAGCAAACATAAAAAGAAAATTACGCTGGATAAAGAACAACACTTAAGGGAACAAATGACAAAATAAACTATTAATATGATATTACATTTTTGTTATTTAAGTTTTTACCGAGAACATGGTACAATATACCACATATATTTTAATTTATACAATTTATACAATATTTATACCATAATTATAAAATTTGATGTATTATATTTATATTTACTACTTTTTTTCCGGGACCCAATAATTAATCGAGATAAGGTCATTTGGGACCCAATGGGACGTAACACGTTCCCACCAAAAGTGGACCTTTTCCCTTTTCACCAAAAGTTATCTTTCCTTTTTCCACCAATATCCGTTTCCAGCAAATAAGATATTGACCACGTTTTCACCAAAAAAATTGTATACTACGCTTATATTAAAAGGTATAACACATTTTAATTTCACTCACACAGTTGTAATGCATAATTTAAACTGTGCAACTTTTTAACTTGTTTATAAAATATTGCCCTGTTAATCGTTATATATTATCTTGGTTTATCAACATAAAAGGTAATAAGTACGACAACGGTTTAATATACGAATAATAAACAATATAGGTATATATATTTATATATGAGTACTATAAACATAATAGCTTAAGTATCAAAGTATCTATATCACAATATATCATTTTTTCAATCCAGAATTATTTTGTTAAATAAACTTATTAAGTACTGTATTAAAGGTTTTAAATTGTTTAATATAAGCGTAGTATACAGATTGTTTTTGTAAAAACGTTAAGTTAGGAGGATCTCATTTGGTGAAAAAGGGAAAGGTCCGCTTTTGGTGGAAACAGGTACCGCCTAATTTACCAACCTCGCTATACTTGCACATGACTGTGATAGTGCCCAAGCGTCTTCATCGTTCATTAATTAACAATTATCATATATAGTTAAACAGTAACGTAATTGTGAATATAACTGCAATGGGAAGTTATTTAAAAAAATCATTAAAATTAATTAATTGGGTAAATCATAAAATTTTACCTGAGAATTTATGAAAAGAAAATGCATTTGTAAAAATGTAAACAGTCCGTGTAGTATTGGATGTACGAATATGACATCGTTTAAACAGCTAATATCCATCATGGAATACATGGCCATTTCTAAACCATTGAATACGAGCGTTCCTAAACCGAACACTGAAACAATTAACAAGTCATCGGATATTATAATTCATTAATAACAAAAATAAAACACAACACTATATAAGTATTATTTTATATTTTAGGAACGTGCAACTTAAGATAAATTCACGAACAAAATGCTTTCTAGAAAAATATTGAAGTACATACCAAAAATATTTTATTTTTTTTTTTAAATAGCATCAATCAGCTTTGTAAAGTATTTAAGTGAAATATTTAAGTACATTTTTAAATTTTATTAAATAAAATTATTTGGACATAATAATTAGTAAGTAGGTATTTTAAATCATTTTTGGTAGTAGGTTTCTATATATACCTGTAATATATATCTATATATTTTAAATATTAATTTTAAATTATTTACTAATACTTTTCAAAAGTATAGGTATATTTGAGACCTCAAATACCTATAAGTAGATAAATTACCTAAATTATGTAGATAAATGTCGTTTACGATTTTTACACTGATTAAACATAAATACAAATTAGAATTTAAAGAAATAGGTTTTGTTAAAATGTGTGTGTAAGTGTAATAGAGCTAAAAATATAAAGAATGGGTTTTAACTTTTATAGCACAATAATGAAAAAGTATAAATTGGTTTACCTATATGTATAGTATTAGTATAGTCAGTAACTACTCATTATAAGCTTACCTAAAGCTCCTACTCTCAAATAGAAGCTGGTGTCTGAAGTCTTTGAACGTGAAATATGCGCACGTTTCAACGAACTAAATTGTTTCAACGAGTTGAACCGGTTCAATGTAAAGACACCAGGTGATGATGATCCGGACGTGACGATTTCAGTTTCGTCCGAAGTTAAGCTGACACAGGAATCGATTAATACCCACACATAAATACATATAATAACGGCTATGCTTCCCAAGTATAGGTACATAAGGTAAATTCCCTGTATTGATAATAACTTAACAGGATTATCCATTACTTCTATTAAGCAGATGGCGAACATGAGGATAACCAAAACCATGCCGTAAAGAGAGCTGAGTGTCACCCAAAAGTGGTGGCTGTAATAAAAACCAGAATTATAATAATTAATAATATGTAATTCCTATATATAGTAATAGACTAATATACGACAGATGTGATTAATGATCATGTGTTCATATTATTTGTCAACAAAAAATTTAATTGAATAGCATACAAGTGCTTACAAAGGTTCCGTATGTTGCAGCATGTCCGTCCCTCTACTGGTCAACAGGTTCATTAGAGTCCGACCACTTTTGAGTCCATTGGTTCGACCCATTTTGGAAGATCTTTGGACTAGTTTTCGATTTATATGTGAAAAATGATCATCAAGACTATCTTGTTCCGTTAATTCGCATATACTATGCACTAAAAATGAAATCATTTTAGAAGTTGAAAAATTGTATTCTATTAAATAAAAAACCTAGAATAAATTATTATATATATGAAAAGAATAACTCAAGCAAAAATATAATTTACATAAACGATATGTTTATTATTTTCAAATCGATTTGAAAATTATTATTGTAGTTTGTAAACTATACTTCTTCCATGAAACTATGAAAGAATATTTCATCGCGTATCAAGTACCTATGTTGATATAATACTGTTTAAAATGTTATTGGATATTTAATTTTAAATTTCATAATTCACATTTTTTCTAGTAATTTAAATTTTTTTAAGCGACTTTTATAATCTTGAGTACGAATTGTAAAATTTTAAATATGAAGAAATATAAAATTAATTCCGTGTTTGTTCAATGTGTAATTTATACCTAATTGATAATGTTGTAAAACGTATTTAAGAGATACAGGCATGTGGTAAGTACATTATTTTAACATAATGATAAGTATAAATTATAATGGAATACTGGTCAATATTATTGCACATAGCACACACGTTTCTACTCCGCACTGACTTCAATGAAGGATATTATAAATTTGGTTGATTGAATACATAGAATCATTAAAATATGAGCAAAAATTATTAGGTAATTTAAAATTCAATGTTTTTGAGTTATTTTACTTTGTATAAAGGATAATAGATCCATGAATACATTTTGAATTAGGTACATCAAAAAAATATTTACTAAATAATTTACAGTAAAAAATCGGATCCTCATTTAAAAAACAGAAGTTTATATCACCACAACACACAAAAATTTTCAATAGTTTGAGAATATGGTCTTTAAAGTTTAAGTATATCCAAAAATTCCAAAAATCTGAATTTGAAAAAAATGGATTATTATTAAATGGGGGTGAACATGATTGGTGAATCACCTTGTATATTTTTTTTTGTATTTAAGCTAAATATAATCACGCGAGGATTTAACTACAATACAATAGGTACGTATTTAAAAAGTAACGAAATTTAAACGCTAAATAATTGTTTATGTCACTTATTAGATGTATAAAAGACTGTAAAAAGAAATAAAAATACTACGGTGTCAGTTCAATGCTGAATTTTCCCTTTCAAAACCAACGTACATGCATAATTATATGCATGCGTGTGCCCTGTGCGGCTGTGCAGTGTTTCCGGTCGTTGCGGGCCATACCTAAATAGGTACCTACTAGATTATAATGTTGTATTACTCCATGCAGCATGTTTATATACCTATGTGTTTGTATAATATATGTATAATATGAACTAGGTGATGACATTAATCTGAGATATATAAATCCACCTAGTTATGCTCCTCGATCCGCGTAGTTAGTAAATGTAATAATTGTAATATGTAGACTATGCGACGAAATGTAAGTCGTACCAACGAAATAATCTTTGTCTGCATACGGCACACCACACTACAAACATTAACTAGACCATAGTTATAAGAGTCGTGTATATACGTTATTACGTGTATATAAATATATTATATTTTGTCGTATATGGTATATATGTCAATAAAATGTACAAGTAGGTACTTAAATAATTATTTTGATGGTCAATGGTTTAAATTTTTTTAACGGAATACAACTAGGTACCTAGGTATGTGTTTGCAGCACACATCATTCCATACGTTAACGTCTTTATAATTGGTAAAATGTCTATACATATTACATAGTGTAATTTTATTATAACATTTTTAGTAAAATGCACTACGAAAAACGTTAAAGTTTGATCAATGTACTTATACTCTATTTTTATTAGATCATATTTATCAACTTGGACATATACTTCACACTTCACTTTAATAACACACTCTTTCAGGAAATACAATAGTCATCATGCTGAAGCGACTATAATATGTTCACTTCTCGTTCCGGTTCCTAAATATCTACTTTCTCGCATTACGTTTATAGAAGTTTGGAAAAGTATTATATAGTTATGGTGATTATTTATTATAGCGGTTAATGTTAATAATAATTTGTATTGATAACATAATGTCTGGTGAGTAATTTGTATGAGTCTACACATAATTTGTATTATTATTTTTTTATACAACAAAATAAAATAAATAATTTTATTACGCTGCTGGTCTATTGGTCTCTATAGTTTTCCGTTGTATTTTAACAATAGGTATACACTAGATTATCTAGTCACTACAAAAATGTTAATATTATCAATAGCAAATAATTTTTAAATATTAAAAAATTCATTCGAATACATTTTAAAATTAAACAAATTTAGTTATAACTATTATTTACAATCTAAATTCTTTAGCAGTATATAGATAGTTATCGATTTGCCAACTTCGACATACATGGTATCAGTATTTTTGGATACAAATAACAATTAATAAAATGTATTATTGTCATTTGGGAGAGAAACTTTATTAAAAGCTTATTAAATTGCAGTCAGTGGATTAGCAATGTCGTATTTTAGTAAATTTAAATATTATACTTAGTCGAAGTATATATAAAATTACTAATTAGTAAAATTGGAACAACAACGGAATTGATTGATGTTGATAATCAATTATACTAAGTGGTATTATTTTTGTCTTTTAGGATGTAAAAATAGTGTGTAGTAAGTAAAAATTGTTCGTATTAGTAAAATAGTTAAAATAATAGTATAATATAGTATTCATAATTTTTATAAAATCTATAAAAAAAAAAATATATATCTAATTTTTTTTGTAAGCATTTAGTATTGAGTACCGAATCAAGAGTTATTTTTTAGATACCTTTAAAAACGTAAACTTTTTGGATAAAAGAAACGGTGAGTGGTACCTACGTCACGTAATTATTCCTACAAAATGTATAATAACAAGGGAGGTGTCGCCGGTTTCCGCCAAATTAAAAAAATGTCATTCCTTTTTTCGCCAGTTATAAATTATAGAATTTTAAAATTTGGGAAGCCTTACTTAAATAAGATTTAATAATATTTTATTTTTTAGTAAGTACTTCTATAATGTGTATATAGGTACATATTATATAGTTAAATAATAATAATATACCTACAACTATTTAAATCATTACGCACGATTTTTTTCAAGTTATTACACAAGTATAATAATATTATAAAGATATTATTTAAATTATTAAAAAAATGACCAAGACAAACATATAATGATAAATAACAACAAAATAGTCTTTCAAAAAAAAAAAATTTATTCTTATGAAATTATTTTTTTTTTTATTAGATTAATCATTACTTAATTATCTAATTATTTTAAAAGTAATAAATTACCAACATTTAGTTATATATATACAAAAAAATAATAATAAATATATTAGCATTGATAAAAAATACTAATATTTATAACCAATGATACTAGATACATATTATTGTATTTATTTATTTATTGAATAGTGTTATTATATTATAGTAAGTTTGGATAGTTTTGATAACATTATAACAATATATCATATCTAAATTAATTAGTTGAAATTGAAATCACATTATAGTTACAAGAAATATAATATTATTAAATCTTTACGCATTTGTTCTCAAATTTTAAAATTGTATGATTTATAACTGGCGGAAAACAGAGGTTTTTAATAACACAAAAAACCTGAAAAAAATTACCCTAAAATAACCTAAAGAATTCGTATATCATTAAAAAATTCGAAATCTTATACTATCCTGCCCTAGAAATAACACTTAAATATTCAACAACATTTTTATCAAAATGTTTTGCTTTAGATTGTACATATTAACATGTTAATATTTAAAAGAACGTAAGAATTGCGTATTATTATGTTATGTTATCGTTTAAAAAAAAATGTCAAAAAGCGTTAATTCGTTATGAAAACGAGTAGGTAGGTGTCCAGTCTGTATAATGTACAAGTATACAATAATATTCTCTTAGTGATAAAGAATTAAAAGTTTAAATGTTCGTATATTTTTATCATATAGCGCATAATATGGAGGAATGTCTTGTATATTACAATATTGTACAACTATCACAACATAATAGCGTTATATATGTATAAAAAAGTACGATTACATTACGATAGACGTGCGTACAACGATATACAAATGGGTATTCATATTCGTTTTACAACGTGCTCACTGCTCACTGTTCACGAAACAGAGTAATATTATTGTCGGTAGGTAAGTTGTAGTCGGAAACAAATGCGATCGTCAACGCTCGTTTCATAGTAGGAAAAACGGATGTAGATTGGACAGGTTGGTATACACAACGTGAATACTTACGAGAGTACTTGTAATTAACTTCGAACTCACTGATCACAAAGGCGTTTTAATAGGGATGAAACCAGTAGAGAGAGTGATAGAAGAAATTTCAGTTATAGCCTATAGGATTATTAGTGTTTGTATCTTGTATAAACATTTTTAAATTTTGTAATATAGTATAAGAGGTACAGGTCTGTGTGTGAGGAAGTTATAACGCCTATAACGTATCAAACTATCAAAGAGTATTGCAGATGATCATTCGAAGTCAAATGAATTGGGAACACTGAATATTGAAAGATACCGATGTTTTAAATTTTAGCTGCACCCGCATATTAAGTAGGCGTATCATAGAAAATTAAAAACTGTGATCTACATCAAATAGTTCTAGAATCTATTATTTTTGATAGTATTTTTTAATCTATTCGTTGATGTCACTTGGATGTTATGTGATCACTGATCTGCATTTGTACACTTACAATCGTGGTAACAAGTACAATCATTAATTCATTGTTTGGTGTTTTACGAGGGCTTATAACATTTATGACTACACATTTACACTCCTATGTTCAAATAAAACTTGTTTGCGAATACGCGCGCCTCTGCGGCCAACTCATGTACGCGCATATTATAACTACTCACTCGTCCAATCGCTATCACCTTTAGCGGCAGCAGCGGTGGCTCGACAACCGTCGGAAGCAGAGCCATTGACGCCGTGCTGCGCCAATCTCCAATTCTCGCGTCCCACGGCGTCCCGCGAACCGCCGCTCCTGCTCCTGCGGTCACCGCCGATGTCGACCGCCGCGGTAGTCGGCCGTTCGTGGACGACGACGATCCCCTCGGAGGCGATAGCCGCAGCCACCGGCGTCGGCGTCGGAGGCTGCGGCTGTGTCGTCCCGGCGCCCGAAGTTGTCGGCGCGTTGTTGGCGTTCCCCGCGGCGCGTACCGTAGTCATTGCGGCTGTGTGTCTTCACTGCTTTCCGGACGGTACACGTGCGGCATCGCGGACCGGCTACAACTATGATGTGTACAATATACGACGGACGACGGTGCAGATTCGCGTTCGCTACCGCACGAACCGCTGGCCGGTGGTGGTGGGGGGGAAGTAAAACCTCTACGACGCGAAAGTATAATATACAATATTATTAATATACGCTAAATTACATAGGTACGCTGCAGCACGCGTAATACGTATATTACCGTAGAGACGGTACGTACCCATAATAGCGAGACGGTCGATGCAATTATAAAAATATTATATTATATATACGTATATCATGAACGGTAGTATATTATATACTTGGACTGCAGACCGGACGATAGTCGTTGCTTGGAATTAGTCTATTATGTCGCGTGCACGATAATTGTATAGTATTAAAATATAAAATACTTACTGTGTACAATATTATTAAATGGGTAATAGTCCGAGTGGTGTCCCGCCGCCGCCGTCGCCGTACGTCGATATCGAATCAATCAGCTCCGATACACGCACGTCTCGTCTGGCGCTACAGTAAATTGACGGGTCGCGGACAGTTATATTTTAATATTACAATATTTAGATGACTAGTGGACCGTAGCCGACTGTCACTACATTAACGTCTGTAAATATTATATATTATTTATATTATTGAGACAATATTATATTATTTTTATTACTATTATTATTGCGTTTTTTTGTTTTGCGGTGTCTTTTGCCGCGTACGCTAATTTGGGTGTCTTCGGGACGGTGCCGCGTCATTCACTGCGGCGATCGTCGCACGCGACCGGATGGGGGGCACAAGCACATGGATCAAGATGATGTCGCTCTTCTCCGTGCCGGATAAACCGGTCATCGGTTCGGGATCCGTCTCCTAATTAAACGCTGCGGCTTCGTTATAATATCATTATATTATTGTGGTTCATTTTCGGCATCGTTTTTACGTTGATAATGTATTTTATGTTTTTTTTTATTGACCTGTTGTACGTCGTCGCCGCCGACGGCTTTCCAACGTATATTTTATACTATACTTGATATAAATAATATAATATACGAACCTGTCGAGGTGACTTTACGGAACCGCTAGGCACATGATATTATAATTAACCACGTTTACATATTACTAGACCGTGTCCTACATACGTACGCGTATCACATAAGTGTAATAACATAATATACATATAGACGATGATAATCTGTTTTTGTTATGAAAGCCGCCGGGAAGTGATCTGTCGACCATCGTTTGTATTGCATATACCTACATTTATGTTGTTTTATATTTTATCACCATATAGTGTCGATGGGACGCAGCCAAGTTCGTATTGGGACTACACGTCGAACTACTTTTATATTTTCAACTTGTTTTATGATAGTATCACACCGATATACAGACTGCAGAGTGATTATTTCTACAGTTGACATTCGTATTGTTACAAAAAGTATTGACTCAAAAGTTTTTTTTTAAAGGCACGTTGACCACAAATCCTATGAAGGAGCGTTTGTCTCTTCACTTATCTTTAATCTCTTGGATAACTTAAATATTGTTTTAATTGTGTTTTAATACAATAACTTTAAATGCTTAGAATTAATAATAAACTATTTTTCCAGTTTATGTATTCGGCAATATTTGTATATTAAAATTAGAAAGATAGATTGTCATTTAAAAGTCAAAAGTTTATAATGATTCATTTGTCAATAATAATAATTACACGGATCTATTTACGTCAATACATCGAATAATTTAATGTTAGCAGTTAAAATATTCATACTGTACATAGTATATTGTTTTAAATACACTGTATATATTATAGTTCATAGGTATCATCATTCATGATAATATTACATTACAACTTATGGCTTTCTAACGCTTTCAATTATTCCTGTACCAGGATAGAGACAAGTATCCATTTTTATTGATTGGTTCTTTATACAGTTAATATACATACATAATATATATTTATAATATACGCTGTACAATTCCAATTAATCGCTTTCGAAAGGAATACATTCGAAACTATGCCATACTATTATACAGGTAAATACTAAATTATTAATTGTGAATAATCAAAAATCTGAACGTAGGAAAATCCAAACATGTAGATATATATTTTGTTGTTTTGACTTTCGATAGTATAAGTTCTAAAATCCAGTGGCAATAAATAATGACGAAACACCTATATCTATCTAAACGACTATCAAAATAAGAGAGTTTATATTGTTTATATAGTTTGTAATACACGATATACATATATAAATATTATAAACATTTATACGCGCGCGTGTACAAATTATATGTACGTAGTGACGTTCCTAAGCAAATTTCTAAGGGGGATGGGCTAAATATAATGCATTATTTATTATACATAAATATATATACTATGTTTACTGCGGTACAAAATTAAATATATCATGAGAATTGAGGGCAAATTGAGTATAAAAATAAATTAAAAATATTGATTTCTCGAGTTTTAGATTTTTTAATTCGTATGCAAATTTTATTCGTGTGACACATAAACACAACAAAGTGAAAATAAAATTTTTATTTTATTACGGCTTATTATTATAAACATGATATTGTATGTATCATTAGCAGTTAGATATTAATAGATCGAGAAGTATTTAGACATTATACTTTTCCTATAGCGATAAAAAATACGAAAAAATTCCTATACCTTTTTTCTTGTAATATTTACCATTTACCAGTTACCTGTAGTTTTGTTAAGTTGTATAGCATGTAAAAAAATTTCTTCTTATACATAATATCATAATGAGTTAAGAATAAGACATAATAAAGGATTTATAATATCTATTGCTGACTTTCGGAACTCTATCCAAAAAATTCTAAAACCTGAAACTGAATCATTTAAAAACTCAACATATTCATCATATTAATAAGCTATACTCAAAGTCAGGTCTCATACACATAATTTAATAATAATGATCTATGTAAAATTTAAATAACTTGTAAATTGAAACTATCGATTAATAAGTTATAACCCCAAATAGTTGATTGTTGATGCATCGTAATTCTTTATCGTTATATTATGTCACGAAAATATGGGGTATTGAATTGTTGACGATACTGTTCGATACTTCGGTAAGCCTAGCACATACCTTATAGCTCATAAATCATAATATATATTTACCTCAAAATTTTAATATCAAGGTTTACGGAACATTTTTGACAAGTCCATGCAAATCTAACAAAATGGTTTAAAATATGTTTTAATTTTGTATTATAAACAACAGTTATATATAGTTACGATTGTAGTAAATAATATTTTTATTATACCTTGTAGCGTTGTTTAAGTATACCATAAAATAGATATAATTTTCTCTTGTGGTTTTAGATTCTGAACGGAGCGAATGAGCCATGAATATATTAAGATTAGAATGATATATCGTGATATGTGTATATGTATTTTTTTATTTCTATCATTACCTTTTGTGGTAATAAAAATGCTTCGATTTTCAACTTTAAGTGTGGTTTCTAGTAAAAAAAATAGCCCTATTTAGTACTTTGTGCTTAAGTTGGGTTTTAAAAACTGATTTTTTTACTTTTTTTTTTATAATTTAAAAAAAAATAACGACAAAAACTTAAAATATTCTTCAAATGTTTTTATTACTATTTTTATACATGCTATATAATATTTGAACTATATTTTAATTATAAGCAATAGTAATTTTCAATTTTTTTTTTTTTTTTTTTAATGTCTCAATAAAAAGTTTTTCACGTGATCAAAAAGTTTAAAAATTGAACACAATGTCATGAATATGTTTTTCTTATATCTATATAAAAATATTAAAAACACATAGCTAGGCATTTTTTTTTTCATAAAAGAATTTAA
The DNA here is from genome assembly GCF_003676215.2 of Rhopalosiphum maidis. NCBI lineage: Eukaryota > Metazoa > Arthropoda > Insecta > Hemiptera > Aphididae > Rhopalosiphum > Rhopalosiphum maidis. Next base: position 28,831,496 of record NC_040877.1, on the reverse strand, counting down.
GAATCAAATTATTACAAAATTCGTCAAGATCATAAACATTTATATATTTATATAATTATTTCATGGTTAATTTAATTAATAAAATCTTAAATTTTATAGCTAATAGCTAGGTTTGAAAAAAATTACGTATTTAACGATGTTCATTCTTTTGTTATAATTTAAAAATATTATATGTGAAGACTTCCTAATAGTGAAATAAATTACTTTAATAACAATATAAAAAACACATCATGAAATTATGTATGTAAATACTTAGTAATGTAGGTTGATAGATTATCTCCGTTCAGATTACTTTAAATGTTTTTAATTTTGAATGTTGTACAGATCTTTATTTTCAGATCACATGTAATTAATTATATTACGTGTTGTAAATATAAAATATATTTTCATGATATAGATTAGGGGTGGCCAAACTTTTTTTAGTCACGATCTACTAAAAATATACTTTACCTTTAAGGATCGACTTCCATAAAAAATTTTGTTATTATTTAATAACTATAATTATTAAGAAACATACTTGCATAAAGTGTATATAAACATACAACAAGTATTACAAACTTATTACTACTTACTAAAAATAATATAATTATACTACAATCTCGATTCATTTTTGTGCGCGTGGCCCTAAAAATTAATTCTGACATAATCGACTATGAAATTTTTCGTGATCGACCGGTTGATCTCCATCGACCATTTGACCGCCCTTGGTATAGATGATAAATATATTATACATTTATTAAACAAATTATAATAATTTATTGTATTATTATACTATAAAGTTATGCACAATTTGTCTTGTTAAAAAATATAAACGAACAATTCAGGTCACTACGCCGCGATGCACAAACATAATCATACGCTAATTTAACAAAAATAAAAAAATGTGGATTACTAAATATTTCATTAAATAACCCGCTTAGACACAGTAGTTGACATTTATCATGCCACTATTATTTATACTTAGAAATAAGAATTGATATTGGTGATTACTATAAATTATAATATAAAGTTTTTAAAATCAATAGTACATATATAACATAATATTAATGAAAAATCAAAACAAATGTTTTTAATTTACTTAATTTTAATTCAAATAATATTTACTTCGATGTTTTTAAGTTAAATTTTGTATTAGTTTTTCTCCTAATAAAATTTATTGTCTACATTTGTGTTTAGAATCGAAAATATACAATAAATCTCTGATCTGTTATAAATATTATAGCTATAATAGCACAATATAGTACCTAATGCCTAATTTATATTATAGTCAGTAATTTTTTATTATACCTGCTATTATCATTGTAATTTTTATCAATAAAGTAGTATATATTCTTTATTACACGTATTTTTTATTTCTATAGTATAAGTTTTATGAAGTAGACACCAAAAAACAATTGATTTCAAATTTCATCAAAATAACAATACTATCTAATTTCTTATATTTAATATACTTTATGTTAGTAGTAAATGATCCACAATATTTTATATTCAATTAGACATAAAATAAAAAGAACAGTATAATATTATTAAATAATACATAACATTTTATATTATTTTAATAGTTTATTCAAAGATAAAATGCTTAACACGAGTAACATTATGTAAAAATCTAATATCGGGCTTTGCATATGCACATGTTGAGATTGTTATCGTGTAGGTACAGTTCATTGTAAGTTTCCAATTCGGCTTTTCTCTAATTAAAAATACAGTTTAGCCAAAACGATTTTCTAACATAACAACTACGATAATGTAATATAAAAATATAATTCGCGTGTAGTAAGTGAATTTATGTACCATAACGGATATTTTTGTGTAACACGTAAATAAACAGTTTAATAAACGGTTTAATTCATCTTAAAAACAAAGATAAGTCTAATTAAAATAGTATTATGAGAGTTTTCTGAGTTGATATAAATTCACAATTTATTGTTCTTATACATGTTATGGTGCAAAAAACTTTTTACTTAATTGAGCTATTAAAAAACACGCATTTTGACAGAAATAAAATAAAATATATATTTATTGTTTTTTTCTTAATTATAATAAAATATGAAGATATCGCTCGTAGACTGTATTTTCAATATATTATAATACAATACAGGTTAAATATAAGACTAGATCAGCGTACGGTTATATACCTAGTATTATAAAAGTATATGCGTTGTTTCCGTGTTTTTTGGCGATTTCATAACGCACTCTGAGCACAATAATTATAAAAATTATTACAAATAAAATGTAAACTTATGTCCTTATACAGTCATCGAGTGACGTCTTCAATGTATATATATATATATAGTCGGATTGGGCTATGTTATAAAGCGTTTGTAATTTAAAATGACTTTTTTTATTAATTTTATCTCTCGTTTAATTTCGATCGGGTTCGATCTCGTAAATGTCGTCTATAAATGGTGTATATTAAGGAAGAAACCCATTATGGTGACTGCAGCAGTAGATACCAACGCTGCGGTGGTTACGCTGTACCAATACGGTCCATTGGAAATGACCATCCTAGAACCATTGCACATATCCGTGGTACAGGAGCAATGAGTCACGTCAATGTCATGTGATCCGAGTCTACTATAGCAATCCTGGTCATCATGAGCAGGATCCTCCACGTAGCCGCAGTCTCGCACTATTCGAACACTCTTGTGAACTGTTTAAAAATATGATAAATATCGATTATATCTAATCAAGTAGTTTACGGGTGTGTAGAGGTGGGGGGTAATAAAATTGCAAGAGAATATAGTTAATAATACAATTGTTTAAATGGAATAGTTTTTAACGTTTTATTAATGAATTTATTTATGATAATATGATTTATGTTTTATGTATAACTATTAATATGTATGCATATTGTATACTAACTATTTTGGACAGTCTTCCGACATATAACTGGTTCTTTTCCCTTCAAATGACTAGGCACGTCTGTTATGTTACAATCAACTAAGCCGATGGTGTATGGATTGAATGGATCTCCACACCTCGGGTCATATTTAGAATTACACTTGTAACATATTATAGATTTTGCACCTATACACACAATGAAAATGATTATTATATGTTAGTGACTGTAAATATAAATACATTTATATATTCATACATTTATGCATGATAAAACGATTACAATAAGTCGTAATACTTTGTTATAACAAATTCTTTTTACTTTTTTTGGATTTTTTAAATATCAAAATCCTCTATTCCTATATCTATTTTAATATAGAATACATTCCATAGAAAAGAAATAGTAATGTAACATTATTTTCAAATAATAAATACTTTAAACCTACTTAAAATTGATCAATCATTATTGTTGTAGATTTGAATAAATTGTAATTTATAGATAGTATTATTAGTTATAATAAATTATATAGGCATATTATTATAACAATTATGTAATATATTATGTTTGGTATTCATATAATAAATGAAATAGTATTCGTTTGTATAGTTGTATTGTTCAAAATTTTAAAATAAACAAATACATATTATATTTACTATTTATATAATTATATAAAAAATTAATATGAAGTTTACGGTCATTAAAAAATGTCTACTTTCTATTTTGTCTATGCACAGTATGCAAGAGGTCGGACGGGTTACTGTGAATCTTTTTCCTATGTTATACTTTTGGGGAAACATGTGATAACGCATTCTGTATGCATATAGCTAATACAGTTTTCGTGGTCAGTTGTTAAAGAACAATTCTTGATTTATGTATTAATTTAATATTTTATCATAATTTCTAATTTTATTTTTTGGGCTTATTTAATTTTAACGTTTTATTTTGTAACAAAAATAATTCAAGTAAATACATTTTTAAAAGAAATATCTAAAAGTTTTTTTAATAACTTGCTCAGCTGTTATAATCAACAAATAATTCGTATACATTTATTTATGTATACAACCATCTTATAGTTAATAAGTGTAATTCGGCTATCTTTATAATTATTAATTATTATTGATAAATCGTCTCTGTTTTTATAAACCTATTAAATGTCATAAAAGTGCTATAGATAACAGCTATCTTTTGGGATTTTTTATAAAACCATGTAAAATATTAATTATTTATTTTGTAGTTATATAAATTGATGCTTTTATTAATAATTGAATTTTTCAGGTAATTAAAATTTCAGTAAACCATATAAATATTCAATAACATATTATTTAATTTATAATTAACATAATATATAGATAGTTAATTATTTGAAATACTAGTTTGTTGGATATAATACAAAAATATTTTCAGGAAACTTTCCAATTAATTTCATTTAGTTCATACCTAATATATAAAACGTTTTAATTAATGTGATGTTAAAATATTTGTGTATATAAATTTCTTATTTTTCGAATAAATAGAGAATTGTAGTATAATTATTTTATTATAATATGTTATTACAACTGCAAACAAATTATTTATTTATATACTTATTTCACGATAAATTTGATTTTGAAAAAAATATACCCAAAACTCTACTTCTATTAAATGAGTTAAGACATCATTTAAAGTTATAGTTAAAAATGCATGTAATTTCGTCCTATTATGATTTATAATATATTAGTTAGCAACCCAATAAAAACAATAGAGTATAGACGCTATAATTTTTGTATACTATTAAGCATTAAGTCGAACTGAATGATATTTTTAATGTTTAATTATATAAAATATATTCAGTGGTGGATTCACAAAGGGCCTTAGGGGCTCGCCCCCCTTTGACAGTTATATTATATTTGTAAGGCCTAACATTAAATCCTAAATATTATGTTTACAAAATAATATAATATGATATATAATAATATAAATAATTTTAGCCCCTTCTAAAAAAAAACCCTACATCCAATACTGAATATAATTATAATGTTATTTATCGCCTTTAAATTATTTTTAATTGAATAAATATAATCAACAAAATTGTTTATTTTATATAATTACTAAGTGCTAATATTATTAAACTATTTTGGTTCATCAAGTATTTACTCATCATTTTTTTCTTCAACAAAGCAGTTATTCAAAATCTAATTTTTAAAATTTATAACTTACTTAAATACCATGTTTTAAAATTGTCGAGATTTTTATACTACTAAAAGGGTGTCTTATGAAGATACAAATTTTTTTTGTACATTTTATAGTAACTAAATAGGTTATCTAACTTTTTCTTTGTAACATGCAAGTTTTAAATCAGCTCACTAGTTTCATTAATAGTTTTTATTAACGATATTTCTCAGATCGTTACAAAAAAACTTAGAATAAGAAAAAATCCTTTTTTGTGTCGTATGTGTTGTATTATAAAGGATAAATATATAATATATAGGTATAAATAAATGTATAATACTAAAATATATTAAAATTTAATTACATTAATGATATTTTAAAGTTTGTTTATAATACCTAAAACTAATACATTAAATGTTATTATAATTATAATATGCTTATAAACTATTTTCGAGTTAGCATAATACTTTTTTACAAAAGTAAAGTTTCTACAACATTTTTATTAATTTGTTATAGCTATTGCATTCATAACCTATTACACAAAGAATAAATTATTTTTTTAAAATAATAAATACTTTAGTCTTTAATATATAAATATATTTGTGTTATTGAATGTTAACAATGATTTCAAAATCTCATACAGTCGTACTACAGAATATATGAAATCTTTAGCCATACTATATTGATCAAAGCCCGGTGACTAGCGAACGTGTAAATGTATAATTATATCATCATTTACGTTAATAATGTCTATAGTATCACATTCAAAACTGATAAGAATAATTATGCATTTTTTTGCATCATGTACTTAATGTTAGGTATCCTGTGGTGTAATTATAAATAATACATGTTGGTTAAATGTAAAATCTAAATACACATTAATTTTTCTTTAAAATAAATGTATATTGTATACTTTATTTAATATAAAATGATTTAACAATGAGGGAATGATAGATATGTTATTTATTTCGAGCTATTATAGAATGCAGGTAAGTATAGCTAACCCTTAATCACTTCATTGATCAGTTTGTTAAATTCAAAATAAAAATTGGATGAATATATTTTAATAAATTATTTAAATATGTAGGTAATTTTGGTGTTATGTTTTTACAGAATGAAAAGACAAATGCTTAATATTTATAACCTTAATACTAAGTAATAACTAATATGGTTCGATTTACTTATGAACTTTTTTATAGGTAAAATTATTGAAAATTATTGTATCTCGTGTAAACCCATAATACATTAGGGAATATTATAATATGATATCGATACCTACTTAAAGTTTTTATTTGTTCTAATTAGAACAAAGATATAACATTTTAACTAATACATAATTATATTTTAGTTTATGCATCATTTACTTTTTGTAGTTCAAAATTAATTCCATCTCAATTGATTAAAAGTTGTAATTATGTATATAATTTTAAAATAGAAAGCGAATACACATAATATTTTAATTTATAAATTATAATCATTACTCATCAAAATATGAACAATTTACTTAATATCTACATTAAGTTAATTATTTTCAATATCCTGATCATCCATTATAAGATATACAAATTCAATTTTTAAATTTGTATAAAACCATTATCTTTATAATATGCTATTGCTGAGTTGCATAAAAAACTGATTAGTTTAAGGGTCAGATCGGATCACTAAATCAAGTTTAACGTTTAAGGGACCATTAGCTCACGTTTAATTCATTAAATGTTAAATGATTGTTATGCAATCCAATATAATTAATATTAACAAGAAAATGGTTTTGTATACGGTATACCTATACCGGCTATACCTTATACAGTTAGACAATATTATCATATTTACCATGATATAAAGCGTACTTATACATGGTGAATAATTCTTTTTTTTTTAATTACTAATTTATATTGAATTATTAATATTATTGTAAATTTTACAATTTTAAATACTATTAACGTCATAAAATTATTTCAAACTTAATAATAATGATTTTTAATATCCGAGTATCTAAGAACAGTGTAAAAATTGACAATAACCGACTATTGCTATAAACTATAAAATAAACTAAATCGATCCATTAAAAAATAATAATAATGATATTAGGTTAATATTTCTGGTAATCGAGAATTAAGGTCATTTGAAGCTTATAAGAGACCTTATATAGTATGGTCAGAGTGCTCCCTATTATATTGAATTCCGATCCTCGTATAGGTGTAATATATAAAATACATTTGTACGGCTTTACGGTGAACGTTAATAAAAGTATAAACCAGTTTCTAGAGTAAACACACTAAAAAATGATACTCGATCAAACATCAAACTAGCTAAGTTTTTGGTCATATTAATCTAATACTACTCACAAATATACTGGATCAATAATGTTTGGCGCCGTAAAATCTAGGCAAAAGCTGTTCTGTTAAAAGTTTAAGACTAAATTCACTTTTCTGTTACATCGCTTGAAACAAGACATAACTTTCAAGCTGATATGAATATTAAATTAAATATTATATTATATTTTACTTTTAATTGCAAATCTAATGATTTTCTTCCCAATAATCAATATTATTCAAAGTATTTCGATCTATCAAAATAGAATTTCGGACAAGTAGCTTAATAGTTATAACTAGTTATAAATATTTAAAATTTATGTAAGTAGAGGGAACGAAAAAATGTTACAAAGGAACTCTGCTAAATACACTCCACTCATCTAAATTTTAAATACTTAAAACTAGAAAACGGATTTTTATGTTTTAACATATTTTTACTAGGAATATGTAGTTTCAAAAGTTGGATAAGCTTTCTCGATGATTCATTTTTTTATGAACTGAAATACAACAATTTTTAGTGCATAAAAAAGTATATTACAAGGTTAAAGAATATTTTGTGCAAAATAATATGTTTTAGGAATATACTACCATATCAGAGTTTAATTTTAACATTTTGTAAAAAAAAGGTTATTTTTATCCAAAAAATTATATTTATGCATATAAAAGATTATTTTGATAATAATATGTATTGAATAGTAAAAAAATAATATTTTGTAATGAATTCAAATTATTTAAAATAAATGTTGTCAAAACTGTTTGTTTTTTGAAATTATGGGAATTTTACGTTAATGAAAAAAAAATCATACACTGACCTCCGTTTATAATAAATAATAATACATTAGTTTTTACTGTATAAATTACACATAGTGTTATGTAATAACGCCATACCGGCATAGCACTAACAAAAGTATTAAATATATGTAGAAACCTACATATTTAGAACTAATTTACGTTTGAACTTACCCCCTTATTATATAACTACAAAGATTTACTTCTACATAGTGCAATTTATGTAAGCACATTTACTCCGCCACTAACAAAAAACTCCAAATTTAAATTTAAATGGTTAACAGTTTGTCGATATTATGTTATTTATATGAATAATTTATAATATTGCCGTTTGGCCTACCCATAAATCTGTTACATTTTTTTTATAGATTTTGTAATTCTTAATAAATATTATACAAATATAATTCTGTGACTTGCCAGTTAAATAGTTAATTATCATTAATGCATAATAAATTAATAATATAATAATATAAATCACTTGTTTTATTTTTTAACTGCCACCTGGGAAATTATAATTTAATTTGTAATTACCGACTGTTGATGCACAGCGAATACCTAATGAAGTAAGTACATATAAGTGCATGCGTCTAATGAGTAATGATTAACTATATAGGTACTCCGGACTCCCATATGATGCCGATTGCATGCCCACGAGCCCACGTAATATAATAACAGAAAAATAAGCCCATATATACATGACATCATCATAACCCACGGTCCCTTAAATAACAAATATACACATAGAATTTATATTCAATATATATTATGTAATATACATTATAGTATTGTATTTTTACCAACCGCTTAATATGGTTATACACATCAACACATGTACACTGTGACGTTACGTCTTGTTTATTTCAAAGTGTGGCACCAAATCGTCATGGTAATAATATTTTGGTAACATGTTAAAATCGATTTGTCGCTACCGAGAAAAACGTCGTAATGACAACCAGTAACCTATATAAATAATACATAATATGCCCGTTTTGTTTACAAAAAATGAGTCTTTAGAACATAAACTTTACATACTATAAATATTTACATTTATATAATATAAATCCATGTCAAAGTTTCCAAAAATACTTAGATATAACCTATGTCCTAAACGATCGAGTACTATACTCTATATACTACAAACGACATTATGACCTACACGCACAGCTTATTTCCGATCTTTTTAATATACATCACCAATAACATATCCAACCTTTTATTAGATCTTTTAGATTAGGAGGCTGTACAATATTATAAGTACCTAAGTCTTGTTCTAAAATCATATTATTTTTCCTATTTCTAATATAAAATAGATACATCAATATTACACGATTTTATACATAACTATATGCGTATATATTCTTTAATATAATATATATATACATATTGTAGCGTTGTACGCAGATGCAGATTAGAAGGGAGAGTACAATATATTATTTTTAAATATGAAAGTTCATTTTTTCTAAAGTTTTTGTTTTGAATATATAGTTTAAAATATGACGATTTTTCGTTGTTCTATTAAAAATAATAAATTTTTATCAACCAAATTTTGATCAGACCCTTTTTTTCATATTAATTATTTTTGTAAATAACGGTTTAATAAATAAAAATATACATAAAATGTTATACATTTTTATATATAATTAAAAACATTTTTACTTTTGGAAAAATATGAGTAAATGGAAATTATAAGTAATTGATGTGACTGATGGAAGGAGTGAGAAACTCTCGTGGGCTTGTGTTTAACCTTTAACAAATACCCTACCCAAACTAGAATCTTATTTATACATATTCGCTGTAAATAATATTTGTTAAGATCCCATACGTTAATGTATACCTGACCTTTGCATTGTGCATAATATACTAATAGTGCTATTATATTATTTATTTATACTACGTGCACATTTTAGATGTGTATTGTATAATGTATACACCTAAACGATCGTGTGCAGCATTCTAATAAGCAATAATAATACATATATTTTAATGGACTTTGATTATTGTGGATTGTGTAATGTAGGTAACCTATAATATAATATTAATATAGTGTACGTATCAATTAACTAAATTCGATTTATATTATTATGTGACAAATACCTTTGACGACGAACGCGAAAAGTACGAACAGAACGGCGGCTAGGCACGCGGCGCATTTAGCGCCATTCATACTTCCGGCGGAACAATACCGGATATAATGCAATGCACTTGCTCGTGGTGTGATGTGTGCGTGTGTGTATACTGTATAAGTATATATATATATATATATATATAAGAATATCCGTGAGTGTGTGGTGTATGAATATGCGCGCGACTATAATTGCAGTACACTTTAAATATGATATTATATATAATATTATAATAATAATAATATCGTGTTTACAAACTTCCACGCGGTCGTGTGTGTGAGTGTGTATATTTATAAACGCGCGCGCGTATACTACGGAACAGGGTGTACCGGCGGACGAATAATAATATTATATTATTAATGTAATGTTCGACGACGGCGCCGCGACGGTGATAGCGTACAATATAAAGTTTGCTGCGCGTTTGACGGGCGCCGCACGACCCCGAACGCCACAGCCGACGACGACGACGCCGACGCCCGCGGAGTTGGTGCGGCGGTTGGGTGTTCCTGCTGAAGCGCCACCAGTCGTGCCAACCGGACAGCGTTTTTGCACACAACGGTATAATATTATAATACGTCCAACTAGATCCCCGAGTGCCTACGCATAAACTTGCAGGCTGCGGTGGTGGTGGCGGCGCGTACCTCCGTCAATAGCCCGTTGCAGTACTTTTACTATACAACTTACTGTTAAAATACGAGCGGCTATAATTTTGATCCTGGCAAAGGTCAAAATAACTGAACATTTTTTGTTTTTAAACGTAATTTAAACTAATAAACGTTATTTAATATTTAATATAGTAGGTAAAACATACATTTTTTTTTAAATTATTCTCGTTTTCATTATACACGTTTTGCTCAAAATCTCGTCCCTTGTTATGATGTACTTAGCGATTTTTTATCAAAAAAATATCGTTTTCGAATCAGATAGGTTCTTTTTATATGTATATATACAAGTATATATGATATACCTATTTAACTAAAAGCAGCAACTCATATGCAGACATTGACTTTTATTAATGATAATAAGGCATTAAGACCACAAGGGTTATAACTTTAGATAAATAAAAAATAAGATATCTATATATTAATTAAATATTAAATGAATTGATGCATGTATGAATAAATAAATGAAGGGCAATGTAATTTCAATCAACTCCCTCCCCTCCCCAAAAAGGAAGAAATTAATTTCCATTTTTTAAGAACCTTTTAGAATAACTATAGTGATTTCTAATTAAAAAGTGATTAATAATAAAAATATTATGAACAATTTAATAAATACAAAATAATAACATTTTACCACAGTAAAAATTAACATAGTAAAAGTTGTTTGTTTAACAAAAAATAATTATTTAGAACAGTATAAAAATTAAATAGGCACTATTCATACTATTTTGTTGAAAAATAAAAAAATTATGATTATGCTTATACATATACTTATTACAAGTACAATATTTCTACAAGTATTTATACCTATAACGTTTTTTTAACAATTTAAATATCAATAAATGTAGTAAAAGTTATTGTCAAGTTATAACTTTATAAGTTTATTTCATTTTAATTGGTATACTCTTGATTCTTGTGCATATGTTATGGTAATAGCTTTTAATTGCATACAGCGAATGGAACGCCAAATTGAATTCACTATACTATAGGTATATTATAAGTAGGTAAATCATATACATACATATATATATATATACACACACACACACCATGAAACCAATTTTTAACGATTTTTTTTCTACTACATATAATTATTACGCAATCGTGTGATGTGACCCTCAGAAGTCAGTTGTAGTGAAAGGGTTAAAAGTTTAAAACAGCTATTATAATGCCCACGCTTAATATTCAATAAATAAAACATATAATAACATTTTGAAAAAAGAGTTGTCTTGTGTTTATAATTTTTCCTTTAAATTTTAATAAACTTAATTCTATACAATGAGTACATATCATTTAAGTATTTAAATTAATAGCGATATTTTTATCTACTATTTTAATCGTAATGTATTGACAAAATAACTATTACAATTAGAAGTAGAAATATTATTGAAAATTGCCAATAATATACAATACTTAAATTATTTATTAATTTAGGTATCTTAGTAAGTTAAAAATTATAACTAATATATTTTTATCGGATTGCGAATTGCAAATATTAATTTATATTATTTAACTCACTATTAATGATGAGTGTTATCGTGTATTCGTGTTGACCAATTGTCTTCAGTAGGTTCGTCAACCTGAAATCCCAAAAGTGAAATTTTGTATTTTTTATTTTATTTATAATGCTATAACTAATCAATTTGTAATAATGTGTAACAGCAAAATAAGAATTTGTAACCTAATAGTCTTAACCTATAAATTTATGTATATATATTTTCAAGTCTTAGATGTTTTTGCAAAAAGTTTCAATCCTTGATTTTTCAATTTTCATTTACAGTTTCTACTTCATGTAATTCTATTATTATATAGACAACTTTTTTGAGTCTGTCCACATTCGTCTTAATTATATGTGTGTCTTATACTATTATGTGTTTATGTTAACACATCAAATTACATTACTTTGAATTGCATCGTCGAAGTTACTTCATAAATTATTTTCGAGACATATCTTATTGACTGTAAAATAATATGATCACTTTTATATAAATTAATTAATTTTTCAACAAAATTATCAAAACAATCATTATTTAAAAACTTTTAATTCTACTACTAGATGTGGTTTTATCACCATAATCAAATATTCCGACCTTAATTCTAAACCAACAAAGGAAAAGTTTCATAGAGTTTATCACTACAGAGACTATTTCAGAAATATACTGTGAACTGTCAAATTCTCTTCCTACACTAATAATTTGAGTCTCAGATTTGGTTAAAATAGACTTTGTCTAGTCTTTAATGAACTCCGTGAATCAAAATTATTAACCATATCGGCATATCATCAGTCTCTAATAAATTTTTTTCAAAATTAATATTCTAATGCATTGCTAAATATATCTAAAAATTCTAAGATGATACTACTACAGATTAAAGACTGGAAATTTGTTTTGTTTTTAGTTCATAAATTTCCAAATAATTTACTAATTTTTAAAACAAAAAAATTACAAATTTTAACTTTTGGAATACCAAGTTAACAGGCCTAATAAGTAATAATAAATAAAACATAATAAATTTAACTTAAAATGTACCGTTGTTCTGATGTCAACGTCAAAAAAAAAAAACACATGAAAATTGGTAAGTATTTATATGAAATGTCATCAAATGTCAACTCGACAGGTATAAAGTTTTAAATTCGTGCTTACATGTACTTAAAAATTGAGCAGGGCAATTTGGCACGGTCAATGTTCAAAAAGCTCGACAAAGCATGACCAACTTCTTTTTAGGGATAATTTGGGGAGAGGACGACTTACAAATTTTAAATTCGTGCTTACATATACTTACAAATTGTGCAGGACAATTTGGCAAGGTAAAAAAACTTTGAAATGATGAAATGCCTAAGTTCCGCGAAAGCTATCCGTGATTTAAGCTTTTGTGGATAATCGAAAACGGCTAAACTTACAAATTTCTTTAAATGAACTTAAAAATAACTTAAAAATTATTGACAAAAGTTGGAGACAAAATTTTCATTTTGGGCGACAAACTTCATGGAGCCAGAAAACATGATAATATAATTTATTGATTAATTTAAAATATTCAATAATAGAAATACAATTGATATATGTTTGAAAATTATTTGCGAATCAAATGAAATTTGTGTATACATAATTCAAAAATGTCAAAAAAATAATATCAGACATTTAAATATCCATAAATTAATTATTTTTTTAATATATGAATAGTTGGTTTAATCAATAAAATTTATTAAAAAATAATTATCCCAAAAAGGGTGGAGTTGCCATTTAAAAAAAAATGTATTATGCGCATGTGCAAAATTAAATAGGATAAAAATAGTTTAATTAACTTAATAAGTGTATAAGAAAGTTTGTTAAACATCTAAAAAACAGAATTCAAATATCTTAAATATTTGCAGCAAAGAGTGTTTACAACTAACGACTATACACATTTGGCTGTGAGTACTGGTACATATTATTGCTGAAGGTAGTCTTTTGAAAGAGGAAGAATCGGTATAAAAAAGCCAAAAGGTACTAAAGGTTAACTAGTAAATGTTCTTATTAATATTATTAGCAGATGGGTACTTGTTATTTATTTCTGCCAAAATAATATTGGCCGTATCCGTTAAAGCTCGTTTCTGCCAAAAATTAAAAAGGTACGATTCCCATTTCCGCCCAAAAAAATAAGGAAACAAATGGTTTTAATTTTTAAGCAATATATCTAGTCGTTGATATACATACAACGCATAATAATGTAATAACATATAATAGCTATGAAGTTCGTAAATAATTTAGAATAATAGCAATAATCGTCGATAATAGAAATATAAGCACAATATTTATCTGATAAAAGTTAAATTGTTATATTTTAATACAGTACGTGTTATTTCGTCAAACAGTTAATATTTCATATTTTTCAAGACCTAGAAAAATAATACTGGGTGAGATTAAACTATTAAACTTTTATAATATTAGTTCAAATCATTGAAAATCAACTGATTTTCAGGAGAAATTAATGCTTTCGGATTTTTCTCAAAAATTACAACAAATTATATGTCTCTGGCCTCTTCAGTACGTAAATGTACATACCGTACTCGATGTCAAATTTTACTAATAAATCTAACATTTATAGCTACAGATATTCACAGTGCTATAAGTCCATTGGATATTTTTATAAAAAAAAAAGTCCAAATTAAATTAGTAGGTACACTTTTATAAAATCTGTTTCTTTTAATTATGCGATTTTTTAAAAACTCTAATTTAATTGTACATATATTATTTAACTACTAACGTGTTATTATTAACTAATTGTATGATAATTTATATTTTCAAGACATTTTGAAATAAATTTTACTTAAAAATAATTGATATGTGATTTCATCAAATTTTTATATGGTTCCCAAATAATAATTGGCAGAAACATCTTTTCACAAAAATACATTTTAGCGGAAATGGGAATCGTACCCATTTGTTTTTTGCAGAAAAGAGCTATACGTAAATCAGGGAACCGAATTTTTGGCGAAAAAGAGCGATGTCCAAACAGATACCTTTTTAGTTCTTATTGATTAGTAACCTGTTTAAAAATAGATAATAAATGTTTATATATTACATATCTAATTATATTCAGATTTATTTTAATATACAATGTATGCTACAATAAATTAATAAATTAAATATATAAGTACCCATTAAATAGTTAAAAAAACGTCGTTTATAGTTTTATTTCTACAAATACACTGAGATTTCTTTTTAAAATCTTAATAAATTTATAGTTTTTAATTTACTTTATATATTAAATGTTTTAATTTTGTTTGTAAATAATTATGAGTTACCTATAGTAGCACCTATCTGTGTTTTCAACTACATTACTCCATTAAGAAATAATTGATAGAAATGTCTGTTATAAGTGGTCAAGTGGTGTATAGTAAATAGTAATTTATGTAAATTATAATTATATACAACATTACAATATAATAATATTCCCTAGATGACTAAATATCTACTATCTGTAGAAATATTATAATTTGAAAATAATAATTACTAATTATAGCTAACACTTATATATTATTATATTATATATGACAGGTTTAAAAAAAATTGTTATTATAGTATATAAATAATTATTGTGGTAGATTTGAAAAAACGTTTGTTTATTTATAAACTGCAGTATTGCGTAGACTGAATAATAATATACGTTTCATATACCTAAACATACAATTATAAAAAATAATAATTTTAAATACACATTTGAAAATATGATAATTAAATTTTTTTTGTTAATAGAATATATTTTTCAGGCTCGTAAAAAAAGTGTTAATTAACTGTTTATCTTACCTGCAGTTGCCATTAATATGAAAAAAATATAGATGACTATCGGCCCCTTATACCCTAATGTATATAATGGACATACAGGCTACAATATGTACATATTTTATAGACATATAGTATAGTATGTACATATTATATAGACATATAGTATAGTATGTACTGTATAGCAATGGTATAATTAAAAAAAATTACAATAAATATAATTATAGGTACACTATTATTAAAAATGTAATTATATTAATGATAAAAGTGTGATCCACATATAAATATATAGGTATTTTTTTATACAAACATTTTATATTTTGATACAGTCTCATATATATTTTAACCTTTGTAAGAAACCTTGCAATAAAAGTCTATCCTTCACGTTTGGTCAATGCGTATAATTCATTTTCTTCGCTAACATTACTATCTTTACGGGATAAACTCAATTTGCTGGTCCCTTCGCTAGAATCTTCTTCGTCCTCTTCTTCGATAACACTAGATTGGATCCATTGTTTAATACGTTCCTTCTTCGCAGCTCTGTCAACAACAACAGTTTCGATTCCACAGTTGGAAAAGGCTAACAGGAATTTCTTATTTTCTTCCTGGTCTGTTTGATAACTGTATAAAGATGGACTCAGCTCATCTATATCGTCTGAAACTATTTAAAGCAAAATATGATAAGAAATTATGAAAAAATATTTCGATCGTAAATTTCACAAATTTAAATTTAAATCATCTAATTACATTTCAAATATTCAAATTTAATTTTTTTGAATTAAATAAAACACAGATTATAAATATGATGAGTTATATCGACGAAATTGTATAAGTATGAGAATATTTTTCATTAATTTATTTACCGATGATAATATTTTGAATTTTATAGGTAATAGTTTTTGTTTAATTTAAATGATTTAAATGTGATTATTTATCAACTACATCTTATAAAAATATTAGAAATATAATATATTAATAAAATAATAAATAAGTAATAAGTTTATGATTTTTTTTTTTTAATGAAAGTTTATCCTTCACGTTTGGTCAATGCTGTTTTATTAATGCTGACTTAAAACTGCTAGATTAAAATAGTTTATATTACTTTTAACATTACAAAAAAGTAATTTAAACATAAATTTAAATAATCTTACTGCAATTGAGAAGATGATTTGAATCAAAAAAGAGATACCTAGTTCCAAGTGAAAACCCCCTGTTTACTACCTACCTACTAGAAAGAATAAAATAATATGATTAAAGTGTCACAGACTGACTCATCTACATTTACGGTACATAGTTCATAAAGGTAGTAAGTTTAATAACCTATGAAAGGAATGACGATGGAGAAGTAAACTATAAGAAATTCAAAGACTGATGAAAGTAAAGATAAATTTTTAAAAATGTCAAGATCTCTGAACTACGGATAGAAAAAGATTTCGGGACTCGTGAGTCATGATGGTAGTATAATACGTATATTATGCCCAGAGCCGGCGATGATACATAAATTAGTTAAAAGGAGAATTACTTGGAAAAATCTGACATTTTTATAGAAAAAAAAATGATTACTATCAATTTATCTTATTATATTGTTATTTGTTACATAACAAAAATAAATAGATAAGCATATAAGTAATCGGTTTTGAAATTAAAAGTAATAATAAGTATAAAAAATATCCCGAAAAAAAAAATATTATTTAAGATACATGTATATTTATATATATATATTATTAGCTTTTAGTCAGCAACAATACCTCTACAATTATTTTAGTAATATAAAATTACACTGTAGTATGTTTATGTTACACTGCTTGTATATAGTGTAATTTAATACCTATATGGCTATATCTAGTATCTACATAAACATTTATAAATAACAATACTATCTATCCCTATCTATCCAAATAAAGTGTACACCATAATACGAAACAATTTAATATTACCTTTACTTTTGTCCAACATGTATTTGGATAGCCACCGTTCGTCAATAAAATTTTGCACTTCGTCCAAGACACTAGGTCTGGACTGTACATTGGGTTGTAGGAACTTTCGAAACATTCTTTGCGCATTAGACGTTAACATCTTGAACAGCTTAGGCCTCCTAAATGGACTCATTATGCCATTGCTGGACACCCAATAAACATAACTGACGAACCTCGGGTCTTCGGAACTGGCTTTCTGCCACGGCAAGCACCCGGTCAAACACACGAACAACACTACTGCAAACTGCCAAACATCGTGTGAAGTTTCTACTCTATAAACATATATACAAAAAAAAAAACAACAAAAAGTTGTAATATGCGCCTACATCAAATAAAATATATGTAATATTAAATAAATGTACGTAAATGTTTATTAAAATCGTATTTTATAAAAGCTTAGTACACGAATAAAATGATAATCTGTAGTGTTTTAAATTTCAAAATTTGTATAATGTCATACTTGTATTTGTGTTCGGTGTCTATGGCTAAGATTTCAGGAGGCATGTAAGGGATCCATTCGTTTCGACGGGTTACCCAATTGCCATTTTTTCTCGTCTCGCCAAAGTCACATAGTTTTATCCTCGAGAAATCGCTCTTAAAAACTAAAATATTGTCTAGTTTGATGTCTCTGTGGACTAGGTCATAACTGTGTATATACTGTATCGCTGAAACCAACTGGACATATATATATATATATTACATTAATATTTATACATTATAAATATAAGAGATATGAATAACTCGTTGTCTCGTTATGTACCTATTTGAGTTTTAAGTACGATTTATAACATGTTTCGTGATCCAATAGCTAATAACTACCTGTTTCGCGACGCTTTTACTGTACAACTCTCCGATTCCGGTGTCGGATATGTTGGATGTGAGGTCGCCCAACGGCGCATACTCTTGAGCAAACACGTAAAAACTGGCTGTCTGGAAAGCCACGTCGAACGTGGACACAATGTTACGATGTGCGCTTAAATGATAACTGAAATGGAATTCTCGATAGAAATCCTTAACGGCCGTGTAATTTTTGGGCAGTGATTTGAGTACCATCTCGTTATCCGTGCCCCGGTGTTCGACTAACAATATTTTTCCAAACCATCCTTCGCCGACAATTTGCACAATATCAAAAGTTTCGACTAAGTCTATCTAAAAAAAAATAAAAATAGGTATCATTAGGTCAATTTCAATTGCTATGTGTCCTTTCATCTATTGTACAATATATAATATATACTACAAATATGAAATGAGTATATTATGACTTTTTCAATTGATATATATATATATATAGTACTACAGTAAAAATAGTAAAAATGAGAGTAACAATGGCGTATAAAATAACCTAAATAAAAACAGGATCCTTTATGAAGGAATATAATAAACTTTCGAAAAAATTATTAAAAACTAAAGATTAAAAATTAAAAATTAAATTAAATATATATTTTTTCAAACCAATATGTATGTATAATATTTTATGCACTAGAAGAAATAGGTAATTAGTAATTACCTAATAACCATGTATACTGTACTAGTGTACATGTTATGTTTGATTGGTTTAAACCTTATTTAATATTTATTGACTTTTAAAGCTCTATACTAATTTATATTGTAAGTGGGTACTAGATATAAAAATTAGCAAAATCGCGAAAAAATTATCCATAGAAACCACCGAAAAAATATTAGAAATTATTATAAAGCAATATTATAATAATAATAATTCTGCATTTCATCCTCGTCATTTAACTTAAAAATATAAATTATATGAACTTTTCGTTTCTTTTTGTTATTCTAGTTTAATTGTATCTAAGTTACAGATTAAATACAATAATATACAAATTAAGTAAACTGTATATTTTGCTCGAACAGTCGAACTAATCGAAATGTTAAAATTATTATGAATAATTGAGTACCAATAGTATAAATATTAATAATATTATGCATACCACGCCTTGATGCTTTAATTATTATTATACTCACTCATGGGTACTACGGGTTACCTAAATTGTTTTTTCTAAGGTTTTTACCTCATTTGTATGATAAAGAGATAATAGTGATAACATTGTCATTATTACTTTAATATTTATATATTTATATTATATTATGTATAGGTTTCAAATTTTGATTGGTCTATTGTGTTTGAATGTATACTATAAATCTAAGCACACAATAAAATCACACGCAATTCATTATTTGTTATAAACATATCACCCATATCTGCAAATGTTTAATATAAGATATATATTACACTATGTTAACCTATATGTACCTACATTGTTTGGCTGGTGCGACAGTAGAATGTAGAAATTATACCACGAATTATAATATAAATATTAATATTGAGTTTACTGCGTAAGTATCCGATTAGATTAATAAAAAAATTATGTTACCTTTCATGAAAATATATTAAAATTTAAGATTACATAATATTTTATTATTAAATTAACAAGTAGGTAAATTAAATTTTAGGATCAAGTTTGACATAAAAATACTAAGGAACCACGATTTTAAAATAATTAAACATTCAAATAATTGACAAATATAAATAAGTAAGAATCATTTACTATAGACTATAGTTCATATGTATACCTATTGTTATTTAATATATAAAAACATATTTACCTTTTCCAATTCAAATTCTCGAATTTTAGACACATTTCCTGCATGTTTTAATTTTCTTGATACACCGCCCGATTTACGTTCAAATTTAAATTGACTTTGTGACATGATTCATATAATTTCACATATTAAACTTTTTATCGGACTAAAATTAATACAAAATTTAAATATATAATAATACGAACGTCAAGTATAATTAATATTTGTTAAACAGAAATGATTCAACACTTTTTAGTTTTTATAATACGTTCGACAATGCAGTATATTTATGTCAGACTCTATTTTAAGAACAATTATTTCCCCTTCTCCAGTTTTAAAAACAAAACAGAACTGAATCTCTAACACCAATCTGATAAAGATGAAACAATTTTAAAAATGAAAAATTTAATATTTAATATATTATGTCACTACTATATCTTGTAAATTGTAATTTATTTTTTGTTTTTTTTTTCAAAAATTGATAATTTATGACCAATGTGGTATTGTACTTTCTAATGATACCGTGTCAAGCCTAATAAAATAAAATATAATAAAAATATCTGAAGTTGTTTAAATATTATCCGCAAGACTGCAACTATAAGAAACCAGACTAGGTAACACAATACTCTTAATAATAAACAAAGTTATAAACTATAACTTATAAATTATAAGATATTAATATGTCTAACCGATGAGGATATGAAGGGTAGGTGCCTAATGATAGTGAATAATATCTGCTATATGTACACCTACCTACAAGTCTAAAAATGTTTAAAATATTATAAAATATTTTTGAATAGACACCTAGTAAAAAAGCACTAAAAACTTAAAAGCTTCGTAATTACAAACATAACATAACACGTGCTTGGCCTATAGGTATTTTAATTCAAGTTTATTTCTTAAGTTTTCCAATTAAGTTATTCCCAGTTTATTTTGTATGGCGACTTGGGTATGATAGAGTGAAAGTATTTTCTAGTGAGTTTTTTGGAAACACATTATATTATTTAGATATAACCAGTGGCGTAAACTGGGGGTCGCACTTGCAACCCCTGAAAATATCAAAGGGTCGCAAGTGTATCTTTTTGCGACTCCAAAAAATCACGATTTCAGTTTTCAAAAAATTGAAATATCAATATAATAATAAATTAACTAATTTATATTTTGAGAACCAATGTTTAACTTTGTTTTGAAGCACTGGAATTATTATTATATTTATATCCTTTCCACAATTATTTATAGTTTTGTTATTAATCATTTTTTATTATTATACCAATATGTATATTTATTGTGATCGGCCGACTCGAGTCTCAATGGTAGCTGATAATAATTACAAAGGCCGCCGATTACTACTGCAGTAAATGATATTATTCCTTCAGTAAAAAACCAAGGCTCGGCAAGTTAATGATTTTTTTTAACTCAGTTAAGTTGATATACGTCAATAAGAAAAAGTAAAAGTTAAAAGTTTAATACAATTTTTGTTTAACTCAGTTAAATATTTTTTTTTATTCGTTACCGTACTTTATTTCTTATCAACACACAACTAAATTATAGACTATAATGTTTATATTTCAAACAACATACAGTATTTCTATATAGTATGTGTTTTAATTAATAGTGTTTAATTGTGTTTTATCTAACAATAGTCATCTAAATAATAGTTAAGGTGCCTAAAAGCTGAAAATAATTAATTTACATTATTAAATAAAGTCTTTCATACAGATATTATTTGTGTGTTTGTAATAGAGTATTAGTGTATTTTTTAATAAAGAACCACAAAATATTTTATTAAATTGATAACAAGGTATTTAATATACATATTAAAAACAGTTCAGTTGTTTATATCATTATATAAATTCAAAATGAAAATATTTTTTGACAAAAAAACGACTGAAATAGTGAATGTAAAAAAAAATAAATTAACTTATTTCTTAAAATGAAAGATAAATTCGTTAACTAAAAAATAAATTTAGTAAGTTAATAGTTAAGTAGTTTAATATTTTAAATCTATACTTATAATATATATATATATATTATATTGTATTAGGTATTGTGTTATACAAAAAATATAAATGGCAGCTGATTTGAAGCCTGCCCAACCTAAAAACTGATTGCAACCCTAACAATTTAGCCCAATTTACGCCACTGGATATAACTGTATATAATCACTATTTATACATAGGTACCTAAAGATTTTTAAAATACTGAAATGTACCTACGATAAAATATAAACATGGGTAAGTATGCTATAATTTGTAGATATAATAACATAATATGCGTTCAACTGATGAATTAAGTCTGATCTCAGTGAACTCTCAACTCTGAAGGTATAAAAATATTGAAAATAGATAATTTTGTGAATTGAAAATAATTGTGGTATAATGTAAATATTGAGGAAACAAAACAATAAAAATAAGATATATATTTTAAAATATTAGGTAGTTGATTGTGAAACATAATAAAACCATATCGGATGTAAAACAAATATAAAAATAGACAAAAAACGACACGAATGATTCGATAAGTGAAAATTGATAAGTACCTATGAAAATATGTATAATATTTTTATATGTTAGAAAAACTAAATATTTTGAATATTGATCAAAAAATATAAAATTATATATCTGTTAAAAATATCAAAACTCAGTAAATAACAATTGTAACAAAATATTTACGAATAATGTAAACAGTTTGAATAGAGTGAAATGTAATATGTACACTTAGGTACAAATGGTACAATGTTTCAATATCAATTATCTAAATAATATATACTTATCTAGTTATCTGTTTTCTTATTATATTACCTAACCTACTTTTGAACTTACATATTTACTCTGAATACTTGCAGAGTTGCATGGTAGCAGTAAGGACAGTTATAAAATAAATTACTTTAAAATATTAAAAAATGATGATTTATTATAGACAATTTTGGTAAGTAATAAGAATAACAGTTAAAATTTAATAAACAACTATGCTTAACAAATGTGTAATGACAAACTGAATTCCACAGCCTTTGCGACGCTTTGTTCAAGATAATTGAATAAAATTTGTTTTGTTTAAATAATAATACATTATTTTATATTTTTATTTGAAATAAACAATCTGTTTACATAAGAACCATAATATGCACAATAAGCCTATATGCCAAGGGTGGGGGTTGATTAAGAAGCAGTCACGCAGAGATATGCTTCCTTTCCTCATCGATAGTTTTCATATTAAAATCGTTAAATATAGTGTTGGGTAGTTGGGTTGGAGATATATATATAGTGGGGCATCGGAGAGACCAGATACGTAAAAATGCTATATTTTGGAAGGTAAGTGGACATTTCCCCCCCCCTCCCCCGGCTATTTTCGGCACAATAGGACATCCCCCCCATATTTTTATTTCAATACACCTATATAATTACTAATTACTAATTATTATATTAATATATTAATATAATAAAATAAATGCAATTATTATTTTAATTTTTCTTAATGTGTAGTAAATTTAATTATAATTAAATTGTAATTTAATACATTTTTACGTTATTAATTAATTTGAAATATATAATAATAGTATAGTAGTAATAATAATACAAATCAAAATAAAAAAAAATAATTAGAAATTGCGACATAGATATGAATCATTTTATTAAAACTTTATAGTTTTTTAATATGGGGGGAAAATGTTACTAGTGGGTGGGAATGTCCTACTATACCGAAATTAGCCGGGGAGGGGGGGAAATTCCGCCATTCATTTTGGAACACTTGGAAGTTGGAATTTGTTAGTATATTAGATTTTTTTAGTTGTGGTCCATAAATCTTAATAGGCTTTGTGTATTAAATATTTGCACTTATATAGGATGAATAGGTAGTTCTAAAAATTCAAAGTTTGTTCATTACTTTGTACTACTAAGTAATCTATAGATTTATAATTAGTTTAATTTTACAAATGTATTTTTATTTTTTTAATAAGAAGGCGAATTCAAAGTTAGTTTCCTGTTGTGGTTGATAACAGTACGTTATAATTTATATACCTAGTTTATGTTTATACACAGTATAAAATATCATAAATGTCTAAGAATCTATTAAGTTAAAATAAATTCTCACTACCCACCAGTGAGTCGCAACATTCGCAACCGGTGACGCAAAGTTTGAAAAACGTGGATTCAGAGTAACCACGGCATTTATTCTGTGGAGTAACAATTGGGCAGATACCCACTAGCCACTACCCAGATTAGATTATAGTGTAAACGTTGTATCGATTTAAATTCGCCATTTGATAAGTCATTCTGTCACTCGGAGTACGGATATAAGGTTAAGATAATTTTTAATAATATATAAGTATAAAACAATCTATACCGAATACAGATCAAGCACAGCACAATAAATATATAGGTGCCTACTACCCATGTAATATGTATTAAATAAGGAAGTTAACCCATAAGCGGGACTGCAGGACCGGCTCAAACAAAAATAGTGCCCTAGGCAAAATCAAATTTTGCCGCCTCTAAAAACAAAAAATTGTGTTCTCATTTTAACTTAGCCCTTCCACTCCTCCCAATTTTTTTTGACATATCTACAACAATTATATTCAAACTTAATCCATCACTTAAAGAGTGCTATTACTGCTATTTGTACGCCGTACGAACATTGACATGACGTTATAAATATATTATATATATTTATAACTATTATTTAATTATAATTATTAGGTACCGATATAATAATTGTTTAAGTATTATATTTTATTTTATTACCTATATTATCATGGAGTTGTTGATATTAGAGGTCGAAATACGAAGAGTTTTATTTTTATGGAATAAATGGCACCTTAAATATAAAGAAAGGATAAATAATAGAATGCAGTAGCTAAGCAAACTAAAATGGGTAATAAGTGAATTAATTTTTTTCATTTATTGAGCAATGAAAATATTTGTAGCAAGTCTATAGTTTATCGTAAGCATAGGACGTAATTAAAATGGACATACTTACGAATTTCGGAACGCGTTATTAAATAGTTCACATTGACTGCAATTCGGATTTACATTAGATACAGCATAACGCGTAAGGTAATAACTTTAAAAAATATTATTTTATTTTAAAGGCAAGTTGGTTTTCACGGATGAATTTTTTAAAACATTTTTCTATAATACCAATGGAAATAAAAAAATGTATGAGTTAATTTTGAAAATGCCACCCCAGCTAAGTGCCGCTCTAGGCATGTGCCTAGCTCGCCTATACCTTGAGCTGACCCTGAGCGGTTTTCAGCCCTTATCATCAGTCATCTCGCTTAGTTTAGAATTAATGACACAAAAAAAATAAATAAATCAAAAAGCCATGGCATCACTACTTTTAAATCAGCAACAATTTCAATTTGCCATTAAAGGATACTTATGTAATTACATATTATAAAATGTAATACCTATATATATAAAATATTTAAAAAAACCTGGTAAGCCATTCTGCTGTATACTTTTAATAGGTAAGAATATATCTCAATTCAAAAAAACTAAAAACTAAAAACATTTAAGATTTAAAAAATAAAGATGACACAGAATCTCACTAAAAGCTGCAGTTAAATATTCATAGTAAACACTTTTTTTTTTAAACTATTTTAATTAAAATGATGAAAAATAATTGAAAATACAAGCAATAGCTAAGACCTAAGTGGCTAAGTGCTTCCAAATATAAATGCATATATTACATAATTAATAATTATTATAATATATATTTATTATTTAAAAATATCAATACATTTAAGGCATTAAAACAAAAAAAAATAATAAATAAAATATATTATATTCGTGAACTTATAAGGCACCCACATACATATATTACATTAATATGAGAAATTAAATTATAATTTAATTTTACAGGTTTTTTCATGGAGTTTTTAATATTACAGTTAATACATTAATATTTAATGTAGAAGCAAATATTGAATGGTAATCAAATTTGAATAACTGAACAAATATTTAATTTTCCATTTCTTTGAAAATAGCTTGTGAATATAATCACTTCAATAACATGACAATAATAAATACAAATTTTAATTACTGTTAACCATGTAGGAACTTTAAATTTAATACACATACAAATGTTTAAAAACTTAATAGTAAATATTAAAAATAATACAAATTTGTCCACAAAAAGGTTAAAAAAATATTGCAGCTTTATTAATTGTGCTAAGTACATATTACAATTATATTATAATTAGGTATATATAAAAAATATTGCAAAGTATAGAGATCAACCACGGTAGTGGGAATGGTGGGAAGAAAAAGTAGGTATGTTTACAATGTTTAGTATTCAAATTGTTATACTGGTATTTTCAATAGTATCTATGTTATCAATGTTTTTATCTCTCATGGAGTCTTTATTCTCAGCCTTTTCATTTTTATTACAATTTTCTTCTTTTTCGTCATTATTACTATTTACTGTTGGTGTCAAATCTCGTTTATCTCTATTTATTTCTAATTTTGTTTTATTAGGTTTCTTTGCTTCTTTCAATACTAAGGGTAAAGGCAACTTATCCTTAACTAAATGATTTTTTTTTTCATCCAAAGATGTATCAATTTTTTTATCTTTTTCTTTATTATTTAATTTCGATTCTATAACATTGTTAATAGGTTTTTTTTTATTTTTTTCAAACTGTATTTGACGAGCACCTTTTAATTCTTCTAAAATTTGTTTGGATTCAGCCAATATTTTTTTCTCTTCATTTTCATGATTTTTTAACTTTTCAAGTAATTCTATTTCAGGCCTTTTTTCCAATTCTTCATCCTCTTTATTAATTGCATCCTTACTAATAGTATTTCCATTATCTACTTTTACTATTTTTTCTTGTTTTACTTCAGCATTTGATTTTATAATAGGCTCCATAGGAATAGGAGGTTCAACTCTTATCTCTTCAGATGTTTTCAATTTTGGATTTATATTGTCTTGTTGTGTAGCCATAGGTTTAAAATCCAATGTTTCAACATCTACAACACAAATTTTTTAAGTAATAATAAAAATTATTTTATTTTTATAGAATGAAATTTTCATAATAGTTATTAACATATTTTTTTTAAATATTCAATATTATTAAAGATTTATGATATTGTATACATCATCATAAATGTAATTTAAATCAAATATATATTTTAGAATTATGAATAATATACCTAACATATTAGGAGCATTAATATAATAAGATAGAATAAGATACCTCAGCCGCTGGAATACAATTTAAAAAATATGAAAACACAATGATTGATGGTGATACAAATAAAAATAATAACTAAACTTAGAAGATTTTTGAAGAAATGCTCTTACTGAACTCTTTAATGCTGGTTTTCTTAAATGATCATGATTATAATAGTCATAGAATATCGAATTGATAATTAAACTCTTATTAGTTTAAATTTATTTTAAGATTTTATTGTGCATTTATGCAATCAATAAAGAAGTTGTAAAACATTTTAAATTTAAATATGAGTAGCAAGAAATTAATATGCTAATGATAAATTAAATATGTATAAATTCTGTTATCATAAATAAATAGTTTCATTTTTATTTTTATATTATTTAATATCTATCAAAAAAGTAAAAATCATGTTTTCACTTCTATACTACCTCTATGTACTGTTTTCACATTTGAAAATGTTTGATGTATGGCGTAGAGATTAGCTGAAGTTCCCATTACCATAATAAAAATACCTACAAAAAATATAAACTGAAAAAAAAAAATATTTAATGTCAAATTAATTTTACTTTTGACACATAACTATTTATCATTTACTATAAAAGTTAGCATATACTTACTCTAGCCCAAAACCTTTCTTTAGGACTTTTATTGGCCACACGTACTAAAAACATGGAAGGAAACATAACATTTATCATAACTCCTATAGTGGATCCAATCAGTCCTAATACAACTTCTATATTAGGCATTAAAAGACCAGTGACTAAGGAAAATAATACAATAAAAAATGTGATGCATTTGAAAGGGGTTTCTGCAATATGTTGTCTTCCTCCAGATACAAGTACATAGTCCTTAAGAAAACAAATTTAAAATTATAGTTAACCAATTATTAATTGTAAATATCATTGCTATATGAGTTTAAATTTTACTTTTGTAGCAAGTAGAGAGTATATTGATGAACGACATGGAAATATGACCAGAGGAAAACTAACAGCAATAGACATAACAAAACCAATTTTAATTATATCACTGGACAGACATTGTGAAAAACTAGTAAGAATGTTCCCTGAAAATAATATACCATTTTAAATAAATATTTACTCAAATTAAACAGCACCTACAACAAACATGCTAATTTGTAATAA
Organism: Rhopalosiphum maidis; assembly: GCF_003676215.2. Lineage (NCBI taxonomy): Eukaryota > Metazoa > Arthropoda > Insecta > Hemiptera > Aphididae > Rhopalosiphum > Rhopalosiphum maidis. Next base: position 28,802,475 of record NC_040877.1, on the reverse strand, counting down.
TCATACTATTTTTTAAATAATTGTATGAAAGCATTAGATATTTAATTTTTTTAATTGTACTTTTACCTACGTACAATACAATGTTAAACATTTTAAAATTGTACAATATATTATGTTGGCTACACTGGCAATCGGTAAAAATGTTTTAAAATGTTGTATTGCCAACACATATTATATACCATATAATAAATATATCTGTGTATAATATAGATAAATTGTGATAATAATTCATAATATTTGATAATGTGTAACAATTACTATTTACTTAGTTGATGTAAACAAAACACAATATTGTCGACGAAATATGACTACTGTCCAATAAAATACAATAAAATATTATTTTACGATCAACAATTTAAATAATTTAATACATATCATTAAATAATAATTTTTTAAACGCAAATTTAAGTTTTCTTAATAAATCATTTAAGTAAGTACAATTGTTAATATTTATTTATTTATTTTTAATTAATAATTTATATAGTTGGATATCTTGTAACTAATTCATAATAATTAAACATTTTAGGTTATCAAGAATTATAAAATATGACAAAAATTGAGAAGAAAAAACAAGAATTCAATGTGGAAATAAACCAAAATCGTATTAATTACTTGTATCAATTAAGTACAGCTCTAGCTGGGCAATGTCCTGGCTTATCATCAACATATAACTCTATACTGAAAGGTTTATCACAAAAAAGTTTACTAAGAGTTGATCCAGAAATGAAAAGAAATATCTGTAAGGGTTGTGATACTATGCTTATACCTGGAAAAACTGTAACATGTCGTACAATAAAAAAAACCAAAGGTACAATTAAATGGTCATGTAATTTTTGTGGAAAGTCAAAGACGTTTAGAAAAAATAACAATAATTGCATATGGTCGGAAAATCCTGATTTTTTGTTACAAACTATTATTTATGATTAATAAAATAAAATAATGTTTTACCTGTTAATGCTGAGTCATAATATGCAATATATCCTAAAATTCCTACACTAATGTAAACACTAGTGCACATATTCATTGACGAGCGTATTATTGCATTTAACTTATCCAATGATTCATTAGTGATTGTCTCAAATATATCGAACAACTGTCTATTAATAATACAAGTTAATAATTAGATTAATAATTTATTTATTTTAAAACCTTATCAACAATAATAAAATGTTTTATTATAAAATAACAAATACTCAATGAAAATATTTTAAATAATCGGTAATTTTAGATAAGATACAATATTAAAATGTTTTATTAAATGCTCAAATTTAAAGAATAAATAAAATATAGAGCAATTTTTTTAATAAGAGAGAATTTATTACAAATTATTAGACAATGTATTTTAAAGATTAATTTAATTCTTAAAATGTTAAATTTTAAATAAAATGTATATTAGTATATTATGTATTAATTATTGATAAATATTAATATAATTTTTAGTTGTATTTGATTTGTCAGCAAATATAATAATCAAGTCAGCTACTTTAATTGTGGTTAATAAATAAATATTTCTATGAATGAATATTATAAAATTAAAATATTCTTAAATCATGGGTTTGTAGTATAGAAATTTTGATAAAATCATTTTTATTCAGTAAAAATCATATTAACTGTTATAGTCTATTGTAACTAAAAACGTTATGTAATTCTTACGTTTGACAAAATAGAGACATTGAAAATATTGGTAAACATTGGAAAAGACCAACTGGTTTCCAAAAATATATTTCTGAAATCCAAACCGAAGAGAAAAGTTTGTCAAAAGCTTCAATGAAAATCTGAAAATGCACAACATATTATCAACTATTAAATTAATAACACAAAATTAAAAATATTATTTAATCTAAAAAACATACCTTAAATACTAAACAAGCATAGAATATTATTGCTGCTGTACAAATTGTATTTAAACTATTAACATCACGTAATAACCCTAGCGGCAACACTACAAATGCAGCTAAACCTATAAACAATTTGTATTAATATATTATACGACAAAAAAAAGAAATTGCATACTATTATTGAAGCTAAAGACCAATAGAATAATCTTAAAATAATAATATAAACATATAATTTGTTTTTTTAAGTGTTGATTAACTAAAAACAAAACAATTTTTAATACCTTAAAATTACTTACCAATCATAATACTTGGACGAAGAGCTGTAGTATTTTTTATATTAAACATATCACCAATAATCTGTGGTCCTAAATCACCCATAACAACAAAGAAAGCAATACAAGTTCCCATAAGAAACATTATTATGCTTAACTCAACAGTGATTTTTCCTAATTTTCCAAACAAATGGAATGCTGAAATAAATAATATTAACAAAGTATAAATATCAAATTTTGTAAAAATAAAAGATAGTGTTGCTTACCTAGGAATTCAAAATCTCGTGTCCTTGATTTAATAGCAGACTTTAATAGAAAATGACAAGAAGCTCTTGACATTAAATTGCTTAACACCAATAATAATGTTGAAAGTATTATTCCGCACTAGATATATGAAAAAATTGAGGTATATAAGTTAGATATTTAATACAATATCAATAATATCATGTTTACCTCTTTGTAACAAAATGGCATAGCTAGTATGCTAACACCAATAATGCTGTTGGCCAACGTCATTACGTGAGCTCTCATTTTCAAAATTTATTTCTCATTCGTTTGTTTTATATAGGTTGATCATAGTACCCAATACAAAAATTTGCAAAATTTTTAAACTGAAAAATATTGATATTTAATTTTATATTCTAAACTATTTCATTTTAATGTTAAAATTGTAATATTGAATGTTTTTCCATACTATTTTATAAAAAAATAAATTTTAACAGAATGTGAAATTTATATAATTGTGTATTCATTAGTCGCATAAACCTATTGCCTAGAATATAATATTGTTGAATAGAATTTAAAAAACTGCCAAGTGTTAAGTTAACATGAACAATACGTATGAACTCAGAAACAAACACGTAATGATGTATATTATCATAATGATAATACATTTTGAGAAACCCTGAACACCACATCAGCGCTGATAAGATGTTAATTTAATAATATTAAAAAAAAATAAATAGTGAAACGTGAAATTAGTGAAAGCATATATAATATCAACTTATTAGACTGCAAATGTGTAATGTTAATCAAAATAATCAAATCTTATTAGTTGTTAAGTTTTTTAATTCGTGTATAAGTAATTGCTAAACAGTGTTATTAGAAATTTAAAAAAAATGGAAAAGTCTATTCAAACAGTAGGATTCAAAATAACATTAACGTCAGATCCAAAACTACCATTTAAAATACTTAAAGTACCAGAAGCCGCTCCATTCACTGCAGTTTTAAAATTTGCAGCTGAAGAGTTCAAAGTATCAGCCGAAACATCAGCTATTATCACAGATGATGGGATTGGTATAAACCCTCAACAAACTGCAGGTGTTGTTTTTCTAAAACATGGAACAGACCTAAGACTTATACCAAGAGATAGAGTTGGTTTTAACAAATATTAATATGTAATCTAATATTAAATTTTAAAATATCTGTTTGTATTATTTTAAGCATTTTTTTAAATATACATACCTTATAATATAATGTGAAATAATTCCCTTCAATACACAAGTACAATTGTTGTTTAGCTTATTCTCAAAAGACATCCTGATGTTGTATTCATTCTAAATATTAAATATAATGTCCATTAATAAAATATTTAATATTCATCTTATGTTTTTTTATTATATTACGTAATTATATCTTCTGATCCTTTAATTTCGTGTAAAAAGTATTTGAAACCAAGTTCTTTTATCTTTGATACTTTAGCACATCGAACTTCTAAGTCCTAAAATGATAAATATGGAAATATAAAAAAATAAGCTAAATTATTAGCTATTTAAAGAATTAAAATAAAAACTTTAAAAACATTAATTTAAGGTATTTTAAAAACAATTTTCTAAACTAAACATAGAATTTACTTTAATAGATTCCATATGCTTTACATTTAATAAGACATTACTTATTTTTATGACTGATCCTGAAATGAGGTTTTAGGTTGAAAAATATTGCTGCAATAATCTTTTAGACATAGCTTTGGAAAATATAATGATTTAAAAATACTTTTTTGGGTCAATTATTTATACAAATAAGATTTATTTAATTTATCTATAATTGTAAATAAATGTTCTCTTTTTATTAGGTGTAAAATGTGTTTTCGATTTAATTATTATTATAGATCACAGAATTAATGTGCAGAAACATTATATTTTGTTTTATGTGTAACATTCGTTTCCCACAGTCCTAGTGGCATAGTTCATTATCAGTGAATTTAAAATAATTAACAATTTATTTGCTTGACCTTAGTTGTAAGATAAACAAAATTATTTGTATTTACTAATAATTATTGAAATTAATTTAATATTTTAAAATATTTTATTGCATTATTATCTAAACATTTATGTTGATTTACATCCAAATTAATTTACATTTTTAAAACTAGGTTTATAATAATACTATTATATATATAGCACAATTTGTTCTATTACTTTCTGGTCAGTAAGACCAATTATTTTTTTATTAGCTTCTGATTTATAAATCAATACAGATCAATAACTAGAATTATATTACAATTCATTAAAAATAAACAATTTTGAGTGAAGCAGATCAGTGAATCAATATCTATTTCTAAGGACAATCTGTTATATTATTAAATTTGGCTTTGAGATGCACATCTAAAGGATAAGGATACATACATGTAAAATTTCAGAACCATAAGTACAATAGCCTTGACTGTAAATCACATACACACATACAAACTTTATCTTTTATTAATATACATGAACAACAAAAAAATAAAATTGATTTAGTCTTAAACGAGTATTTTATAAATATTTCTATTTTCCCACTGGTTTTTATTAATTTTTCCAATAATAAAGAAAGTACTAGGAAATTATACTCTTGATCCCTCAAAGCACCAATATATATATAAATCTGTCTGCAAAGGAGAAAGTCTGAGAGTAAATATTGTGAAAATGGATTTATACTGACTTATTTTGAAACATCATTTAATGAGTCTAATTATCCATATATGTTATTTGTGAAAATTCAACCGGATCCAAATTCATGGAAATTATAGTGCATAATTAGCAACAACACTGTTAAGAGTGGTAGGCTGTTCAGTGACATGTTTATTATAATGACCTGGGAAGAGTATCCTATTTTGGCGGACATCAGCAAAAACGAGAATTTAAGTCATCATATCTAATTTTAAAAATAAAATGTTATGATTAAAAAATATACAGGATCCAAGATTTTTTTTAATTTACATAGTAAGTCATTGTGCAATCCTTATAAATACTTGAAAAACATTTAGAAAGTACATAAACAATATAATTTTTTTATAAATGAATAGCAGAGGCGTCTATATTACTCTGTACACTTGTTGTATTGTATAATAGACAGAGCAGATTCCAAATTGATAATCAGGTAGAATGAAATGTTCAGAAATGCTTGATAAAATTTAAGAAGTTAATTCATATGTTATGTAAAAAAACTAAATATACTTATAGGAAGAAGGATATGGTGTATAGAAGTTTATTAGTCTTAAAGACTAACATAATGGTAGGCAATTAATTTAATACTTACAAGTTACAATGTAAGACAACTTACATTTTCTAATATTTCTTGAAATTTTCTCCGTTTAATTATTTGAATAATATATTTTCGACCTTCAATGAAACGCTTTATAAAATTTCCTGATGATGGAAAAGATACCCAATAACTTTCTTGATTTCTAATCAATAAAAGTCCACAATTGATCAATTCTCTGAAAATAGATATAGTGGTATATTAATAAGATAACAAAACTGAAATTTATTTTATTTTATTACGTCAATTCATATTGCTGTAATTTAAATTTTTGTTGCAAAGTTGATTTTTCCACTAAAAATGATTTTATTGAAGGTAAAATAATATTTAAAAATTTTTTGACACAACAATTATCTGGATAAATTTTTATAGTATATTTTACATAATCTTCATATAATATTAAGGCTGAAGAAGAATCAGACGTTCCAATTGTGAGTAATTGTATTTTGCACTGTTTTTTTAATATATCCTAGGGATAACATTGAAATAATACATTTCTATAATGAACAAAGAATACAAAATATATTTACTAACCAGCTCTTTATTAATCAATGTTTTATTGTGTACTATATCATAAAGTTGATGAATAAATACAATTGGTGGATATTTAAATGTATCTTTTAGATTTGCTGGTAATAATGTCTTAATATACCTTATAGCTGCTTCTGTATCATTCGGTAAATCATTTATCACTATACTGTTGTCATCTAAAGATACTTAAACATTAGAACATATAAGAATTAATCAAATATACTTTATAGTTTAAAATATGGAGTAGTTGTAGAACAATAATAACAATTGACTTTATGTTTAAAAAATAGATAATATATTTACCAATATCTGAAGAAGACATTTCCAATTCACAGTGAATAAATAAAAATTAAGCGGGTATACTTTACTCTAAATACCTACATTAATTGATTAGGTACTATTTTGTAGTAAAAAATGATATAATTTTTAAACAAATATTCATTAAGTTAATTTAGGAATTTAAACTTTAAAATTATTATTTATTACTTAATATAAACATAATTTTGTGTACAAATGTACAATATAGATATAAACATAGACTTAATATAAACTAATAGAATAATTAAATATAAGTTAAATAATAAATACCATTTTACCAATTACCATTACCACAGAACAATACTAAAGAATACACTACCCGTGCTACTAAACCATGATGAATTCGAGTAAAAAATGATAAGGGATATCTATATTCAAGGTAACAACTAAGTTGTTATCTATCTCAGTGATTATTACAGATTGACATAGATATAGATAATATCTATCTGTTTATGTCTGCAGACTACAGATTGATGAGTGTACTGTATATCTATTATCTAAGCAAAAACCTCATACTTCTTAGTGTAAGGTGATATTAGGAAAAAGTCCGAGAAAAAATTATTTAAATATAAATTAATTATTAAATTAAAATAAAATTAGTTCTTAAAAAATGGATTAAGCAAAAATGTTTTATTGAGCTTAGTTATTTTTTTCACTGTATACCTACTAAAATAGTCAAATGTACTTACTATTGAGACAAATTATACACAATGATATCTCAATTAGGGCCTAGGGGTATTTACTATTTCCATATAAAACTAACAATTGACATTACTACTTATCTAATATACCTACGATATACAGCATTAGTAATCAACCTCGTGCCATAGTACTGACACAATTGTATTTTGTATCTTGTATCGTGATACATAATTTTAAAGTATCAAGTATCATGTATCATGATACATTTTTTAGAGGTATCTTGTATCTTTTTTTTGTCAAAAGATACAAGATACTATTATTGTTAATATGTCTACTGAATAGTACCAAGAAATTTGAATTCGATTTGCAGAACCTTCAAAACTTGGATAAATGAAACAATAATGATAATTTTTTTATTTATTAATTTTTCTTAAAGGAAATCAAGATTTTATTTGTAAAAATAACATTTAATTAACTAACCAATAAAATGTATATATTCATTGTTAACGTTAAGTTCATAATCAATTAAACACATGTATAATTATATACATATAAGTAAAATTTCAGTTGTAATTTTTATGTAATTTATTAATTTTGGTGTATTTATATACATAATACATATAGTGATTTATTAGTAATAATTTTTTAATGCGTATTGATTTATTGTATTATTTAACATTTATGATTTTATTGTACCTATATGAGATAGGCTATAATACTAAACTATTATAGAGTATAGCGTATGGACTGTATAGTGTATTATGTATACTGTATGTTTGTATATAGACCTTTTACGTTAAATAGTTAATAAAATTCAATTGGAAATATAAAAGTATCATGTATCAAAGCATAAAGATACACTATCTTGTATCTAGATACACTAAATGCGCGTATTATGTATCATGACTTTTTTTTTAGTATCTAACACTGGTTATATCGATATTTTTAAAATGTATTCTTTGAAAATCTAAAGTAATTCGTGGTAGATTTTATTGTAATCCAATATTTGTAATTTTAAGCACAGATTGTAAGGTATATCAATTATTGACTATCAGCACTTCTAACGTTGGACACACTGTATTTTTATATCTCCATTCTCAATTCCTTCCGATACACATTTCCCAATTTCCCATATGTAAATGTTAATGTAACGTTTGAGCGTTTGTATTGTACTATTGTAGTTTGACCATTACACAAGCGTCAAGCCATCAAGCGTCAAAATCGAACTCAAATGCTTCCTACTTTCCTAGTACAGTAAAATCAGTCTATACGTTACATCTCACCTTCCACTAATCCGAGTGACGCACAAAATATATTAATATTTAATAAATATACATTATTTTCGCTTGTACTTTATCAAATATTAGTATTTAATTTGTCAATTGTCTTTAGATAATTATTTTAATCGTTTTTTTGCATCACATCACTACAAGATGCCTATGATAAAGTTACAAAGTTCAGATGGAGAAGTGTTTCAAGTTGACTTCGAGATCGCTAAAGCTTCGGTGACTATCAAAACTATGGTTGAAGACTTGGGATTGGAAGAGGAAGATGAGGAGATCGTTCCGTTGCCAAACGTGAATGCTGGTATATTGAAGAAAGTCATCCAGTGGGCAACATACCACAAGGACGACCCACCACCGTCCGAAGACGATGAAGGACGTGAAAAGCGCACGGATGATATATCCAGTTGGGATGCTGATTTCTTGAAGGTGGATCAGGGTACACTATTTGAACTAATATTGGCCGCCAACTATTTGGATATCAAAGGTTTGTTAGATGTCACTTGCAAGACAGTCGCCAATATGATCAAGGGTAAAACACCAGAGGAAATAAGAAAAACTTTCAACATAAAAAATGATTTCACAGCAGCAGAGGAGGATCAAGTACGTAAAGAGAATGAATGGTGCGAGGAAAAGTAATGAATTTTTTCCACAAATATACTTTTTTTTTGTCAAAAGCATAATTTTAATTTTTCATTTAATAATATACTATTGTTTTATATTTATTTACTTTTTATAATAGGAATTTTGTTTTAGTATAAAAATTTTATCTTACTATAAGGAAAATTTGGATAAAAAAAGCATTTGTTGTACATTTTATCTGTTTAATTGTACTCAGCCTTATTAAATTAAATAGATATCCTAATATGTACATTTCATAATGTTTTTGATTTGTAAAAGTATTGATTAATATATTATTAAATTGCATATATTTTTAGTGTATGCTACTATACAGTTCTTGTATTTTATATTAAATATTCAAATTTACATCCCTTTATTTAAGTATAATTTATGCTTAAAACGATCAACTCAAAAATTGTTCTTGTCAGTAGGTAGTACAGCATAACAGAACTCATTTGTCTTCTTCTTAACTATTCAAAATGATGACAATTTATGGTCATGTCCACATTATTAATGTTATATATAACTGTTTATTTTTCAAGTTATAATATAATATGTGTAGAAACACAAATTTTATTAGAATGAAATTAAAAAAATACTAATCTCAGCTTGTGGTTTATCTCTTGAGTTTTATTGATGTAAACAAATTCATATAAAATTGAATATTGTATCACTACTAATGAACTAATGAGGTACTTCATGAACTATGGTATCATTGTATCAACTTCAAAATCATTAGTAATAATCTTACATAAGAACAAGAATAGTTTTCATCGTCATTTCTATTATTTTTTTTTTTTAATCTTAAATCTTCATTTTACTATTTCTATAGTTAATAGAACAATAAATAAATATAATAAGAGTGTATTTTGGTGAAAGAAGAAAATAAATGTTACACAAAATAAAGAAATCTTACATAGCTGGAACTAAAATTAATTTCTACTTAAACTTGTTATCTTAAAAAAGTAAAAGCAAATTTTTATAAACACTTATAGCTGATATATTAACAAAACTAAAGATCTAAGTAAAAAATAATGTGTTTGAAAGCATTAAAACTAGGTTGGTGTATTTTATTTTATTTAAACCTAATCCATGGTACATTTTTTTTTAAATTTTAATTAAAAGTAAATTATTTACAATTATATTTATTGACTTTACTTAGTTAAAAAAATAATAAATTCAAATATAATTCAGCTCTCTTTCAATAATTTGAGGATGATTGTTTCGTTATATTTTACTTGTGAGATCATGTATTTTTACAAATAAAATTACCAAGTTAGAATAATTTACAAAATAGGAATTATTTTCCATTTCTTTAAAAAAAGAAACTTACAGATAAGGTATTTTTATTTCTATTTGTTACAAAGCTGTGTATTGAAATATATTGGCAAAAGAATTCCAAAACCCGCTAGCAATGTTCAATTTATGTTGATAGTGGTGTTGTGGCATTTTTACTTGGTCTCATACAATACATCTATAAATATGTTAGCTATTGGAATAGTTCCAAAGACATTAAGATTTTGGAAATACCTGAGAAAGTTTAGAACATTTCCAAAAACGCGCAAATATTTGGAACAATTCCAAGTGGCAATCAAATAAAATATCACTTGGTTAAAATGAACAATAGATGAACATAGCAGAGGATCAAAGGTTTACGTTGATAAAAATTCCCTGAAATACATTTTATGTGTGTACATTTAATGGGATTTATTGCATTACACTTTGATACATTTTTTTTTTAAATTTTATTTTAACTCTAAACAATAATTATACATAACTGGATAATCAAGTTATATTAAGTTTTTTTCTTTTAAATTCTAATCTATATTTTCATACAATCTTAATAACTTGATAAAAAAGCAACCACGCCTAATTAAATCATATGTAACATTATATTAGATAAACATCGTATCTAATATATTACAATACTCATTAAGTCGAAATGTGTGTATACACGATGTTCATTGTATAATTTATTACAATGGGATTGCAATGCTAATTAAAACAATAAAAGTTGTAATTTTCACAGTTTTAAAGACTAGGTTAAATTAATAAATAATATACATCATAACAAAATAATAATAAATAAATATAAATAATAATACAATAAAATAAATAAATAAAGTAACAAAAAATATAAAAAATTTAAATGAATTAACAATAAAAATAATACTTTTTATTTATTTATTTAAACCAAATAACAATAAAAAGAACAATAAGATGGTAGAAGATTTAAATATTAACAAATTATACTGTATATTATATTTAAATATATTATATACCTTTCTCTCTAATGGTCATTAAAATTTAAATATTATATTGAGATTATTATTGATTTAATTTGAGGTGATGACAAACGGTGTACACTGTCTAGATGTGAATAATAATAAAAAACAAACAAAACAAAAACAATAGTAATAATATAAAATATAGTGGACAAAATAGTAATTTAAAAGCAGTTTATTATTTCACATTAAACCTAATTAGGCCTAAATAATATTGTATTTATTTGATATTTTAAATTGGTAATTACTAATTACCTACTCTTCTAGACTAGCATATATTATAATATAATATTTACAGTGTTTATAACATATGATGCAGGAATTTTAAAATTAAAATGTATTTACAAATTTTGTTGGCCACAATATTGTAATATATTATATTTTTTGATTGTCGACATTAAAAAAAAATTATAAGTAAGTTGGCATAAGAAATTTGTAAATTTAAGTCATAATTTTAACATTGATAAGGCTTAGTTTGAAGTAAAATGTTTCATTCTATTCATATTATATTAAATCATTAATGAGGTGCAAATAAAGTGAAAAATTATGTCCTCTAAGAGTTGATAGTGATATAAAATATCGATGAAAATTATATGAATTACTCTTTTGTTTTAACACATCGAAATTATCAGTCTTGTTATAAATATAATTGGATGACTTCAATAGAGAGCCAAAAAGCGGAAACTTAATAGCAAAATCACTATGATGTGTTCCAATTTGAAATGGTACATGTTAATAAATAAACCACAATTGGATTAATATACATTATTTACCGACTAGACATGATGTTAATTCAGTCAAAATGCTTTTAAATATACTGATAAACAAATCGAATTACGTAGCTAACAGAATTTTACTTATTTAACTGCAAATTGAAATAAGAATGTTATTCATAAAAAATCGCCTACCATTTTATCTACTTTAGAAATTTAGCTTGAATAGGTTAAGTGTAGTTAAAACTAAGCTGAAAATATTTACAACTGAAGAGTTCTGCAAGGTTGTCATTTACAACAATAATAAGATTTCCATTCAATTCAAACTATAAAATACACCAATGTTTGGCTATCATATTTAACACAAAACTTCCCCCTCTTCCTCAATATTAAAGAATTATCTATATTTTTTAATGGTTTTTCGTTAACTAATTCAAAATAATGGAATCTATATATTATAATAAATTAATTACCTTAGCATCTGTTTTTTCTAAAAAAAAAACTAAATTTTAAAACATTTTAGAATTTTTAGAGTATTTTTGAAGAAGTAACATGAATAATGATTTATTGCATTAACGACTATTTAAATAAAAAATTTAAACAGCAAAATATAATATTATCTTACATATACTTAAGATATGAATGACATGCAAATAATTTTTGTTTTGTTACAGTTTTAAACTTAGAAAACGTAATTTTTTTTAATTTGATACATGGAAATATAAAATCATTAACAACCTGTTACAAATTCACAATACTTGACTAAAAAGATTTACTGGCATAAATAAAATAAAAAATATGTATGTACAATAGAAAATACAATACATGATTGTAGATTGAGATTATAGATTTTTATGGCACCAAATATCAGAAATACTTTCATATGTCATGAACTTCTTTTTTAAATGTGGTCTTTATAATGCACAAAAATGTATGTATTAGAAAAAATTGTACTAAAAAATTATAAAATGTATAAAAAATAGTATTTTATCACATTGATCTATACTATCCATTGTCAATACAATAATAAGAAATAATGAAACACCACAGTCTTTTATAGTAGCGTTAAACTAACCTTAACAAATAAAATCTGGATAAATAAAGTCGAGAAAAACTGGGAATTGAGGAAAGGGATAAAGCAGAACGTTTAATTTAATTTAAAGAGAAGCATTGAGATTCATCAAAGAGATTTGTTTAACCTAATACCTTATTATGTTACTAATTTCCGTTGGTGTTTGTAGTAGACGTTAGTGGATCAGCTTCTTCTTGTATGAACATTTTCCCTGGTTTCTTCAATTTTTTTAACAGATCATGTGTAGATTTATGTGTAGATCGTAATGACAATGCCCATTCTTTTAAACCAATTTCATCCTATAATTTTAATTTATAATAAATTAACAATATAAATACAAATTATGAAGTCAGAATGAATTCAAGTTATAAATGTTACAAAATTAATATAAAATATTGTAGTAATTCTTTATAAAATTAACTAAAACTTACGCTATTGGTGAGAACTAGTTTGCCATCTTTGCCATCTTTCATACGTAATACAATACATTGCTCATTTTTAACAATTACTAACTCAGGACTGACTTCTAATACTTGGTCTAATGTAATAACTTCAGTTTTTACTGAACCTGAATCTGAATGTAACTCCAACCGGTTAGGGTATAGTTTAGCATACCTTGTTTGCCATGCAGACGCAAATGGTCCTCCTAATTTTTTAATATATCCATGAAGAATACAATCGGATTCTAAGAAAAATAAATAAGACTGCATTAATCTAATTAATTATAAATGTTTTTTTTATAATAAATATACCTTCTTCATTGTGTTCATTGAATTTTTTTTGCCTAGACTTTCTTTTTTGATCAGCTTTATCGGCTTCAGAGTTTACTGTTTCAAATACTGTTTCAGCAACTTCATTTTGCCATCTTTCAGATATAGTTATAGAAAAGTTCTTATATAGTTCTTGATCAGCATCAGTTAACTAATATTTAAATATCCAAAAACAATTATTATCCATAAAACTCTTCAGTTATGAGAATGAAAATTTTTTTAAATTTACTTTGATGCCTTTAGTGTCTTCTTCATCAAACGAACCAATATCAAATGCATCGGCAGCATTAACTTCTCCTCTCGGGGGTATAAGAGGTGGTGTATATTTTTGCATGTATACTTGTTGCCAATCAAGTCCGGCAAAAAATGGATGTTCTTTCAATTCATCAGATCTAAATAATGAAGAAAAATTAAATTAATAAAAAAAAACCATACACAACAGTTATAAATGTTAACAATTATTTTACCCCCTTCCTCGACACCCAATTCTTTCATTTATATCACGTTGTAAAAGTCCTTCTAAAAGATCTTTTAAACTTTTTGAAAAAGAATCTGGAAGTTCTACATTCTGCAACATAAACTGTTTTTGTTAATTTGAATTAACAAAATTAACAAATACATATTTTATTATATTATAAATAATAGTTCATAGCATAATTATTTTAATGTATTAATAAATATTAAATAAATTAAATTCATGCTTGAAATTAATTAAATTAAAAAATAATAAATGAATGTAAAATCATTTACTTAAGGTCTTACTAATAAAAACTATAGGTAAAAATTAAATTACTCTAATTTTATAAAAATTAAAAAGTTTAAGAATTGAAAATTATACCATTGTTAGGGTCATTCGATCAATCTCGTGTTTGTCCTTGGTTTTATGTTGTCTGAATGGACTGTGACCTTTAAGTAGTTTGTATAACATACAACCAAAAGAAAACCAATCTGCACTTGAATCATAAGCTGTTCCCTTTGATAACACTTCTGGTGCCATGTAACCATGTGTTCCCCTATTTATAAAATATATTTTAAAATGTACATATTTAACACATTCAATGTTTTTTTACTTACACGCTAGCATGTGGCTTCTTTTTAGAAAAATCACAAGCTAAACCTAAATCTGATATTCGTACATGTCCATACTCATCTAAAAGAATGTTGGCTGGTTTTAAGTCCCTGTAGACAATAAATCTTCGGTGCATATGCTCCAAGCCTAATATAAAAAAATAGAGTTACACATATGTATAGGATAATTTTTAAATATAAAATACTACTTTACTAAATCAATATTTAAAAAAAAACAATTTTAAGTATTTATAAATAATTAATAGAAAAATAACCACAAAACCTGACTGAGAAAATGAGTGTTTTATATGATAAATATTAAAAATATTTGTTATATTTACCTAAAATTACTTCAGCAGCATAGAACTTCATATCAAGTTCATTAAATACACCATGCTGTGCTAAATGATAATGTAAATCACCACCATGCATTAGGTCTAATATGAAACAAAGTTTATCGGGTGTATGAAATGCATATGTCATACAAACAATAAAAGGACAGTCCACCTATAAACCAATTAAATAACAAATCATAAACCAATTGAGTTATTTATTTGCATGTCTAAATATATATTTTTTTATTAGAATGATATATAGTTACCCCTGTACTGACTAAAGACAACATAATACGCTCGTTTAAAGCAAGTGTTTCCCCTTGTTTCATTTTTATTCGTTTCTTATCAAGACATTTCATTGCATACATCTTTCCAGTATCAGCTTTTCGACAACCATAAACTTCACCAAAACCACCTCTACCAATTATACGGTGAACACTAAAATCGTTCATGGTCAACTAAAATAAAAAATATACTATCATTTAGTACTTTAAATATGTAAATGATACATATTATATACTTTATTAAATTACTTACCGAAATATTAAGTTCTAAATTTTTCCATTGACAAAATCTAGTATATTTATCACTAATAAAATAAAAA
Organism: Rhopalosiphum maidis; assembly: GCF_003676215.2. Classification (NCBI taxonomy): domain Eukaryota; kingdom Metazoa; phylum Arthropoda; class Insecta; order Hemiptera; family Aphididae; genus Rhopalosiphum; species Rhopalosiphum maidis. The sequence continues at coordinate 28,786,601 of NC_040877.1, read as the reverse complement.
AAAAAAAAACCAAACAATTAATATGAATAATACAGGTGTAACCATGTTATAAAATAGTTTTCATACCTTTCTAAAAATTTTTTAAAAGGTTCTTCCCGAAGATGATTGAATATAACTTTAATATAAGGCTAAAAATTAAAAACATATGATTACATAGAAACATTTTTTTATAAGGATAGTTTATTTACTTCAAATAAGTTAACAGGCACTTCATTTTTCATCAAATATTTTTGAACATGAGCGACTGCATCTTTGGGGTAATTCTAAAAAATATAATTTAAATCAATGCAAAAGAGATAAATAAAATTATAATTATTTACTATTATATTTAAACAGAGAAATAACTTTAAGTTATAAGCATATTAGTTAATAATTTATATAATATTTATGTGATGAATATGAGATACAATACAAGATTTCAATTAAAAGAAGTGAAATTATATTAGAATTTATTTATTTATTTAGAATTGAGGAGAAAAAAGTAATTGACAACAAATAATAAGCTGTTTGATTAAGAGTATTGGAAAGAATTAAGAAGGGTTGAAATTGAAATGCAAAAATAAAGATTATATTAGTATAGTTATAAATTGTTAAGAGTTTAAATTATATCTGAAAATTGACTATAATATTTGAAATGAAATCATTTTCACTTACATGAGTATGTGACAAAAGTTCTTTCATAATATAATTATCATAAATGTCTCTAGCTAATTTTCTTCTCTCGTCGACTGATTCTAATTTTTCATACCTTTTGATCTAAAAAAAAAAAAATTAAATTATACAACTTTTAACACTTGGAATATCAAGTATATATTAATTTATATTATACATTATAAAAAAAAACAATAACTTATAGAAAAGCAAATTATTTAATTTTTAATTTGTTAAAAACCAATTAATTAATTTAAAATTAAAATACCAGCAGGCTTTTTGATAATAAACTACAAAATAATTACTACCAAACAAGATATTCCCATGATCTATTTAATACAATGATTTTTATAATTATAAAAAAGCAATCTTTCTCTTTATTTTTATTAAGAAAAACAAATATATACTATCTGCATGAAAAAAAAATATATTAAGTAATATATATATAAAGATTTACAAGGCCACCTATTCTTAATAAATAATATAGTTTACTATCAATAATATTTTATGTGGTATTGATTAATTGATAAAATTATAATTTTATTTTTTAAAATATATAAAAATATGTACCCATATACCTAGATAATTGAAATAAAATACAGAGGTTCCCAAACTTTTTTGGTTTACGTATCCTCAAAAATAAAAAAATTTAAACATGCCTCCCTTTAACAAATGAAACAACATTTTTTATTAGCGAATAGTACTGTATTAGTATATAAGAATATAGTATTTAAATAATAACAAGATGTATTTATTTATAACTCCATTTCTTTATTAATTATTCCAAAAAATTACTTATTATCAAAACATGTATAATTTTTATGCATTTAAAATTAGTGTTTAGTTAGACCACAGATACACGAACAATGTATATGTATAAAAAAATCTCAATAGAGATCCAAGATTCAAGCTGTTGAGAATTTATATGGATAGGCATGTTTACAGTATATAGAGGTCACTTATTAAAGTTACAAGGAAAGATGATGACAGGGGCTGTTTTGTAACAGTTCCACTTGACCATAAAGCTCACCCTATTTTTATGATGAAAAAACTTCAGTCCCCAGGCCTTCTTTCATTTTGCTTTATGATGTCATATGTCATCTCAAATAATGGTTGCTTTTAATAGTGGCAAGTTTTGTATCCAACAAATGAAAGTATGTTGAGATTAAAAATAATTTAACTCTGGCATAAATATCTAGGTTTTAGATTAGTTATTTATAATATTTTTTGTTAATTTAGCTCAATAATTATTCATACATGATTAACATACATACATCACGCTTAACTATAATTTTTATCCAATTTATAATAATGATAATTTAGTTTATTTAAAAATAATTAATAAGTTTCAATATAATTACGATATAAAATCTTATAAAATAAAAAATAATAAAGTTAAGGTATCTTAAAATATTTTATATATTATTAGTAATTGTAAACTGTTTATTTTTTTATTAATTAATTTAATATATGTATTCCTACAGAAAATTTACTTATTGTGCCACTAGGTACAGGTTGTACGTTTCTTTTTTAAAAAAAATTATTAAAAACAATAATTTTCACCAATTACTTTGATGAGTTGAAAATATTTTCAATATGTATATTAGTACTAACTACATCTAGGAAAATGTAGACTGATAATACTATTAATAATATTATTAACTATTTATTTTCTTGTACTTAATTATATTTTTTTTTAGAAGAAGAAAGTTGTTTTAAAATCTGAACTATAAATTGTTATATATTTATAGGAATTATAAATCTTACCTCATCATAAAAGTTAATTTCAGGTATTTGCTCATCTTCAGGAAGATGTTCACAGAAATCTTTGAATAACAAGTAACCTAAAATATTAAAAATAATATTATAATTAATAAGTTTATAAATTAAAGATACAAATTATACATAAATGTAATGTATAATAATATGAATAGAGATGTTCACTGTGTTTGTCTTTGCAATTAACTTTTTTTCAATATTTTTAATAAATATTTATTACTAAATATAAACTTTGAGCATAACAGAATAATAGATATACTATATGTATAGTATGCGAGTTGGTATGTAGGACAAAGACTGTGAGACAAGTTGTTTTTCTAAATTACCTAAAACTTGATTGAAGATTTTATCAAAATTAACTTCTTCTTTTTTTTCAAGATACTTATGCATTACACTTCGAACACTAAAAAAAAAAAGAATACTTATTAAACAAAGACACACTAATTCAAATTTAAAATTAAACAACAATAATGGTTAACTAAAATGTTATACCTAGTTACTCATTTAAAATTGTTTGTATATTTAATAGAAATCATTAATAATTGTTATAAAGATATAGAAATGGTATGGTAAAAAATACAAAGGCAGATACAGAGGTTATAGATGGGGGGGCAATTTGTTAGTTATTAACTAAAAAAAGGTCATCATCTATTTAAAAAAAAAACTTTGTTGGAATATATGATACTTTTCTTGTGATCAAGAGAGGAGCAATTTCTCCCCCTTGTATCCACCCTTGACTATGTGTAAAATAGTAAATTTTTTTTCAACCAATTTTGTGTAATTAGCTTGACATGATAGTGAGTTGACTAATTATTAAACTTAAAGGTGAGAATATAACCCATGTATATAATTTCAATTTTTAAATTGTAATACTTTATATACTCAACTCATCTAAATTGAAATATTGTAAAAAAACATAAATAGAACATCATAACCATAAGTTTGATAATAAGTTTATTCATTGTTAGATTCAAGCTAATTACACAAAATTAGTTCTGCTAAATGCAAATGTATTATATTGTATGTTTGTTGAACAGAGACAACATATACCATAACTTTAGAGTTATGAGCAAATCAAGTAAATAAAAAACAATTTACATTTTAATGAAGAAAACAGGAGCGTGATTTCAGGTTTTTTTTGGGGGTGTACAAGGTATCAAGCAAGCCATTTTAAAATTTGAATAGGCCACATAAAAATAGATATACTACATATATGTACTTTATTCTGCTTCCAATTATTTCCATATGTCATGGAACAGAATCAAGCATTAACATAAATAGAAAAAATTATTTTTAAAAACTAAAATACAATAAAAATATATAGCACAATATTAGTTTACAACCAATGTAATTTAAAATGATAAATAATAATCTTGCATTATTTTGTCAGGGTGCAGGCCAATTGAAATTATTTTAAAAATAAGGAATGCAAGAATCCCCCCAAATGACGTCCCTGGAAGAAAATGTAATGAATTTTATTATTAAGTCATCAAAATATATATAGTTACAAAATTATTTGATATATTACCTATACTTAATTTTAATAAAAACTAAAAAGTGTAAGAATCAATTGCATTTCATAACTTTACTATTGAAACGAAATCGGCTATGTTCTAAAATTCTATAGGACAAATTTTAAGTATTACACAAATATACTATGCTTTGTGCAACATAATTATGTTAATGATTATTGTCCATTTATAAATTTATACTTCAAAAATAAAAACCATAAATGCAAAGCATTTAATTTGTTATTTTATTATAAAATGTTGCTTAATTACTTAGATTACCCTTCAAAAATAAATATTTTAAATTTAGAATGTAGATTCTAATATATGACTGTCAGATTGATTATTTATTTAAAATTACAGTAATAAAACTATTAAGTTGGTCCAAAAACAGGAAAAAGATTATTCTTTGATGTATACATTTTAAAATATTGACATTTTATTAGTTTTTTTCTAAAACTAAGATATCATAATAATATCATTATTTCAAAAGCCTCAAAAATTGTTTAACATAGGTGAATGGTAAACTAAAAAATACATATTATTTTTAAAAATAACAACCTATTTAATATTTTATATTTACTGCATGTTAGCAGTGTAATAAAATATAAAAAATAATATTCATTCTATATAATCTCTAATGGCTATTCAGAAAGATAAATAATTTAGGTATTGGTTTAGTTGACGCTCACCAAGAAGGTATTCTGCCGCCACTCAGGTTTAGTTTAGTATAAATTTTAATTTATCTTGTATTTTTGGCGTTCTAATAATTTGTTATAAAATTGATATACTACACTTATCAAACTATATTTATAGATCATACATTTAAAATAAAGATAATAATAATAAAATAATAAATACAAATCCGAGTTGTATAAATAATATTTGTGTTTTGCAAAAAAATGATGACTATTGATATGGTGAATACAATGTTACTACAAATTTATCAGAAATTCATATTTTTTATTTAAATACTACAGTATTCTTAGTATATATACATTATATATTTCAGTGATGACAATAACTGAATAACTGAGGTAGGTCTCCATAATATTTTATATGGTATTCACTGTTATATCTATCTTATATAAATAAATTTACTATATGGATTTTACCAAATATTCTTAAAATATCCAAAAAGTAAATTTTACGAGTATATCTAATGTATCTACATAAGTTTTGTACTTTTTTTAGTAGTAGTATAAACATTTTATAACAGATTATTAGCACACCAAAAATATGAAAGATATGTAGCAGGATCGATTAAACCCAAACGGTGGGAGAATACTTGGTAGGCATAGACTAGACTAGTACCTACTACCTACCATAATTTAAATATAAAATTAATGAATGTATTTTGCCATAAGTTGAGATTCTATTTAAATAAATCATAATTATATAAAATTTAAATTATTATTATTTTTAATTTAAATCGAACAACAATTCTTGGTATTCCCAAAACACAATTTTCTTTTTTTTACTAATAATAAATATTTATAAATGATTAAAGATTCATTTATCATCAACTTTTGCGTTGAAGAAGAAAAACATATTTGGTAAATTAATGATATATATGTTCAATAACAAAAACAAAAATGTTGAGGAAATATGATATAACATGAACAGAAAATTAAACATCCATAAATTAAATAAAGAAAATTAACTTTAATGAGGTTTGAAATGATTTTATATGTAAGAGACAATTGCATTTCATAACTTTACTATTGAAATGAAATCGGCTAAGCTCTAAAATACTTTAGGACACAATTTCAACATTTGTACAAACTCTATAAAAACAAATGTACAACAATAAATAAATTATGTCCACTCTAGATAACATCTTAATGGTAGTAACTTTTATTTAAGATGACATAAACAGGAAAAACTGTTAGAGAAAACTTCAAATAGGAATTATATTTTAGGTAAAGAAATTGTAATAAACATTCTACTTGGCACAATAATATTTTCTATGTGAAATTTTAATTACAACTTCTTAAAAATAAAAATATAAGGTTATTTAAATTAATAAAAACAATTTTTTAATAAGTTTTTTACTATCATTACCTATTTTACAAATTTAGCACCTAATATATAATACAAGGTATTGCCAACATATATTATTCAAAATAGTATTTACATACATTTTGCTCTTTGACCTACAAAACAATTATTCATTAAAAATATAAAAATTACAATTCATTTGTCGTAATAAATTATAAATACATTAAATACAGTTTGTTTAGTTCTTTTCACTATATTCTTATAGTTGTTACTACAAATGTACCTAAAGATGTTTATTAAATAGGGTTAAAACACATATTTTTCTTCAATTTTTAGAGCAGTGAAAGTGCATTAAAGTTAAGTATAGTTTCTCAATAGCCTGGAAATTAAAACCAGATGTTAATTTCTTGTCAAAAAATTATAAATTAACTTAACCATAAAGCTTTATTTAACCATTAAGACAAGTCCAAACATAGCACTTATATTGTCATTGGGCAAATTTGTCGGATAATATCACTGACATTAGATTGAGTTTCTTCTTATGAAACTGTTTGAACTCAGATTTACATTGTAAAATAACAAATAACACAGGCAATTTTTTCAGTCTACCCAAACAATAGTCTTTTTAAAATTCACATACCAAAGAATACTACAATAATCAAAGTTTTAGATATCTAACTACTGTTATTATATTGTCATACGTTTTGAATTTATTGAAAGCAATTCTATTCAAAAGATAAATATAACATATGTATATTGATAAAAAGACTTGTCAATATTTTCAGAAGTTATTTGCAAACGTTAGTAGGTATTTTACTTGGTACGACCTTGGTCTAGAAATTCTAGGTCCATCAGTTGCACTTAACAGTGAAATGAAGTAATACCCAGACGAACGCATACAACAGGCTAGCAATAAACATTCAACAACAGTAGACGCTTAAGTAGAGCATATTACCTAGGATCCGGCAAGACGATTTTCTTGCTGGCTCTTGCTGCCGGCGTGCACTTGCTCTTCTCCATGGCCATCAGATAGCTGACGTCGGCCAGCACGGCTTCCAAGTCGGCCATAGTGCGCGGCGGGTAGTTAACACGCGATTCGGACACTAACAAAACTAGCGTTCGGGCGAACGGACTTGACTTGGGATTTGATGGAAAAAAATCGCAATAATTCGATATCGTGGTAAGTACCGAACGACGTGTCGGACAACCACCACGACCAGCGGTGGCAGCGACGACAGCAGCAACAACAATTACGACTGAATTAACGACCAACACCACACCAACAACCTAGGCCACGACGGTCAGCAGCCTAGACTCGGTGGAAAACCATTATCACTTGACAGTTTTCATGGCAGTCGCGTTTTCAGCAATCGCGACAGCCGCGAACCCGTAAGACACGGAAAGACCGCGGTCACTGTGGTGGCCGTCGTCATCGCAGCCACGGCAGCGGCCGCGGCGTTCGTCGGACATCACGACCACTGTGAATTGGACAACGACGATCCGGCGACGTCGTGATGTAGTGTCACCCCGTTTGGGTTTCCGTCAGATCAAAAAATAAAATAAATAAATAAAAAAAAAAAAACACCCACCGACGAATGCGGGCGAGTGTATGTGTGTGTGTGTGTGGTGGTAGTTTATAACTACCTACCTACTAACCGGCCAGTGGTCGCGGTCCGTGAAAAATATTATTTGTATATTATTTCAATAATTATTTATCATTATCGTTTTATTTTATGTTATGGTGTCGGACGGGTATCAGTCACCTGGGCGACGACAACGGTCGTTTAACCGACGGCGGCACGTAAGTGTACGTAACGCGAAACTAGGTCGCCCGCGCGAACATCACATTATTATTATCGTCGCGATATAATTATTGTCGTACGACAGGCCGACCACACAAAAGCGCACCAACACACACACACGCAAGACTACTCACACACCGACACACACAGCTATTCACACCAACGCGCGCGCGCGCGCCCGCAAAACGTCGTAATGTCGGTGGTCGGGTAGTGGAGAGGGGTGGACAGCCGTTCGTAGTCGTATGCGAATGCGGAACGACAAAAATCTCCGTCGGGCCGTTGCACACTTGCACCGCCACCGATCGAGAGCTCCGGTGGTGCGCTCCAGCCGATGCCCGCGACTCGCGACTCGCGAGTATCACTCACGTCTCGCTGCAGTCACTGTGGCCGCCTCTCTCCCTCTCCCCCAACCATAACACTTGGCGATATCACGTCGTCCGCCGCTCGACGACCGACGTAACCAATGCGTGCGTGCTCGTGGATGTCGCGTGTTGGCGAGTGCGTGCGACCACAGTCAGGTCGCATCTGTCGTTGTTCGCAGTTTTCGATCGCAAGGTGTCGCCAGTAGTAGTAGTAGTAGTCGTCGTCGTCGTCGTCGTTGTTGTTGTTGTTGTTGTTATTGTTGTTGTGCTGGCAATACTGCGAGTTGTAAAAACTGCGGACGGGAAGGATTGACAGATGATTTGTTTCAATTAGAACGGTACGGACACTGACTGATAACGTGGGGCGAGAACCGCGACCAAGATCTATAAAGAGACTAGATCTTGAACCACGACGTCCGTGCCATACTAGGGTAGTAAGGTCGGTCTGTTCCTCACTTCGTACGAGGCCACGATGCTTGTGTGAAAAGTGAATGAGCACGTCAGTGTGTCCCGATGACCGGCCGCTAATGTCCGTGGCGTGGCTACAGATTTCAAATTTATCGCGCGCACGACTTATTAGTTTTTACGGAAACATAATTTTTGATTTTATAAAAGTAAATAATAGGTATTTTTATTTTACGAGTATCTAATATCTGTATTGATATATTAGATTCTGAACGGAGCGACGAGTGTGTTGATTTTGTTGTGTCTGTCGTCACCTTTTGAAGAAGTAAAAATACTGGATTTTTAATTTTAAGGGTGGTTTTGATAGCAATTTGGATCTAGTTAGTAGTTTGAAGGGATTAATAGTATTGGGTCTTAAGTAACCAAAAATAACCAGAAAAAAATTAAGTAGGTAATAACTAATAACCATCACAATAACATAGAAATATAATATACATATAGATACTTTAAATTATTACAAGATATATTTATTTATTATAGACATTTAAATTTCAAATTTTAACAAACTTTCATACTTAAACGATAAATAACGATGATAATTCAAAAATATTATACGAGGAGATTTAAAAACTTCTGCAAGTAATTAAGTAAAATGAATATTACTATTTGAAATGATATTTTCAGGCATAGGTACGTAAACTGCGACCAAATTGTTATTCCTATCTGGGCCCTTTAATTATAACATTATATCATTTTTAACTTTTTAAGCCGAGAAAATTTAATATCTGAATATTAGAGTATTTAGTAATATCAGTATATGATATAATGAAATCAAATCCTAACGATAAAACAGTGATTATTCAGTAGGTAGGAGTGGTAGAACGTAGGTACATGTATATATAAGTGAAAAAACACAATGTACATCTGAAATATAAAGACTCAATCATCAGCAGAACCAAATGTAATCACTAATACATGAGTCATTTCATTCTCATTTTAATTTTAACTTTTATAAAACTCAAACAAAGATTTTTATGTTTATAAAAAAGTAAAAGTTAAAAAAGAATCGAATAGAAATACATTTTAAATTAAGTAATATATAGGTATATATGAACCCTTCAATATCAACATTTTAAAACAAAAAAAATAAATGTTAGGACTGTTAGGTTCTATTTTATTTTATTATTTGTTTAATTTATATGGCTGTAACGAATTAAGTATAAATTAGAGATTGTAATTTTAGATTAATAATTTTGTTTGATTTTGTAAAAATATAGCTATTAATTTTTAAAATTTTACCTGGGCTCAGTTTACATATCACACATTTTTACACTTGATATAAACTCGAGCGTAGTTTAAAATTGCCAATATTTTCAAAATATGCAGATTTATTTTAAAATGGTATTTATTTATACCATAAACCAATAAATCAATTTCACTGGTTTATGATATGATGACATTTACGATTTACTCAAAAGTTAATAACAATTATATACCTAATATTATGGTATAAATATAAATTGTTATGATAATTAAATAGTAGGTAATAATATAATCAGGGCAGTGTTTTCGGAAAAAGTTAAATCTACCTATTGTATTATAATACTATAATAATAAAATAAATTACTATATATCAATATCAATTATCAATATATTAATATATATAACAAAATATACTTTATTCTTATAATTATAAAGTTATAGAGATGTACCATAGGTTGAAAGACTGTTTCCGTTCAGAAATCAGAATTGTTTTTTGTATATAATGATAAAGCAATAAATCATTGAATTCAAATTGAACACATTCATTGCCGGGAACTACTATAGACATCTACTGTATATTGTTTATACGTTGTACAGCTGTGGTACACACTTGCCCACTTTTTATAAACAATTTCCGTAGTTAGTTTGTTAATTAGTTAATTGAACATTAGCTAAAATAACCACGCCATTAAATATAATCATCGTTCATTCAAGGTTACGTTGCCCCTAAGCCAGTAATCCCTAGACCCTAATCATAAGACAATACTACGTTAGAATTTAGACTATTTAGAGATTAAAATGCCCTCGAAAGTAATAGTTATATATCTTATATACTAATATATAATAAAAATATCTATAGAGTATAGGTACATGCAACCTTTCTGTATCTTTGATTAGGTATGTTATAATATTGTAATCATAATTAAATTATTTAAATTACATTACAATATTTATAAGCGATGGCACAATAGTTATATTAAGTTAAAACTAACTATGAATAGTACCCATTTTAAAACTCGTTTGAAATCGTAGATGTAGAATATTATAAAATATGTGTATTATTTTTATTGTTGGTTGCATTGCAATTTGCAGCTTACTGCTTAGAGTAATAAAAGTTGAAACTACTTTATTTTACAGGCTATATACACAGTTGGTATATCTAAGGCCACAGAGTACATAAATATAATAATATAATATTATAGTTTATAGATTGCTGTCGATGCTTGAACTTGTTCCAACCTTCAAGTCTTCATTATCACAGCAGATGTTAGTGTTGTTGGTGTCCAGAAACAACCACCGCGTACTAACACTTAACTGTTCAAAAAAATTATGCTCACAATAATATCATTAAATCATGAAAATTAAAAAGCTATGTTCACTTTAATACATCATTACTTATATAAATATAAGTACTTATAACCTACATATTTATATCATATTCATATATGAGTATATATATAATTAATATTGACTTTTCAAATAAAATATAAACACTCGAAACTCGACTGTAAAACATATGTGTGACACTGTGGCTTGTATGAATGTGTCATATACAAGGCTATAATTGTATTATTATAATGTATCTAATATCTATTGTACTACAGATGGCCAGTAATACTCAATAACCGACGACACGCCATATAAATGTTTAATTATTTAACATATTATTACGTTATTACATAATTATCAATTGATTTTTATTGTGCCAAGCCAAGCCTATTATTTTAAACATGCGGCGATTCCCAAATCGAGCCACTCACCATGGATAGGTACGTGTAGCTTTATGATGGGCTGTTGTTAACAATTATCATTCATTTATTATAATTTATGGTCTAAATTTTCTGTATCTACATTAATAATGGTTGGGAATGTATGGGAAATATTCAATTTAATGAATAAATATTAGACAAAAGACACTAGACACTGAGCTATATAATATAATGTAGAATTATTTATTGCTATTTGCCAGACCATCCGTGCAACCAGAGACATGCCGGATCTCGAATTCCGAGGGCCCTGGTGGAAAATAATGTAGGGGCCCCCATAAAAAAATGTACAATATAGTATTTTACCATTACATTTTTATTACAAATCAAATTGTATTATTAATTTATAACTATATTTTATTTTAACATATGTGGGTAATAGTGTAAAATAATATTTAATAAATTATTTATTTCACATAATTCAAATTTATTACAAAAATATCTATGGGAATGTTGTGCAAAGTAAATAGCGTACATAGTATATAATATAATGAATATAACACATGTATACTGATACTGAATATATTTTCAAATTTATTAAATAAAGTAAGTAAATTATTTTTAATTATTTTATTTAAAAAATTTTTTTTCTTGATTTTGTGTTGGCAAAATTGTCAATTATCTTCTCAATATTTAGAGTTTTGGTTCGTTCTTTTTCTATATTTAAAATTACTATAATAGCTAATAGGTACCTACTATATAAACGTTTTTGTCGAAATGAGTTTCGTTTTTTTTACTTTATCTTCAAAATCAAAATCTTAACTTAAAGCTAATAAAGTCCATATTGAGTCACTACTGTTAAAAAAATGAACAAAGTTTAAACAGTTACAAAAATTTTTTTTTTATTTTACTGTGACACTGTTGCATCCAAAATAACTAGAATTAAATTATTGCTACAGCAGTCAGCAATGGACATACTCACATACTTGGCTGATAGCAAATAAGTTTTATCCTTGTTTGCACTCTTGAATGTGTTCCACTCATCACAAAAGCTCCGTCATATCCTGGGTCTCGACAATTTTTAATATCTAAATTCTAAACATTCTAAATTTTTAAACCATGTTTCATTAAAACGTCTTGGCCTAGTTGGCCCTTGGGTAAGGTTCACATAATCGACTACCGATAAAAATAAATTAAAAATAGTTTCAAACCAAAATCCAATACACCATTTTAAAAAAATAAAACAAATTTCACCAAATATCTATTTTATTTTATGATATTTTGATGATAAATATACATAATATCGGGACCATGGGCCCCCCTAATATTTCAAAAAGTCAGAACCCCGGTACAATGCACTGCTTGCACCGGCGGTTTATGATCCGGCATCAATCAATAAGTTTTAAATGAGAAGAAAGTGATGAATGTTCAAGAAAAACATTAAAAAATAACTTAATAAGTTGTAAACTAAACAAAATATTGGTTCCTTCTTCCCATAAAAATAGAATGCAAAAAATCGATTGGTATTTTTTTTTTTTTGACTCATGATAAAATTGTTACTTTAAATGAATATACATGTAATACACCCATGAATCAAAAATAATTATTAAATTAACCTACAGCTAAAAAATTAATCTGAACTCTGAAGAAATAGTAGTGGCTAATTTAACTATCGGTTAAACCTAAATTCTAATGGTTAGTTTAGGGTTAACTGGATTTCAAAAAACAGTTTAACTGAGACATAGTATTAACAGACAGTTAAGTCCTATAAACTGTTGGTTAAAGTCAATTGAAAAACCGATCCTTATACATACATAATTTGTATTAATAATGATAAAAACAGTGTTTTAAATTGTATGATTCAATTAATATTTAATATTAATCTAGGTTTTATCAACATCCCAATGGCTGATACAGAATTTTTTGTTTTTGGTTTCTAAAATTTTTAATATTATTTTGTATCATACATTTAAATAATTTGTAAGCATTTTATGTTAGGCCTTACAAATATAACTTTTAAGGGAGGCCCTTGAATTCACCACTGCACCATTGCACATTAACTATTAAGTACGTAATAGTAAAAACTATATTTAAAATCTATGGAACTACATTCTTTACCATGATCGTAATATAAAATAATATGTTCTTTTTTATTTCTCTAATGTACATTTTATTCGGTTTATTAATAATACAATTCTGTGCTTTATAGCTTACTTGGTTACACTGTTACTGATGATAATGGTAAATGTTTATCAATATTTAATTATCAACATCAACATATCAAATAATAACACGATAATAATTATCTTAAACCGTGGGTGACAAGTCTTGATTAATGATTATATAATCAGACATCTGTGTATGGTCTCGCTAGAGTTGATAGACGTCAAATTTAATTGTAAATAAGCTAGTGAGTTAACATTTGAAAATTTGAATTCAATTTTAGTTGAAATATTTAATAGGAAATACGTAAAAATGGATAATATGGAGGAGGAAATAATTTATGCCGATGAAGAAGAAGTTACGTATTTTCAATCTATTACAGGTGAGATTTTTTAAAATAAAATGTCAAGGTTGTTGAAATAAATTATGAGTAATCATTCATTACTATACATCTACATACTTAAAATTTTGTTTTCTCACATAGATTACATATGGAATATTTTAGGATTTGTTCAAAATAATGGATGGTACTTCCTGGCTTTTATAATATTATTGGCATATTTAGTCCCAAAATTATGGCCTCATTATTTAAAATGGTTAGAACAAAGAGCAGTAGCTGCATATGATGCGGACATTAAAAAAAGTATGAATAAATTTGTTTGAAATTAATAAAATTACACTAACCATAAATAATACATATATAGATCCAGATTTATTTAAACAAAAACAAGAAGAATTACAAAAAGCTCGAGCAAAATTCCAAGAAGAATATGAGAAAAAGGCTAAAATAGCACTTGAAAAACAAAAAGAAGTAAAATTAATTAATTAATAGGTATTAAAAATTTTAGTTCAGTTTTAAATTAAAATGTAATTTGTATGTTAGAAAGAAAAGAAAATATTAGAAGAAAAACGAGCATTATTAAATAATGGAACAGGAGGACAGTCAATTAATAGTTCTGAAAAACCAAAAAAATCAAAACCAGGTAATATTTATTTTTAAATTGAATTGTTTTATATTAACGAATACCCATTGTTAATGATAAAATGATGACAATTTTATCACATTTCTATCATTGAATAAACAGTCATATTTAATACGATTAATTTCATAATTCTACTTTTTTAATTGATATTAAAAATATAAACATTTTATCTTTAGGTATATATTTTGTATAAATAAATTACTTAATTACTTGTAAGCAAACTACCATGAATCCATGACTCACTAAAAAAATAAATATTATTTCATTTTCATAATAATGAAATATAGGTATACAAAAACAAATTTATCAACTGTATAAAGTTGATATAAATATAAATCTAAATAGGTTAATGTGCTTAAATTTTTTCAAATAAATTAATAAACATTTTGTTTTGTTTAGATTACAATCCTTTAATGGGATCTGGCAGTGGTTCAAATTATAGACCTCCAAGGAGAAGTGCATGTTCTGGAGGAGGGTGTGGATAAAAATGGAAATATTGAAAAATAAATATGATACTCAAAGAATTAATATCTATGTAACATTGATATTTTATAATATTATATATAGTTATATATTAAAGTTTATCCCTCAGCACATATTATACTTACTATAAAAAAACGCAGTAAATTCATGGGCGTAACTAGGATTTATAGTTACAGGGATTAGTCTTAGAACACCAAAGTTAAAAATAATTTGAAGGCTAATTGAGGCTAAAAAGTAAAACCTTATAGGGGAGCTAAATACAAATACAGGGTGGCTAAGCCTCCTCCTAGTTACGCTGATGAGTAAATTGAATCTGCACTAGAGTATATATTGGGAAATTTCATAATTCATAGTTATTATACTAATACTCTGAAAATGTAATATTATTTATGTCACTAAAAATGTTAACATATTTAGTAAAAACTTAGATTTTATATTTTACTATTGATTTTAAAATAAGATATGAAAATTAAATAACAATAAAGGGATTAAAAAACATTTTTAATATTATATGTATTAGCTGGAAGTTATCATTTTGAGTATGAACCCACAAATAACATACTAGTAATAATGTTTTGACAAAACACTAGAGATTGTGGTCCATAAAAGGACTAAAGGACTACATTGAAACAATTATGAAATATGTCGACAAAAATTTTACATATAATTCAGCGCATT
Source organism: Rhopalosiphum maidis (assembly GCF_003676215.2). NCBI lineage: Eukaryota > Metazoa > Arthropoda > Insecta > Hemiptera > Aphididae > Rhopalosiphum > Rhopalosiphum maidis. The sequence goes on along the minus strand of NC_040877.1, from coordinate 28,770,817 downwards.
GTTTACCTTACTTATTATAAATAGAAATTAATTTTAGTATTACGAGTATTGATACAATGACTGATAAACTTTAGCTGGGCATTAACTATAAGTAGGGCCAGGTTTTTTTTATAAAATTTGAATTGAATTCTGAAGCTACATAATGCAGCATTGGTGGTAAATTCTATTATCTTACACCATAGTGGTAAATTGTGTCTGGTTACATATTTACGACAACGTTGCAGTGTGTGCGGATCTTAATGTTCCTTTTATTGATTATATGTATTTTGTACTTTTGAATGAGAATAAAAATATTGTTCTTTTACAGCCTGAAAAAGGGATGATAAAAGGAGAAGCATATTAGGGGGGAAAGGGAAGCAATCGCCCCGTGTGCCAAATAGTAAGTCTTTCAAAGTGATGCCTGTGCATTTTTTAGTAGGAAAAAATGGAGCTAATATATTTTTATACTTAAGTTAATAAAATCGTAAATACGTCTCTGGATAAAAGATTAAAACGGATATCATTGCAAAATCAATAATAGATTTATCACTTAAAATCTAAAATATTTGAATAAATGTCAAGAAAAATGTAGCATCAAATTATTCAGTCTAAGTGGAACTGTAGGTCTTAATCATGGGTTGACAACTATAAGTAACCTAATAAAGTATATTTCATTAATTATTTTGTATATCCATTATTTAAGTTAGTTAAATTAAGTGAGACAAACCTTAACTAATTAAATAAATATGAATAAAAACTATAGCTTATATAATACCAAAATAGTTTGTTTTTCAATTTCATATTTTTTAAACCCAAGTAGATGAGATAAATATGAAGATGTATATATTTTTATTTGTTAAAAAACACATTGTAAATACTAATTTTAATAATTTGCATTTTTATTATTCATTAGCCATTCAATAGAATTACATAAAATTTGTTAAGAATTATTAACATTATTAAAATCATTTAAAACACTATGTATATCATAGTTTTATAATATCAAGTATATTAAGACATTAAGAATTCATACTTACACCTTTATTATTTCCTTAAATATTTCATAATTGTTACACAAGTAGTTATTCTGAAAATAATTTTTCCTTATTAATGTTTGATTATTATTTTACAGTTTTTAAAAGAAATACTAACATAGCTAAACTGAAGCCAATAATTTGTTTGTTTCTTTTTTTCTTTTGGTATTTTGAATAATTTTGGACACTGTAGTTTGTTTTTAGTTTATAAATGATACGACTATGCCTATTATAAAAAGTCAAAAGTAATATTAAATATGTAATTATAATTAATACATATAATTTGACAACTTGATAATACTAATTAAAATTTAAAACAAAATATACGTTTAATGAATAATCTTTATTCAAATTTAAATTAATTTTTTTTTTATAAGAGAAATTATAACTAATTGGATTAATATAGTAATTTTTTTTTAAAAAACAATAACAATATATCATGCATAACATCATACTTAGAAAACCAGTATTTTAAACCATTAATTTAACAAAATTGTTAATGGTTCTTGGTTTTTGTTTGCATAAAATTCTAAAAACATTTAATTCAAACCTAACAAATCACAGAATATTAATTTCAGATCAGTGCTGGAGGTACTAGTATGTCCAAATGGACCCACTGGGCTGGAAAAGGTTAATATACTAGGATAGAACCAAATCTACACATTAAAAATTTAAAGTTTATGAAAACTTACATGAAAGGGAAGGCAACCAATGCAGTATAGTTTGAAAGTAATTTTAAATCAAAATTACAAATTTGTTTGAGATCATGTTTAAGCTGAAACATTAAAAAAAAAATAATAATAACAATGAAATTACATAACATATAACAATATAATATCATTATTATATTAATTACTTTTTTTAAATCCAAAGCTTTATAAAAAGTTCCTTTATTCTGAATAATTAAATAATTTGTCTGATTATGGTGGTTATCAGCTTCCAAATCCTTTATTATAACAGATAAAGGGTTTGAACAAAATATATAATTTTAAATGTAACATATATATATATTTTATGATAAACAAATACTTACCAAAATATTTGATATTGATCGACTGGTGAATAATTTGTTTTTAGAAAATTCTATTGATTTCAAAAGTTCTGTTAAAGTATATCTTAGATTTGTTTCTTCACTTTAAATATTCATTAAAAATTTATTATATTAATAATGATATTATTATTATATTATGTAATAAAACAAATATTATTGAATAATAATTATTCACAGAAAATATGATTAGTCATATTGATTTTTTATGCTATTTTACTATTTTAGAATTATTTATCAAAGAAAGCTAAGATAAAATTTTTATAATTTAATACCATAAATTTAAACTAATTTCTTATAATTAATTGCTGACTTACAATAGAAAAAAATAAGTCAATGTATAATATATGTATGGTAATATGGCTGAACACTTAGTAAATACAACAATTATCATTATAAATTAATTTAACTTATCATTTTAAATATAATATAATATATAATTTATTTTCATATAATAAATCAACTACTTACGTTTTACAAGAAAAGCTTTTAATAATGTGAATCATTTTAATAAAACAATAACCAGTATAATAGGCATCCCACCCAGCATGGTGTAATTTCATGTCTTGAGCTAAAATGTATAAAAAAAAAAACATTTATCATTAAAATGCAATAAAATAATGTGTTATAAACATTAATTAAACATAAATAATAGTTTAGTATTTAAATATTAAGATTTAGAAAAAAATATTCATTAAAAATTATATTACATATTCTATTTTAATATAAAAATTATTATTTTTATTTCTTCATGAAATGATTATTAATGGTTATCTTAAATTAATAGGTTTATACCAAGAACAAGACAAAACATAACATTTTAATTTGAATACTATAGGTTCTTTGTAAAAAAAAAACAATTATTGCTAGTAAAGATATAATATAAATATTGAGCATTTTAAAATTTGTTATATTCTTACGTTCTTCAATACCAGTCAGTTGAATATGCATAGTATCTGAATATCTTTTACCCTCTCCATCTTTTAAATATGAATATATTTCTGAGAGAGAACTTCCCATCCACTTATCTAATGAAAAAATAATTCTTATTAGTTTATAAAAATGACAAGAAAATCTAAATTTAATAATTTAATAAATTTTACAAACCATTTTTAGATACTATACGTTTCACTTCTTTACATAATAATTTAGTATCATAAATTGGACCAAAATTGTTTGATACAAAATTTTGGAAATCTTTGAAGTTTTCTGAAATATGAATTTAGGTATGTATTGTATATACATTTTATTATTTACAATATATTGTTGCAATAAGATTTAATTTATTATAGATGGAAAACTTGTAATGGTGCGATTAACAATTTTATATTATGAAAACATAACTACTTCAGATTTTAAATTTATTTAGCATGATAAAAATTAATAATACTGATACATACGATTATACTAACCAGGTAAGGGTGTAAAAAATTGGTTGGATAAAATTAAAATATCCAAAGCACAGTTATGCCCAATTAATGGTTTTTTCAACTTCGATATTAGAGTTATTAAATACTTAATACCCATCATTTTATTTAATAAACTTAGTTTTAAATTTTCGTAAATTGTACTGTTTAATATTTCCGAGTTTGTATTATCTTTTATTTTTGTAATATTTAATCCTAAATGACTCTTAAAAAAATATATAATTATAAATATTATTTTATTATAAGTTCTTTTATTATAAGTACTTCATCTATAAGTATATATTTTAACTTTTTCAGAAGATAATATTGCATTAGGATAATATATGCAGGTTCACTGCATCCATTTATTTCTAAAAATGTCTGCTCTCCGTAGTTGGCTGTATCATACCATTCAGAAACAATTTTTAAAATTTTCATTAATTCTTTTTCAATAGAACGAAATTTTAAATTAGTTTCAAAATATTTATCAAAAAATAATTCATCCGACATTTCTGACTTTATTTTTAATTCTTGTTCGTTAGTTAAATATGGTACTCTGCTATGAAATAACTTAAGCAAAAATGTGAATAAATAATTAATGCAAAATATTAATTTAATAAATTTAAAATAAAATTTACCTTATTAAAATCGAAATTATGTTTACATAAAAATTCAACACATGATGTTTGAAAATTTACCACACTATCAGACTTATAAAATGTCTGAGGGTAGGTATAAAATGAGTAAGCACTCATATTAAATGTTCTGTGATCAGCATCATAAACATAAATGGCTATACCTAACTGTATACAGGTTATATCAGATACTTGTTGGCGCAATTTTTTATACCGTTCTTCAGTTGTATCAAATAGACTGTAAATGCATTTATGATATTAGTATAAAGTAGATGAAATTATTTAAAGATAATTAAAACATAGATATAAGTAACTAGTGAGAATATTAAATATAACAATATTTTACTAATATACTTACAATCAGTATAATTTTTAATAACCATTGTTGTAATAATATAAATATATATAAATCAAACAGCACACTGAATAATTTACAAGCTTGGTGATAGGGTAAATGAAAAATATGAAAACAAATTGTTTTATTTACCTATTAAGATTATAAATATATATCAATCTTTATTTTTTAATATAGAATTTTATTTTTAAAAAAACTTTCAGAAATGTCTGTTATAAGTTTATAACTAAGATGATTTGTTTTAAGTTTCAAAGTTAATATTAACATTTAACACCAATACTTATCTTGTATTGAAGTAAGTTTACACTACCTAATATATAGCCTATGAATTTATTCTTTTTCACTTTCTATTGAGCATAAATAAAAAAAAATATATTTTTCATTTACTTTATAAACAAGTATAATCTAAATATCTCACTATAAAATAATAAAATATATTACCAAGGCGTTATTTTACCATGTTATACTTAATAGTTCTTGTTTTTATTTTAAATTAATAACGTAATAATTTATTTAGATAATAACTTACCTAAACGGTTTTGATACATTGTCATACAATTTGGAAAATTCCATATCTAAGCTAACAAAAGCAGATTCTTTGATTGCGTTTTCGATGACCGGTAATTTGGAATAAAAATTCTCACAAGTAATCTCACACATTATTTAAATTTAAATATAAAATTAAATTTAAAAAAAAGTAATGAACATCGATTTCGATTCTAATTTCTAATTAATATAAGCCATCAGGAAAAACCTATTTCTGTATTCAATATTAAATACTAAAATATAAATATATCTATTATCTGTTAATTTGAACTATAACAACTTGTTAACTTATTCACAATCATATATATTTTTGATAATAATAACAAGAGATCGTGATAAGGTTGACGCAGTAACCATAGATAATAAATATTTAATGTCTATGGACCAACTGGATTATGGTAACCGTTATCATAACCAGAGCGTATACCATGTTAACTATTACAAAAAAATTGTTGTCTGTTGACAAAAAATATTTTGAGGTTGGTTAATTGATAACATAGTCTTTTCTTTCTAAATAATTGTGGTACTTACTACCTAGTTCACCCGTTTGTATTTTAGAATTTTCATCCACAAACATCCAAGTAAGTATTTATTTAATTAATTAATTTGCTTATTATTCAATTGTGTCATACTTTCCATAAAACGTTTCCTGTTTGATAAATTTGATTTTTGACGTAAACTCAAAAGTTATATTTATTTTAATGTGTACTTATTGAGTTGCCGTATTATACATCTATACACAAGTTAGTAAATAATAATATTTTAACAGAATGTTGATGCCAAAAAAGAATCGTAGAGCTATCTATGAATACCTCTTCAAAGAAGGTGTAATGGTTGCTGAAAAAGATTTCCATAAACCTGTACATCCCGATATTGAAGGCATTCCAAATTTGCAAGTTATCAAAGCTATGCAGGTATTTAGCCATTTATCCTGTGTTTACTCGATGTGTATTAATGTCGTTTTGAAATTTATTTAGAGTCTCAAATCTAGAGATTATGTTAAAGAACAATTTGCATGGCGTCACTATTATTGGTACTTGACAAACGAGGGAATTCAATACCTTAGGGATTATCTTCATTTACCAACTGAGGTAAATACTTGATTTTATAAATTTATATTTAGATGTTTATTAAAAAACAGGCAATTTAACATTTATTTACAATCTATAATATTTTTATAGGTATTTAATATTTATTTATAAACTAACTTATATCAAATATTAATTATGATTGGAGCTCATAATTTATTCATGCACTTAATAATGCTATAATATGTATGCAACTATGCTTTTTAAAATCTTTAAAATAAAAGCTCATAAATTATGTATAAGTAAATCTTATTCACATTTAATATTTTTTACTACAGACTTTTATGAATAGAAACTTTTTTGTTCATGACTTGTTTATAATTGTCTATATCAATAATTTAACCATTTATATTTATATATTGATTATATTTTAAAAAGTAGGTATTTTTTAAACTTAACAATTTTTTTTTTTGAGTTTTAATAAACAGTTTGGCACCTAATTGAATCAAAGTTATTACAATGATATAATTAAAATTTGTATGCTCTCTAGAATGTATACAATGAAATTCATAATGTGCTGAAATATGCAATCATAAAAAAACATATGTTTATTAATATAATCCTTTTGCTTTGAAGCAATTTTTTATGTTACTTACTCTGTCTCAAAAAAGAATAATCATTATTCATTCATACCGGCAGTGGCATTGCTAAGTTTCCTTCACCTTGTTAGCCGATGTTTCCCAAAGACAATGTACAATCATTTAAAACCAATATTCCTAATTTTTAATATTATTATACTTAATTTGGGGACTGCCTAATAGTACGGGTTTTTGGTAGAACTGTAGGAAATGTATGGAAATACAATGGACTACAATTGATTGGCCGACTAATCATTCTCTTTTGAGACATGGTATAAGTATTTATGAATTGGCATGGTTGATATTTTTTTTTGTGATGTAAAATACATATTAATTAATACTTGTCTTTAGATTGTTCCAGCTACATTGAAGAGACAAGCTAGACAAGACGCAAGAGGACCCAGAACAACACCAGGAGGAAGGCCTGAAGGCGGCAGATCTGGTGAAGACAGAGCAACTTATAGACGAGCTCCAGGTGCACCTGGAACTGACAAGAAAGCTGAAGTGGGTGCTGGTACTGCTGAATTGGACTTTGTAAGTATAATTTTTTTTCATAATATATTAATTTTTTTTTTATATATATATACAATTTAACAATAATTTTAATCATATGTTTTTTTTTTTGTATAAATTCAGAGAGGACCTGGTGCATTTGGTGGATTTGGCCGTGGTAGAGCTCCACCTCAATAAATGTAATTAATTATATTACTTAAAAATAAAAAATTACAAAATAAAAAAAAGTATAAAATTTATAAATTTGTTTTTATTTTTCCATTTTTTTTCTGGTCATTAACCTTAGTAATATTTAATAGTAATTGTATATTTACGTTACATCTATTATGAAAATATTATTTTTTCAATATCTGTCACTTTTTTAATAAGTAATTACTATACTCTTTAGATTAAGAGCGCTAATTATATTCACCTAAAAATTCAAACCTATATGCCTTCTAGCAAGGTGCTCTGTGATTGCTGGAGCTGGGAACTGATTATTATTGTGAACTTATTTGTTTTTTTTTCTACTGCCTGGTAAAATTATTCTAGTTCTAGTAAAAAAACAATTAACTACTATTTAAAAACCATATAAAGAGTGTTAAATAAGTATAACTACTATTGTTATCTTAATTAAGTATTTATCCTAATATATTGTTATATTCATAAGTACATTATCATAGATTTTTAAACCATTACCTTTGAAAAGAAAAACAATAACAGACTTTAATTATCTATACTCTGTCCAATGAGAGAATCTGCTAATTCTGCACAACCCCCCACGTCACCCTGCTATAAAAACCGGTTTGCCTATGGCAGAGTGTCACTTGGGAATGAGCAGAAAACTGATTTTGGTTGGTCTGCAGTGCGTTATCTATCTAAGCAGAGTAAAGTTATTTTTATTAAAAGAATTGTAATGACTAGAGTAATAAAAGCAATTAAATTATTAATATATTTTGTTCAATGTGTAGAAGGAATTAATATATAATTTGTCATTAAAAAATGATTTTCTTTTATAGGTTTAACACCAAAATATGGGTATTCTAAATATTAATTAAAAATGTAAACATTTTGAAAACTAAGATAATGTTCTATCTTTTAACTAATATAGTAGGTCAATTCATTCTAATATTATAACTAAGCACTATTAGTCCTACTAAATGAATAATTGAAATGTGTAGAAATGTGTGCTCTTTTTAAAATACAAACAATGTATTGGAGGGGGGTTGTTAGTGTCCTTTAATGATAATTAAAAGTAAAACTATATTAACTGAACATTGTTTTTATTTAGCTTAAAATACAGGAAGACCCCTACTAATGAAATATCTCTTGTTCTAATTAGTAATTTTCAATTTTTAATATAAATATAATAAAAAATTAAAATTTGACCACATTTTTTTGGGGAAAAATTCAAAGTAACCAATTTGTTATTTAATTATTAAAAAGTTAAATTGTAAAAACGTTTACTTAAGTCAAGTAGTTTATTTCTTACAATTTTTTAAAAATATAAATATTTTTTTGGAGTAAATTAATTAGAACTGTTATACATTTTTTCATAGTACTTTTTTTTTTTAAGAATTTCAGACGAGTATCTTATATTATTAATTATCCATATTCCGTATAATCTATATAATTTTCATACATCTAACTTATATACATTTTTCATTTTTATTTGTTTAATCTTTCTGTTACACTATAAATTAAAGTTAAATTGAATTCATTGTTTTTATTTTTATCTTTTATTAGACTAACTTTTGTTATTAAAAGTTTAGGACATGAATTTCATAAAATTGTAATAATTTATTCATAGAATTATCGAAATACATTACCATTTACTTATTTATAGATTGTGATAGTTATCATAAATATAATCTTGTTGAATACATTAGATTAATGGATACCTACTAATTTGATACTTATTAATTATCAACTGTATGTTCTGTTTATAATCGCATTAAAAATCTTAATTCAAGATCAACAATTATTGCATTAAATACTAAAAAGAATAATAATTGTTTATATTCATAGCTCAAAAAAATAAAATATTTAACCATTCTTTTAAAAAAGATTTTTATTATTGTTGATTAAAAATTAATAAGTATTAATCTTGCATCATTATGGGTATTAAGTAATAATTTAGGTATAGTATTTATTATTTGGTACTACCCTGTGTGTATGTTTGGTAATAAGGCAAAATTAAGTTTTACATCATGTTATTTAAATAATCCTATTTACATATAAATACTTTTTATCCAAACATAAAAGTTAATTCAAAACTCCTACAACTTGAATTAAAATTTTTAATAAAACTTGAAACAGAATGTTGCCATGCATTACAACACTACGTTAAGTCAACTTCTAGATTTTTTTCTTAGCAATATTTTTTTTTAATTTTATTTAATATATGATTGGCAATTATATAATTATAGATAGGTACAACTACATAAAACAAAATATTAACAATGCCTAATTCCTGCGGAAATAGGGATTGGTTACTGTATCAAATACTCTACTAGCGTTGAACTTTTTTGTATGATTATAGTTAACAAACAAATCTTGAAATTTCACTTTACATCCTAGAGGCTATATGGCTATTACTTAATTTAATAATTATTTCATGCACTGTTTTTATACATGAGTTTAAAAAAATATTGAGTTTCTAAACAATTGCTTTTGTAAGTTTGTGAGTTGTGACATTGTAGCCTGTAGTCTACTATAGATATCTATTTCATCATCTATACTTCTGGTTATAATTAATATAATTTATATGTTATAATATCTTTTGAGGGGTTATTATTTGTTATACATTTATACATATTATTCATAACAATATCTATTGTTGGCTGTTGGGAACTTATGGACATTTTATCTTCACACAATTAAATAAATGTAATTTAGTTTTAAAATATAAATTTAATTTCTTAGTTTATTTAATAAATATCATATAAAATTACCAATCTCTTGACTATTTTAATAAACCTACCTAATCCTAATTTCATAATATAAGTATATCAGTATTGACCTATTTTCTTCGTTGCTTCTTCTGACACTAGACACGCGTTAGTTGTGTTTGAAAGCGATTCGCCAATTATGTCTAAATCATCAGCGATGATTGAGGAGCTATATCTTCTTTTGATTAATTAATAAATCATCTTCATTGCCCTGTACTCTGTAGTATCCTTACTATCTTCTCCTGAACAAGATTTAAAAGTACTAGTGACAGGGCGCCCCCTGTATTTATTAGAAGCTATTCTATTTATAATTTACCTATCCTTAATTTTTTAATTGTCTTGGTTTCCAAGGTCCATACAAATTTTTGAGGACCAAGGTTAGAGTAACCTACATTTATCAAAAAAAAATATTTTAATCGTTTCTAATTTTTTTATATTTCCTACTTTCCTAGTTTATTGCCAATTGTACCGTTGTCTAAGTACTAAATTGTTAAGTTATTTTTATATAACTGTTATGTACATTGTTTATGGGTAAATTCATCTACATTCATGATGTTACAGCCTATCGCAGATATACTAGTCAGCCTTTTTTCAGACCAAAAGAGTCACATCTGGAAGTGTATGCGGGAAATTTAAACTCTACCTGGAATTACCTTTATTGCTGATTAGTAATACAAAGGTTGATAGTCAATAGTCAATAATTCTTCTGCAGATATTAAATACGTATATAATATATGTTGTATTAATGTATACAATTACATAATATACCTATGTAGTAGTAGCTACACACGACCCAATTTCATCTGTAATTAACAAATAATTGTATTTTATTTAAAAAAAAATAGCGAATAAATGAATCAATAAATGATGTTTGTATTATATCCGTTTTCATCAAAGAATTTCGATAATATAATATTTACAGCTTTTGTACAGTAAATTAATTTAAAATACTGTATATTTAAAAATAGTATACTTAATGAGTACACATTTTAGATTCTAAGCGGGTCGTTGAATATAATGGTTTTATAACGTGATTTTATTTTTTATATATACTTTTTATAGAAGAGAAAACGCTTCGATTTAAATTAGTTTTGATTAATTTTAAATTTTAATGTATTTCTATCATGAACCTATAGGTACGCCTTTACCTATTTACAAAGTCTAAAGTACGCAGGTATTGACTTATGACTTATAAGTTTATAATAAGTATAAGATATTGCTTATTCGACTTTATTATATGTTTTATGGAAGTTTCACTGTACATGAAAATATGAAATAATACTATAATAATTATTGGGAAATTGGATATATAATAGATACGATTTGTTCTTGTCAGAAGATAGTTCAATTTATGGTACAATATATTATAAAAATGTAAGCTTAATTTTATATTATATACCTATAATATTCACTTATATTTTTCTATACTTGTTGAAATTTTAAAGTTAAAATTTCAACAAAATTTGATATTTAAACCATTTCTTCTAAATCAACAAATAATAATATTCGTATGGATTACGAATATTATTATAATTATTGTATATACTAAATACTGTATACAATGGCATTTATAAAATATTTAGATACATTTTATAATGTATTTTTACGAGTTTACGACGAATTTATTCAAACTGTTCAACGGTTAGTTAGTAGTGAGTATTGACTTATAGATTAATAGGTAACAATTAACAGTTACTAATATTAAAATAATATTAGTAATCACTATAATTTATGCGATTCGTTTTCAACAACAATTAATTTAACCTACTGCAATATTGAAAATAGCAAACAGCAAGTAAAATAGTAATGTAATAAAATATAGGCAAAATAACTATGTCCTTTATTCGAAATCTTTTTTTGTATTCAATTAATTTTAATTTTTAAATTATTTATTTATTATCATAGAATTCTAATTTAGCCAACCATTACTCGTTATGTAGTAAATAGACTTTCCCGGATTTTTAAATTCAATTTTTATTATTTTTATAATACCTATTATTTTATTATAATGTATACTAATGCTTTTTAAATTAACTATCTGTACCTACAGATTAAATAGCTTTTAATAGTATATAAATTGTTTTGTTGAAACTTGGATTCGGTCAATAATCAATATGCAATTTGGTGGAAATATATAATTATACTCATAGGTGTAAAGGAAAATGTACTTAAACAGTTGAAAATACGTAGAGCAATGGTTATGATTTTATGAATAATAATATAATTACTATTCGCTTTAATTGTTAGTATAATAAGTAATTTATTATAGTTACACAACTGATATTTTGAAGTATCATTAAAAACATATTTTTTGTTTAATATCCTCGTGAAATATATATCAAACATGAAAGTAAGTATATATAGAAATACGAATTTTTATAAATTATTTATTAATGTTAAATTACAAAAATATTGGTTAACTAGCTCTGCTTTATGATTTGAGTACACTTTGTAATTGTGTAGGTCTCTATAATGAAAGTATTAAATTTGAATTCAATGATATATCATTTTTCACGAAAAATGACTCCATGTGGAGATGATATTAACCTCTATTTTTTAAGGACATTATAATTTATAAAATATTTATATTTTATATAATTAGGTATTATAAGTAATTAAATTTAATATTTATATAGGTAATGATAATAGTCGGTAGATTGAAATAATTTTTCCAAAAACATCGTGGACCCATGTCTTACATTTTTATTTTTTTTTTTAAATGTTAGTACTTATGTTAATATTAAATCATATAATATATTATTCTTATAATTTAATTATTTACAAGTCGACGTACTATGTATAGAATAATGGTGTCGGTGTGAATTGGTTTATGGTATATAAATAGCTAAAAATTAGTTTAAATATTGTGTAAAGTTCCTATGGTTAATTTTTTCATAATTACATCATAATAAAATTGTCATTTTATGTTTGAATTTCCAATTTTATGAAAATTTGAATTTTAAACGGTTATATAAAAAAAATTGTGCCAGTATTTTAATGTTTTTAAATCATTACCTAGGTAAATATATTATATAAGAACTATAAGCACCTATAATACTTAAAATGGTTTTACTATTAATAATTAATAGCGGAAATAGCAATGTAATTGTAAATTTGTAAAACCAAAATGCTGCGTTAGTTTGTGTCGGTTTGACTGACTGAAATTAGGAATATGTTTGAAAATTGTAAATATAAATAACAAATTACGATTATCTATAATATACTAAGAGATTCTTTTGTCAAACAATACTCATTATTTCGAATTATATTAATATTTTTAAACAATATTTTTACATAATTTCCAGTCGATATAAAACAACATTTAAAAAAACAAATAATATAATTTTTACTTTTTGATTTACAACACACATTGTTATTACATATTTTTTGAAGTAGATATTTTGATACATCAAAATTGAAATTCGGATGAATAGTTTATGAGTTTAAGTATTTAATGCGTTGGTGAGAGGAGTGGTGATACGAGGTGAGAACGAGGATACCCTAAAAAATGTTGGTCTACTACTCATCTACTAACCTAAATTTGAAATATTTTCAATTTATAAATTGAAAATTTATTTTAAAACTTTTCATTATAGTCGTTAATGTCTCAATTGAAAAATATCAAAAATCTATAGTTACAATGTTTTTTTTAGTCGTTTAAAATTTAAATTTTTTTATAAAATTCGTCAGTCTTAAAAATGAACAAATTATTTAGTAGTTAGAACTTAGAAGTTCATTAAAAGTTTTCTTTTCATACCTAAGTTTTGAAAATGTAGTATAAGATTCCTCATAAGTAGTTGATATTGAAACCCTACAATCTAATAAATTTAGAAATATTTAAAAAAATTTATTTTTCTATAGGAATTTTAAGTCCAAATTTGGACGAAATTACTTATTTAAATAATAAATAACGATGTTAATTATTATGCTATAATTTAAAAATATTATTTATGAGAACTTAAAACTTTTATGTACTTACATAAATTTTACCATCTATATACGTAATGACATATTTTATTTGTTATAAAATATCATATATTTATTGTATCTTATATTTATATTATGAATCTATTTTTACGGTTTTACAATGATAATAGAAACATGGTATTATTGGTATTATATTTTAAGTTATACAAGTTGATATAACATGATTAAAATGTATATTAATTATATTAATACTAATAGTATAATAAATGAAATATTTTCGGAAAAATTAATCTACTTACCGTAGTATTAAAAGTAAAATAAAGGACTTTAATAGTTGTATATTAAAGGTAAAATATATATAACATATTATCATGAAATATAGTTTTGACAGACCGTCTCCGTTCAGAATTGTTTTTCGTATTTAATGATATAGGTAAAATGAATATCAATGAATTAATAAATTTATAACACATCCATAATAATGTTCTTATGTACAGCAGAGCGGTACTCATTTGCCTACCTTTTTAACATCGTATCTTTAAATATTTTATATTATGATAAGGATTGGTGATATATAAATGCAATATTCTAGTATATATATGTATATAATAAATACCATGGTTTGACTTTGAATAATTCTATTTAGAATATCGATCGTCAATTTCTACGAGTTAACCGTTTTTTGAATACAATGCACGAAGCTTCAATGATATTAAATTGAATTTCCGCTTTCTACTCATTATCTGTCATGTTTTTCTCGCCTCGTTATCGGAAAATATCCGACATTTTTTACCTATTCAATCTGCCTATACAATATACATTTACATATTTTACTCAATTCACTGTAATTATTACAGTAAAGTGTTCAAATGCATTATTCAAAATTATTGAATACATGATTTTACGATGCACTACAAATGCTCGAACCATTTGGCAATACATAATAGTGTTTATACGTCAACACATCGATTGGTTATAAAATATACACTCCGAGTCCAATCTCAGAATAAATAATATTAATGTAATATACAGGTATTATACACTAAGTCGTGTTATTATAATATTGAGTTCCGCGCTGAGATAGATTTACATAATTGTCACCTTGATCAAATTATTTTTTCATCCAATAGTAACATATTTTTATACAGTCGTAAGTAAAATACATAATATTTTAAATAAACATATAATATGAATTATGGTCTAGTAATCGTTTTAATGTTTTATTGATATAATAATACTGCGAATAATATTACACGTATAATGTATGTACGAATAAACGATGCTTGAATACTTGACAATTAACATTAATATAAAATTCTCAACTTTCTTTTTTTTACTAGAAAAAAAAATGTAAATAATGAAAAATTGTAAAATTATGTATACTTATTTATTATTAATAGTATAATTTAACTAAGAATTTAATTATTTATATAGTCATTGTATTAATAACTTAATAATATATAATATTCACTATGTTTAACTAAATGAAAATGTTTTTGTTTTGTTTAAGTAATTTATGTTTTATAATAATCTTATAAGGTATGGAGAATGGAGATAACTTAAAAAATATACGTTAAAAATATTCGTGTCCCCCAAAAATTTGTCAAGTAGAGTAACTGGTTCCTTTTTATCACCCCCTTATTTAGACAGTAAACTATATTTACATGTAACATTAGCACTACGTATACCGTTATACATGCTGTATAATATTATTATAATATTTTCATTGGAAATTTTTTATTTAAAACGGTTTTACTGCACTTCCTGCTATCCGCCGTGAGTGTATACGTACACGTTATATTTTACGGTACTTAAATCGTTATGGTGATGATTAACATTTATTATCATACTATATTGGACACTTTTGATTATAGTATAAGAAAAACCTACACGATCGTCGATCGACAACAACAGTTGTTGTATATTATATTATAACCATAACAAACCGTGGCGTTTTCTGGCTTCCGATGCCGCTACAGATATAGGACTAGTAGTGAGCTAACGACGGCCTCATACCACCCTCCTAACACCGTCTGTCCTCCTGCACAGGCACTCGCGAATAATATAAATAATATATTATTATACATTCGCCGAAATGCGAAAACCTTTTATTTAAATTTATTTTCGTGCTTCGGCGACGAACACACATTTTGCTCGGAACCGTGTATATATGTATATACCATATTATATACATATACACCGATATACATTATATACCGCCTTCGTCGAGCAGGATTTACCCTCTACACCATCCTCGTCTATGTACAAAATGTACATATACATAACATATATACGACCGTCACTGTTCGGTTGGCCTGCGCACGTAACTCACCCCACACCCAAGCCCGCGAACTGAACAACAAAGAAATCGTGGCGGCGGCTGCTGCTGCTGCTGCATCAGCGGCTCGTTTTTACTGGGTCACCGCTGTGTGTATTATATGTGTAGGTACACCTTTTCGTATTGATTAGTTTTAATATCAGCTCGTAAACGGGCCAGAAAAAGCAATATTTTTGTATACCTAAATAAATAGTTTATCATAACAGTGTTACAATCCATAATACTATGCAGCTATATGTCATCATGTTTACGATTAACTGATCGAGTAATGCAACGCGATATAGGTATAATATATAACGCATATAATATTATATAGTTGTCGCTTTATATAAGATTACATGATTTGAATGTTATAACGGTGAATCTGTAGTAACATAGCATTTTTGTTCTTGAATCGTTGATATACCGAGGAGTCTTAATAAGTATTTCCAATTTCGTTTCAAAAGCGTATATACCAAATATTAATAATAATATTTTTTAGATACCTAAACACCTATTACACTTACACTAGGCTACACCAAGATGAGTTCGGTGTATTCACATAATAAATAAATAAAAACCATTACTTACAGTATATTGTATATACGGAGATATAAATATTTTTATTGATTGTGCCATTAGTCTTGGATAGGATTTTTGAATCACCGTGTATGTGGATGTATAACAGAAATATAATTGACATATGTATAATTAAGTAGCCATGTAATAATTTTTATTCTAATCAGTATTATTATTATTTTTTATTTTAATATATAACTAAATATTATCACACACCTAATATCTAGATTGATTTTTTTTAATTTGTAAGAATAAAAGTTTTACATAGTAGGTTAAAGTTACCTTTTATGTCAGTTATTTCTATTACACCCTGTATTTCTGTATATTATATTATGGTGTACGCATTACGGTAATAATAATAATATTATTGTTAGGGTAAGAATATCGACTTTGCCACTGAACAACCGTACACCAGTATACTATAGATATATATACAACCTACCATGTACTTCGTCACCCACGCTGGGTAGAGCCCCTCGCCAACCTTTTTGTAGAGTTTTTGTCTATTCCGTCATAAAGTTTGCAACCGTCTTTGTTTCACACACACACATACACCATAACACTCGGTCAAGGTCGCTATATCACCGCAACACTATTTGACTCACCCCTATATAACGTTTCACGCACACTCCCTAGTGGTGAACTCGCCACCACCGCCCAGCAGTTCTCTCGCTGTGACCAGGCTGCCAATTCTCGAGTAAACACTATTTACCTTGACAATGTTGATAATAATTATGTTAATAATATTATACCTATATAGTATGGTACTCATAATATTATATTATACTAATTATTACTTTGATTGTAGTGCGCCAAACTATTTATTGCTATTTTAAACGGTATAATATAAAAGCAGTTAATATAATATTTTTCTATAGTGTGATGACGTATATCCATTGATAGAGAAGAGGAAAGGACATTGCACAGAGCACTGTTTGCGATCGATCGACACAGCTAGGGCCTACAATTATAAAATACATAGATATATTATATATAATATTTAATATTTATATATACACAACTTTATATGTAATGCAAATAACTTTACAAGTTTGAACTATGTAATTTCAAATTTCGAAGTAATGGTTACTACGTTTTTAGCTAATTTACAATTTTTGTAATTATGTTAACGACTTCTCATTTATCATATTTTTAAAATCAATTTATATCAATGCGTGAATATGTTTAGTTATCTATACGTATTTGATTGAAATTATAATTATATGATCACGTAATAATTTTAATAGTATATGCAACAGGTATAGCGTATAGTGTATAAGTTTAATATGACATATAAAATATTTATATAATAACGATAATACATTTTGTTTAGATAATAAGTTAAAAACCTTTACAGTGGTAATTGCGTGGCCTGTACACAGAGAGCTTTTATTTTAATTTTATACTAAGTGCAATGTGCAGACGAAAATAAAATAAAACACATACAATTTTATAAATATATGTGCAATATATGTTAACGTCATTTAATGACAGTCATTGATTTTGTATATTAAATTTAATATCAGTTGGTGGCGTCGGCACTCGTCGATGCTGTAGCGGTGTAGCAAATGATAGTGCAATATGTACGACGCCACTAGCTGTTTCTTGGAAATTGTTTTTTGATTTAATCAATACAATATTATAATACATTAACAAGTAACGACTAGTAAAATATATATATAATATGTGCACAGTTAAAAGTGTTTACTTTTTTATTACAGATTTAAATTGATTATAATTACATAAGGGGTAGTCGGTCAGTGAGCATCGATTTCAATATTAATGGCCAAGTCGGTCTTTTAAAGTTGTATCTACTATTATATTAAATCACGTAAGTGTTAAACTTAGGCCTATAATCTATGTACTAATTTATAATTAGTAATGCTTACTTATTATCATGAAATATAATTGTTTATTTAGCAAACAGCTGCAATGGCACCTAGTATATACCTAATCAAACAATCAAACATAATATAGTTATAACTTCTCAAACGAACACTATTTAAATAAGTAAGCAAGTACTCTAATACGTTTAATTATATAATATATAACACGTCATGTTTATTTTCATCAGTTGAATAATTATACAAATTGTTAATATATTGTCTAATGAATTAAAAAAAATATACGAGTATCTGGCTTATCATTTTATTTTGGTACTTTATATACAGCTATTAATTATTACTAATAGTAGTTCTATAATATAGTATTACCGCCGGCCCATAATAACATACTTGATAATATTGAATCAATTACCTAAATAGTTACAGTAATTTAGGTAAGTGGAATGGAGTAAATTCACATTATGGTATTTTGTATCGAAATGCCTGAAAAAAATTTAATTTAAATACAAAATTTAAACTTATAGACAACATTTTAAAATTGTTTGAGATTGCCTCAATCAGTTTCTAAATATAAAATGACTGAAAAACCAACTGCAATCAAATTTACTTTAATTATCTTCAGTTTCCACATATAATTACTATTACCAATTATATAAAATGATAACTTTGCAGTACATAATATAGGTATAATTATTGTATATTTGTATTTCCCGGTCTGCTAAATTGCAAATTAAAGTTTTACTTTTAAAGTAAAAAGTTTTTAGTATTATACTCGTAGGTACACACTCAACTTTTACTCTTTATTGATTCTACTGAATTATACATGGTTTCTTTTTGTCGTGTTCAGATTTAAAATACTTATCTCTTTTTTAATATATTTCTTGTTCATTACATAATTTTTGGCTTGAGCCACTTTACTATAAATGTGTATATTGCTATTGCATATTGTCATATTGATGACTTCCTATAAATGGACTAAGGGGCGCATTTGACCGAGTTAAAAAGACTAAATCTACATATAAAAGATTATATATGTATATTTAAACAGGTCTTTTTGTACATTTTCTGCATAGTTACTAATTTTGAACCCAACGATAACTTCTATAAATATATCTTTTGTGATCAGTTGATTACAAAAACTTATATATTGACATTCAACCGTAACTCGATGAACATTGAATTCTTTAATTACGTGACTACATTGGAGGTTTGATACACGAAAAAAACTATATTTGCATTTGTGTTGTCGTGTTATGTAACACACTGATATATATATAGTAACTACGACATTCTACATTGTTTATTTAAATTTTAAGTTATAAGTATCTATCTAATTTCAAACAAACCATTTTTTTGAAAAAAATATGTATAAAAAGTTAACACTTCAATTTACCAGAATTGTACATAAAATCATTGATTTACAACTAACCTAATATTAGAAATATTGCCTAATATTAAAAAAATTATATATTTGTTTAAGCGACGATATAAATGATATTTCAAAAGCACTAAATTTTATAAAAAGGGTACCTAACTTGTTTAGTTACCAAATTATTGAAACCATCTTTAAATTCACATATTTTTAATACAAGGATGTGAAATTTATAGGTACAGTAAATAGTAATATATAGATATATATTTCTTAAAATTAAGCACTGTGGTTTAAAAAACCACTGTAGTATGATTTTATTTTTACCATTCAATTTCTATAGATATAACCCTAAAATTTTATGAAACTAGCTTGTCTATGGCGTTACAGCTTACAGATATACAGTTTATATTTTTCTCTACAATGGTAATTCAATAAATAAAATATTTCCATTATAATTTACTGGCTGAAATAAATACGTATAATAAAAATACTTCAGTAATTAGTATTAAGTTTAGAATTTTTATAACCGATTAAATTAATATAAATTATTATACATTGTTGACTGATATATGATAGTAGATATACCTATACTAGAATATAAGTATTAAGTCACATGGAATATATAGATCAATTTATATAAATAACACAACAAAAAACGTAATTATTTCTTGATTCATAATTGCATTGATATGTTTAAAATTTAAATGTAATTAACTAAATAAACAAAAAATATTATAATTTTCTTAAATTGTCTTGACCCCAGCAGATATATGACTACTTTCTGGTATAGCCAAGTAATCAACTGAACTATTGCCAATTTAATTGCTATGTGAAGAATTACAAATAGTATGGCCAGAAAACTAATCGGAGAGTCATAATGCAATAACCTTTAGAAGAGTGTAGAGATAGATAGGTAGAATACCAAATTTGTTATTAATAGTAACATATTATTATTAGGAAAACAAAAGCAGAAACTTGTTTTAGTTAACATTTGTACAAATGAGCTAGTTTTTACATAAGTTAATATAAAATGGGGCGGAATAGATAACTGCTTTGCTGCACAGTAGCTTGTCGAGTGTACTTAGGTCATACCAGGAGTAAGTAGTATTATTATTTGTGTTACATTTGAATTCAAGTCATCGTATACGAAAAACAATTTTGAAGGCAGATGGTCTGTCAGCCTATAATATTAAGTATATTTTATGATTTGTTTATAATTTATATTGCTATTATAATAGTAATTTATTTCACTTTAAGGTAGTAACACTAAATTCAATTCATTTTCCCAAAAATATTGTGAATTGTAATTATAAATAGCATTGTGTGTATAAATTATAATAATATAGGTATGTTATAATTTTCAAGTATCTATCCACGAATTTAACATATTTAAAAAAAATACTAAAAACTTTAATCTTTGATTAAATATCTAATTTCGTAAACATTTTAACTTAAAAAGTCTATATGAATTTTTGGTTACAGTATACATTTAGAACCTATAAGTATTACATTTTCAATCCTTAGCTATAAAAATTGAATATTTTATAAATTTTAAAGTACAATTTTATTTGTACGTTTATGCGATTTTAATGCATTTAGTGAATATTTAAAGTTCAAATACTTATAAATAAAAACCATACATATTATGTATCTTTAATATTTTTAAATAGTTATATAATAACTTATGAGATACCTTTATTACATTTTTAAGCTTATTGACCCGGTAAAAATTGTTGATCATTTATAAAAAAAAAAAAATGAAAAAAAAATGTTTAAAATAATGTTTTTAAGTTTATTAATTAGTATAATAAATACACGTTGAATGTTGATGGTACCTTAATCTTTCCTATTTATATGCATACATTGTTAAAATAATTAATAGATTATTTTATTGTATGTGTTAATAAGTAATGACTATAATTGTATAATGTAGTAATTCAATATCACGTAACTTCATGTATATGCAATTGGTACTCCATGTACTCGATCTATACTTGTATAGTGTGCACACTGTATACTGTACACTGTACGTCTGTACCTACATATATTATATAAGTTTAAATAATTTATTTTAAAAGTATACAAGTATAGTCTTACATTCTACCAAATAGTAAATTAAATATTTATTTATGAATATAATTTAATATTTTATGAGCGAATAAATAAAATAAATGTTATATATATAAAGAGTACCTATATAATAATATATATATATTAATTGTAAATATCAATATTGAATTATATTTTTATTAATTATACGATTCAACAAAATAATATAATTTGCATACCCAGTAAAACAACTAAATTTTTTTTCTATTACTAGGCACTAGGTAAATAATTAAAATAAATAAATAATTTACTTTAAGCCATTTGACCATGAAATTCGTTAAATGTAATTTTTTAGAAGTTGGCAAATTTACGGAGTAAGTTATTTTAAACATAACATTTATATTAATTAACATTTTTACAGTTATATGCACTTATGTATATATAATAACTCATACACACACACATATGCTATTTATTATTTTATTTTATACTTTTCTATTTTTATCTTACGCTATTGTCTATTCTTATGAACATTACCTTATATTTTTACTCACGCAAATAATAATTAATAAACTAATACATAATAATAACATTGTAATAATGCGTACTATTCTAGAATATGAGCGCAGCAAGAAATTCTTTTTGTGTCCGTCATCACGATTATTTATATCAAACTTTTCAAAATATTCTTATGGGAAGAGGGGAGTATTTTTTTTTGCTACTAGTTATTGACAAAATGGAATTTTTTTTTGTAATTCAAAAAGGAAGTCATTGTTTCTCGGTCAAACCAGCACACATAACTAATTTTTATAATTTTTAATTGAAGCTTACAATTTAATAAAATAAGATATTTAAACTAAAGTTGACAAATTTCCTTAAACACTTTTAAGTTTTAGTTATTATATTGTTATTCAAAAAATATTAATTATGGAGGCTGCAAAACATTTCAACATTATTATGTATACTATTATTTAATATACTATATTATGCACCATGCAATTTTTAAATAATATAATATAATAATAAAGTACCTACACTCGAAACTTATCATACATAGCAGAAGCGAGTTCCCTGTTCATTAAATTTTATACGGTGTAATATATTATTATATCTATTTTTGATTTCCTAAAGTTTTAATGTTTTAAAATTAAGATTTATGGCTAGGGTGCACACTAGCGATGTCCTTGGCCCGGGTCTATAGGCAGTGAAAAACAACCCCTGATTACGGAAATAAAAAAAAGCTAAACAAGTCAAGGTTCATGTTATCGTTAATTGTCGTTATCGATTTCTGCACTTATACTATTTTAAAATACTATTGCAATTGTTATTTTAGATGTTACAGTTTCTTATATTAGATATCTACTACCTATAATGTTTATACTTAATTAAACATGTAAGTATTTCATTATTTATGCATAATATTATAACTATTAAATTAATGAGTGACTACCTACACATTTGTAATTTGTATGATTTATTGAATAGTAAAATAATTATCAAAAAAATGTATCACCTTTAAATTAGTTGAAAAATGCTATGTATTATAACTTAAAATATAATATGTGTTTTGGTTTTGATTTTCAAAAATATAATTAGAAATCGGGGACTAAACTCTATATCGAAAACTATTACAAATTTATTGTTTAAATACTGTTTTTATAATGAATCTAATTTTTATATTGATTGTGAGAGCTGTTTGTAAGTTTTTCATGACATCTTAATAATATAAAAAAAAAAAATTAAAGTTTATATAAAAGGCTTATAGAACCACTCTGTATTTCAGTGGGATGCGTGTATTATTTCGTACCATCCCCGCACGGCCGCACGACACTTGCGCATTTCTATAGACCTATGTAGCGACCGTGACCTACTAACCGAAGCACAACCCCTGGGAATATTTTACATGGGCCTCGGTATAGGCTCGTGACCCAAATCTGGTGATGTAGTCTGGGTTGTGCACAAGCTGTGTATATTTTATAAAAAAACAAGTCGCGCGTGGCTATATTATAAAAAATAACAAATAAAGTTTTGTTAAAAATCGTTTTAAAATTGATAGTTTTATTGATTGATTGTTGTTGATGTAAATGTATGATTATATAATTCAAAATAGCCATATTATAGGTAATAATACTATTTCACGACTCCCTACGATGAGTGAAGCAAGATGAGTATTTTTAACAAGCAACCTTTACACCTGCTGTTATTAATTTCTCTTTCGTATATAACATATTAAGGTTTCAACGATTGTAATTGTCTAACTTTCGTTTGACTTATTTATCGCCACATTCGCTCTTCTTACAATTATTGTATACAATAATATAATAATTGTAATAATATAAAAATTATTTATTGTACCACATTATTTTACAGGTGCTTTTGTTTTACATTTTAATAATAAATAAAAAAAAAACAACCATAAAATCAGTGTAATAATTACATTCGAAAAATTAATCGGAATGGTGGGGAAATTTCTCCATTCAACGTGGTACGGTTGCCGGTAATTCTTTGCATTTATAGAGAAAAATTTTAAAAAAAATCATAAAATTACCTCTTAAAGTACCAAACTAAATACTAATATTAGACTCAATTATAAATATTAGTATACATATATTAATATTATAAGTACTTTACACGTATATATTACGATCACAGTTTTCAGAACTTTCTCCTGCTATAAGGATAAATAATAATGATAGTTAAGAAAAATATTATAATTATTGTAAAACCATACATTTATTTATTTAAAATACATCTATTGATTTATTTGGGATCTAAAACGATTAATAGGTAATGATTATTAGTGTACCTACAATAAACATTCAGTGTATTTATTTCTATACATCATCGCTTAAATAATAATAAAAAATTTTAAAAGATTACAATATCAAAGTAAGATAATAAAAAATTTAAAAGTTATTTAATATATTAGTTATCACTTATCATTAGTCACTTTTTTTAAAGCTACAATACATATCATCAACTGTATTTGTACATTATGTTTTATAGTTGGTTAAACAGAATAAAAGTAATAAAATAAAATGTATATATTTAACATGAATATAATTTAAATTATGTGCATACGTAAACATTAAAATTATATATATATATACTTTAGATACATGGATATCATCTAACAACAGTTGCTCTAATAAAGGGTCCATTAAAAAACAATCTGTATCTTATACTGAATTAGCACACTATAAAGTTAATCCTTTATTAAATCATTTAAAATATAATACTGCATTTATTGGTAATTAATACTTTTTATTGGTATATAATACTTTGGAGTTTTGGTATTTAATATACCGAATAAGGTACGTCGATATACCTAGTAAATTGTGATACAGGTATTAACCAATTTATAGAAAATAGGGAAGTTATATGTTTAGGGCACTTAAGCAACTATAAGCTATAGGTACATACTGTTATTGTATGTTAAGGTAGGTACCTATTTATTTAGTAATATACATATTATCATATTACAATGTTTAAACGTATGGGTAATGTCTTATAAAGTTGTTTTTTTTTTTTAACTTAAGCGCAAGTAAACAATATGCATGTATTTTATACCTAGGAACATCGTGATTTAAAATGTGTGTATTCAAAACAAATTAAATATTATCTAATCTACAGACAACTAAAAACTCTTCACATAGATTATATTGGCGCCTACTATAAAACATATCTGTACTGACGTAATATAATTTTGAAAGAAAACTTATGGTCACAATTCATAACAACTTTCTACAAATTTACTAACTATAATTAATTTATCTCTCATCTCAATACCTACTTAAGCATTTTATTTAATAAAAATGGCTATACTTTTTGTATGGTTGTACCAAACTTGTAATTATAGATTATCCCGTTCATTATTCTTACTCAAAAATCATTTACGAAGACATATACAATTGTTGCAAGTACTTTTATTGTCTACAAAAATTATCTAATTGCTCAGTCGCTCAGAATTACCTAATGATTGATATTACCTTAATCAAAACATGTAATTAAAGAATGATTACAAATATTTTTAATTAAATTTAACATAGACTATAATCAAGTTATATACTACCTATTCACGTTTTTAATATGTAATGCGTAAATATAATATAATAATATTAGTTATTACAATATTATTTTATGATATTGTATTATATTATAGTATTTACTATTTAACATATTATTCTGCAGACTGCAATATATTAATAAAGATAAAACGAATTTAGATATCTAAAATACTTAAATTATTACCTATCTATTTTATCATATCAATTTGCTTACGAAATGATAAATTACAAAAATGACTATACTTTACTGTACTTAATTCCATTTTCTGTAAATACTTTTTTTTGTAAAGATTTCCATTCTATAAGAATTGAATGAAAAAAACGCACTAATGTTCGGACAAGAATTTAAATATATTTTTTGGGACATATTATAATATTATATATTTATAGTGTGAATTCATATAAATAATGTATTTCATTTTTTTTAAATTGATATAGAAAAATAATGGAATCATTGATTTTTTAACTTTATCACATTTATATAGATAAGTAAGTCTATAGATTTACAATTTAAGGAGGAGAGGAGTATTGATATTTTATTAAAGAATTCCTTAAACAACTTCTTTATATCTCTACCTTAATACTAACAACATATAAGCTTATTGTAAATTTGAAGTACAGATGTATTATTGATATATTATATATATAGATCATCTTTAAAATTAGCTTGTAAAAATGTTCGTACGGGCATAGCCAATATAACTAATACACATTTTATAATTTAAAGACATACAAATATTGAAAACAGTATAAATGTTCAATTTCTTAAATATTTATACTTCTGAATTACCTCGTCCTTGATCTATACCATCTGCAGCATATTATATATATATTTTTGAAACGTTAAGAAAATCTAAAAACAGAGTTTTAATAATTTAATGTTATTATTTTGGATTAAAATAAATAGTTATATTTTAATAGTTGACATGCTATTTGGTATTATTTTATACCTATTGAAATAAAATTGAAGCTAATTAAAACAATGCAATTTAATGTTTTTTACCTCATAAATCAAAGGATACTATAATGATTGTGAAATTAAGACAAAATAGCTATATCACACCTTATATACCTACCTATTAAATTATTGTTTTTGGTAAAAACTTTCTTAAACGTTAAAAAGAAACGGGCCATTATCCTCCGTTGTTATATTTTAAGCGTAGTTCGTCTTCGGATACATTTCTTCCTTGATTACTACTGTAATATGTTTATATGTGCATAGCGCGATTTTAAAATTAAGTTTTTAAAGGTACTTGACCCGTATAGCATGTAATATCATGCCATGTCTGACGAGCAGCCAGGTGAATTCAATACTATCCGGTTCCCCTAACACACTATGAGGTCTCATTTGAATTGGTAATCGAAAGAAAAAAATGTAAACGCACCAATAACAAATATACAATAATGATACACCTTGTAGAACAATGGGTGTCCCCCTGTAAAATGTTTTCCAGGCCGTAAAGCGATTGTGGTAAATGTTTTTTGGGCTTTAAAGAAACCTGAATCACTTATAATTGTCTACGAGAACGTTTTACTCACCTCCATAACCTTTGGACACTTCCGATTTAAGTAGATACGTAGATTTAACATCGATCATTTAATTAAAATAGATTACAATTTTCAATGGTATCCTAAACAATCCATAAATATGCACGCACGTTATATTTTAGTATCTGAGAACAATTTCATACCGCTGGTGTTCGTATTCGTTAATTTTTTGAGATAATTAATAAAATATTATAATTATAATTTACGAAAATAAAATTTTTATATAAGTAACTTAATATTTTTGTAATATTATGTATTGGTTGGTGGGTAATTCAATAAAATATAAAATAAGAATATAATTAAAAAGAATACTTTGCAGATTCATTATTGGTCTGGTTTTCTAACTACAAAGTCTAAAAGAAAGAAATGATATGTACTTAGATGATAAAATAAACGATGTATTGAAAATTATATTCCACTTATTAGATATATATAGCCTTTACTCTATAATTATGCCTATATTATATAGTATAAAGTAAATACAAATTGTCTTATCTTAATACTCTATACTACTATGTTAAATTACACTTGATACAATTGTAGATAATTTGTACTGGACTATAACCCATATTAGTCCTTATCAAATCGATAAGACTATAATATGAAGTTCAAACGTACATGGCCTGAAAAAAAGAAAAAAAGTAAACTGTACTTAATAAGAAATAACTAATAATACGTACATTTTTTGGAGGATAAGTATTGCCAGTATTGGTCAGATAGGATCTTATAATAATATGCTGATTTCATGTCAACTATTATCAACACCAAAAAATTTATAGTTGCTATTCACACAAGTCTTTTATTGTTTTAGATTATTATGAATTAAGTATTTTAAAATAAAAATAGGTACGTAGGTACCATGTTTGAATATTCAATTAAAATTATATTTAAGAATTATTTGCATACTATTGTTAAATAAAGGTAATTATTGTTAGTTTTTTTAGTTTATACAAATCGTACGATACTATACTCACGATTCACGTACATATTATTAATCCATCATAAAATTATATTTGCAACAAACGATTTCAACTATTGTCTATTCAACAAGTTGAACTGTTCGCCTTCAGCAATGGCCAATGACGATACGCGCTCATGACGTATATAGTGATAATATTTTCTAAATTCTCACAACATACGAGTTGATTGGATCGGAGTATGGTGTGTTTCTAGAATATTTTTGTGTTTTACTTAAATAGAATTAAGAAGATGCTGATAAATTTCAGATAAACATCACAATACACTAACTATGGGCTATGGACATTAATCTATTGTGTTATTAATAATAAATTATTATGTATAAGTTAGGATATCTATCCTCTGGATGTGTAAGTACTTATGAATTGATTTTTGTTTAATGAACTTATTTTTATGATAATAGTTACGCGGGTGGATATAAGGTAACAAAGCTATTGTGCCATTAAGTAAACGTTTTGTTTTTTGGTTGATATTTTACAATTAAAATAACTAAAAACACTTTTTAGATACTTACAATAGTCCTACATTAGCCTAGGACAGAATTGCAAAAGATATTACAATGAAAATATTAATAATAGCAATGAAAGAAATTAATATAGTAATATATGTTTATTTATGTAGATAATAAAAATTATTTATTTCAAATATTATTGTAATCGTTTATTATAAATACTAGTAAATATGCAATCAAAATTAATTAACGATAATTTTGAAGCGGTTATTGGCACATATATTATAATAAATAAATATATTTGCATAATGTATTTGAAATATGTTACATACTTACATAAGATACCCCTTTTAGATATCTACATTCTACATAATTCATAAACGTAGGTACTTAAAAAATGATGAATAATGAATAATAATAAATTATCATAAGGAATCATTGATTGCAGAAACGTCACGAGTCAATTACTTAGAACTTTTGGGTGATTGATAAAAACTGTATATAATATAAATAATTTTGACAAAAATCTTTAAGGAATCTTAGGTTACATTTAGTCTCCATACCCTGTGAGTATAGTTAATTTGAATGCAAATCAATCTTAAATCTTTATCATTTGTGTGAATTTGTGTATGCTGTTAGGACGAACTTTGATGAAGCGGGAGAATCGTGTAGCAATTAGGCAAGAAAAGTATACCGTTTAAATGTTAGATCAACAATCTCTTTTCCCCATTTCAATAGATATATAGCCACATAGAACTATCAGTATTAAAATACTTTAAAAAATAAGTTAATTTTATGCACCATACATAAAGTTGTCGATAACGATTCAACACTTTCTAATATTGTTAAATAAAATAAAATACAATACCTAGGAATAACATTACAACCACTATTAAATATTATTATATAGCAGTTGTTGCTATTGGTATTAAAACTGTGATAACACAAAACAATAATTATGTTTTGATTGGATTTTACATATAGTGTATTTTATTCATTACTCGTCCAAACTGTTTATCTTATTTGTTTAAACAGAGTATACGTAACTCACCTTAACTATAGAAGTATAGACCGTACGTTTACATACACATTACCTTATTAATATTATTTTGCGTAGCATTGAATACAATTTTAAAATGTGATTTTTATATATCGAGGAAAAACTAATGTTATGCATATTGTATTTTTTGGTAACCATATACTCGTAGATGATTCATAATTGGATTGTTCACTTATTTCAAATATTATAATTATTATGAATTATACATATATATATATATATAACAGAGTGAAGTTAAAAACCAATTAATGCTTGCTTAAAGATATACATTTATAATATTTTGACGACACTAAATGTTTAATTATGTATAATAAACATAACATTACCATCATATTTACATTCATATACATATAGTGTCGTCAATATAACACTACAATATGTATACTGCTTTTCGTTTAATGAAATATTCCTTACTCAAGTCGTAAATAATCATTTTTAATTGATCATTAAAAACAGATAAATATAATGTTTCAAACTAAAAAATAAATATACAGGAATACATAGACGTTAGATTGTTACATTCAAATAGAAATAGTAAATCATGAATATAGACATAGGCATCAAATTAATTTGTAAATTGTGTAGTCAGTTATAGCAATTTAAATATCATTATATAATATTTAAATTTTTAATTTTAGTTTAAAGAAAGAAGTAACTTATGAGTTGTAATTATTACATAATATTGAACAAATATAATATTAAGTATAAAGGAATAATGTTGATTTTCTATTTTTAATTTGCAAGCAGTGATTATTAACTTAAAATGGTTTAATGTTTTTTTACTGGTTTTATTTTATTTTATTATAATAATTATTATATACATTTATATAACATAAATAGATATTAGATACTATAATATATACTTATTAATATAATTGATTATTAAATATATGTATTATTTATAGTTAAATATATGATATTTAAAGTACCTATAAGTAAATAATACATAATTTATCTAGTATTTAAGTATTTATGTTACATTATTTCTATTAATTATTAATAATTTTTAACTTACAGGATTATACAAAGACAGAAAAATAGTATTTTAGTTTCTTTTGTATGTTGGTATTGTACTCTTGCATGCATGTATTTTATACACATTTTACGTAAAATTACTATATTTTTAACTTTTCACCTTGACTTAATGCTGTTACTTATATAGACAGGTAGTAGGGTTCTACATTATTATTGGTATTTATGAAAAAATTGTTTTTTATACCTAGAAATTAATTATTGTTAATATTATTTATAAATTTATAATATTATTGTACTTTTACTTTTAAAAAATATTAGTAATATTACCTATAATAAATTGGTATATTACGTTACGTTAAAAAAAAACAAAATAATAATAATCGTAGTATAATTATTCACACGTGCCGTAAAGCCACGTGATAACAATTTACCTTGGTGACAATATAATCACATAATTCCTATAAATATAATATAACCGCCAATAAATCTTATTACATTTTTATACTTATTTTTCTAATAATGATATTAAGAAAAACATTTTTGCAATAAAATTGATTTATTAATTGTTTTTTTATTATCATAGTTTTATATATACTTTAACTTTATAGGTAGATACATAATATTTAGTATATAGTATTATAACTTCAACTAGATACAATACTTGTACTATACAACTTATACAATAGGCAGTGGCCAGTGATGGTAGTGAATATATTATGGCTAACCTAGCTATAGAATTTACAATATTGTATTGTAAGTTTTAAGGAGGGAAAAATTGCGAGTTGGATAACTGGTTAAATATGATACTCTTTAGAAATCCAGGTGATGGCTGATAGCTGACACGACCTCTCTAAAGATAAAGCAGCGTAGTGGCTTATCGCGGTTTTAATTCGCACTTGTCTAGATAATAATATATTGGAATTGAAAACATTACCAGAATTCAACATTAAAATACAACATAACGATGCTTCTGTCCTGGAGACATTATACTATCATTATTCATAGTTTAACGATAAAAACAGCCGATAATGTTGTTAAATTATGTTTTAGCATATTGCACATTCTAAAAGAACATTATATCCTACTGTATGTATTATATTTATATATAACCGAAATTATAAGACGTACCACGTACGTAAGCATACAACGAAAATGATATAATACGAATGTGTAACAAACAAAAATAAAAATTTACCTAATCAACTATTTTTGCTTTGGGTAAATTGCTATAAAACATTTTTGCTTTATCATAAATAAATTATTTTTAACGATCTGTGAATAACGTTGAATATCGTAGAAGCACATTAATATGATGTGTATATTCTTAAATATAATTATAATTTGTAAATATTCATTAAAATTATTGAAACACTAAAAAATGTTTTAGTATTGTAAAATAAAATATTTACAAAATAAACAATTATTAAATATTTTTGTTGTTGTGTGATGTATATAAATACATTTTAGAAGTATCTAATTAAGTGTAAATAATACATTTGTAATATTCGATTAACGAATACAAATACGAATTAGGTATATATCTATTCTTTAAATCCAAATTAGTTTAATAATTATTCATGAAGTAATTATTAATACTATTTGATGAGACGTTAGAAGGTTAAAAATTGAATTTTTTTAATTGTTTTTTTTTATGATATGATAAGGTCTATAACCTTAAAAGTATCTGATTATAAATATAGGTATTTAAAAATACATGCATATAGGTAACTGATAAAAGACAATAATCTGTATATATATAATTATACTACATACATGGTTCATAATTTTATATTTTTGTTACATTTCAAATAAATCAAAATACATTTTCATTGATAGTTGAAAAATATATAACCATACAAGTATAATAGCACCTATAATATTGTAATAATTTTATATAAAAATCGAAAAATTAAATTATTAAACTATTGCATTTTATTAGAATTTTTTGGGGTATAATATGAACTGTAGATTTTCATAGTAACTTATTATACCCGGTATTTACTGATTTTTAATTCTAAATTATACCTTATTCATTAATTATTTAAATTATTTAAATATTGATAAATAATTTTTTAAAATAGTTTTCCGCAAATAAATTGGATATATATTCCTAATATAATAATATATGGTTTATATTTCAATCTCTCACTACACTACTTGCACAATGATGAACAAAAAAATAATTGAACAACTATAAATTAATATTCTTTGGTGTGAAAGATAAATAAGTTTAGCCTTTAGCTTACTTTTTACATATTTTACACAATGACACGAAAAACAAGCGTTCTTATATAGCTATATAGGTATAGCAGATTTTAAACGAGCTATTTAAAATTCAAATTGTGATATAAAAATTGGTTTTTGAGCAAAAATTCTGGTAGTTTTTAACTGCGAGTCTTGACTATGAATTATGATTTATAAGTCATATATTTTTTCTTTAGCGAGTTCATTTATTTTTTTATCTAGTATTAAGTAGTCATGCTTTATAGTGTATAATATATATTATAAATAGGTACCAATGGAATTTTTCCCACGCTTGTTTTATTATTTTTTACTTAATCGATTTTAAAAATAAAAGCATTTGAATATATTATATATCTATACCTATATTAGGTATATAATTATTTAAGCAATAAGCATACTGTTATTTTTAAATATAAATACTTATTCCAAGAAAATATTAAATGTTTTGGTTGTAATTTCTTCTAATAGATAAAATAGATTTTAAGTATGAAATTTAATGGTATATTTTGGAAAACTTTAAAAGTATATAGGTACTCAATAAACACGGTTTAGTAAGAGAAATATTTTTATATTAATACAGGCACACACATTTTGTTAATCATTTAAGCTTCTAAAAATTAAATTTAAAGCTATTGAAAATACAAAAATTACATTTATTACTAGAAATATTTATACCATTTTATGGGTAAAAGAGAATTTACAACCATAAAACATGTTGACGGTATAATATACGTTTAAACATACGTATTGATAAAACTATGTTCAATGCAGTTATAGGACACTATAGTTTGTACGGTCACATAGAAATATGAAAAGCGTTGACATTTTATATTTCAGGAATAAAAAAATGTAAACGTTTTTTATAATTATTATTTCTAATTTAAATATGTAGTTGCAAGTAATTATACAGCTTGCTTGTAGATTTCACCTAAATATTCTATTTGTCTACATAATATAGACTAATACTATTGGAAAAAAACAGTCTTGACATTTTATTTTGTGGTTTTAAAATTGTCCATATAGTGTATAAACACTATAAACTATAAATAGTGTTGTCTTAGATGTCATCAAACTAATATTGATTGCAAAATCGATTGAGATTGCGCGAGTTTAACCTAAAGTTTTGAGTAATCTAATCTTATCTCATCTTTTAAAATATACTTATTACCCAGTTTATTTTCATCATACAAATTGTCCGCAATAAATTATTATCAATGTATTATCATACAAAGTATTATTATCAGTGTATTATCATACAAAGTGTTATTTCAGTAACAATAGGCAGAGTGCTCTTTTACCGTTCAACAATAATTCTATAAAAGAGCGTTCGGATTTAGGAAAAAACCATATAGGTACTTTAAAATACTTAATAACCAATAGTCATTAGTTGTAGTGCAATGACAAGTTATACTTTTTAAACATGATTTTAAATTTGTTTCTAAATTAATGTTAAATAATTATTTGTCTTGCTTTTCTATTTATAAAATATTGTCAATATATTAATTAACATTTGTCATTTATCATACATATTACTAATTAATAACAATAATAACAGCTTACACACAATGCTATTATTTTACTGATAGCGACGGTACAGTTTTCGTTTGATTCATATTTCCTATCTTTAAATCGAATATACGTCTATAAAAATATAATATACGAATACTGCATTGGTATATTACAGTTATTAGGTATCTCAATATCTTATAATAATTATTATTAATTATTACGATTCAAGTTCAAGATACCTGTTGAAAAATCTATATTAACAATTAATAATAAATTGTTGTACTTTACATTTTACTAAACATAATAACTTAACTCTACTCAGGCGCCCGGAGGGGGGGGAAAGATGGGGCATTTGCCTCCCTCTTCAAATAGAATGTTGAACATTTTAACTTTTATTTTGATTTATAAACATTTCATCGATATTTTTACTTTAGTGTGTGGGGTTGGTATTTGATTTCATATAATTCTAACACATTTTGTAGTTTACAAGGAATAAATTTTTTTTTAATGTATTTTTTGGTTTGATTTCATTATGCCCCTCCCTGATAAATGTCTTACGGGTGCCCATGTAACTCTACCTTGAACACAACCAATAATTATTGTTTATTATCAGTCTATATGATTTATTTGTTTTAGTAGTTATGTTAAATAAGTACTTAAAAATACGATTTATAATTGATAAGTTTAATGGGGTGGCAAAATAAAATTTGCCTAGTGACGGGAATTGTGTAAATCCGTCTTTGCTTGTCTTACTCGAATTAATAAAAAATTCACGCTCAAATAGACTACACAAATCAAGCTCAAATAAGTCAAATGACATTTTTTTTCCAAGAACAAGAAACGGGTGAGAACTGTTTACCGAACCCGTATCATTTTTAATCACCAAATTCAAAAAAAAATAATAATTTATATATATTTACAATACATAGGAGCTAAGTGCACAAATGATTTATGGTAATTTTAAGGTAAAAATATGTACCTGCGCTTAAACAGGCGACACTTACCAAGGTAGATACTATAAATATTATAATTCACACACCTATGCGATATATTTTCGAGAAATTAGTTGCTTTGTAACTATAGAAAGTATCGAGCGCTGTGTTAAATTGTTTAATTTTATTGGTAGTCTACTAGTCCATGGGTATAAAGGAAATGTTGACGATAATATTATAATAATACAATGACATTAACTACAAGTAAATAAGTGTGCTATACATATTTTAGTAATTATTCAACCGTTATCCAGTCGAATACTATTTGATCCTATACGCAAAGCTACGTTTTGTAATACTAGGGTTAATGGGGGGATAGTGGAACTGTTACAAGTTATACGTATAAGAGTATAATTGATAGTCTTGTTACTTTATAATTCGGGAGGTAGTACATAATGAATAGTATGAGTAGTAGCAACTAGCAGTATGTACAGATAACATTTTTAAAACCATATTGTTTAAGCACAGAATAGATTTAATCTATTCTGTGTTTTAAGAGTAAAGTACAGGACGCTATCCTACTTGTATTCTATATGATAGTGCTGAAAATAATAAATGTTTTTCAAGTTACAACTATAAAATACAAGATAAAATAACAAACATCTGATGGAACATTAATAATAATATCTCAATCTTTATATCTAAGCGTCAGCTCATAAAATATGTTACATTTTAGATCATAGTCTAAATTATATTAGCTGATTACTGATTATTATATATATTATATATATTATCTTCTATCAATGCAGTTCAGGTTATAACATTTACTATGTTTTGCAAGCCACTTTGAAAACAATTATAATCGATAAACATATGCTACCAATACTAAATGAATAATACCTACTTAAGCAAATTAATAATTAGATATAAATTACACTTAAGTAACAAGTTATAACACGTATGTTTTTATGACCATTGGCCATTTACACGAAGACTTGAAGGTTTTACCCACGTTTATTTTAGGGGGGCTGTATACGACTTTAATTCATTTAGTGTCAATGATTCGAGATTAAAGTGAAGGCTAATAGGTCATACCTATATTTTTATAAAAATTATTATTTTAATCAACCCTTATTGAATTATTACTTACACACTTGCAAAAATATTTGTGTGACGATGTACAAATAAAATATAACTTTTTTTCAAAAAGATAAATATTAATATTTAGGTTAAAATGACATAATATTGTATTCTAAATTTTACGCATTAGTAATCACACAAAATAAAGCTATAGACCAGGGGTTAGAAACCAGCGGCTCTTTGGATGATTATCAATCGAGATCCGTAAAATATAAATTATATTATAGTGATAAATAAAGTTTTTCTATATTTTCTAAATTTAAGACGTATTATTATGTTTTTATTTCCTACCATTTTCTCAATGAAATAATAATACTATCTTTTTTCTAATATATGTACTAATAAAGTAATAATTTATACACCATAATTAAAAAAAAAGGTTGTTCAAACTTGTGCGGCTCCCTGGATATCATAGTTTTGTAATTTTTTGAAAAAATGGCTCTGCTATAGACCTATAGGTGTAAACATTGTAAATAATAATTATTCTGTTTACTGTGTATTATATTATTTTATTATCATTTAAAAATAATGACCTTTTTGATAATGACGATTATTGGAATTTCAAGTATAATGTAGTATGACAGTAAATTTTGTGTGGAACGCTTGTTCGTCAAACATTCACTGAGTCCCTCTTCTATTTTTTTTTCCAAATTAAGCACTATTATATAACATTGTAGTACACTAAAAACAGTTCTAAGCGAAGCTCTCGATCCAGGAGAAGGATATTTTATATTTATATTTGTATAAGTAAATAACAGTTTATTAGGTTAAATTAATTTTTGATTAAAAATTGCATTTGCATATCGTAA
The DNA here is from genome assembly GCF_003676215.2 of Rhopalosiphum maidis. Classification (NCBI taxonomy): domain Eukaryota; kingdom Metazoa; phylum Arthropoda; class Insecta; order Hemiptera; family Aphididae; genus Rhopalosiphum; species Rhopalosiphum maidis. The sequence goes on along the minus strand of NC_040877.1, from coordinate 28,732,904 downwards.
ATACCTAAATTATCTGTGATAGTGGAAAAATTATATTGATATTGGTTTGTAATATTGAGCTGCAGTGTACTTTAAAGACTTATAGATTTGGCATAAAGACTGAAAATCAATAACTTTTGAAATAGTTAAATTAACAATACATTATACAGTAAATTCCCGTTACAAGTTATAACGAATACCAATACAACAAAAAATTCCGTTATAACGTAAGTCATAGAAGTCCCCTTTCGAAAAGCAGGGCTTATAAAGCTTATTCGAATTTTCATTACAACGAAATTTCCGTTAACGAAAATAAAATTCGGTCCCTTAGAGTTCGTTGTAACGGGATTTTACTGTATTATATTTCCTAAGACTATCTACTGTATTGTTTACATTCCGCATATTAACGTTAATTCTAGTTTTAGATCCTGGGCGGAATTATAGATGAATGTACCTACTTGTATTGTGATTTTATAATTATATGTGTATTTTCTTTGTGTTTGTGTGCCTGTTTTCATTTTTAGGGTGGTTCGATAAAAGGTTCGATTTTCAACTTTGGGGTGGTTAATAGTAGTAAATTGGATCTCATTGGTCTATTAGAGGGTTCAAAAGTAAACAATTTCCAACACTTTACTCAATAATTGGGAAAATCGAAAAAAAATTAAGGAAAACTAAAAATTTTACGGTAAAACAGTTTTCAACGAAATTGATTTCTTTATTTTGTATAGTTACGGAAACGAATAACTGCAAAAACTTGATATTTTTACCATTACAATTATTTGTACATACATACAATTCTTCCCTCAGTTAAAAAGTTTAAAAAATTGTATACAAGGTTCCTCATAACTATAGTTATTAATAGAAAAAATGGACCATTATCATATATCATATAGCTATATATTTATAGGTATAAAAATAACTAAAAACGTCAACAATTTCAAGTACCTTGAAAATTATGACATGCACAGAAAATAATTACCTATATAAATATTTGATGAAAATCTCAAACATATATGGTTATCTTTTAAATTATGATAAAATAAAAAAAATTGTTTTATAAGAAATCGTTATTTTAACGTGAGTATTCTATTTTGTCAAAATTTAACTTTAGACGTCCATAAAAATATTAATTGTTAAATAACACTAATTTTTAAATCTAAAACTTATGAGAAACTTGAGGAATCTTGTATTTAATATTCAAATCTTATGTGTGAATATTGAAAATCTTGGAAATTTTCGATTACAAATAATTTGAAAATTTAAACAATTTTGGTGAAATTTCTTAAATTTTTAACCTTAAACTTATAATTTTTTTACTAGCTCAAAAAGATAAAATACTTAAAAAATTAACAAGATATAGTAAATGCTTACCTAAATAAACATTTTAAATTGTTAAAAAATCTCATATCTACGGTAATTTGTTTTTAAATTAGGTAAAATAAAATAATCCATTTTGTTATTTTTGTCAATTATTTTAAAAAGTACTGAGAATTTTTAATTTTGACTTTTCGTAAAGTATCAACACATAGATTCGCTTTCTTAGTAAAAAAAAATATTAAAGTTAAAAATATTATTTGTACTACTCTAAAAGGTGGCAATGACTTAATTGTGAAATCAACACGTTACATGTCTGTCCACTCAGTATCTAAAAAAAACATTTAAATATGTTTTTAAATCATGCATAATATTTATAAAAAAAAATACAAAACATATTTTATTTATTTAGTCTGAATTATATATATAATATAGACTAACCATATTCTTACTTATAGAATACATTTTATATATAATATCAGTTTTCCGTACATTATTATTGTTTATATACCTTTTGATATTCAAACAAAATTGAAAATAAACATATTTACGTTATAAATCCGATTCAAATATTTTTTTTATAAGCCATATTGTAATTGTTTTTGATAAACTACTTTTATAAAAATATAATCATTGAATATTTAATAGTTCTATGATGCCATTGAAAAATATTAATCTTTAGACTTGACCTCGACCTAAAATTAATTTACCACATCACTTTTTTATATCAACTATCAAGTATATAATGATCATTTAAAGTGGACCCACCAGTTACCAAACCTTCATAAATTAATCTTTTACTAATTATAATTGCCTAGCATTCGATGGTCGGTTGATGTCACTTTATTTACTATACACACATAGAAAGAATTGCAAAAAAAATATATTCACATTTTAAATTAAAATTAAGTAGGTATGTATTTATATTATTGTTTCCAATAACTGCAGATAGCTTTTTTTTTAAATCAATATTTATAAGTTTTTAACAAAAAGTTATTAAAGTTAAAAAAAAATTGGAAAATTGTTGGTACTTATTGAATTAATAAAATTTAATAAAATTGTTAACATATCATTAAGATGTAGGTATACATTTTTATACGTAGAAAAATTGATTTAATTGAATTTTTAAAATATAACCTATTATCTTCAGTTATAAACTCGAAAAAAAATGTCTATACCTATATTAATATGATTGCAAATTATGACTTTCAATTTTAAATAATTATTATTTTACAAACAAGTTCAAATGAACAACTTTGGATAAAATTGTATTATTATTTATTTACGTATATTATTATATAAATATTTAAAATCAAGAATTTATGTTTAAAAAAATACCATCTTAAATATTTTTATTTTATTTTTATTATTTTGATAATTTACAATTTGTATTTGTTAAAATAATAATTAAAAAATATGACTGGCACAAACTTATAAGTAATAATATAAAACAACACTTGAAGATGAAGAATAAGATGAAGGAAGTTTTCAATCTTAGCTCTTGTTTATTAATTGAAATTAAAAGTAAAATTATTATTTGTATTAGACATTTATACTTAAACGTTATGAAGATGATTTAAATCATAAGTATTACATTATCTTCGCAAAGACAAACAATATTAATGTGGATTGCAATGAAAGTTTTTTTATGTTTTTAATATTTAACTTTTTTTCTATCTTTAGATATATTAATAATATGCCAATAAAGTTATTTTTGGAAAATCATTTACACAGAATTGTCTTATCCAGTTATTGCAATATAATTTAAAGTACAGTAAAGATAATAAAAATACATACAATTACTAATTATTAATCTATTGGATTCTAAAAAATAAGTGAATGAGTTCATATGTATATAATATATAAATTAGCTCGTGATGTATTCGTGTTTTCGCGTCATTTAACACGTGGAATGGCAAGAAATTAATCACAAGACACAAATTAAATTCTTAGCAAATAACCAAATCATAATGTGTATATAAATAAGTGTAAAACGTTAAACGACACAATTTGTATTAAATAGTAATAAAAGTATTGATTGGTTTATTTATTTTACACATAATTTGGATTTGGAGTATAAAATGTGTCATGTGTGTTAATATAATTTTTAAATTTTTATTTTTATTATTATTTTTTTTAATTTAACATCAAATAAACAGTATAAATATGTAATATACAACAGTTGTTTTAGTTACAAGATTTAATTATTTTATTTAAAAAGAAATAGTCACTGTAGTCGTTTTAAAAGCATACAACCTTGTACAAAAATACAGATTAAAAAAATGCAGTTATGCAACTGCTCTGACACAGAATTTTTTTAAGTCATAATTTGTTACTCAAAAGCATGGTCCACAGGTACCACATGGATAGATTATTGAAAATATTAATAACAGTAATACATATTATATCAATCAAACGAGTAAGTAATAAACTAATAATATTAAATTATAATTTCTATAAATAAGATAATAGTTATTATCTGTTAAATAGTTATAATAATTTATAACACATGACACCTGAAAAACATATAATCAATTAAATCAACATTTTTTTACTTGTTTATATACTTTTTATACTATATATTTATGGTAGATTTTCTTTAACCCTTTTTAATGCACTATGTTTATACTCTTTATATTAATTTCTGAATCAAGTTCTAATATATTTTTAAATAAGACTAAATTTATTATTTTATTATTGGCTTATATTTGTGATTATTTTTTAATCGAATGTATTGCAGAGGTACCTATTTATTATTAATTAGTACATATTTATAATAATGTTATCATAGTATTTATTGAATTAATAAATTATTTTATTGTCTCTACTGTATCAATTTCCTTTTTTTTTTTATAAAATTTAAATGATACTTATAGGGACAAAACTGAAGTGATTATAATATCATGATTATTATTAAAATTAAGTTATATCGTACACTAATTATGTGAAGTTCTACAAACTAAAAAAATTAATCATAAGAAGTGCAAAAACAATTAGATATCTAATCTTGGATATTTAAAAAAATATTCTAACTAGAATTTATTAAGTCTTTGAATTAATTGAATTAGAACTATTTTAATATCTGTTCACACAAGCAATTTAAAAATCAAGTAAATAACATAATGTATAATATAAGTACACTAAAATCGATTGAGAGATAGAAAAAGAGCCAGCTAGGATGCTAAGACCTGTACTTAAAACATTGGAGGGGGCTTAGTATCCGGCTATACCTGAATACTGGCCGAATAGCTTATTATTTCAACGGGAAATGATCGATGAAGTGAAATTTTATTTAGAATTGATAAGAAATAAATTTTCCAATAATTTGCTAATTCATCAAACAGGCTTGTAATTGTATTGTCTAGTGGGAGGTACATTTGCAACCCCACGCGTGGCACATGCGCTCACTCTGTTGACGACCACGAGCATCATAAACATTTTGATTTGACCTAGTGTGCTATAAACCTTAAATACCGCTATACATTTGCAATATATTATAAATTAAATATTTGAATTTATATAAATGGACAGTATATATTATTATGATGTATTTTTGTATTTATGCAATAATTTATATTTTCAAGATAATTGGCTAAATATATTAATATTTTAATCATATATAATTTATACTAATAGTAGCTGAGGGTGAGTAAGTGTTAAGGGTATTTGTTTAGAATCGTTTTTTGTATGCAATTATTGAATTAAAAATTTAACATATCCATCAAAGCGACGTATTTATTTATGAGGTACATTAAAAATCTATACTATACAAACATAGCCGAGTGATTTCCTTGATTTTTTAAAAATTATCATTAACATAAGTATAAATACAATTTATTTGGTTGAAACAATGTATAGGCATTCATATTATAAGTAGGTACTACCTGTCTATAATTTAAGGTTTAAACAATAATAAGAAGGTATATTATATTATAATGTATGATAAATTAATTATTTTTATGTGGACCGAGTACTTCATTAATAATAATTGTACTAATAACTGTAAAATAGTACTTGTACAAATAATATTTGTTTTTAAAGATAAAATTATGAATATAAATTGTTAGCATTTACGTAAATGTACCATTCATATACAAAGGTAGGTAGGAATGTATCATGTATAATAAACGATGATTGTACATTAATAATACCTACAGTTTTATACATTTTATAATAGTTAAAATGACATTGGATTTCAAAATATAAGATGAAATATATTATTATATGGTTAGTTTGAAATATGTGTATATGAATTATTCATTTTTAATAATTTAGCGTGTTATATGTACTTATACAAAGAAAAAATATAATAACAGAACGTTAATCTGAATAAATATAGCATATTATTGTTGTGTTAAAAAGAAACATGTGACAAAAAAAAAGAGGATACTATGTATAATAAATAATAATTAATAATACCATTGATTATAAATTTATAAATACATTGTATTTATTATCAATGATAATACGTATATAATTATATATTATATTGTATAAAATTGTAATGTTCTTCGTAGATTTTAAAAAACAATGAAAATTGATGACAATTTTTTATTTACGCATCATTGCTAACACATGTTATTATAATACTATTATGTGTTTGATTTAAAGTTCGTATTGAACTATATGTACAAAATAACCCACTCATGATGCTCCTCTCCTCCTGCCGAAGTCAACCACCAATTCGCCTAGCGAATCCTGTGCAAGACGTTTGACGTCATCAGCTCTTGCTGCAAGATTTTATTTATTTATTTTATTTTATCTAACTCCCATGTACCGACCCGATCCACATCATCCTTCACCCACGCCCCCTCTCATTCAACGCTTCCGACTTAAAAACTACCAACCCACCGTGGGAGGCTTTATGTACAAGTAATAACAACTTCGTTGTGTCGCGGGATTTCGTTTTCACCGCCACTACCGCTTGCTTGCTCGTTCGAAAATATTCCGCGAGTCTGTGCTGATTACGATGTGCGTTTTACAGTGGATTGTTGGGGAAGGAGGTAGTTTCGAGGGGGTGGTTTTGGTGTGGAGGGCACATGGGATACATGGCAATTATGCCACCGCCGCCAAGATGAAGCGAGAACCGCCCCCTGGACACATCCGGGACGCGCGTGGCGTGCGAGTGTGTACGCCTACGCGAGGGCCGCCGTGACGTCAGAACCCCCTAGCAACGGTGCTGTCGCTCGTGACGTATACTCGCTGTGACGTCAATCATCATATTGGACGGAGCCCCCGAGGCGCGACGCTCACCGTGGCTGCCGTCCGGGCCGCCTTGCATTCGGTCTGTCACACGCGCTCCGTACGCTCTGCCGTTCTGTTCCTTTAGTTGTTAATAAAACGTTTGTTTTTTTTTTATACAGTATATAACATATTATTATATATCCCACACAAACTCTATCGGGCGGTTTTTGATCGTAGTGTCGTGTTTTTTGCTGTCGGAAACGATTTCACAATATTACTAAAACAAATTTTTTTATATAATATTTACAAACATTATATATTATAAAATATCGTACATTTATTCCTACATATTTGTATGTACCGTCATAGTTTTTGGTCTCTTTTATTTTGAAATAAAATTCAACGCTGGCAGCCCAACAATTCCAACAGAATCACTTAATCACCTTTGGTAAGTTAGTTTAATCTTAGTTAATTATTGTACTTAAAAAAATAACGTATTTATGAGAAAATTTAAAATTAAAAAGACTATACGTTAACAAAATATTATTTTGTCTGGGACACGTGCACAAAACCGGTTGGGTCAACATTAACGCTGTAGTAATCGGAATATCAAACTTACGATAAACAACAAAATCTATACTATCCTAAAATAATACTTTTTCTTTAATTTATCATCAATTTAATTTACACGAATTTCACCTTTAAAAATTATATAGAGGTCGTCATTCGATTTATCTGGAAATTCCAACACTGGAAAATAGATGTTCCGTATTATTGAATTAAAAAATTTCTTGTAGAATTACAGTTAATTAACTATTAACTTGTCTATTTTTGATGTCAGTTTAAGAGATATTTTTAAAAGATCTTTTAAATACTATAATTCAAACAACTGAATGTATAAAATAGGTATTTGTAACAGTGATCTATGGCACGTAATATAAGTAAACGTATTGCAATTTTTCAAAAGTATGTATTTTATAGAATTTATAAGCATATTAACTTAATTATTTTTATTAGTATAGGGTTTCTCTGTAATGTAAATACATTAAGTACAGAAATTAAAAATCATGATTCTTTAATAAAATCAAAAGACTTCTATTATAATCAGAGCACATTTATCTATATATTAGGCGTTTACATTTAGTTTAATAAATAATAACAACATATTTTTCTAATCCCCACTTTGTTCATGTTTAACTTTCACCTTCATTATTATTTAAAATGTAATAATATAACTAATAAGCATAGGTGATATGTTTCTTTTTATATATACTTCTGTATATTAGTAGAGACATAATATGTTTTGTTAATATTTATTTAAAAAAATAAATGAAATTAAAGTATAACTTTTAGGTAATATTTATTTTTATGATTTTCGCGATTTTACGGTATTTGCCTTGGAACCCGTTTACTTTTTTTGGGTGGAGGAATTTAGTTCACAAATGGGGAGGGGAATAACGCGTACACAAAATTTCACCTTGGGTGAAGCATCGACCGTTAAAGGACATGTCCCGCAAACGCCATCAATTGTTGTACGTTTTTTAAAATGGTTAATTAAGAAAAAACGAAAACGATATAGGTCAATGGCCAATAGAGAAGATACCAACGGGTTAATACATTTGTGTGTGTAATCTAATGGGAAAGCGTTAATATAACGGATTTTGTGATTTACACGATCTTTGAAATTTACCATTACCAATTTGCATTATACCTTTAAACTAATGTATAAATGATAATAAATAAAACTATATTATACAAAAGTAATTTAATTGTATATATCTGTAGAAACAAGGTTGTTAAAATGCACTATTTTCATCCAAAACGTTTTAATTTTTGTTATAGGCATAATTTTATGTGAATATTTTATTGAGTCAACACGAATAAATTCAAAATTAATATTAACTATTAAATCCTATGATCGTATTATATTATTATAATACGTAAAAATATTGTTATATCATATACATTTTGCAGTTATAATAGAAATTAGAAGTAAATTTTCATGAGGATAAAAAATAAAAAAATAAATAATATAATTTAGTAAATTATTTATTTATTAAATTTTAATTTTATAAGAAATGTGTTATAAATGTAATGATATCAAATTAGTAGTTATTGAATCAGATTTATAAATAAAAAAAATATTTTTGCGACTTTGCATACCAGTTAAGTCAAGTAGTAAAAATTAAATAAAAGACCTTTAATTATTAATCTAATTTTTTTATAAACGTTTACACTTTTAATTTATCGATTTAATTGCCAGCACGTGCTAATAAGACAATGAGAAAATGATGAACCATAAAATTTGTTGTCGATAAGAACATTTAAATCATTAGGTTAACAACAATTAAAATGAAAGAGTTTTCCAATATTAATGAAGATAATTCCACGTGATAACGAATCAAATAATTAGTTATAGGTAAGTGCCGCTGTATCTGGTTGGTGTTTGTTATTTTGTCTTACTAAAAATCAAATACCTAAAGTCTTAATCGTAATTGAATGAAAAATACTTTTAACTTTAATTTCACTAAACATACCCATTTACAAAAAACTTAGTGTTTTGGACTATCCAGTATTAGAGTAATAGGCCATAGGAGTCCATGGCATAAATGTTTTCATGTTTTCAGGTTCAGTGAAGGCCAAAACCCGATTTCATAACTTGCCCAAAAATAGATTTATCCCAATTTGTTTTTTTTTCATTTATCTCAATTATCTAGATAAAATACTACATCATTTTAATTTATATCATCGTTATATTCGTATTTTCTGTATTTATTTGTGTTTCATTATTATAACCAGCCTGACAAGAATATAATATATATTCTTATATAATTTAAAAAGTATCGTAAGAACATGTATTTTTGTTCACAAAGTAGTGTTGTGATCAGGAGAAGAAAAACTTGTTCAAGGTTAATATTAGCAAAAAAATATAAGCCGAAATCAAGGTCGAATGGAAACGTCACGGAGGCACATCCGAAACTCTTTTAAGACTACGAATGATGAATGACGACAATGTTTTTAATATTTTTAACACTAGGTATATATTATACTATAGATAGGTATTTTTTTTCACATATATATATATATATATATATATATAATATATATTGTGGTAACTATATAGGACGTAATGTGACCTAGTCCTCCGTGGGAATTTCGTTGTTCTGTTTTATACATTACGTAATCTCCTAAACAACTTATAAGTTACAATATAATATTTTTTATATATATATATATATGAATTGTATCGTCTTTATCAGCGCACCAGGCAGATAACATAATAAAACCATTGCCGGATATCCAATGCCATTACGCTGGAGTTTTATATACGTTTATCAACACTGTACACACAATACTATGTAATATGACATATATTATATTATATACAATAGAGCAGCGAACCAGCATTTGGGTTTTCGATTGATATTATATTATTATTGTGTATACACAGTGCGCACAGAAAATATTTCTGACCCAATTAACGATTCAACAGCAGCTCATTAATTATCATTACTAAACCAAGGCTATATTAATTTATAAGTCGACCAACATAGTATCTAATATTATAAATTTTTCAATATTTAAGCGATTGTTCAAATTTTAAATATGAGAATTGAACAAACGCGACAATTGAAACATTATCGCTGGTAAACAGTGATAGGTATTTGTTAAAATGTGTTCTAGTTCACAAGTTCTGTTCACATGTGAAAACGATATGTATCGGCAGTTTTCGATGTGCTTTCAAGTTACAATATGATAAGTACCTAAATTAAAATTAATGTACTTTTTAAAATACGCAAGGCATTATATACTCAATTCGTATATATTATTCAATCGCTCCATGTTTAACCTCAAACAATTGCGTCTGTTTAAGCATTTTATGATATATATATATATATATTATGTTTCTGATTTCCTGATTATCACCCGTGTGCATGCGGTATTGCGGTTGGTTACCAACATAACCCAACATGATCGATTACCTAATCAGCCGTGGTATTATTGTGTCGTTGTATGAACGAACAAGTGATTCACCGCTAAATAAGGTATCAGCTGTAAAAACAGATTACAGCTGATATCTTATTTTTTTAAATATTGATTTAACTGAAATGTAAATTAAACACAATAATTTTATTTTATTAGGTACCTACCTACTATTATTATAGTATATAATATTATTTCAAGCATTTGTTTAAGATCCATATACTACACAATTATTGAAGTGTATATATATTTAGGTACTATATTTTTATATTTTTATAATAATAGTATTATAATATATATATATATATATATATACTTATCAGAAAATAATAATTGCATTTATTATTTTTTAGATATGTATTCTAAAAAGGGGAAAAGTAGGTAATTGATCTAATGTACATTAGGTGTCGAGTGAATCTCATAATTGAGTAAACCACTATACATTTGAATTCAATGATAAATCATAAAATACGAAAAATAATTCTGAACGAAGAGAATCTGTCAGGCTAATTAGTAATTATTAAGTATATTTTATGATAGGTAGATTGAATTAATTTTTGCTAAAAACATTGTATTTATTCACGTTATTGGCTGTCAGCTTGACTTCGCATGTAAAAAGAATAAGTGAATACCTATATAATACAGCTCTATACAGACGGTTTAGAGTACTTCTGATCATGGGAAAATTGGCATCAGTGTACCTAGTTTTGTAAAATAATTTCATCGAGATGATTAATCCACCTGTGGTGGATATAGCACTTGGTATAATTTTAAACATGATTTTAACTACTCTCTAAACTTTCTTACATCTCTAAAATAATCTTTGAAATTATTGTCAACGCCGATCGAATATTTTTTTATTCTATAAGTTATATATACGGACATTGTCTTTTGATGTACATTTAAATAAAAAACAATACATTAAATATTATTTTTGTTGACCACGAATTTATAAAGAAATATATACATATTCCAAATTTAGTGGCAACTAGTTCAGTAGTTCCCAAATCTATAGTTTTTATTATTTATTATTGTTATTAACTTTTGAGTTAATTCTAATTTAGCGTATAACGGTGTGAACAGGTTATCCATGGTATAAATTCTCAATATCTTAAAATGTATTTTATTGTTTTAGAAATGTTATCATAATAATAAATAATATTATACATATAAGTTTCAAGTTTCCTTGAATAATATTCTTGAATTACGACAAAACAACTAAAATTGTTAATATTTATTTAGGTAGGTATATAATTCCATCCAAATTTGAACTTCAAATGTTAATAAAAAAAAAAATTTATTATAAAATATTATTATTTAGATTTTTTGATTTACCTACTAGTGAGCTTAGTTATAGGAACCTCGTATTTCAAGCTGATTGACCAAACCAAAAATTATTTATTGGTATTTATAGAAAAAAATAAAAAATAAAAATAAAAATTGAAATTGTTTATAGCTCAAAAAGAGTTCAAATATTTTTTAAATTATTCCATGTACAGAATATACTGATAAAAACATTTTACAAAAAATTCAAGTAGAACAGGTTATTCATTTTTAAATTAAAATAATATAAGAAACTTGATTTTGTTAAAAATTGGTTTTATGGAAGTAAAAAATTCAAGCATTTTTAGTGCCCTAAACAAATTATGACAAACAAAAAACCACTTATTGTAAATTAAATACATTCATCACTCCGCTCAGAATCTAAAATTGTAAATATTTAGTATTTTATGAGTTGGGTATTCGATTAAAGATTAAAACACTATTCAATATTGACATGAGTAACTTTCACCATGCTAATTAACAATGCGCCTTATGTTTATAGCTGTCAAATACGTCTAAAATACTAATGTAATTATTATAAATTATTTTATTTTTTATGACGGTTGTTCAGATGTTGACGATTTTGTTAGCAATTAATTCGTAACAAAATAATTGATTCAGCCTAACCTTGCTTGTTATCGTAAAAAATAAAGAGAACAAAATATAATTGTATACCTTCTTTGTGCTGGCTGGTCGCAAAGACCTAGGACACCAAGAATACCATCGTATATTCGTTTAGTCAACGGGAACTCGATGGTGAGAGGAGGGTTCAGCGTAGTGATAAACGAACGTCTGCGGAACGGTGTGTGCGTGACGTGCTTTCCCGATCGTGATATCCGGGTGGGTTAGGGGTGGTTGTACAGTGGTATGTTGTATATAGTTAGTCGTGTAGTGGAAGAAGGATTTGACCCAGATACTTCCCTAGGCTCTCTAAACTTTACACATAGGGGTTGGCCGTGTGCACAGTTCACACACGCGCGCGCGCGCTCGTGGTGTGTGTGTATATGAGTTTACGGTTTGTTTGTGTGCGCTGTAAACTTGTGCCCTAAAATGCAATCGATTCGGGTGTATCTACCAACTAACACCCCTACAACCCTCCACGCTAAACGTGTTAAAAATACATTCGCTTTATAGTCGGATACAATAATACGATCAAAGTTCAAAGACAAATAACTCGACTATTTCCATTATATATTTCATAGTAATTTTACTTTTTTTTATTTGTGTGTTAGATGTGTATGTGTGTGTGCTATACAAGTGTGTAAATCCCTACCTCGTATGCCTAGTACATATAGGCACTATATAATAATTCCAATGTCTCATCGTATGTATTATATGGGCAGGAGTGATATAATATACTGAAGAATTATGATAATTAATATTGTATATATAGAGAAGTATATTCTTTAAAACATGGATAATATTGTTCAGGCTAGTCACTAATGTCTTCAGACATTAGACGTAAATAATTCAAAATTAAGCATACCAACTGGTAACTATACCGAGTATTTACAACAACAAATTACTTACAAAATTATTGTATATAAGTATTATTTTAAAACAATAACAATATATTGTATCATAAATTATATTGATTATTCAATTACACTGGGCAATTTAATAAATTTTACTTTAAATATCCTTATTATTTGAAAACCTATAAAATAATATCACATCGCGTGTTATAATATTGCTAAGCCATTGATTTCTATTATTGTTATTGTTATGGTTTTTTTCTAGTATTCTGCGGATATATCTATAGTTGCTTACATTATTCTAGAAATTATTATTGTGTTCATCATAGCATATGCTGGTATAATGTTATCCAGTAAATAATAAATATTTTTTATAAAATTTATATGATGCTGGACTTTTATTAATATATTAATAAAAAAAGTAAGTAATAATTTTCACCTATTAAATTATAATTAATGGCTTTAGTTGGTATTTTATCCTTATCATTTAATAGTCCTGTAACTAACAGTTTTAATAAAAATAAGATGGTTAATAAATAATCGTTAGAATCACACTTCATGAGTGACATGACAACAATAAATTATGATACAACAATAATTTGATATCTTACATCTCTATTCTCTATATTAGATTATTGTACCTATTCTATCCACGTGTTAGGTTAAATTGTGTTTTATTTTAATAACATAATATGTTTCTTTTTTTTCATAGGAATTTATAAAGTGTAGAAAAATGTGAAATGTTAAAAATAAAAAAATATTGATTTGATTATTTTTCATAATTTATGTGATACATAAAATTGTGTTTTAAACAATACAATTATTCATGTACTTGTATAGTTGCATGTACCTAATGTAATTTTAAATTTGTACATTTATAACATTTAAGATTTTTATAAAAATAACCTAAAACTATAAGTACCTGCTATACGTACTTATATATATTTGGTATATTTGATTTTATAAATCGAACACCAAACTTTACCGCAACTACAAAAATAAAGTGCATACATTTATACATTGGTCTGCCAAAATACTAAAAAATCATTTTACACTTCTAATCATTAAAACATTTATTTAGAATCATCACTCAAAAGATAAATGTGCATTTTCAAATTTGATGCACTTTTAAATTTATACCCACTTACAAGGACATAATAAAATAAGTGAAATTAACTTTTCTTTGTCATATTGGCAAATTGTTATTTTAAAAATATATTTAAAAAAATGTTGTTTATCCTCTGATTTATGAATGTAATAATATATTTTATTTATTAATAACATATACATTTGGTATAGTTATATTTATATTTTGTGTCATCAAGTATAATTAATGGTATTCAGTACTAAAGTACTGCTTTTATTTTTATTTTACATTTTTATATCAGAAAGATTAAAACTATTGTTCGATACATTTTTTTTAATAAAACCCTAAATGCTATATAAGTTGAATTATTCTGATTAATTTCTAGGATAAAAGATTTTTAAATTTTCTTTTGTATTGTTTTATTGATTATTTTTTAAACACATAATAGTATAATACTATTTTCTCGTCTACTATTTCTATTATTTAATTTTATATTTTCATAAGATAAATAGTTTTATTTAAATTCAATATTGACATGTGTGTTTACAATTTTGTCTTTCAGTACAAAGACCATGTAAAATAATACTATACAAAACATATTGACTATTTTTTATTTTATTAAATATTCGTTGACCACTGAATTAAATGTCCACATTTAAAAAGTTTTTACTTAGTAATTTCAAACAAAAATGTATACAAATTTACTTTAATTTAATAATAATTTATAGAAATAAATAAATAAAACAAAATATTATCTAATCCAAAATAATTTGTTAATAAAATACAATTTTAACTAACTATTGAATTTGATTTATTTCTAATGAAAATAATAAAATTACAATTAGTATGTTTTTTTAAAACTAAGTATTTTAGATATACGAATTAAAATATTTGATCAATTGAATATTAAAACAATATAATATGTAATTGTGTACTACTAAAACAATTTAAGACTAATAATAGCTTAATTAAATAAAAAAATGTTTGTTTCAGGAAACTACTTTTGGGAATTAAAAACGTTGAGGCCAATACTCCTGAGGACGAAAGTCATAATTAATAGTTTAACCTAATTCAACCAGCATATACTCGGTAAGTAAATAAAAAATATCTACATTTTTTATAAAAAATTTTATTTATTTTATTAATTAAGTAAGTAATAGCTAATAAACATAATACTATATACATATTATTTATAAAAATAAAATATATTCTCTACACTTAATTTATGCAACCCAATGCTCAGTCAAAAGTAGCATAATAAACAATAAAAAAAAGAATGTCATAATAATATAACATATTATTGTCTTTGAATTATAAGTTTCTCTAAAATCTAAACTTATCCACAGAAATGTCTAAGTTTCTCTCATTTTCGATAATATTTCCCGTAGTGTATTGTCATAAACAGTGTATCACACAGCATATGTTAAATCACGTATCACTGCCAATTTCGCTATACAATTATCTTTTGTCACCGTTGCATAAATTAAATTTACCGACTTATTGCTTTCTCTATCTATATCTAATATCTATATAGGCATATATATGTGTGTATTTGTATATATATATGTTTATTCATACAAATAAACGCTTTCAAATTCGTTAGTTTTAATTATACTTTTAGACTTTAATAGTCTTTTGGAAATTAATGTATAATTAATTGTTGAACTTAAAAGAATAATTTAAACTCATTCTGAATATACTAACTAAAATTATTTTTTAGCAACTGCGTAGTAAAATCATAAATATCATATGTCTTGTCAATCACACCAAATACTTACGATAAAAAAAAAAATCAATCTTATAAATATTATTATCACAAAGACATAAATTTGTTTCAAATTTTTACAGAACTAACTACTCTTTTATGAGTTATATCATATTAGAAAATAGAAATTAATAGTTAATTGGATATACTTATATAAAAATAAATTTGAATTTTAGGAACAGAACGGCACTATTTTTTTTTATAATTAATTGATTAGTACTTTCTACAGAATAATTAATTTATAGACTAGACAGATAGTGATATAGTTTAACTTTTATTTGTTATCGTTTTACTAGATGTCACTTGAATTTTGTATTTATTTATGATAACGTATTCCAAGGACAAGTGATTAAAATGTACCTATTTATGTTTTTAAGGGTATAAATAAACAATACTATAGTTGTTAAAATTAAGAGATATACTTTTTAATACGTTGATTCTCACAAAACGATCTTGAAATCACTTACTTAATAAAATAATAAATAGTTTATCTTAGAATGCTTAAAATGATAAGTTAAAATATTATACTGATATTTTAATATATTGAGTATCTATACGAATTTTATATTATTTTATCAAAACATAATTTCCTAAAGTAATTCTGATATCATATAGCCATTGACATTTTAAATCGGTTCAATACAATTATTCGACGGATTTTATTGTGCTGAACGATATTGAATAAATAGTTCAAATCAACATGTATCGTTATACGTATATTATCATGTGTTATTTATAAAGTGGTATTTCAAGTAATACCTAACTATTGTTTTATTAATTATTTTTTTAGATATATTATTATGCAAAATGCAAATGCAAATAAAATACTGTAATTTTTTTTTAATTTATTGCGAATTATCTAAACAGATTATCAACTTATATTTAATAAACAAGATAAAATTGTGTATTATGAAATAAATATAAAATTTTATATTAGTATATTGTATGTGACATGTGTACAAACATAAAGTACATAGATAATAGTGTATTAATACAGCTTGTTGCTTTATTTTGAAAGTATCATAATGGCCCAATCAAAGCAAAATGTTAAATTTTGTTTTCGTTAAAACTTTGAACCATTTCTAATTTAATAAACCTTGTCCTATAGATCACTTTATTATGATTTTGATGGGTGAAAGACCTCGACATAAATCAATAAAGTGCGCGAGGTTCTATAATATTATAACTACTGTTTTTTTTACACCTGCGGGTCAACGAGTTACCGTGAACGACCATTTACTATCATTTCATTTAGATTATATTGTAATAATAGGAGTATTGGACGATGTTTTTCTTTCTCTATATGTACCTCTTTGCCTCTCACTCTTTCTCGTACGTACATAAACTATATATCACTCTCTTTAAATCAAGTAAAACGATTGTTCTGTTTGTATCTGTTCATATATAGGTGATTACACAATAACCAAATATATTTGATTTAAGAAATTTTTATTTTTTTAAAGTTATTTTTATTATCATATATAATATCATAATGATATTAACTCAAAATGTACACGGACGCCGGACCACGTGTCTAAATTACCACATATAATTATTATTTCTACGCCACCGATAACCGAATTGGTTTTTTACGTTGTAGACACAACATTGAACTAGTGGTTAATCACGATATTTATTTTTCAATGTGTCTGACCTTTCCAAAAGAGTCTAAGGTTGCTGCATACTTTAAAATACAAGGTATACGTAACAATTATAAAAATAGTCTAACATCTTCCTAGCTTAAACTACAAAAAAAATTCGTAGATTATTAATTTTTACACAAAAAAGCATTTTTTTTCTGAAAAAATGCATGTAAAATAAATTATAATTTGTATATCTAATTAATATATAAATTTGAATATTAAAAAAATTGACAGGATGTTTCATTCAAATTAAAACAACGTTCACCTATAGCTTACTGATATTACATAATATTCAAATGTAACATGAGTTTTTTATCTGAACTTATGAAGGTGAGGAATTTGTATCCTACACAATACGTTAGGTACACATACGATATACATATATTATGATATTCCATAATAAATGTTGTCAATGAACCTTATACTCGCTACTAGCACATAAGATTATAAGCAGAAAAAACTGAACTGTTTTATATGTTACGATAATATAATTTATATTATAGTTATCCAATGTAAGTAGGTGCCCATTTTAACTATCTTAATGTTTAACGATAAAAAATAGTTAATTTTAAAGATAATTTTTGACTGAGCTCTAGAAACATATATTTATAGTCTTGGTAATTTTATAACATTTATATTAGTATATCGTGTATTTATGTGGCTCTTATTTATGTATATGCATAGTATTTAGTGCATATGTGGTAGTCGGTAGTTAACATAAAATACTTTAATTTTACCTTCTATAAGAACATATTTATTAGCGTTTAAAGTACTATAATTAATAACATTATACGCCAATAATTTTTTGTAGATATTTTAGAACTTAATGTTGGAAAATTAAATATTTTAAATGTTAAGAGATCTATTACTTCATTCAAAAATCCATAACAAAATGAAAGTTTATTTACGTACCTATAATTTATTAAGAAATATATTTTAATAAATACATTTTAGCATTGTTAAAATTAATAATTTATAAATTGACAAAAAATGTTTTAATCATATTTGATTTTTATATCATAAAAATATGTATTAATAAACTTGAAACAATGTTCATATTAAGAATTCTAATAATATATTTATATATAAGGTCAAATATTGAACAATTGAAATATAATTTTCGAAGAAATAAATCGTATATATTTAATTTGTTGCTAATGATAAAGTAATCAAATCATAAATACCAACGTATAATTAGGATAAACTTAATCAGCCTGTTAAAGTTATATATACGTATAGACTTCTTAATAAATTATAATATTTTTTTCCATTCAATTTGAATAATAATTCACAATGTACATTATGTTATAATATTATAACTATATATATTTTAATATCTTTAATACATTATAAGTTATTTAATATTACTCTTAACTTACATTTAAGAAAAGGTTTCATGGAAAAAAATATATATTAATATTATAGAATTAGTAGTGCTTAACACAGATCTAAAAATGTAGCGACCACCTCCTTAACCGGTCAATGGTCTTGCATGTATAAAAAATTGGTCACGTAAACGCAATCGTTGTTTATGATTAACAGATAGGTAAAAAATGTTGGGTCGTATGTGATTGCAGAACAAAACAAGAAGTCACACGCGAGTGTCATTCACAAGGTTAATTGTATTTTATTTTGAAACCAAACCAAGTAAATCGCAAGACATCACGATTATTACTTAAATTAATGTCCACTAATAATTTGTACAATGAAAACTATAGAAGTATTGTTTTTTGAAAACATATGTATGACAAACAAACGGAACTAAACTCTTCACCTTGACTTCAATTCGATACACCAAAACGTTAATGCATTTATTGCAAAAAAATATTTAATTTTTCGTCCACTATTTCGAAACTATTCATTATGTATAATATTTAAAACTATATATAATAATGTATTCTTCTATCATTTTATAAGTGTGGTTAATCTTATCAACAAAACGATTTTAATAATTACGAAATAATGTGTAAAATGAAACATTGCAATGATCATCATTTATCATTAATTATTAATCATTCAATCATTTAATGGTTTATAAGAAAAATATAGCAATATAATTATAATATCCATACTACAGCAAATATTATTACAACAGATATTGTAAAGTGGTTTCAATTTTCTTATTTTTTTTTTCATACAGTTTGTTATCATAAAATATATCTTTTGATTTAAAGGCTTTTTAACTAAACTTGTTATGATAAAATACAATTATTTTATAATTATTATTCTCCTGATTTTAATTTATACCGTTCTTATCGATATTTATTAAAATAATATGCAACTTTATCGAAATTCAAAATAACATAAATTATATAAAATAATATCTATAATATTATAATATATTGACTGTATACGTAACGTTCCAATAAAGAGTTGAGACATCTGTGTATTTTTTAACACGATCAACACGTGGGTAAATAATGCAATAACGTTATTATTTTTAATATGGATTGTACAAGTAGTTTTACTTTTTTTTAATGATTGTGTATGATATAGGTGTCTATAATACACTCCCCTGTGATATAAAACAATTTGTATCAACATACCTACCATATTATTTTTGAACGTGTCATAATATTTAATACCTATACATTGTTGTTGGTCGATATTCTCGCAGTAAGAAAACAAAATATAGAATTTTTCATAGCATAAAATGTGGATACACTATATGTGTATATTATATAATGTTATTTTATTATAAATATAAAAATTGTGTAGGAGACCATATTATGTAGTTGTAGTCTATTTCTGTCGGTTGTGCACATGTCGCTGTTATTTATATTATTATATCACATTGTCGTTTTGAAACTGTTATAAGATCAATGCTCAAAAATAGCAAACTAAACGGATTCCATCCACGCGGTGTGAGTAGTGAATGGCAGCAAACGTTTCGAATTATTGACTTGGCTATAATAATATTTGCTATAGAGTTCTTATACTAATATACTATAGATATTATACAGTTTCTTGTTCCTATTATACTATACCGTTTGACTAGTTGTAAATTACTATCGTTTGTATACAAAAAAAAAAAGAAAAACGAAATTGAATTAATACAAATATAAAATATGAAATATACAAAATACAAATATATAGGACATAGGTATATAATGAAGGTACGAGCAATAAAAGTGAAGCACCGCTTTATGATGTAAACGTGACGCGACTAGGGGACGTCAACCACCCGGTGCGCTAGTGTTGTAAAAACGTGTTAGGAAAAGTGATCAGAAAGAACGACTGCTGTAGTACTGTACAATAACAGACCAATAAATTAAATTATACAATCGTTGTGTGCCTATTCCGAAACAGTCGTTTAGTTGTAATCTGTATTGATATCGAAATGTTTTTTCGATCATCATACGAAAAGCGATCACTATTTTAATCATCGCGTCCACTAGTCTACACGCCGCAATATGTGCATGCATATTGTAAATGTGTGAGTTTGTCCGTCAGTTGGAACTCGTCCAAGGCTTACTTGCTCTGCTGTGGTTGTCATATCGATTCATTGCAGCCCCCATGACCTACATTATATAATATTATATATATTCATACTTGGATGAAATCGTGTCAGCCAATATGACGATTAACTCGACCTGCCACATAGTATAATATCGTTAAAGACGTACCATGCACATAAATTCAAATCGTTTTGAAAATAATTTATTGCTTGCTGACCATTTATTTATTTTTACACGTAGTTCATGTGAAATAAAATACGATTTGTTAATTCTGTACAGTTTGAAATGATAAATATTAATGGTAGTTATCGTCGTCTAGATTGAAAAATAATTTGATTCTCTCTTATATATATTTTATTGTATTGTTACCATAAATTATTGTTATGTAATTTTAATAAAATCGATTTTTCGTTTTTTTCATCTATACTCCCAATGTCAACTGTTAGTCATTTGAATCATTTTATCTACTTCGATTCCGTGTAAAATGTAATTAGTAAATACACACGTAAATTGCATAAATCGCGTTAACTTATTTCTCGTCGAATACTTATACAATAATTCAAGTGCTATTTAGATCATTATATTGCGATGGCAGTTTTTTTTATAGTTGTTAAATCTGTTATTATATACTCGCGAAATCGTGCGTATAAATTTATTTTAATAAACTTATATTATAATATACATATACTGTTATATTATAATATTATTATTATCGTGATCGTATTAGTTGTAAAACAGATACTAAGTCAATTAACTATAACTGTATGTCAGTAGTGTAACACACTAAATAAAAGTCGCTACTGCACTGTGCTCCGTAATCAGTCACATGTATCTGCTGTATATTATCTACAAAAATATTTAAATATTCAAACACTATAAAACATACATAGTACATCGTATATATTATAAATAGAGGGATAGAGCAACTGAGAGGAATCAAATCACGTCAATAATAATATGTATCGTGTGTATATGCGGCGACTGGATATTATTACATTATTATCATCAACGTCGTTATTATCTCTGATGGGTACGAACTATGAATACGAGAAATAACAAATGTTTTTCGAATGTGTCCCTGCTGGAGAAGAACCATTCGCCGTAAATAGTCTAATCTATTTTTGAGACTGTACCTACTACAGTGTTAATCACGAACGCGACGCAACAAAACGTGTCGGGTCGAATGTAACTTTTCATACAACGACGATGCTCCGACTATGATGATGATCGCGTGCACGTCTATTTTTCGTCTTCTTCGTCAAGAGGTCGGCATGTTTATTTATACGAATCGCGGGTGTCCAACGTCGTCGTCGTCGTCAACGCTGCCACCTCTGCTACCGTCCTTTTCTTAGGTGTGTGCGCGGCCGCATAATAATGATAATAATAATAATAATAATATAGCAAGTGGCACCATACTACAGCAGTTGGCCGTCCGTGGTCCGTCCGAGGTGTGCGTGGTTTTGGCGTGCGTAATAAATGTTATATTTATAACGAAGATAATAATATGTTTGTTTTTGCAACAACAAAAAAACAAAAAACATCAAAAAGGTTTGCCAAAAAAATAATAATAAACACCGAAAAACGACATAATTGGCAATCGGTACCTTTATGCACGACCACGCGACAAATGTTTTGTCTGCCGTAATTAATTTTTATACATTTTTTTCTTACATTCTTCTCAAGAGGATGACCACGAAACGGTCATACTGCAGCAGTGAAACAAACTACTTATATCATTTTATCACTGTGTAATTGTCCTTTGGATTTCTGTCACGTATGGTCATAATATGATAATCGTTGTTGTTTTTCATATTATTAATATATATACATATATATATACGATATACGTGTTCATCGTTTCACATACTAAATGACAATTTACAGGCCGACACTCCGACAGTCTATGTTAACATCTAACAACACGCTCACAGATATACTATATTTTTTGACACGACATTTATCGATTATACGGTATACCTTTGATTTATGTAAAATTAATGTTTACCGATTATCTTATTATCGCGTTCATTAATATTTTTTTAGAATTTATCTCAATTTTTTACCATTTAATAATGTGTAAATTGAAATACATATATTTTTTAGATTCTGAACGGAGTGATGAATGTATTGATTTTACAATGATGTGTTTTTTTTTTATTTTTATGTCTGTCATCACGTTTTGGAGTAGTAATAATGCTTCAATTTTTGACTTCAGCCCTTCTTTGAAAAGGAAAATTCATCTAGTTGGTACTTTGGGGGGTCAAAAGTAAAAGATTTCCAGTAGTTTTCAAAAGCGTCAGAAAAAAATAACGGAAAAACGGAAATTTTTATGCATAACCACTTTTTGAAAAAATCGGTTTTTTGATTTTGCTGTAACTCAAAAACGAATCGTTATAATTACTTGAAATTTTCACCAAGTGTTTATATTATGGTTATCTATTTACGATTAAATTTTCAAAATATTTTGACCTCTTTTTGAGCTACTTATAGATAATTGAAATTTTGGACTTTTCTAAGTTTTTTTTCTTAAAATGCCAATAAAAAAAATTTGGCTATCCAAAAAATCTTTAAAAATTAATACAAGGTTTATTATTAGTTGTGCTTATCGTAGTAAAAAAAAATCAAAAATCGTTAGTCACAATTTTTGTTTATAAGCATTTAAAGTTCAAATGTTTACAAAATATATCAAAATCGCGAAAATTTGCAAGGAATTTTGAAGTTGAAAATTCATAAAATTTTTGTGATTTATACTTAAGGTTCAAAAATCCAATACTAGATTATCCATAAGTTTCCTTCAAGCAACTGTAAAAATAAAATCCAGCGTCAATATAGAAAACATTTTATGAGCGTATGAAATTTAATTTTTTACGAAATCGCGTAAAATAACGATATATTACAATTTAAATACAAGTAATAATATAATATATCCAACTACTTATCATTGACTGAAAAATCATCTCCGTTCAGAATCGTTTTTCGTATACAATGATACCCGTCATTGCATTCAAATTTAACACATCCATTATAGTGACCAGTGACCTACTCTCCATCTCTACTGTACAGCAGAGCGATAACCACTTTTTTAATTTAATGTAATTGTGTATTCACTTCCTATTTTTATTTGCGGTTTTAAAGAAATCACCGATATTTAGCAAATATTGAATTTATCACGCACATGCGGTTGTTTTACATCTGTTTGTCCCGATTACGCCTGCTGGTACCAAATGGTGCCACTGTTGGTCTAAATCATTTCAGCATATCATAATAATATGTGTTCGTGTTTAATGAAATACTGATCGTTCAAATTTTTTTCAACATTTTGCTTTATAGTTTCATACTCATATTTTTATGAAATGTACTATGATTCTTCTCTATTTTTAATCATACTTATATTATGATAATGTTGTAAGCATTTATTATTTACTTATTTACATTGTTATAACGAAAATAATAAAAATTTGTGACGACGTATGATGTATCCAACGTATGCCTACATTATATACTTAAAACTTAACTTATTATTTTGTGCATAAAACTATACGTTTATGCCTACAATTTTTTTCATGTAATTGTAAAAGTTTTCTCAAATATAATGCGAAGAGTTATGGGAATTGGGAAATGGAAAACTACAAATTGTATCTAATAAAATGTACTGATATATAAAACAAAACATAGAATAATTTACTTATGTAATTTATAATTATATAAATTAAATTCATTTAATTTTTTGCAAAGTTTTATAGAAATTCTTAAATGGAAAACCACAGTTTTTATACTTCATAAATATTTATGGTGTATTATTTTATGGTAAGGTAACGTTTGCCAAATTTTTATCTAATACAATGTTTATTATTATATTTTAAACTAATAATTGGTTTTGTTACTCTGATTCATATTTAATAGCTTAATACTATAAGAAACAAATAAAAAACAATTAAAAATATTTATTCAATTCGAATTATGGCGCCGTAGTATTAATTAACAATACATTTTATAATTATGTAACCTAACGGCTAACCTGTATACGTTTACAATAAGGGAATCACTTATATGATTAGTAATTACACAAAATATAAAAAAAATCTATAAACAAATTGTGAGCTATTTTATCGCATATATAATATTATAATGATATATCGTACAGTTAGCAATACGGAAAAGGTGATAAACGAAGACGAGGTGGAAAAACCTAAAGATAGGATATTATAATTATAACCGTGTGTATACTTTATTTACTACATTTACGTGTATTATAGCATGTAGTTATGCTGGAAATTTTTTCCTGATATGAAAAAAGAAAATCAAGTAATTAATTTGTTGTGTAAGTAGTAATTACGCAGTGGCGCAGTGCTATAAAGACCGCAGAACGTTATGACAAATGTGTGTAATTCATGTTAAATTGCCGTCCAAGTAAATCAAATTGACGACTCGCCTAATAAGACTTCACTCACTGACCTTACATTTTGGGAAGATATTAATATATTATGGAGTTATCTATTATATTATATACATCGCCGTCGATTGCATATCAAAAATATCGAAGCTAAATAATTTTAGTAAAAATTGCTTGTCACATATAACCATATATCACAATTCACAATAATATGTTAAAGTCTAAATTTTTGCATAATATAACGGTAATAATGTGGAAATACTCATTTTAATATTATGCATTTATACCTACCGATTTTACAGTTGGCCAATTTTTGCGGGTGCTGTTGTGCGGATGCGTGTGTGTGTACGGTCGACCTGGCGCGCATCACATCGCGAGCCGTCGGTGGGTCTCCATAATATACGCGTTTACTGTCAAATAGGGGTGGTTGGTGGCAGTGGATTCTAAGGAGGTTATGATGGGGGTGCCCGCATAGTCGATAGAGCCTGTGCGTGCTACTACACTCTTGCCCTACTCTATATTTCGTCGTAGCTGTCGCACGCGTGACGTAACGATACTGTTTTGGAGTGACGTCACGCCGCCCGTTGCCAATGGTTACGCGCTCTCGAATCGTGGAACCACCCGTACTCCACGACTCACAGCTCCGTTTATAACACAAGACTCCCTCAGTCTCGCCGCACGCCTATCCACTCATAACATCCTGAATTTCTGTCCATTCAGAATAATATTATTATGTATATATTATATATACACTACTCATATATTATATTTAATAATATAACGTAATTCTAGGTAAAATGAAATTCTAATGACAAAATATCTAAATTAAAAAATGTAATAAAATTGTTTTTATATTTTTAATTTAAATGGTATATATTTAATAATAGGTAATATTGTAATAATAATTCAAAATCAAATTTAAACACATTTTTAAATGTGAGTATATAGTTAATAGACTACAATTTTATAAAATAAGCAATAATATTTAGTTAATTGGGAGTATCTCTATTACTATAATTATATTCCTCACATAGATGTTTTAATTGATATATCTTCAACTATTTTTGATCTGTAGGATGCCGTACATCTATTACTTAATACACGTTATGCTATTTTTGTCTCGTCACTCGTCAGCTGTATTTTAAATACATTTGTATTAAATAATATTTAAAATATATTAATTTCTTATAAATATGGATTGTATAAAAATGAAAGTTCCGAGATCTAGACTAGTTACTCTATTATACTCATAATACATTTTGTATACACTGACACCGTGAACTGGGCAGTGAGTTTAGTGAACTTTAATTATATTATTAATTATTATTATTAACTTATAATTCAACATCAACGTAAAATTGTTCGAGGAAATCATTTTTTTGGTTTGGGTATTTTGATTGAATACCTATTAACTATAAGGTGTACCTACTTTAACAACAACCACTGGGGAGCGAGTGTATAAATAAAAAGTATTTAATATTCTAAGTACGACAGTATAATATATTTGCAGGATCCTACACGCGCGCGCCCCCTTAATCAGTAATGAGTATGATAGTGATGATACTTATGACGTGCATTTAATATTATTTTATTTTAATAATATATTCCGACGCTACTCAGCGCCGTCGCTGTGTGCCGTCAACTGTGCAAATAGTGCAAACTCATCGGCGGGGCCTGTCGATTGTAAACAATGTTTATACTTTTTTTTTTCGTAAAACGAACGTTCAAAACAACAGGCGCTTGTGTAGTCAGGTTTGCTTTGGAGTATCGCGTGCGGTTTGAAACTGGTCGATAAAACACATAAACTGCGAAGAAAAATAATATAATATTATATACTCGAGTATTACATTAATCAACCTTGAACGCTGTACTTCGGACGAGTATTTAATATTTTAATTCAAAACGATATCATTATAATATGTATTACCACGTATAATATGTTATAAAATTTAGAATTTATGTAAATTTTAACGAATTTATTATTTAAAAATGGTTACATTATTCTCGTTAACCGACGACAAAAAAAAATCCAAATGCTTATTATAAGGTAATATATAGGATACATTACCTATGAGTTTAAGGTAATACGTCAAAATATTCTTCTCCGTTTTCGTTTTAACTATAATTGCGGTCTAGTTTATACATGTGCTATGTAGTTTATGTGGTACTTATATTGGAAATGTTAGCGATAACAAAATATTGTAGATACCTATTTGACTTAAAGATATATTGTACGCGATCTCGTGCACATTTTAAATATATATTATACAGCAATGCACTGGCTCAATTACTAAAAATTTAAAATGATTTTATTTACACTACACATAGTTCGAAATCAATTAGATCATATAATGTTATATTTATTCATGTACCTAATACCTATGTACCATGACCAACTATGTGTGTATGATGTATCGACAAAAACGGTAACATTTTCACAATAATTTACTTAATATTTAAACATAAAAATACCAATTTACATGTTTATTTTTATTCGTTTTGTTAGTATATCTAAATTACTATATTCGTCGCTATGTTTTACCTTTAATGAGGATTTTTTATCGTCTTGGAGATAATTTATTCTAACAATATTTTTTTATTGGCAGTGTACGTTTAATTATGTTTTTCTATTGCAAACTAACGTTGAGGTGGAACATATAAAATTGCGTTAATTCTAATTGAAAACAATTATTTTATTTTTATAAATTTTAATACATCCTACAATCAAATGTAATTAGGTTTTTAATTGTTTTACACTAAAAATACTTAAGTTTTACGTAATTCAGATTGATTAACACAACAAAGCATTAAAATATAAAGTTTAATATTGTTCATTTTAAAAATGATAATTTTAATTAAATTATGACAAACATTAGAAAACAAACTAAAAATGCATAAATGTTTCAGAGGAATATATATAATAATGAGGAATAATTTTCGATTCGAATTTTACCTCGATGATTTTATTGAAAATACAAAGGAAAAAATAGAAACAAAATCGATTTCGAATGTTTATAAAATTATAACAATATATATATATATATATATATATTATACGAGTAAACATAGTTGTATACATTTCTAGGTAGATTGAATGGTGATTGTAGAGTGGTAGCTTTTTGACCTTGACTTTCATTCGTGCAAGAACGCTTTTCCGGCGTAGTAAAAATAACATTATTGCCATTTATTATTATACTCTATAATATGTCTCTATACTATTATAATATACGATATATAACTTCGTGGTTCGCGTGGCGCTTACAATGTGTGCTTTAATGAATTCAACCTTGCGTAAGGTTAGCTTTATGAATTTCCACACACAAACATAACAATAGTATAATTACTATAGTCGAAGACATTTACGTATATATTTATTCCGTAAAAATATTCCATATATATGTATTTATTAATTTTATTGTTTCCAGTTTTACGTCGTATATGTAAAAAAATATTTAACAAAAATATCTAATCAGAAACCTTCGAAGAAAAATAGAGGACACTCATTACGTGTCAATTGTATACACAATACAACATACATACATTCGGATTTGACTATGCATGAATAATGTGTATATATTTAACTGAAAAATTCGCAATAGCCAATAGCTAATATGTAATTAAATATTCATAACGAACTCGAAGATGTGTATTCATAAAATATTATGAGACTTGTAAAGAGTAATTACCTAATATTTATTATACAATTTATGTATTTTGAATATTAATCAAAATTTAAATATTTTTATAATTTTGGATTTCAAATAAAATTTTCCATATTAAATAATATGTCAGTATTTGATAAATGGTACTAAACAATTAAAACATAATTATTAAGTATTATAATAGTTGAACATATATTATTTATTGGGATTTTTGTTTAAAAAATAATTTTGGTGATATTTTTGACTTGAAAAGTATTAAGTCATAATAATATTAAAAATATACAATAAGTTGTGATTTATTCAAAAAGTATTTATTGTGGAAGGCTAATTTTTAGAAACTATTTACAAACTGAAATTAGAAATATACATTCATTTTATTAAGCAGAACTCTAGTAATTATTCATAGTAATTTAATTGTCATTTATCGTGTTTGATTTGTTAAATATATAATACAACGGTTTAAATGAAATAAGCTTTTTATGAATGTTGTAATACCTTTAAACCTATTTCTATATTAATTTCATAATGAAAATTCTTCTTAATGTTATCGTAAGACAAACAATAAAACGCTCCATTTTTTATTTACTTTTACACTTCTATACACGGTTATTGTCAGTAGTTCACGATTGAACCTAAACTACGAGTATTATATTGATTTCAATATTTCATTAAGTGTGTATGAGATAAAAATGACATTCTATATTTAATGCCTTATTTGTAATACAGGTACATAATGTATGATCAAGTTTATTCGAAGAATTGGCTTTTGGTGTTTTTAAATTAGTAATATATTATATGTATTCACTATACCTCTTAATACACATCGTAATAATATGCGTACTATTATTAACAAAATATTAATTTAATATTGGCGTCTGTCATCAAGCTTATGGTATTATAGGCATATATTTTGCCCATATAATTATATAGGTTTTACGAATAGTTTTCTATTTGACTTGCAATAGCAAATAGCAGTATAATTGTCATTTATCGTCGTTAATTAACATATTT
Organism: Rhopalosiphum maidis; assembly: GCF_003676215.2. Lineage (NCBI taxonomy): Eukaryota > Metazoa > Arthropoda > Insecta > Hemiptera > Aphididae > Rhopalosiphum > Rhopalosiphum maidis. The sequence goes on along the minus strand of NC_040877.1, from coordinate 28,702,626 downwards.
ATCAACTCATCGTCGTCATCGCACAATAAAGATAAACAATACATAATTCGTAAGAATATGGACTATGGAGTATATTATTATTGTAAGCAACTCTGTTTTTGATTGTGTCGTAATTATTAAGGGGATGTAACATGTTTGAAAAATATCTTTTAGAATTTTTACCAATACTGTAAAGTTATCAACTTGGTACTCGAATATTATTACTAAATAAATAGTAATATATCATGCACATTATACAAGAGGTTTAAATATTTTAGAATATAAAGTATGAAATATTTTGACGTATGTCGTATACAGACTGATTCATCAAATATTCTCACTTCCATTTTAGATTCTGAGCGGAAGGATGAATGTATTGATTTTACAATAATGTATTTTTTTTTGTTTTGTTTATGAGTGCCTATTAAGTACCTAGTTGATAAAATTTAATTTTAAACTTTGATAGTGGTTTTGGATAGACATTTGAATCTAGTTTGTACTTTAGAGAATTAAAAATTAAAAATTCTCAGTACTTTTTTATAATCCGAAAAAACAGGAATTTTTACGTTAAACCTATACATTTTAATTAAATATATTTCTTTATTTGGTTACAGTATAAAATTGAAAAACTACAGAAACTTGATATTTTTATCATATATACAATCAGTTTGTTTGTATGGTACAATTTTCAAAGTATTTTGAATTTTTTTTTTAAGCTATTTAAAGAAAATTTAAATATTATTTTTATTTTGTATAAATATTAATAAAAAAATTTAAGAATAGGTAAAAATTATTGAAAATGTAATTTATAGCTCCTAATAAGAATTTCATTTTCTATCTATAAAACATTAAAAATTTATCGTCATAATAATTTCTTATTTAAATTTTGAATTTCGACACAATTTGTGAATATCTCAAAGTTATAAATATATCAACATTTTTCTGTTTATATACCTAAGATTTTAAAATTGAATACAAGGTTTTTTATAACTTTTTCAACCTATACGAAAAAACGAATTCTACCGAACTGTCAAATTGATTCTTTTGAACTATTTTATCCACCCGTATAATAACTTATTTATTTTCAAATAATTTTTTGTAATTCAAAAACAAATAATTATAAATACTTGAAATTTTCACAAAATGTTTATATTATTATTTTCAACTTATTCCGATCTATTTATGGGCATGTCAATTTTTTAAATTTTTAAAAGTTATATCAATCCACCCTAATACTTAAAGTAAAATAAATGACTTTAATAGTTATATTAAAAAAAAACATTATGAAATATAGTTAATGATATAGGCTGATAGACTGTTTCCGCTCAGAAACAATGATAATATATCACTGAATTCAAATTGTACACACCCACAATAGTGACCATCTCGACACCCAATATACAGTAGAACGGTAATCACTACCCGCACTTGTTTACCTTTTTTAATTTAACAATGAATTTATTCGTATAATTTTTCAGAAAATAAGGTCTATAAATATATTTAAAAATTTCAAAAATCTGATCTTGAAATACTGCATTATAGAAGAAAATAGATTGTGAGCATGTTTGTTGTATCACTACTATCACTGTATATATTATATTTATTGAAAGATGTTAACTTAAAGCACTTTGGTAGGAACATACTTTGGAACATTCACTAAATAATTTATGTTAGATATCATAAATATTCCAAATAAAGATGGTTTAGTCGCTAAAAAAAAATAGATATCAATTCGAGTAGCTAGTAAAAAATATATATTAAAATAATATGGCGTTATTGCAAGTATAATGTATATATATATCATACTATTCATACTTCTGTTATTATTATAGACGTGTTCCTTGGTGTAAGACGTAAACAAGAAGGGAGCGAAACCATAATAGTTCTATCTGTGTTATCTACCCCCATAAAAACGCTAGTGGTTAGGTTAGGTTAAGGTATTACATGTATCCTATGTACCTAACGGTATGGATAAAAAAGTATACAAAATATACATTAAAAACGATGTCAAAAAGACAATTTTTTTTATACCTATATCGGTCGTGTGATTTTTGCACAAATTCCCTTTCCCTCCAATTCAGCTAATATTCACCACCGTCTATTTCAAATAATCATTGCCGTGACGCCGTCAGCTGGTTATATCTACATTCTGCACATCCAATTCTATATAAAATATTATTGTTATTTTGGCACCTGCATTACCACGCGCACATAATTATTTTATTTCATGACAAAAACGCGAAGTGTGTTTTCGCACCGTACCGTTTAGTGACAACGTGGCGGCCGGACCGGCTGTAATTCGAGAGGTACGCCCGTGTGTCGACCGAGTTTCAAACTACCTATATAATAATATTATATTATCGTGTATATTTTTACACAGGCGCGTTACATGTATATGTACATAATGATGAAGTATGAACTCTGCTCCTTAGGCCATATAATATGTATAGTATTATCGTAATAACGACGGTTATTATGATAACCAAACATTATTATATTATCTACGATAAATTGCTGAATAGGTGTCCACCAGCTAAACGGTCAACAATGTACACCATACGATTATAAATTGTTGACAGTTGTTTAGATTTTTGGATTTTGTACGTCGACCCCATAGACCTATAAAGAAATGGATTGATAGCAGACAGAGAAGCATGGAGGCCAATATAGTTATAGAAAAACTAGCGTAGAACTTCGTCCATTTAATCCCATTAATAGTAAATGAAAGAGTGAGAAAGAAGTTTTACAACATAATAACATTTGAAAAAATGGCATAATATATACTTTATAACCTATCATAATATGCACAGGTATTGGTTATCTCTTTCTAACACTGTTAGTACAGGCAACCTATGGCAGCCGGCAGGGAAGGTATGGGAAACGTTTAGTTTATGTATTAATGTGTCTATATTGTTGACTCGATCGACGTGTCTCTCATCGGACACGATATAATATTTTATTATTTGTGCAGGCAATGATAAGTACACTTAAATTATTATTATTAACGTGCATTTGGATATTGGACTAACATACGTTTTGGGGATGTATTTAATATAATATTATACTTTTAATAACAACTGTTTATTTTGGATCGTTATAGACTTATGGTGCCAACGCCGCATACACAATTATTGTACGATGGGTGCGAAAATTCTTCACACAAAATGATACAATTTTATATAATATAGATTCTCACAGTTTTACTTCCTGTAGTCCTGCTTGAAGTATATAACGTTTGCTGAAACATGGCACAGCTGTTTTCTTTTACAAACAGTATGATATATGTATTATTTTGTGTATATATATTATCAGATACATTACAAACTGCAGTTATTATATCTATATGTTTATAGTATTATTATATTTTAGGTGTACAATGTTATTTACATATTCGTGTACGAAAAATTACTAAGTAGGTGCATAGCTACTACATACGTTTTGCGAACAAATTTTACGGGTCACTATATCGATTCCTTAAACGTCATCATTAAAAAATCATAATTAATTATAGATATTGTAGATGTTTTAGATTTTTTATCTCTAATGAAAGTTATGAATATTTAAAATAAAAAGCACGAGTGTATTATGTTCAAACGAACGAAGGCCAATATTTCTAAATTCTCGTTCGACCTACTTGCTTGCGTTTTGTTGCTCGTCGTTATACAAGTAGACAGGTTGTAAGGTACTCGTTTACACCAGAGCAGAATCGACAGTCAACATGACATTATATCATACCCAACATAATAGTAAATAATAATAATAATAATAATAATAAGTAATTGGATTTCACCTTTAATACAAGAGTGTAATAGTGACCGAAGTACTCGTACCTACATATTTACAATATACATATATATATATACTCTGTACATGAGTGTTCATAATTATTATATGGATACTGAAATTCCGGTTTTATTTTTCTATCGTTTTTGCACCGATTTCGTTTAATGTTAATGTACTATATATATTATTATTATTATTACGAAAGCCCAATAGATTACCTTTTAGTCGAAACTAGAATATGCAATACTGTACAAAATAAAAATGTAAACATATGTTCATAATATATATATCAAGTATACATGCTGTTGTATTTATATAGTTTTGCAGCAATACTCTTTTTTAAAGCACACGAATGCCTCGCTGAATGACTTATTACGAATAATCAGTGGCGGATCTAGGGGAGAAGCGATCGCCCCCCCTCGTTCTCTTAAAAAAAAAATAGTTTTAAGTCCCTGATTTTAATTGTTGACGTAATTATACTTCAAGGGTAACAAAATTATAGTGATATATTTTTTTATTACTATTACTATAAAAAATATTTTTTTTTTGTTCTCTACGAGACTGTAGAAAATAACATATGTATGTACCTAAATAAATACTTTATCAAAATGAATGTATGCCCTTTAAAAATCGCCCCCCTCCCCTGTTATCTTGGTCTGGATGCGCCCCTGCGAATAATGCGGTATAATAACTAATAATGTATTGTAATTCATAACTTCATAAGTGTTAAAGAAGTAGTAAGTACATACTATATTAATAAGTATTAAGTTATCTTAAGTCGTATATGGTAAATAGCGTAGTATATAAAATATAATTAATGCGTACGCATTGCAAGGATGTAAATTACTTTCGACAAATACATTCACAATAATATAATATTAATTCTGGAAATGCTTGCTACGCTGCACACGCTAATGCGCTGTACCTCGGGCCACACGTGTCTATCAATACAATCATCTCTAATTACCATCAGTCGTTGCTTTATGTGCGCAATTTTTCAAGGTGCGAATATTTAATACGAAATTATGTTTTTTCCTATTCCCAATAACGACTGTGAACCGGCAGTCAATGCGCGTGTTGAAACAAAAAGTGAAAAACTACATAAAACCGTTTGTCAATATACTAAGTGGTGATTATTATGACTATTATGTATATGATATACCATCTGGTATCTATCTAATACTTAAACTATTATTATTTTTTTTTTTATTTTGCGTGAATCGATAAGTTCATGTTATATTCATTGGTTATTATGATGAGGGTTGTTTTAATAAAGATGGTTCGAATCAATATTTATTTATTTTTTTATTTTTATTTATTCTTCAAGAAGATAATGGAAGAATATGTTATTATATTTTATTTTTGAGTTGATTATAATTGCTTAAATCAATTTAATTAAATTAATAATGCACACAAGAGTATATTATGTTTATAGAAGATTGCATACCCAATATTTAATTAATACTTCTTTACGAAATATTCCAGTTTAAATTATGTAAATTCACTTTGTATGAAATGTTTATAAATGCAATACCTATGCTATAAATTAATTATAATATAAAAACAAGTTAATAAACAATTTAAAAAATATTCTTGAAAATAAAAATACATAGCATTACAAGAAAATAAAGATTAAAAAAAAAAATAAAAATCAAGTTTAAAACTGCAATTATAGCATTAAATATTAGAAATAAAAAAACTTTAACATAGTTAAACAAATTTATAATATAAACGTAATAAATACTTGTATGAATATTGAATGTAAATAGATACATTAAATTTAGAACTATCATAAATTTAAACGTCTAGTTTTTTGACAAAATGATTCTCCCAATTTAGACACTTAACGTTTCATGTGAAAAATTCGATTATTAAAAATTGTTAGATGAATGAATTTGACGTTTTGACATGCGTGAATTTGGGAACGATGGTGGACAAACAGCATAAATGACGTGTGTTTATTTTTAGTTACAAATTCACAATATATTATATTATACTCGTTGTTGTATAATGCGCAAAGTGCCAAAGTTTATTACTAGATATATTTAATATATCCATTTAAATAATAGTGTTATTTTTTTGTTTTTTTTTTATTTGACTACATACTTGTATACTCAAGCCTAAACGGTTCGAAAAATGTTTAAAGAAAAAACAAATTAGTGTCTTGTTTGTCCCATCGGCCTTGGCTGAATCGCCGTTGAATATTATTTTAAGAACATTAAAAACGTCCGCGACGATTGGCAACGGATCAATATATATGCGGCCACGTTGAAGCCAATCGCCGATGGACATATATTATGTATAATGTATATAATAGGTACATATATATTTATTATTATTCAAATTTTTGTTGAAGATTTTTTGAACGTTCATTGCTTATGTATAGTATATTGTATATAATGTTCATTCGTTTGATTTTGAACGTTTTTTTCTTCGAATGTTTTACGTTTTTCTCGAAAGTGATATAATACCGTTGGCGACATGCATAAACACTATACTTGCACGTGATATGCGTGCGTGCATATAGTGAAGGTGAAGGTGTTGGCTTCTTGTGGTGGCCGGGAGTAGAGAGGTATGCTATAATCGAGTTGAGATAGGAGTATATAATATGCGCGACTGACAGATGACGGTTGTCGTTCAATTTAATTTAAATTATTGTGCCTTATGTTTATAAATCATAATGGTCTTATAATCTATTTATACCAAATTTCTAACTATATAGAATAAGGTAATATAGCTATATGTGTTCTATAGAGGTAGCTAGTTTTGTCAATATTTTAAAAGTTTAATTACTGATTTCCATTAATAGTTGGGCAAGTCTTAAAGTTTTTATGGAAAGCATCCTTCATATAGGAGTACGGACGTGATAATATACGAGAAGTGAGGATAAATATGGTGGGTTACTTTTTATTAGGTATAAATATTTTAAAATTACAATGCTATTATAATATATTGATAGCGGTATAAATATATAGAAAGGACAGGTATATCATCATTTACTATGGTGCTAACTAAACGAAACGCACTGCAACAACAAACGAAAACAGTCTATTACATGTGTACAATATATTATACTATGTATATATGTAATATTATTGCGATTTATGTCATTATATTAGTTCGACCTTCAGTCGTGATACGAACAATAGCCGTAATAACGATGCCAAACATCCTGGTTAGGGCTGAACGGTTCTATTCTAAAGTGTATATATATATATATATATATATATCCATCGACACTGTGCGAATATGTAGGTTAGGCCGTTTTAACCGGAGCCAACGCTGCGTGCGACCTTATGCTGCAGTGTTGCTCTTCAAGTTATGTCATATATTACACTCATATACGATATACCTATTATTATTATTGCGTTTACTTATTGTCGTATATGTTGTATGTATATACGTATCATGATATAATTTACCTAGTACAATAATATCAATTATCTGCAATTATATATATATATATATATATATAAACGTTTGTGTGCGTGCGCGCGTAATCGTAATGCGCACGTAGGTATATTGTGCCCAGTAGTCGGATGTTAATTAGTTGTTAGGTTAGCCTGTACGGACTGCGGATATTATTCAGTATAGGTATACACGCGTAACGGTGTGCAGTGTTGCAAACAAATGTGTAAATTTGAGTCCGATCAGTATAGTGTTTATAAATATTTTATATCTAAGCTACGTATATGGTCGTGTAAAACCCTGTATGATGGAAAATTTGTCATACTCCTGCAGTGACGTATAGCAAACCATTTCAGTTGATGAAGTACTGCTGATGCACTCGTTGAATAATCGTATCGATTGACCTGTTACGTTTAATTTGGTAATTATATTAACACATAATAATGAATTTATGTCAACTTTGTCTAATGTCAAAATATATACGTAACGTATAGGAGATATGTGAGATATATTATATATAGTTACGTACTGTTACAGAGGATGTCTATGTCGGGTTATGTGTATATAGCCATTTAAAAGTAGGTATTGTAATGTAGGCACATTTATAATAATTATAAATATAATATATTAATATAAATACAACTAAAATATACGAATACGATACACTTATAGTTTCAGCGATATTATTTTCTAGCCGAATGCGGCGCCAAGTTCTTGGAGTAATAAAATATTCGTCCGCTTATTCCATGATGACGACCTTTGCACAAATATGAGTACACTCACAAATCGGTCATATGTTTCTAGGTCAATGAGTTATAACTTTAAGCCGTTCTGCCGGCGTCACAGATATATATACTAAACTAGATAGCCGACTATGTACTTGGCTATGCAACCAAATATGAATCCTGCCGCCATATGCAGTTTGGTCAATGTTTACAAATTTATGTTATCAATTATCATGATAACACTAATAAATAAAATAGACCAAATGCCACAAAACTTCAAATTTTAATCTTTAACGTTTTGTTAATCCATTCAGCCGTCGTCTCGTGTTTTTTTTTTTTAGAGAATTTGAATTTTATATAATATTATATATTAGAATATTTTTATACTTAAATATATACTTTTTTGATTCATTCACATTATGGTCTTCCACATTTCACAAATTTACGTTACTGAATAATAGTACTTGAATATTATGAAATATTAGTATTAGAAAAAAAAGCGCCTATTGCCCTTTTATCATTACGCATTTTACATTATTTATTATTTTATTGCATTAAAATAGCTAAATTTTTAATTTCTAACGATTTTAGATTAATTCTATATTAGCACTCGTTTCGTTTCAGTTACTATCACTTTATCACACACCATTATATTGATAGTAGATTGTAAACATTGCCCAACCTGTTCATGGCGGCTGACTTCATTTATTGAATTAGTCGGGTATCTAGCTTAGTATATATATCTGTGGCCGGCGTCGACACCACACCAATATATGTTATCTTTCTTTCATAGACCGTATGGCGCGTACATACCTACTACCTAGCAACGTTATATTGATGCTTCTGCAATATAGTTTTTCTTGTGTTCTGATATAATAACGAACTATAAGCTAAATTTACTAAATTTAGTTTATCTTACTTAAAAGTATGGCTAACGACTAAATATTATGTGAGTGCATACGACCACGGCGGTCACAGTGTCTGCGAGAGTTATAATGGTAATAATTATTGTGTTCCAATCGACACTGATGTACATATACATATATAGCATTATAATAGGTACTTATATATAAGTGTACCCTTTGGCCTCTATTGCTATCAATGTCTAAATGTTCACATAAAAATATAATTAAAATTTATCTCAACAATTTATAAATATATATTTATTGCAATTTTATCAATTGCGAAAACAATATATGTTGAGGATTAGGATGTAATAAACATGACGTATGATATAGGTCATAAAAAAGGCTATTCTGTGATATTAGAGCTTTTGTCTTGTTTAATTAAAATATGTTAATTTTAACAATACTTTAGCATTAAGTATAGTTTAAGCTTTACGTTGATCGTGCACCATACGTGGCGCAATTGTTGAACCCATTATAAATAACTTATGGCTATATAAAATATTAAGTACCTATATAATATATATATATAATTTTTGGATTCATTCAAAGGTAAAAAATTAATTTTTTTACTGATTTTTATTTACTCTAATAACAGAATGAACTTTTATTAGGATGGAATCAATTACTTAAAAAATATGATTAAATTCATAAATATTTTTTTAAATATTAAAATACATTTACAATAGTTACCTACTATAGTATATATTTTAGATTTACATTTATGTAAATATGTGACCGTCTGCCAATTAAAAATAACATATATTATATTACATACTATTTAGTATTGGTATATCGTAGTATCGTAGCATATAGATATTAATTTGGTATTTAAATATTATTTTCCAGAAATCGCGTCAAGATGCATATCGAGGTTAGCGTAGCGTTGAACTTTGTGATCTCGTACCTGTATAACAAATTACCTAGACGACGAGTAAACATATTTGGCGAAGAGCTGGAAAAGTGCCTGACGGAGAAATTCGCTGGCCACTGGTACCCGGAGAAACCGTACCGCGGTTCGGCATACCGGTGCATCAAAACGGGATCACCGATCGACCCGGTGTTCGAGAAGGCGTCCCGTGAGAGTGGTGTAGCCATACAGGACATCCTGGAGAATTTGCCGCAAGATCTGGCTGTGTGGGTGGACCCCGGCGAAGTCAGTTACCGCATCGGCGAGAAAGGAGCCGTTAAGATCTTGTATAATGAGAATAGTGGTGGCCTTCAGTTCGACACCCACGACGACCGGACTGCCGACAGAGAGGTAATGCGTGTTTGTATTATTTTAGGGTAGGACCCGTTTGGAAAAATTAAAAAATAAAACACAATCTGTTTATATATATTTTGGGAATCTATTCTGAGCTTATTTGTCACTTTGTTATACATTTAAATTCATGAGTTTTAAAATGATAATATTTTGAGTTTCGAATCATCAATATAGTCAATATAGATAACAAAATATTACCCACCGTTCGGGTATATAGCCTATATACTTATTATATAAGTAAGGTATAATCAAACATTTTAAAATATAATATTAATATGTTAGTCAGTAGGTTTAGCAAGGATATACACAGGCCGTCCTTTTATAAATAAAAATATTTTTTTATAATTTATTGATGCAGCAATATTTATTATAATTTAGTATCATTTGATGCAGTCGTGCGTTGCGGAGTTTATCTGGACGCGAGCTTAAATGGCGGATACATTTGCGCAAGGCACAACAATCGTACAGTTTGCCTATACACACTTTCATGTCATTACAGTGATATGACACCAAAATGCTCATATATGCCAGCTTATAAACGAAACAACAGAAAAGCACGATAAAACTTGTGATGTTTATAAATCTGTTTATATATTATGTAATATGTGTTGGTATAGTGACATAGTGCGTTCTACAGCACGTAATGCAATTATTTTACTAACATTTTCTTTAGATTTTCTAAACCTACTCCACATACTTTAATAATATGTATACATAATTATAATTTATAAATAAAGATTGTAGAGGTGTAGGAAACCGTTTAATATTCTTACAATCCTATACAAAGAACCCTGTAAATTACAAAGGTAACTGTGTGCATCTTACCTCCGAAGTGTCCGTAATCCTCGGGAAATAGGCTGCACGAGTCGTCAATCAGATTTTGTTCAAAACTATCATTTTTAACTACTTCACATACATTATATTATATTATAATACGTGAACGGCAACGCAAAAACAATTGGTTATAGAATATAGATGTCGGCATTTCGCTGCAGGAATTTCGTCGCACTATACAAACACAACACTGAGTATATACGCATTAGTGAGTTATTAACAAGAAAAACCAAATATTAAGTAATAATGCGAAAACGGTATAATAGAAAACGTAGTACGGACGATGAGTTGACGGCCGCGACGGCGATCTTTTCATAAAAGATTGACCAACTTTCAACGGAAAATATCATGGTTACGTATTTCTGGGCCATTCATCACGAGTATACCGCAAAATAATTTGATCAGTTATTACTTCTTCCACGTGCTTACCGTGGTTAATTTTACATAAACATTGCGGACCACTATTTATAAATCAACCAAGAAACCGATTTTTATTTTTAATTTGGTTGGTACAGGACAAAAGTTATATTTTGGTTTCTCTATCCGTTGACACTGCATATTTTTATTTTATAACATTTTTCAAATAAATGTAATTAGATAGGTACTATAAGTTTATTAAAAGATTGATTATTTTTTTTGTCGCACTACTCAAAATGTTATTCAAATGTATGGCATGTGAGCATATATTGTAGTACACGTAGCGATCCCGGTGTCACAATACAATAAAAATCTGTATTAGAATACTATCTGCATAGCCACAAACATCTTTCCTTAAAGACTAGAGTATGGGAGGCTAAATATTTAATATATTTTTTTTTTACAATGGAAAATAAAAGTTTGTAGGGGATTTGGTGGTTGGAATTATCGTAACGCATATCATATTTCAGCGTACGTTGCTAAATAATAAGCGAAAGTTTGAATATACTGTTCTAGTGCACGTGTCACGTAATATATATACTATACTATTATATTAAAAGCGTGCAGGCGAACAATGCGACAAAAGCTAAAACATTTAATCCCTTCGCCGCTCACATACAGGGTGATTTTTTTTAAGCGTAATCCACTTATTTCGTCATTCGACTCTGTGGTATTGAATATTATCATATTATATTATACAAATTCAAGTACCCACCTATATCTTATAATCTTAATATAATACTTATTATATTACATTACAATTTTACTAAAAAAAAAAAAAAATGTAACTATTGTTTTGTCGTAATAATCGTTTAATATCAAAATCACATATTTAACAAAAATTTAAAAATAACAATTGACTAAAAAATAAGCGCGCCTAATATTTAAAAATTCGTACTGCACCTATATATAATTTATATAATAGGTTTAATAAGTTTCTGTCGACTGGGTCATACATTTATAAGTTAAAGAATAAAGATATTCAAACTCGTTTTAAAAATGCCATTTAAATCCATAAAATCGATAAATCGTACCAGTTTTTTAGACTACAGTAATATTATTATTACTCTAGCTTCAGTGTAATTGTATACTAATTTGCGTTTGAATGTCTTACAGGTCGTCAAAACATTCAACCCCGAAGCACAGTGTTTCCGGCCAATCGACTCGGTAGCGTCCAGCTTAAGTTCTCTGAGTATTTCGCCACCGGACAAGTGCTCGGTCGGTTCACCGACGCTTGGTAGTGGTTCCAACAACTCGTCACCGACGCATCATAACCACCTTCACCACCAACAACAACACCATCCTCACCACCAGCAACAGCAAACACAGCTACAACAGCCACAGCACAATCCGCTGTTGTTCGGAAAATCGTGTGGTGGCGGTGGCGGTAGCAGCAGCAGCAGTAGTAGCAGCAGCAGTAGCAGCAGCAGCAGCAGCAGCACTGCAAGCAATGGAAAAAGTCAGCAAACGTCGCAGCAACAACAACAGCAGCAGCAGCAGCAGCCACGAAGCCCTAACGGTGGCGGACCGGCGGTTGCGGTCGCAGCTGGCGGTGCTTACGTGCCGTGCCGACAGCCATCTGTGCCGTTGACGTTCACTACCGCCTCGTTTGCACAGACCAAATTCGGCAGCACCAAACTCAAATCCAACAACAAGCGAGCTAACAGGTTTCTGATGACTGATTTCATAGAAAAGTAGGCGGAAACGTACCTACAATTTTGACCATGACGATGCATTATATGTGCCGTAATGAATTTTAATTAATGTGTTAACGGATCATGAGGGAGGTAGATGGGTGGATTGTACAACTGTGCTATTGGAAAAATACCCTGCACTACTGTTAACGATTTTACGAGTTTTAGTCAAAATTTGAATCATATAATTTTTATAATATTAGTATGTATATAATATAATAAATTATATAAATATACTCGTACGCATATATCCTATATGATAATATATACGTGCAAAAGGTAATACATAAAACAGGGTAGCTTTATTTATAATTTACATAACTATACACGATTTAGGTATATATTCAGTCATTATTATTCAAAATTGCTTTCCTTATTATCCATTGACATTGGACAACTTTGCCAAGTAAGATGTTCATGTAAGATATTGTTGAATTGGAAGATTACTTAGTAGAGATAAATTTGACATCAATATTATTTTGATATTTTTTGGTTAATAGACTAATAAGTTGGAATTATAAAAAACCTATAAAAACTAAAGCAAGCTTCAGCTACAAAACTCCTTTACTTACCTGCCTGTGTACTTTATAGATATTTTAAATTGAATCTTTTATACTATGCTTATTTTAATTTTAGATATTGAGTAGAGTGATGAATGTGAAAACTTGAAATTTATTGGAAACCAATCATTAAAACAAAAAAAAAAAAGAATATTTACCAACACTATAGTTTTTAACAAAATTAATTTTGTTTTATTTTGTAACAGAGGAAGGAATAATCGTAGGGACTCAAAGTTTTAACTCATTATTTATATTATCATCTTATAGACCTAATATATTTTTTTAAATATTTTACTTTTTTTGAGTTACTTATAAATATTTGAAATGTTTTGATATTTTAGTTTTGATTGATCGAATTATGGTTGTAATATTTGAGAATTGGAATATCCACGCACATATAATATTTACTTTCAGTCTGCGTAAATTATTATTAATTAAAACGATATTAGAAGGGTTAAAATAAGTGGTCGTACGTTAGTTAAAGAATTAGGTCTAGACTAGGTCATGAATGATTTAAAATATATGTGGTACATGCATATTATACATTTATCTTTGCACGCATACCAAAAACAATGGGTGATTCCGCGGTGGGTATCACCATGATATTATGGTAGGTATGTACATAGAGACATATCTTATGATGTATCTACATATATACAGTAGGCATGAATTTCTGGACAAGATTGATTTTATACCATCCATGTTACTATACCTACTATATGGTTATATATATATAAATAGCCAATAGGTATGAGTAGAGTTCACTGCAGGCAAGATATGCAATAAAACAATAATTGCACCCTTCTCTTATAAAAACTCGAAGCTATATTAAAATTAGAAAATTATTTATTGTCTTTAAGACTTAAGATCTCTTATTTGACTCGTCCTATAAATTCTTTATTAACGCGTATTTCCGAAGACAATTTTTGAAAATTATAAATATTGATATTTTTTTGAAGAAAACATTTTTGTTCGAGCAAATAAAATTGTACCCTTTGTTTCCTTTCTTGGATGCATGATGCATAGTATCATAATATTATTATACCCTGTATATACCCCGTGTGTACATTTATGCCTGTATAGTTACGTTTTTCTGTTTGTAACATCCTATATATATACACGCGCTTGTTGCATGTAATTAATTATGCGCATATTGGTTGTTGCAGTCGATTGGGCACGCGAATTATCGTGGTATGCATATACACATTTAATACTGTCTCACTCTCTCTCTCCTCTCACTCACTCTCTTCTTTTACATAGAGGTCATTCTGTTAGTGTGTATTGTGAAACGACGTCATAGCGCAGTGGTGGGCCTATATTTCAGATTATATTATACATATATACTTTCAGATGCATGAGTGTATACAACATTATTATGTGTATAATACATATGTACTAGACGTCTATACGTGCTAAGTTACGCGCCTGCAAAAGGTGTCAAACGAATGGTACCTATTATAACAAACGCGCATACCCAATTGTGACAGATGTCCTCAAAAGCTTGCGGAATATATTTTGGTTGTTTTTTCGGTTATTGAACCGTCAATCTGTGACATCGACCGCGGCGCCTAGAAAACAATAATACACACCTGTTTATAATAATAATATGTTGTTTATAAGCATCGAAAGAACTGAGTATGTAATCCAGACTTGGGTCATAAACTATAAAAATATTCTCTTTTTTTTTATCATTACTTTTTACGTAAACCAAATAAAACAATCACAATCTCTGTGAAATAATTAAAGCATTCTAAAAATAAATCGATTGACTATCGCAATGAAAACAAATAATAATTACAATTTATAATTTATAGAATTTAAAGTTATTCTGATTTAAGCATCCTTAAATCAGTAGTTCATCATGGATTGGATCAATAGCAACTTTTTCTAATTAATATTATCATTATAATATAAATTAAAATAAGCAATAGGTATAGTCTTTCTGGACGTAATAATCGATAATAGCAGCCCATCCAATCATTCAAAGCGCCACTTTCACTTCTTAAAGAAATTATTGGCTAACCAATTAATGGTAACGATGATCACACCCACTGTATTATTCTTTAAGTATTTACAACGATTATACGGTAGCAGTAAACATTTTTCAAAAACGCGTAATGCGTATATAAATATACACAACAGGCGTATAGTCTACTTGCATGGCTACCTATAACCTACACCTATAGGCTATTATAATAATCGACTGACAACAAACATGTTCAAATATTTAATGGAGTTTGTCATCGTCGATTTTTTTGCTTATGAATTTTGGATTTAAAAACGCGCTGTTCGTCATATTTTCACGAGAGAAAGAGAGAGAAAATGTGTGTGTATGTGTGTGTGTGTGTGTGTGTGTGTGTGTGTGTGTGTGTGTGTGTGTGTGTGTGTGTGTGTGTGTGTGTGTGAAAGAGAGAGGAGAGGTGTAGAATCTACTTTATTATTTATTACATTTTATTTATCAATGAAAACGAAATCTTTTCTGGGCATGTGGATAAATATAAACAGCAAAAATCCGACAAATCAAAATTTAAAACAAAAATCAAGTAACTTTTGGTAAAGCTATTCTCGGGAATTTATTTTGGAGAATTTGTAATTTTTTAATTTTTGTTAAGGGAGTATGTAAGTACATAATATTATACGATATCGGTACATATAATGTTGTTGCATGCGTTTGTGGTAGGTACTATGAGTTATAACTAATATAGTGTAAAAAAATTGTTTCGCTGGAATTCAACAACTTAACTGACTTTCGTTTCGTTTTCCACAGGATGTCGCCGACCGAGTTTGCCAACTACATCAAGCAACGGGCGGCTATGCAGCAACAACAAATTGTGGTCGGTGGTGGTGGTCTGCAGCAACAACAGCAACGTCCGGTGTCACCGGTGCAGCAACACCACCGTGGCCAAAACGGCGACGCGGCTTCCAACTACTTTTTCCAGCAACAACAGTACAACAACAACCATCAAGGCGGCGGTAGTGCCGGTTACCAAAGGCCACGGCAGTCCAACGGTTATCATCGGAACAGCGGCAACATGATCACTGCGGATTATGCACCACCGCAATTGCAGTTTGCTAACGGCGGCTCAAGTGGTTGGCAGAACTTCGGCGGCGATTTTGGGCCACAGCACTTTGGTGGTTCACCCATGGGCCCGTTGTCACCAGCCAATTATGGAACGGGACAGCAAATGCAGTCCGCTGTGACTCCGATGCATCAGCAGCAGCAACAACAGCAACAGCAACAGCAGCAAAAGATGCAGGATAACTACAACGCCATGGGATTGGGATCGTCGACGTCGTCGTCGTACAGGTCCAGTCCTTTCCAACATTTGTTGGTGGCTAACTGATTTCAGTCGGCTTAGCTGACGAGAGACGGTTAAGAGCGCCCCCTTTCACCACCAAACCGCCACTACCCATGCCACCTAACGTGATCCATGCACCCTCTTGACCTAGATACATGGTTGAAGCCGACCCGCCCCATCCCCCTCTATCCGCCCACCTTGTTATCATTATTATTATTATTTTTTTTTTATATAATACCCTCTTTTAATACACTATATATTATATACATACATAAGTAAACCCTCTGGCGCGCCTTCTCTTTCTCCACCATTAAAGATAAGTAATGAAAGTTATTTATATTACATTTTTAGGTAGGTACATCCGTTATTATATTATATTATTTCCGTTTTTCCAAATCCTGTATTTTATTCACGTGGCTATGGCGAGCTGGTCTCATATCTATCTGTCATCATCATTTAAAACATAATCTATTTATAATATATATACTGCTATTACCTGTTGCCTTCTAAAATTAAAATTATCTCTATTGACAAAATTTTAAATAGTATATTAATATAGGTAATTAGGCCAATGCTCGAAAAATATTTCAACTTCTATAATACATATTCTACCATTCATGCAGATATATAAAAAAAAATGTTAGTTCTCTTTGGGAAAATAAAATAAAATATATAATAACACAAGAAATAAATACAATTTTAATAACATCAATATATATTATTATAATATGTGATTGATCACCCACAAGTATTATTATTAGTTTTTTTACACTATTTTCCTTTTCTTATTTTTGACTAAAACTTTTTAATATTTTTAAATTAACGCATATATAAATTTATTTTTTTTAAGCAATTTATGACTTATCGTACAGACTTAATGAGATGTTTTTTTTAACAAATAAAATATTTTTACCAATGAGAGGATTAGACCTTAATTTAAATAATAAAACGTACATTATATATAAACATATAATATAGTATATACCTAGAGTCCGATGATAATAATTAAAGATACTTTACGTCTAGGTTAATATTATACTTATTATATACACGTATACTATAAATAAATTTGAATATTTGATCAAACAATTGATTAATGATCCATTACATTAATGTATTATGTCAAATATGTGTTCTGTGAACATCAAATATTCAGTTCTAAATAGGTACACAAAATTATTAAATAATAATATTAAATTTAATTAATTAATTTTTCAAGTAAAAATATTTCTAAACATAGAATCTCCCTAACCTTTATACCGTTTACCTGATCTTTAGAAATCATCTTTTTTTTCTCTTCAAATTCCTTGCTCTTACATGTAATATTTAAAACCAAACAGGAACAATCTAATTGCAATAATTGTGAAATACATAGGTGTTTAATAATAATATAATAATTATAATCATAAATAATATTTGTAATATTGTAAATCGGCCTAGGAAATACGTAAAGTGAAAATTAAATATATTATTTAAAATGTCCTTTTGTAGAAATGTAGAAAATTTGTTATGACAATATTAAGAAAAATTTAAATTAAAAATTGTTATACTGGAAAATTTATCGATGGATCTCGCCAGTTATTAACTTGTACTTGCATTTTGCAACATAAATCGAGGTTTACTTAAAAAAAAAATCATTATAATTGTTTTTCATCATTATACCTATAGGTAAATATAATATTATCCAATTTAAAAAATTGCATGCGATTTTTTTTATTTTGAAGCTTTAAATTGAAAGTTTTATTTAGTAAATGTTTTATTATAATTTTTTAACTTATTTGGTATTTTTTTACTCTTTATATACATATTAAAGTTATATGAAATACTTGGGTTTTTTTTTAGAGTTAGATACTATTATTTTTAAGTAGCGAAATTATCGTTTTAGTAAGTTTTTCTTTTTTTTATTTAATTTTAATAATATAATATAATATAATATAATATATACCTACACATATATTATACATAGTAATAATAATAAATTTATAAACATATATATTTTTTTGTGATTACAATTTAAGCCGTAGGGCATTTTTTTCATATACTAAAAATGTAATGCATATATATATATATATATATATGTATGTATATAATATACGTATACCTATTTGCATATATTTATACATAATATGAAACGAAAAATTGTATTTTTTACTTTGCACTTTATTTTTTTTTTTTAATGAATATAATATATTATATATATGTCACACGAGGTTACCTATATATACCTTATACGTGTACCTAAGTATTGAATGTTTTGCTACTCGACCGAAATGTTTGTCTAACGTGTTATAATTATAATATAATATTAATTATTATTATACATTAGGTACCTGAGTATAGTAAATTGTATATTATTATTGTTTTCTCCAAAACATTTTTGTGTAAACGACGATCCCTACTTGTCGGTCACTTCGCTAATAAAACGAGTCAGTAGGTGTCTTTAATATCGAACCTATAGTTATAGTCCTATACCTCATATAATATATAAAATAAAACTTAGATTTAAGTATGCTTTGGTCCCATTGTCTTCCAACGTGAAATAGGTACCTCCTCCATAACAATCGTTAAATGTAACACGTTGATATATAGGTACCATCTTACCTATAATAGGATTATTGTATTTATATATTATGTCATTGTCTCGCATCTCCCATCCTTCAAAACAGAGAAATATAAATATAAAATTAAAAATAGATGTTATTTAAAAAAAGACTGTATTTTTTACGACGTAGAAACATAACCGTAATTTTAGTTGACCGAATTTCGTAGCGTATAAGAGACTCTGACCTCTCGTATTTTCTCTCCCCCAAAAAAATTCAAACACTCGTAAAGTGCGTCTGACAATTTTCCATTAAGTTTGTTCTCAATTTATTTGATACAATAGTACATACCTATTAAATATTATTTACAATTTCGACGATTTTTTCTTTACCTACCTACTTCATACTTGTTATACTATGAAACATAATATATTATACAATATATAACAGATTAACAGACAATCTAAAATAATAAAATATTGTTAACTATGTATTATAATTCAATATACACCTACATTGCCTTAAACATCTTATTATATGATGCCAATACAAATTAGCTACTTGTATAAATATTATACAATTAACATATTAACACTCGAATCAACCATTATCATTTTATCATCGTGATATTATATTAGTATGGCTATAACACATACCTATATGACAATTAGCGATGAAAATCGAAAAAATAAAATAACCACACGATACGATTAAAATCAATCGAAAATAATTTCTCTCCGGCCCTACATTTTCATCCGTTTATTATTTTCTCCGCGCGATTGTTCGAATACATAATATTATAACATACCCTCTCCTTCCCATTACGTACTTAATATGAGGCCTTTACGTTGTGTAGACATATACACTGCTATTAAAATATAATAATTATTGATAATTGAAACGCAGATGAAATAAAAGGTCCTTTAGATATGAAACGTCGCGCCATTTTTCTTCTTTTAATATGATTCATTATACCATAAATACCTTCAAAAAACAAATACGTATTATATGATATATAATTGATTGCAGCCGATCAATAATATTAAACGTTTTTCTTCTTCTTTTCCACCCTTCGATAAAACCAACTAGATTTTCACCAATATTTTTAACCGTCATAACTATTGCGTGCGTTTCTCTACTTCATAAATATCGCTCAAACTCGATACCTACGTAACATTATTGATTTAACGTTAAGCACTTCGTTTGATCGTTTAATTTTTTATTCAATTCAGAGAACGCTTTCATTCTTCCGAGAATTCACTTACCCGTATTATTGTCAGTACCCACGATTCTTAATACCTATATATTATTATTTACGATTTAGTTCACCAGCGGCCGACTGTCGTTTTAAATTTCGGTATTTTTCTTCAATGATCATAAACGAAAAACGTAGGCCACAATTCCACAACTGTTATTATTTATTATGATTGCAAGTTCTTTTCTGAAACCACCACTCGGGAGAAAATCTGTCGCGATAAAATAATCAACTTTCGTTGTAGCAAAACAAAAAATATAATAATAGTTATTGGGTCTACTTTTGTCTGTAGTAATTAAAATCACATGTTGGAACTTGCGTTTTTGAGAAAAATAGTCCTGCAACTATAGTAAAACTGCCGAATGATCATTGTTGTCCAACAGTATATATACATAGGTAGCTAGGTAATTAGGTATAGCGCATCAAAAACAATAAAACGGTCATTTTAATATTGATTAACATTTCTTTTGTTAAAAGTTCTAAGTAATAAATTTGAAATATTTTGATTGTATCACATGAGAATAATGAAAAAATTTTATCTATGTAGATACTACTACTACTACTACTACTATTATGAGAGTGCTTATATTTTTTTGACAGAAAAAAAAATCATTTTTTTATCAACATATTAAATACTTATGTTACGATATAATAATACTATTAAATATGAATATACACGGAACCTTTATATTATGCGAGTATAATGTATTAAAAATTATTATATTATGTGGTAGACATTTTCACTCTATTTTTTCTATATTTAATCATATCAAAACTAAAACTGTTTTTGAATATTTAAAATCTTTATTAGACTTATACATTATATTATATACAAACATAATATTTATTATTAATGTACATAATTTTGGAGTAAATTATGTTTAAGTTATTTGTAAAACATTGGCTTGACCAATTTTTCGGTGTTACAAGTTACCTAAATAGAGTAAAGAAAATTTAACTGTAATAAAGCAACAATGTATGTTTCAGCAGTTTTAAGATTTAGGACCATTTTTCATTTTTTGCTTTTTGATATACTATAAAAGAAATATATATATATATTACACAATACAAATAAGCATGTATTTTATAATTTTGTTTTTACATTATTAAACTGAAATATGGCATAACAATAATATATTATACAATAATGTAATTTTAGTTGTTTGAAAATTTTTCTAAAATAATATTATGAACTTCAAAAAGAAAAATTTTATTTTAATGATAATGTTTTGTTATAAAAAAGTTAATAAATAATAAATTATATTATTGAACAATTTTTTTTTTATATAGATAAATAGCTTAAAATATATATTATGTAATAGTTGTAAGAACGGTTAAACTTAAAGAGTGTGTGATTAAGTGACTTAGTCAGAGAACTAGAGAAAACAAACTTAATTTACCAATATGACATTTTAGGTAAATGAAAGTATTACAATTAACAATCATATTTTCTATTCAGATTAAGATTGAACAGCTTTCATGTTCGAAGACTTTGACATGGATTATTATCTGCCCCCCCCCCCCTAAGCTATGTATTCAATCTTTGGTTTGAAAATCATTTGACAGCTGTTGTTTGATTATCGATGATTGTAATGTACCCGTCTATATCGAATCATAAATTGTAGTAGTCAGTAAATTAGTGAGTATATGCAGACTCAATGACTTTTGGTCAGCCGAGCGGGTCAATCTTCAACTGAATTAAGTATGATTGTTTTATACTAAATTAGATTGATTATTGACAGGTAATTATTATATAAACACAGATCTTGGGAGTAATTTTTTATGCAAAAACACCAAAATAGGTTAAAAAATGTATAAAGGGATACGTCTGGTTAATTGAGAAAAAAATATTTATTCAAATACGTAAAAGCTGGGTACAAAGTAGAGACAAAATATAGTATTAAAAGATAGTCAAATCAGATTAAATAATGTCTAACTTAAATTAAAAATAGTCATAATTGTCTAACTTAAATTAAAAATAGTCATAGTTGTCTAACTTAAAAAATAAATAATAAGATACATACATATTATATGTATACAAAAAATATTAAATCAAAAAAATGTCAAATTAATCAAAACTAGTTTGTATTCAAATATTTTTCAGTTATCACTTAATTAATATCCGGTATGCACAATTCAAAAAAATAATAATAATGAAAAAATATTACATTTAAATGCTGTACATTTATAATAATATACAACAAAATATAAATATTTAGATCATTTTAAAATTAAATGAAAAAAAAAAAAAACAAATCAGTCTAAGATAATGTACTAATAATATAGTAACTAAATATGTAATTTTTATTATTGCATGCTATTTGAAGCATGAAATTATATATTTTAAATTAATGTTAAGTTTTTAACATTAAAAACAGTAAAATAAAACTAAGTATATATAAATTATAAATAAAATATGTAAAAAGTATTCTAGAGTAAATTTTAAATAATGAATACTCTTTATCATTACTTACATTATAATAGTACAATTAGTCATAATTACAAGTCTACAAATATAATCCTTACTTCTTTATAGAAAAAAATAATATGGAATAGGTAATTTTTAGGTTAATAGCTATTAGGATTACTTGTTTAATAGAACTACAGATATTAAATAATTAATATAAATAACAATATTGGAATCTAATATAATATTAAAGTAAAATTTGATGTACAACTATATTTTTAGTTATAACATTATTGAATTTATGTGATATTCACATTTTATTGTATATTATTATCTATCATCATTTGATTCAAATCTGGTTTTTCTTCAACTACACATTGCATGTAATCGTCGTTGGTATACTCTATTTCTTGTTCAGAATAATCATAGTTAGAAACTTCTTGTTCTGGACATTGCGCACTACTTCTTGTATCAACACCTAAAACTCCTGGTGCTTGAAAATATCTATTATGATTCATTTCAAACACTTTGACATCATTATCATCATCATCATCTCTGATGACGATGATGATTCTTCATAGTTATCATTTTGATTAGTATGTTCTTCTACAACATTTTCTATAATAATATTTTCAGAATTATAATTCGAATCAATGATTTCTGGTTTTACTGTAAACAAAGGTGATGCTTTAGGCATTTTAGGTAAATGTTCAGTATACTCTATTTCACTTTTAAAGTCAGTTAGACATCTTGGACAGTAGATTAATGAATCAGATCGGCAAGTAAAACCTAGCAAAGTCATATGATGTAAAAAAGTATATTTATCATAGAAAAAGTTATGGCAATTGTTACAAAGAAAGTTATAAGTTTTGAGCATGCATTGTCTACTTGTATTACACATTATTTTTGAAGTACCGGGAAGTGCTTCATTGTCTGTACAATTTTTAATCACCTGTTCTTTTGAACTTTCTTCATCAAATTCCATTCGTTGTAAAACTTTAATTTTTTCGTCAGGTCCCATTGCATATCTCATTTTTAATTGAAAGTATATACAATTAGAGGTTGCATGTATTACAGCTAAATTATCATCACATGTTTGATAAGTACAATTAATACATTTCTTATAAGCTTTGTCATCAATAGTAATCACATTAAATGATTTGCAGAACATAAAATGATTGCGGAAGTTACTTGCAGACAACTTTGTAAAAATACATTTGCAATAAGCACATCCAAAATAATTTAATTTCTTATCACCAATTTTCATAGTATTTGTGCAATTTTCAATATGCTCGACAAATTTATTGAATAAATAGTTGTTATTACACAGAGGGCATAATTTTATTCCTGAATCTTTTAATGTAATTATATTGTTATGTTTTTTCCTACTATGTTCAACATATTCTTTCGCCGTACTAAAATATTGGGAACAATTATAATGTGTACACTTATAACTTCCTGCATCTTCTTCATTTACCTCAGTTTTTGCTACTTTGCTAGTTAAAATAACATCATCTTTTACGTCAATCGGTTCAATTTTGCATTTATTTGGAAGCATAACAAACGAATCTGATTTTTTTAAGATATGTGATTGATCTTTGCTTGTGACCAAAATTATATTATGATTTATAAGTTTATGAAGAACAAATTTATTCATTGTTGCAAAGTTAAGCGAACAGCACTTTAATAAATCTGATAAATTTTGGTGAACATGGTTTTTTATAATTGATCTTCTCGGACCATTTAAGACAGCCATGCATTTACGACAAAAATAAGATGTACTGTTGAGATTGAAATGAGTACGGTAATGTGCAATAAAAACCTCTTTATTGGGAAACACAGTGTTGCAATCATCAATTAAACAGGCAAAGGGTTTGGAATGTTTATTACAAAACATTATATTTGAATATATATTTCTTGATACATCAGTATACTCGTAAGTGCAAAATATACAAACACATTCTACTTTAAAAGATGCAGTTCTGACAAATCTTTCTGGAGGAAACGAATTACTTGTAATTGCATTTACCTTTGTGTACCATATTGGTTCAATTCCCGTTGATGAAGGTGTTGGTTGAATAATTTCTGTGGATGTTGATGTAAAGGGAATAATTTCTGTTGATGTTGATGTAAAGGGAATAATTTCTGTCGATGTTGATGTAAAGGGAATAATTTCTGTTAATGTTGATGTGAAGGGAATAATTTCTGTTGATGTGAAGGGAATCATTTCTGTTGATGTTGATGTGAAGGGAATCATTTCTGTTGATGTTGATGTGAAGGGAATAATTTTGTTTGAACTTGGTACAAATGGAATAATTTCTGTTGAATTTGATGTGGATGGAAAATCTGATGGATATTGAACAGATTCTATACCTCTTGATGGAATTTGTATAATGGATGCTGATGTAGATTGTTGATTAGATTCATCAATAGATTGAATCATATCATTGGATGTAGATGTGGATTGAATTTCGCGCACATGCATTGACCTTTTTCTTTTCTTGGATTTTGATGCTTTTTGCTTCTTTTTTGAAATAATTAGGCATCGTTTTTTATTTACAACTTGGGAAGAAGAAACAGATGACATATACTCGTATTTCTATAGAAAATAAAACCATAACAATAAATATAAATAAGTATTAACCACAGATACAATAGCCAAATTGGTTTAAATGTTGAAAGTGGTAAAACGGAAAGAGCTCTAATTAAAGAAATCTGTGTTTAAAATTTTTGTACATTGAAATATGAAATGACAATAACTAAAAATTAATAAATAAATTGGATTTTATAATAGACCTATTAACTAGTTTATAGCTCTTCAGTCGTTATCAATGATAAAACTGTAAAACGGATAAAAATGTTGAAAGTAAGAAAAAAAACAAGAAAAGTCTGCCATTTCTAACTTTAAAATATAACATCGAAAACGTCTTTGATTACAACAGTCATTTTACCATTCAACATTAAAACTAATTGTCTATCCAGTTTTATTATATCTGTCATTATATCAAAATTGTATACCGTGTGACTGCGGAAACATGGTACACTTTATCACTCATTACCCTATAAATATTTTTCAATTCTGTTTGCAGAATATTAAACTAGACTAATGGATCACAAATTTAAACTTGTGTATTTTGTGCATGCGCAAAACAACTCTATTTTTTTTTTTTAATGTCAACACGTATTTTAAATATCATTTTGGAATTTTGATCCATAAACTTGTATTATAAACCCGAAATTGGTGAAATTACAGCTAGGTAGATTTTTAAAATAAATGTATCAAATTTGATTTTTTTTTTTTGTATGTATTTTTTGTTCTAGCTCCATAGGATTATGATTCATTACACATTTACAATTAAAATAATAAATTTAGAATTTTATTTTCGGGATAATAAATTATGTAATTTATAATAATATGGTATTTAGAACAGAAAAATTGAATACATTTAAAAAAAAATATATAATTTGCTCTAATTTCACCAATTTGAGTGTATAATACCAGTTGATGGATCAAAATTGCTTGAAAAAAATTGATTAATTCAAAATGGGTGTTGCCATTATAAAAATTTAAGTTATAGGAATTTATGATCCATTAGTCTAGTTAAATATCCTGCAAACAAAACTGAAAAATATTTACTAAGTAATGAGTGATAAAAGTATCCTGTTTTGGCGGACACACAGTATTATATTAACTCTGTTGACTCAAAACATCAAATCCAAAAAACAGCCGTTTTGGGGGATGAATACTATATATCAGCGGTTCTTAACCTGTGGACAGCAGCCCCTTGGGGGTCTGTGATACTCATGTTGGGGTCCACGACAGCTTTAAGAATATTAAAAATAAAATAATTTATATATCAGTTATATGAAAAATTAAGTTTAATAAAAATAATTATTATAATATCAGATGCTATGTAAAAAAAAGGGTATTCAACAAAAAATTGGTAGGGATCTGCGATTTCTAAAAACCTTTCATCGGGGGTCCGTGTTCTACAAAAGGTTAAGAACCGCTGCTATATATTAAAAATAGGATACAAGTCTACCATGTATAAAATATTTAGCTTAGTTAAAATATATAAAGATTTGTTTTAGATTTGAAATGTTTTGAATGAACAGTGACGATACTTTATATGTGATGTATAATAGCTGTATGTTAATCTTTCTATACTCTTTTCCAGGGGTCTTCAACTTTTTTGGACTCACAACCCACATAAGCTTTGTAAAAAAAGAAAAGAAACTAAAACTGATTAATGCTTTGTAGCAGTACTAACTTATACTGTGATTTGACATCCCTATATACTATACTAGTTTTACACTAAAGTACCTTAGTACAAGTTATGAATTTTAAAAGATGTATAAATTTACAATTTTTAAATACTCATAACTTAATTTTAAATTAAAACATAATAAAACGCTTAAGAGATGTCCTAGATAATGTTCTTAACTTTAAATTTTATAAGAGGTTATTTCACTCTAAATTAAAAAATTGATATGTTTATAGTTATTATTGTGAACTTAAAATTTACTATGTTGCGTGTTGGTTAGAGATAAAAAAATATTATGCTGACATCATCTTAAATAAGTTATTCTGGTTACTTCCAAGATATACACACAGCACCTATTAACAGTGACACAACTCCAAAGAAATGTCCAAGTTTTTTTATAAGTACTTTTAATTTAAAAAAAAAAAAAACTGAAAAATTATTCATCTTTAACTGAGCCTAGGATCTGTAAAAAATTCATTATTAAATATTCTATGTTATTGTTTTAAATCCATTTTTAAATAGTTAAACAATTTAGCTATTATTATTATTACTATTTTTTTAGTTTCTAGTTTCATGCTTTCTAGCATAACTATTTGATATTTTAATTTTTGTGTTTTAAAGGAACTGCTTCTATCTCCTATAGGCTTCCTAGGGCCACCAAGTTATACCACTGCCTACAAAGTAAAAATTAACTCAATTGCATATATAGTATACATTCATCACTTTAAATTGAGTCTTGTTAGGAGAATAACCTTAGGTATATATAGATAACTGAAATGTCTATATAAACCTAAAACATGCCTATCAACCTCTAATTATCATCAACATACTTTTTCAGCTAAATAATTCACTACCGTTTGACATGCGTTAGCTTGATCGACGTGTCCTCGCCATACATCAATATTTTCCATGCAACGTTGACATAACTTAGTAGATTTGCCTCTGTGTATATCATCACGTTTAACCTAAAAAATATAATTTCATTAAAAATTAAGTTTTTTGTCAAATAATATTTTACTTATGTTTTGTTTTGGTATAATTGTATTCAATTAAATGATAACTTTAATATAATTTTTATTTTTAATTATTATTTTCTCTTGTCAACACATTTCCAATATGTTTACTTCTTGGCTTAACTGTAACTATGATTTTAGGTCTAATAAAAAATAAAAATAAAAATGTGAGGAAATGGCATATAAAAACCCACTCCAAAAAAAACTTAATTAACTTATAATTAATTTATCATAATGGAAAACTTATTAGTTTTCTTTATTATATTATGTCATATTTATTTTTTTAAATAATTGTAAAAAAAATTCAATTTCATTTATATAAAATTATGTAGATGATACGATACAAATTATTCAATATTATTATTAAATTTAAAAAAAATTGTGTTGTTATTAGTTTATTCTGGTACAAACAATTAACAAAATCTGTCAAACATCAAAATAGCTGACAATCTTTATGAAGCACTTGGCTTTGATTAGGACAACATTGAAAAAATACTCAGATTTTTGAAGTTAAATAAGCTAATAATATAAACTATATAATTTAATAATAATATAATCATTTACACTTGGCTCAAATTTCTTTATACATTATTGTCATTATTTTTTTATTTTATTATCTTCTTTTGGTACAAAATATACATTTTATATTTATCACCCTAACTGTATAAGTTCTCTTGAAAAAAAAATATTGTTTTTTTTGAAAATCTAATGAATTTAAAGTGATTTTGCATTACTTTATGTTTCCAGTAGCTAATTAGATGAATATCTTATATTTTTTGATATGAATTTCAAATGATTGAAATTTGAAATTTTTAAATGGTTCTCATTAATTATACTTATTTTGAAAAAAAGTTTTGCTTAGAATTCTACCTATTTGTTCTTTCAGAATTTGTCACCAGCTCTAAGAGATTGACTTTTGGGGCTATCCAACAGTTAGAACATGTAGATTTCTATACTTTCTCGTATTATAAGAGTATACTTATGCCGTGTTCAATGTGAAGAAGTCTGATACAGCAAAAACCAAAACAGCTTGTATTTATCTGCACCTGATGCATGCAACGCATTACGATAAAATAGCATGATAATAATAGAAATCGTACTGATATACCGCATTTTACGGATATATGTTGGAGACGGCGTTAAGGGCCAAACAAATGTGCAGTTACCAGACTTCGCCTCCTAAAACTGTCATCTAATCAAACCTTGATATTTTAGATAACTATCACACACCAAAAACTCACACATTTCAAATATAAATGATATAATAAAATTTAATCTTTAATGAATATAATTGAATAGGCTTGTGATAAAAAAGCGGTAAGTGAAACAGTAAACAAAGATATTTTTTTTTCAAATATCTAGCCAACAGCTGTTTTTGTTTGAATGCTTATCTTGTGTAATATCATCTCATGGTAGGCGCAATCGCCACCAAACACACATTCGTTTAGCCTTGACTCTTGAGTGCCAATTTCTTAAAATCATTTTAATATTCCAACAATATCGAAAAATGAAAGCTGCTGATAATAAAATTTGATTTAATCAAAGTATAATCAGACTGAAACTGGCAAATATGGGTTTTACTGCCTAAGGTTACTCTTATATAAGACAGGATATTGGATTTACTAATTAAAAGATCTGATTTTTTACAAGTTTATGTCAACTAAATTTTAGAACAAAAATGAAATTAGTCTATTACATGATTTCTTTTAGAATTTTTAATAAAATATATAGTATTTAATACCTGAAGAATTAAGTGTTTCGCCTTTGAGTTATTCGTATTAAAAAAATCAATTAAAAATAAGAGATATAAGTAATTTTTTTAAGAGCTGATTACATAATCTAACCAGAGTATACTCTATGTTAAATTAAAATATATATTTTAATTGACCTTTTTTTTTGCTCTCTATACTTTGGCTCACTAAATTTTAATTTTCTAAAAATTGACCCTCTAATAAATTTTAGTTGCCCATCCCTGATATACAATATAGTTGAGAACATTATCTATAAAATGTTTTTTTTTTTTTGAGATCACTTAGGTATATGAAAAAATTTCTAATTGTTTAAAAATTCATTATTTTTGTGTAATTTCCATATTGAAAAATAAAAACAATATTTCATAGCCAAAATTCTTTTTAATATATGGTGAAAATGTGTGATTTCTTAGTTATAAATTACAACTGTAGTTTTCTCGGTTCTTACTTATGCAAAACAGTTACAAACAAAATGAAAACTTAGAATTCAAAATAACCTTCTTTTTAATCAAATTATCCAAGTTATATTAATATGAAAAAAAAACACATCTATAAAAGACTGTTAATTAATAGTTTTAATTTTAAATTCTAAAATATTATTTATTATTTAGTAGATATCAGAAAAAATATTTTGTTAGCCAATTGGTAATCACCAAATCACCAACAAGAAAACCTAATATAGAAGAGCACATTTGCAAGTATATGATGTCTCTTTTTAACTTGCTATACTTTTCAACTATAATTAATATAGATATATATATTGTCTAGATAATATTCTTACCTTTAAATTTAATAATAGGTAAATTTACTCTAATATTAAAATTAACATCACAAAATGTATTCTATAAATTTTGTTATGATGTACGTTAGTAAGATAAAGACTACACATGCGGGTATGGCGTCCTCTTAACTATTAAACATGTACTTAGTTGTTTTATGTTTATAAATACAAATAATCCACCATTAGATGAATAGGAATCAAAAAATTATGTTAGTAGTTGGTTAGTAAATCATAAGACTACCAAAGATACAAGAAACAAAAAAAAATTATGTCAAGGAACTAGGAACAAGAGGAGAAAAAAAGTTAATGGAAAATACTTTAGCTTATACTACCTAATAATTATAAATAAAAATTATTATAATATATGTTATTATTATATTTATTTGAGTAAGTCCTTTTATTGTTATTAAATCCATACACCACATAGACAAATCGCATAATTTTTTTTTAGTTTTTGAGTAATCTTATAGAGTAATATCACCCATTATAAAAAAGATAGAAAATAATATTTTAGAGGGTATGACGAATCGATTTATCTAAATATTGTCTCAAAACAATTTAAAAATCATTTAAATTTACTACATTTTTTTATTTATTTTGAAAGTCGAATACAAAATCAAATAACAGTAAAATATAAAACTGATATGACATACTCTCAAAAATATTATCCTCTATAATGTTTGTAATAGGCGATTTTACTCTAAAATTCTTCAAAACTCTTAAAAAAATGATTTTAAGGGAAAGCACTTTATCTATGTTGCACGTAGGTCTGAGAAAAAAACAAATATTGTGCTGATATCCTAAAATAAAAAAATATCCATGTATTGTTTCTTCAAACCAATACGAGATTTATTTATGGGGTACAATCAAAATATCAAATACTAAAGAGATCTGAATTGTCCAATCAAAAATACTCGCTCTCTCATTACTAACGTTCCTTACTATGTTTCAATTGATTGTCAATATTATACTGATCTACACGTTCACAATAAAAAAATGGCAAAAATTCTATAACTATATATACAGAATGATTCTTTTATCATGATCTACTCATTATTTCAAAAAGTATTCATGTTATTGAAAATATTTTTATACATTGTTTTAAATTGTTAAAAAATCTACTTATTTTTGAAAATTTTTTTTTAAGTTTTATATTTTTTTGAATGAAAACATAGTTTTAATTTCATATTTCAAACCAGAATATTTTTCTGAGTATATTGATACATAAAAATCTAATTTAGAGCGAGTATTTTACGAGTTATAACTATTTAAAGTTTTGATGCGCAGAGAGGAGTGGTACGAGGTTATCCTGCAAAATGTTTGTCCACTACTCCGCAGGTCTAAACTTAAATACGTAAAATTCATAAACTACTCGCTCTAAATTCAATTTTTATGTATCAAAATATTCAAAAAATTATTTTGCTTTGGAATATGAAATTAAAACTATGTTGTCATTCAAAAAAGTAAAAAACTTAAAAAAAAATGTTTTCAAAAACATAAATTCTTATTGAAATAATGAGGGATTCATGATAAAAGAATCACCCTGTATATATAAAACACTCAACTCAAATAAAAAAATGTATCCTGTCATTCACGCACAACATATTATAGTTGCTAATAAATATATATTGTATATCTGACAAATTGATGTATTTAAATGTTAAAATTTATTTGTAAATGGATGTAATTAAAGTAAATTAAGTTTTTGATTTAGTAAAAATAATAGTTATATTTTCAAGACAGGAGGCTTTAATCAATCTCAATTGAAACAAGAATTGTTTTTAAAAGTAGATTAGTAGGTAAAAAATAATTTAATTTTAAATATCAGATTCTGGCTCACTATATTATATAGAGCTTACTGCTCAATAACAAAATTGTAAATGCTTTTCTTCATCCCCTGTAAAAAAACTCGTGAACGAATTTGGATTTATTTTGTTATTTTATTACATTCTATGAAAAGATGCTTACTTCAGCTTCCGTGCCCAATAACACATAGAACAATTTAGAGATAACAACACTTCTAAGAGTGCGAGTGGTAGGCTCAACATTTTATACATTAATTTATTTAACCTATAGCTTATTGATATTACATAAATTAATTTTACATTATACAACAGAGGTCACCAATTAATATTTTTGAAGTGCCACATAAGGAATCTAAAAATTTTTCATCAAAAACATAAGTACATATTTCCATTATTTAAAAACCAATAATATTTAACAAAAATAATAAATTACAATCATAACACATATAAAATGTCGTAATATGTGTTATTTATTCTTTGTCTGCGAGCTGGATAAAATGTGTTGGCGGGCCGCCATTTGGTGACCCATGTTATACAATATGTTAAATTATTTTGATAAAATTAGAAAATCAATGAAACAACTTAATACTACCCTACTAAATTGCCTGTACATTTTTATTAATATTATACATTAATTTGCCATAAAGATAATGAGATACACGGGACATGCCATTTATGAATAATATAAGCAACAGCCTATGTGCTGTCATTGGATGATTTTTTCAATAAATATAGGTACATGCTATTGTTTTAATATTATTTGTTTAGTACTCAGGCTGATTGTACTACTAATTTATAGATAGTATATCATTTAAAAAAATATAAGTTTTGATTCCTTTTCATAGATGAAAACTTAAATTAATTATAAAATGAAACTTAATTTATGAGCAACTATTTAAAATTAATATTGCTGCCAATGTTTATCATTTAATTTATATTAGCTAAATAAAGTAAACACAATTCATACACTACTAGAACAATATTGCAATAATAATAATGTTTAATTTACACATTTGTCATTAGATAATATCAAGTATGTTGCGGGTTATAAGATTTCAGTAGTGCTAACCAATTTTTTTGTACTAACCGATGTCCTATAATCCGTAAATTTTTATTAATACTATTCATGTTTAAGTAGCACACAATTTTAGCAGAATACAACTAACTATATTGTGTAAAGGTAGTTCCGTGGCCAATGTCTAGACCCTATAGTTTTGTTATCCGACACTGCAAGGAAACAATGCCTTAAGATATTTAATTATTTCAAAAGACTCAACAACCATACATTAACACTTAAAGCTGGGCAGTAACTAATTAAAAAGTTAATATAACTCCCAACTAAACTAGTTAAAAAAATAGTATGTAGAATAATTGTAATCTAATTTAGTTATTGTGTAAAAATTAAATTTATTAGAAATGTTGTAGGTATTATGAATTATATTTTTTGCATTGATTTTTGTTATTTTATTTTAAACATATTAAAATCAAATAATACTGCAATTGTAAATACAAGCACGGCAAGAAAATATTATTATCGTCATGGTCATCAGAATTGTCAAGACAAAACCAGTCTGTTAATTAGAAATAGTAATAACAATAAAAATACATAATGTAAACAAGTCATTATCCTTCCGATGAGTAAATGTTGGTGAGCAATTAAAGGAATTAAAATTTTGTAGAAAACAACTCAAACTACCTATTTAAAAGTTACTGAACTTGCCCAGCTTTGTTACCAGTATTATGGCAATATGAATAGGGTGCAATACTATAGTAGGTAAGTACCTGGTGTGCAGTGCACATCAACCAAATGATAAACGTCGTAGATGCACCTGATGTTACATGCCAACCAAGATTGTACAAAAAATGGTTAGATTCCACTTAACGCCAAATGGTTTATAACAAAAGGAACAGCACGATAGGATTACTAGAAAAAAATACGAAATAAACGTGATAAACGTGATCCACTCACCTCCACTTTATAATATTCTCTGACGAACTGAGCAAGAAAAGGTTCGTTGGGCCCAAACACATCAATAAACACTTGGCGTCTTTCGCTTAGGCAAACGCGGCACATTCTGAGCGGGCTGATGAAAATTCTATTGATTTGAGCATTGGAACTGGAAGCCATCGTTGCTGTCGACTAGTTGAAAAATGGATGTGGGAACCGACGGTGTCGATTCCAAGTATCCGTCGCAGCACTACGTTACACAACTGTTGAACGTTGAATTATAGTCGACTTGGAACGGAACACAAGCCAGAACAGAAAAAACAAAGATGCTGAGCAGAAGAAACAGTTGTGTGAGAATACCGGCAAGATTTAGCAAGGAATGACTGGAAACCAATAACCAAATGGCTGGGTGAACGCTTAAGGCTCAAACAACGGCATCCGAAATTGGTGGGGTATGCATACAGCAGCTGCTATATTTTAATGATCATGAGTGAGAGGGAATACACGGTTGTTGGTGGCGTCTGGCTTGTTTACGCATATTTTCATCCACGGTAAGAATGGCGGCCGGCGGGTACATGAACTACTGACGCGCGGTATGATGCGTTCCAAAGACGATGGAAAACCTATCAAATTTTTAACACAATATACCTTGTTCCAGGAATTTAGCGGTAATTTGAAATTTGAATCTTAACGATTTGTGACTTGTTAATAGTAATGCGATTCGATTAAACCTAAAACCGCAGGAATGCAAGAGCATCATTTGAGCTTTAACATTAATTTTATAATGAATTTCATACTATATTATTTGGTGTAACTTTAAATTACTTATATTTTTTTTTTTACTTTGTGATTAAATTGAAAATAGAAAACGAAAATACTTTTTCTCAAGTAAATACTTTATACAGCTAGTGGCATGCCACAAGTTGAAACAATTGTCTTTATAAAACATAAAGACAATTGTTTCAAAACCAAAATTGGTGGGTAGGTAACAGACAATGGATTTAGTATGATAAAAAGTTTTTATTAATTTTAAATGAAAAAAGTATTGTAAATTAACAGCTGTGGGAGCTTTTAAATGCATTGATAATGATCATAGTTCCTTAGTAAATAAATCAAAAACCACTTGTCTTTACCTCAATTCAAGCACTGATTATTGATTACAAGTAAAATATAAAATTATGATTGAAAGAAATATCGATTTAAAAAAATATATTATATTAAAATCAGTATGATGAATTTATGATTTTTATATGTTTATCAAGAAGTGTAATACAAATAATACATAATAATATAAATTCACAAAACATTATTTTAGAATTTTAGATTCTGAGCGAAGTGAGGAATGTATTGATTTTACAATGATGTGTTTTATTTTTATTTTTGTATCTGCCATTATGTTTTGGAGTAGAAATAATGCTTTGATTTTTGACTTCAGCCCCTCTTTGAAAAGGAATTTCATGTAATTGGTCAAAAGTAAACAATTTCCAGTAGTTTTCAAAATTGTTAGGAAAAACTCTAAAAAATTGACGGAAAAACGGGAATTTTTACGTATAATCAGTTTTCGACAAAATCGAAATTTTGATTTTGCTGTAACTCAAAAATGAATCATTGTAAATACTTGAAACTTTCATCAAATGTTTATATTAGCGTCATTTATTTATGATTAAATTTTCAAAATAATTTGACCTTTTTTTAATTAAATTTTTTACGAAATCAAGTAAAATAACGATATATTATACAAATTAAATATAAGGAATAATATAATATATCCTATTAACTATCATCACGGTATATACCAGTAATATATCGTGATTATCATAGACTGACAAATCATCTCTGTTCAGAATCGTTTTTCGTATACAATGATACCCGTCATTGCATTCTAATTTAACACATCCATTGTAGTAACCAGTGACTTACTCTCCATCTCTACTATACAGCAGAGCGATACCCATTTGCCCCCTTTTTTATACTACACATCAGTGGCGTAAATTGGGTCCAATTTCTGGTGGTGTAGTGGCATATTCTCAACTTATAATTATTTCCAACACACCAATAATCCAACTTCCTAAGTAAAATCCTTCCCTATAAACCATAATATATTTCTTTAAATAATAAATACATTTTGAATTATTTTAGCAGAAAAACTTTTATTAT
The DNA here is from genome assembly GCF_003676215.2 of Rhopalosiphum maidis. NCBI lineage: Eukaryota > Metazoa > Arthropoda > Insecta > Hemiptera > Aphididae > Rhopalosiphum > Rhopalosiphum maidis. Next base: position 28,665,836 of record NC_040877.1, on the reverse strand, counting down.
AATAATATTTATAAAAAAAAACAGTCAAAAATGTTTTTTTATTTATTTTAAGTTGAGACGACGTCCTCTTTCGAATTCATCAATTACTTGGTCCAAATTAATATTATTCTTTTTTTCGAGCTGCCAAGTAGCTAAATAACTAAGCCTTTCTTGTCCTATAGTCGTTCTAAGGTAAGTTTTTAACCACTTTATACAAGAAAAAGATTTTTCGCAACCTGCTGTATTAGTAGGCATTTTCGGAATATTTTTAATGTCTCTGTTATTAATGGAAAACCTTTTTGAATGTCACTTTGTCTTATCTATTCTATTTTTGATTCTAATTTGTCAGGTACTGAATTATTACCATATTTTTGATTTTACTATTTTAGAATATAGATAGAATAACAATTAAATTGATAATGTCTAATACATACTCGGAAATTACAATTTTGTACTTGTTTATATATTATATATTTCAATGATTTTCTGGTGGTGCAAAAACATACCTTTGCACCACCACATTTTAAATGTTTAAAATGTTAATATTACATGTTAATTAATATTACACCAATAATAAGTGTATTTTCAACATACCTAAAAAAATATCAAAATTTAAAATAATAACTAAAATTTTGTATTTAATAAAATATTTTTAACTATACATTATTACTTATTAGTATTACATATTATGTTATTAAATTATATAATGATACAACTGATACAAATTTATTCAACACATTGGGTCAGTATATATTTATATATAAATAACACTAACACAAATTTATAAAAAGCATTAATTGCCACAATAAAAACTTGGCTATTTATTTTATTTAATAATCTATACTTAAATTTAATGTTGCTAAACATTCATAATAATAGTTGAGTAACATACATTTAAAATAAATGAATTATTTTAACAAAACAATTTAATTTTATTAAAAAAGTAATGTCATATCTTACATAGATATTTTTGTATATTATATAAAGAATACATATTAAAATAAAAATGTATAATAAGACTTTTTAGGATACAACATTTAAATAAAAATCAGTACATAGTCTACTTTATTAATCTACTTTACTTATTCACTAAATTAAATATAATAAAAAAAAAAAATAAATTGTATATTAAGTGAACAGTTTTTTTTTAGTTGTTCAATATTTTAGAAACTTCAATAATTTTATGACACAAAATTAGTTTAAAACAAACTTTATCATTAGAAAAAATATTGGTTTATCCAAATAAAAAATTAAACAATAGTAACATTTTCACTTTTAATTTTATAGTTATAATAAGATATTTTTCTTTACATTTTATTTAAGTTTGGTATTATTAGTTAAAAACCTGTGAAATAAATTAAATTCTTTTAAGTCAATATTTTTTTCCATAGGTTTTAATTACTCGAAGTAGGAAATTCTTGTATTGAGTTATTGGTTTTGTTTTCATTTGCATGATTAACATTTTGGGTCTCATTTATTGCTACCAATTCAGTATTTAAACAATTTTGTTGCTTTTCTTTTATAGAAGACAAACTTGTTTCATTATTATCTATTTTAGTGATTGTTTTATCAAAATAACTGTGGTCAGATTCTGAAACATCCATTGAAGATATATTATTAACTGCCAAAGTATCTTCATCAAAAAGGAGATTTTCTATTGCTTCACTATCATTCAATTTTTCTATAATATGATTTATATTTTGTGCAGTATAAACATTAGTTTCATCTTCTCTGTCATCATTATTATTACTTATATCCTGTTCTTCATTACTTTTCAAGTCATTGACTTCATTATTTCCTTCAATAGTATTATGTTCAATTATATTTTCTTTAATATCATTATTAGTCATTTCCCATTGATCTGATAATGTATTTGTATTTGCTTCTTGTTTAATTGGTCCATTGTTTTCTTCATTATTTTCAGTAGTTGTTTCAGAAATACTTTTGGCCAATGATGTGGTTTCAGATATAACTGGTAACATTACTACACAGTTAGTAGGAGTTATATTAGATGTAATAGCTATTGTGTTTTCTTCTCCATGCACATGTTCATTATGCATTGCTAATGCTATTTTGTACACAAATTTTAAGGAACATTTTCTACAAGAATATCGTTTAAATTTATGATATTGGAGTCTTTTTCCATGATGTATTCTCCAATGTTGAACAAAAGTTAAGCGCGTAAAATATTTTTTACATTTGGTACAATAATAATTGTGAGGTATATTTTTTAAAGAATTTGAAGTAAAACAAGATTGCCTATGTCTTGCCAATCCTGAATTTGATTTAAATTTTCTAGGACAATTAATACATTTAATAAATTTATTCACAATTGGGAATATGCCATAATTAACAGATTCAACTGCTTCATTACTTAAATTATCAGTATTCATCTCAACATCCATCTCAGTATTCTCACCAGTGTTGGCCATGTCATTATTAATAGATTCATTTGTATCATGTTGAGAAGAACTACTTTGATTTATTTCTATATCAGCTTCTCGATTATAACTAGAATTAGATTCTTCAAAATAATTTCCCGTTCTTAAAGATGTATTACTCATTCTTTTTTTTATAGTTTTTTTTGGTGGAGATGGATTGTGAATCTTTACATGACTTGTTAATGCTGCTGCATGTAAGACACATTTTATTACAAATTATACATTGATAAGAGCTTTTACACTTTTTAGTGTAGGTAGATTTAGGTTTAATTTTTACATTTTTAATATCTTCATTGTATTGACATGTAATCAAATGAGATTTCAAATTATGAATATGAATTTCCACATGACAATATGTACATGAAACAGTCTTATGTTTTTTACTTGCTATTAAATCGCCATTATGTAAGGTATATTTATGAATACTTAAACTTTGAAGATCATCAAATTGTTCAGAACATTCATAACATTTGAACATTCCAGGAGTACGACAGTTACCTTTAACTTGATGAGCTCTAAGACCATTTAAACCAGAAAATGGCACACAACATTGCCAACACATCAATTTATTCCCAAGTCCAAAATGCTGCCGATGATGAAATTTAAAAACATTAAAGTTTTGAAAGATAAGATTACAAGAAGGTTTTAAACATGTAAAAAGTATATGTGTTGATGAACGTGGAATTTTAGTCTCATTTCCTTTTTTACGTTCCAGTATATTTTTCATATTACTTTTCTTAACAGGTAATAATGCAGTTACATTTTCTGTAGGAGCTTTTAGTTTTATATCATACTCAATTCCATTTTTTGACTGATTTTCAAGACAATGCTTAGTATGTTCAATAATGTTTGTTAGATCTGGAGATGATATTTCACAATAAAAACATAAATAATTACCATACGAGTTCATTAATCGGCCATTATGTGTTTTTAATTTATGATAGGCAAATTCTTCCATACTGTTAAATATCACATTACACGCATAACACTTAAATAAATTTACAGTACGACAGCGTATATGACAATAACCATTGACATCACGATCAGATTTTTTTATTTCTTGATAACAACGACGACACATGACTGCTGTAGAAGACAAACCAATATGTCGGCGATAATGTGGTGTAAAATCTTTTTTTGATCTTGATATAATGTTACAATTTGGCACCAAGCAAGTAAAGAAAGATTTATTGTATTGTGAACAATCATGGTTCAAAATATTCTTCTTTTGACAGATGGAACAGTAGTGCAATTTCTCATTTTCGACATCATTTATGTGTTCATTTTTAAAATCATTTATAACAGATTCTTCACTGTCTGATGATAATTCAATTATTTCAACTGGGGTTTTTACTTCTAAACAAGATGTATCGTCATCCGATTCGCTATCAGCAGATGCAAGTTTTGAATGATTTGTAATAAATGATCGACTTGAATTACCTTGTTTATTATTACTGTTAATATTACTACTAGTACAACCATTTAAATTTATAATATTTTTATTTGATTTTTTTGATATTGATCGAGCTTGTGTTAATGAAGATGATTCATTGGAGGGTTGTTCTTTATTCCTTGAATTTGGAGACGAATAAGATGCATTAGATGTTCCAGGGATAGCAACACCAAACTAAAAACAGAAATATAATAATTTAAAATAATATACTTGATTATAGGTTTAATTGTGGGTGTTTACTTATATTAAGGGTATTTTATACACTAATTCATTAGAATAAATAAATTACTACACTTCTTTGACAAATCCTGAATAGCTTATTAATTAGCAAAAACTAATACTAACATTATTGTTAATAATCATAGTACTAATTTTAAAAGTAAAATAAATATTTAATGAAAGATTCCATTTAATAATATAAAATTTAGATTGATTGATCAAAATTCAAAAATACACTATAAAATATATGACAATGATGTTATATATGTATCAGGTAAAGGTAAATAATAATATCTAATAAACAGCTGTTTGAGAACAAATTCTATAGGATCAAAAGTCAAAATATTAAATATCAGATTATAAACAAAATCTATAGTAATTATGGCGTGCAAAATTTTCTATCAGTCTCTAGATTTAGCCTATCACTTTATCACTCAAATTATAAATACTACTGTTTTGTAGGCTATTCTGCAATTTCTTATGAATATTGATGGAAAATAATAGTAATTTTGTTTATAGTACAAATTAACTTGCTTCCTATTATTTTTAATATATGAATATTGTAACAACTAATAATCACTTACTTAATTGACAAAACTGTGAAAGAAAAATTATGAATTACTTATTATTCTAAATATATTACTGAAGCAATATAAAAAATATACTATATAATAGGAGGTAAACTAGTAATAGTTTAAAATTCTAAATAAATAATACAGTTTATTTTAATTTTTGTTAATAATTATTAGACTTATATTGTACATTCAATATTATTCCTATATAAACTCAAATAAACTTCTTAACCATATAACTCATATAAGATGTAATAAAGTGGGGATGATAGACGAGCATGGCTCGATCGTCACCGACCAAACTGATCCCTGCACAAGTATACAATCTTATTTTGAATAGAGTATAATCTACATTGAGTTCTATACTCCAATAAAATTTAAAATAAATAATAATTATATGAATTAATTACTTTTATATATTATCAAAATAACTAATAAGTCTTATTATTCATTTGATTTAAGAATACCAGGTTTATAAAAGAATCTAGATTGTTATGCACACATTTTTTTTTTAATTTTAGTAAAATAGTTTTAATTAATAGTTTATTTACAGTGGATAGATCATTAATGAATAGGGCTTGGATGTTGTTGCATAATCAACTTTTTTTTCCATTGTTTGGATTTATTGCTAAATAGGTTTTAAATTTGTTTTGTGCAAACATATATTTAAATCTAAAAATTTTTAGTACAACTTTCAGCAATTTTTCAATTTAATTGTATTTTTGTTGATTTTTCTCATTTATAGTACAGTTTTAGATACTTTTCAATGTAATATTAAATTTACATAATTTGGCCACTGCCACTAACTGGAAATGTGAAAAGACAATATCGAGAATATTATTTTCCAAAAATAATATATGGATAAGTATCAAAATATGTAAATCTGTACCAATAACCTCAGTTGATATGGAGCGCAATTTTTCTGTGTATAAGAACATATTGTTTATTAATCAGAAATCTTTTGAGTTTGGAAACAGGAAGCCAGCAATGAAATCATTTCTATGCAATAAAAAAAATTGTTTAAATAAAAAGTTTTTAATTTTTGATAAAATTGCTTGCAGATTCCTGAAAGACCAGACAGAAACTATTAGTATTTTTATTTTTAATTGTTCCTAACATAATACCTAATATTACTTTCAGATAAAAATAAATAAAGCATAATAACTACTATAGAAATATTTCTTAAAACCGCTTAGAAAAAAAAAAAAATTGAAGAGCAATTTTGGATATTTTTTTAGTACAATACAATCAATTTTCAAAGGTTTTTAGTGTAATAACTTCTTAGCTCTATCAATGAACTATAAAAATCAGGTTAATAATTCTTAACTTAATTAATAATATTGTGGTTTGATTTAAATTAATATCTAGAACAAAAGTTTACTATATTAATGATTGAATAATTTATTCATATTTCAGTTAAAAAAATCAACACTTAACTGAACATTTTTTAAATGCTAAAATTTCAATGTATTATTGAAAAAAAAATTTTATTTTCAAATTTAATATAGTAATAAATATATTATTTAGAAAATTATAAGGGGATATGTAATGATATACGCTCATATTATATAAATGTAAGAAAGATTTTCAGAAAGAGTTAAATAATAAATTAGTAACGGTCGAGTTGCCGCACGTGGATAATGGTAAACCTCAATAAAATCTTTTATCAGTGATCAAGGGGACAATTTATATTACGAGGTCACACAGAAACACCATACGTGTCTGTGACAAGAGTGTATGAATTTTCTCGTATGCTGACAGAGACAAGGGATGGCCCAATGAGGGTCTCTACAACCAAGGACAAAGCCAGATCTTTGAAAATGCGGAGGCCTTTGATGGCGCTGCCTACGTCTCTGGCTGGCTTGACCAAATCGTCTCCCTCGGCAATGCATGTGCACCCGTGTTTTCACAAACATCTTGCGAGCCCGTTTTTGTAGTGCGACAATTAAATCCATACTTATTATACATAAATGACTTTGTGTTGTTTTTTATTTAGTTAAATACGTCTAATGATCTAATTCTACCTGTGTCACTTCATTACATCATTATAGTATATATATTCATACAACATACATATATTCGGATATATAATATATATGTAATAACGTAAGAAGATGATATTAATAAATTATTAAATCACACATTTGAAATAAGAATCAATCTTACATCCTTATTATATATCTACTTTTTACGTTATTACAGATACATTATCATAGTTGCATAACAGCAAATTTATGTTCAGGAATTTTAGTTTTAATATTAGTGTACTTGCCAAATTAACCTTAAAGATAAGAACATATTCTTAATAATTTGTTGGTGTTTTTAATATTTTAATTAAACTAAGGACTAAGGAAACTAATTATAAAATATAAATATTCTGTTACGCACTTGAAAGATAGAAACAATATAAGCTAGTGAGACTTCTTAAATTAGTAGGTACATAGTTATTAAATTTTTAATTAGCCTAATTTATAGATTTAAGTAAATACCTCAGTTAATAAATATTTATCAAAGATATAAGTTTCTAAAATTTGAATTAGACAATGCTTACTAACATAGGCATATACTAAAATCAATTTAAAAAAACATACCAATTATGTTGAAGCATTATAAAAATAAATACAAAACTTGTTAGGTAAGTAGATACCTATTTTTAAAATAAAAAATATGTGTTAAAAAACATTCCCAACACTTACTTTTTTTGTAGCAATGTAATTGATAACAATTTGAGATTCGGCTGCTTTTTTCTTCATTTCAATCCAACTCATTAATGATTTGTGACAGTTCTCACATATTATTTTTGGTTTAATATCATCCTTCTCGACCTAAATATAATAACAAAATCAATTTAATTATTTGATTTTGATGATTCTTTTTTCTTATATATCTATGTACTTTGATTCCTAATAATTCTATCATCTGCTGATTCAGTTTTAAACCTCCATTGTTGGACCCAAAAATGTGAATGAACTTGATGTGTCTATTAGTCTCTGGTTCCAGCAGGCAAATCCTGCAAAGATCGAAATTCTCGCTGTGTAAATGCATCTGTGAATTGCTCATGGCGAACGGTCTTCCAGCAATCCTGCACCCGCGAAAACCAAACGAGCAAACTGTGACGGACAGTAAAACGCAACGACCTGCTGCGGATAGTGCAGACAGTGCAGTCAATGTTGTCAGCTAGCTACGAGCGGTGGGCCAATGACAGACGGACATCGTTATTTATTGATTTTCGACAGAATTCAAATTGGTCCGAGCGGTGAACGACATGTATCAGTAGACCAAACCCGGCGAACAACAGGAATTCGGCGGTTGACGTTGCACTATACTGTATAACTATTATAAATATAGTATTAAACTTTAATAATCGAAAATATTAGTTTACGCGATACTAACGTGTTGGGGGCGAATGCGACATTCCAACGTTACCTAACTTACATGTGTCATGTGTTACACAACTTACACTTCTACATAAAATGACAACAATGCCGAAATAATAAGAAGTAAGATCGAATCAGCTAAGATACCGCGCCGCTACGGCATTGGCGTCCGGTAAGTGACGGCAACGTGATAACGTTCATTATGACCACAATACCAAATTAAACTATACAGAAATTTATACATGGCCGAATACTACGAAAATAAAATCGTGATGTATGGACGTATAGTATATTTTGTCCTGTTGCAGTAAAAAATTAAAATATTATTTATTAAAAATTAAAATATAATAAGTCAGACCGGGCTGATCGGCGATTGCAATATAAACATACCACTAATACCATTATTCAGTAAACATATTTAGGAATGGTCGACTATATAGAGCCTATAGCAGCTGTAGCTTGCAGCTATATGGACTGGTTCGCGGGTGGGTAGGTGTCTTTGATTCTCCCTTACAGTGGAGCCACAGAACATATTATGTTATAATTTTGATAAACGTGATTTCTCTACAATAAGGATTTAGTCTGATTTCGGGCTTTATCATAAACACAAAGTTCCAAATTCCAACCAGTTATATAGAATAAATGCATTATAATTAATAATTTATAAGCGTTATAAATAGTAATTTGGTATGCCTATAGTCTATAGATGGAGTAATTCCGTGGCACTGTCGATCGTCAGTTATTTTGAATTTCATTATTTCATTATCAACATGAAACACTGTATCGTGTGTACTGTGTAGTACTATTATAGTCTATAGCACGACAAAATACATGTATTTTGACATTTTATCATGGTCTATAGTATAATATAAATCATGTACAATTTTTATTTTACAAATTACAAAAAATATAAATGATGTATTTACAATAATAAACATACTATAGAATATGATAAATTATCATTGATTATGTTAGGGCTGACTGCAAAAGGAGCATTTGAACCAATCGGCAAAACATTTAAACTGTACCTATCTGAAAAAAAAAATGTTACATTGGTTTTTATAAATAATATTTTTGGTCTATGACTAAGAACATTTTTAAAAATAATTTATAAATTTAGTAGTTCGCAATATCAAAAAAAAAATTGAAAGAAGAAAAAGTTATAGCGCAAACATTACAATTGGACAATTTTTTTAAAAAGCTAGATTTTTGAAATATTATAAATCTAATAATAAAAATAGTATGCGTTGGGACACCGAACCGTCCACACGTTAATTCCGTGAACCGTTTTTATAGCTTTCGATAGCAGTATCTAACGTTTTCGCCGCACTGTGCATATCTGGTATGTACAGCTACAACACTTTAATTGAGTACAAATTTCGCTAACACGTAACCGTATCGATAGCAATCGCTACACACGGGCGTAAGCCCGTTTTATATTTATCATACACTTATCAGAAATGGATTCAAATCCAAAAGCATCCCTATCTATTAATGGTAGTACAACTCAACCAAATACTCAAAATATACAAAAAGTCCCGCCTCTCGTCATAAAAAAAAAATAGATTCCTCTCAAATCAAGATGACACAAACTCGCTTTCTTCTAATTCCGACGACGAATTTAGATCGCCAAGAAAAACCGTTAGGGCACACGACTCATCATCGGCAAATTCATCTTTCTTTCCCACACAAAATCGCTTCTCGCCATTAGAGATAGAGGATTCAGATCAAGCTAATTCACTCCCAATAATGGGCAGCAGTCCTGAAAACAACACCCATGATTCACAGTCTAGACCCAAAATTCCACCGATTTACGTTCATAATATTTCGGACTATGAAAATTTCATAAGGCACTAGACAAAATAACAATTGACGAATTCTCCATCATTAACACAAATCTGCCTTAAAATTGAACCTGGGCTCAATCGATGACTATAGAGCCATCACAAATTATTTCGATGAATCCAAAATTGAATATCATACATTTCAACTTCCAGAAAATAAACAGTTATCAATAATTATTAGAAACCTTCCTGTAAATATTACTGAATCGTGCATATACAATGAGTCCTTAAAACTAAAATTTGAAGTAACGTCAGTTACACGTCTTCGGAATAAATTTAAAAATCCGTTACCCATTGTTGCCGTATTATTGTCAAAACCATCCATAAGTATATATTCCCTAAACAGACTCTTGCACTGTATAGTAGTCGTTGAACCAAGAAGACCATCTAAGGATATCCCTCAATACACAAATTGTCAACGCTTCTCGCACTCGAAAAATTTTTGCCATTTACCACCTAGATGCGTAAAATGTGCAGGCAATTATCATTACAGTCTCTGTCAAAAATCTAACGATATTCCGCCCAAATGTATTAACTATAATTGTGATCACCCGGCAAACTATAGAGGTTGCTCATACTACAAAGATATCTCCAAAAATAAAAAAAATATTACACCACGTATTCCACGGAGTAATTTCCAAGTCAATCAAAGCTCCCCCGTATATACGTCTAATAAACCACAAGATAACATTTTCGCTGATAAGCGTTCGTATGCTACCGCAACTAAAAACAAATGAAATAATCAGTCAAATAAAAACACAGATAACGATTTTATGAAAGCACTTTTACCTTTAATCAACTCATTCGTATCGAAATTACTGCAGAAAATAATCGAAAATCTGCCAACTTACATCAACAGCTACATTTAAATTCTAATGAGTCCTCATAGTATTACCTTACTAAATTGGAACGCCAACGGTTTGAAATCATATAGAAACACTCTCCTAGCCTTTCTTAACCTTATATCACAATATAGATATTGCTTGTATAACGGAAACGCATTTATCAAATACAGACAAATTAAAATTCCCTGGATTTAAAATGTACTGCGCCGACCGTGTCACACAAATGACGTGCTATGGGCGGAGTTGCTATTTTAGTCCGTAATCAAATTATTTAACAACAAATCCCCACACTAAACTTATTGTGTCTAGAAGACGTTGCCGTGCTAATTAAACTCAATAATCGGTCTGTTACTCTTGTTAGTGCTTATCAACCACCTAGCCGCCCTATGCATATCGCAGATTACGAACAATTATTGAGTCTTTATAGCTCAATTATAATAGCCGGTGATCTATACTCCAAACATATAGATTGGGGATGTCGTGTTATTAACCCGAATGGCCGTAAATTACATTCATTTATAGCCAATACGTCCTACGCAATATCCGCTCCAAACAAACCTACATACTTCTCTTCGGACTTTAATCGGCTTTCCGACATTTTAGATATTCTAATACTCAAATCAGTTTCATTTAATTGTGTGCACGAACCCCTCACAGAACCCGACTCAGATCATGTCCCGGTAAAAACAACGATTAACTCATCTACTCAAACATACCAGGGAAATAACCCTCTTATTAAAGGCAAACCTGACTGGATTAAATTTTCTAACAGTGTGCATTCAAATCTAATAATAGCTAAAATTATTTCTACAATTCAAATTGCTGAACAAACAGCCGTTCACTTCACGGAAGTCATTACGGATGCTGCGCGAGCTTGTTCAAACACTGTATCGTCAAGTCCTCCTAGTTTCGGTATCTTACCACCTTCCATCTCTTCGCTTATATGACGCTAAAATAACATTAGGCGCATTTGGCAAAATAAAAGAAATCCTTCAGACAAAAAAATTCTAAATAAACTCACTAAGGAAGTTCAAGCAGCTCTACAAAATCATAGAGTGTCTTCTTATAATAATTTTCTGTTAGACATGCACCCTGACGAGTCAAACTTATGGAAAGAAACAAAAAGATTACTGAATCAAGAAATTAACATTATCCCTCCCCTTCGCTCAGATTTAAATCTAGTAATATCTGACATAGATAAATGTAACGTCTTCTCAGATATTCTGCACCACACTTTCTCACCTAACCGTATAGGTAATCTTAACAACGATTTAAGAGTTAAGCAAGCACTGGAGCTACCTGACTACTCAGTCCAAAACCCTATTGGCTACGCGACACCAAATGAAGTTAAACAAATTATTAAAAATCTTCCCAATAAAAAAGCACCCGGTCACGACAAAATGACAAATCTAATGTTTAAAAAATGACCTTCCAAAGGTTTAGTCTTTCTGACAACCTTATTTAATTCTCTTCTACGTCTAGGTCATTTCCTAGCTAAATGGAAAATAACAACGATAATTCTTATCAAGAAACCTGGAAAAGATAAGATCAATCCTGGTAGTTACAGGCCTATTAGCCTCCTAATATCTTTATCAAAAATGTATAAAAAAATCATACACACCAGACTTCTCGACTATTTAAACATCACGGACACAATTCCAAAATTCCAGTTAGGTTTCAGATCCAACCATTCAACTATCCAACAACTTTTACGAATCACTGAACACATCAACTCAGCGTTTGAAAAACACTGTCGCTATCTAAGCGCTATCTTTATCGACATTTCAAAGGCTTTTGACAAAGTGTGGCACGAAGGTCTTTTATTTAAACTACGAAATATAAATACTCCAACATATCTCTTTAATGCTATTCGCTCATTCCTCTCAAATAGACAATTTTCAGTCAGAATAAACGACAGCGCCTCTAACCTCAAGTCGATCTTTGCTGGTGTACCTCAAGGCTCCAAACTTGGTCCTATATTATTCAACTTATACGTTTCCGATATTCCTCAATCATCACGTACTCATATTGCTCTCTTCGCTGACGACACAACTATCTTCACGGAATCACGTAACATCGAGGCAATAACTACAAATCTGCAAGCTCACTTAAATACCATCTCACACTGGTGTAAAAACTGGAGGATCAAAATCAACGCCTCCAAAAGCATTGGAGTTATTTTTAGTCTACGTCGTTACATTACTCCCCTCAACTAAATTTCGATAACGAAAATATACCCTGGCAACCGATGGTTAAATACCTTGGAGTAACTCTTGACAAACGACTCACGTGGCGGTTCCACATTTCAACTTAAGTCCAACGGGCATACCACCGCATTTCAATGCTTTATCCCATTTTGAACAAAAAATCAACTATACAAAAAAAATGGTCTCTCTTAATTTACAAACAAATCATATGCCCAATTTGGGGTAATTGCGCATCCACGCACATAAAAAAATCCCAACTGTCCAAAATAAAGTCCTAAGAATAATTGCAAACGCCCCGTAGTTTGTTAAAAACGCAAATCTCCATAATGACTTTCTAATACAGAATATCGAAGATCATGTAAAAACCTTAGCAAAAAACTTTCATCACTCTCTTCCAAATTCATCAGGTGCAGTCCATTATAACTTCTCACTCACCCAACTCAACGTCGGTTAAAACGAGGTCGTCCCCACGACTTTGTACGCTAAACCACCTTCACAACACTCAAATTTTCTTACTACATATGCGCTCCCAAAGCGCTTTAAAACGTTATTTACTTTGTTATATTAAGTTTTAAACATTATAAATATTAGTATTTATGTAAACATATTTTTACTTCTGTAATTTATATTTTAGATATATTTATCCCTTTGTTCTTATATTAAAATATTTATAATCCTCACGTTATGCTAAAACTATATTGTAATTTGCCTAAATATCCAAAGATGTAGATAGCCTATGGCTAGGAATGTCTTATTTGTACTAAATAATAAAATAATAATAATAATAATAATAATAATAAAAATATCTTTTATACACAGTAGGTAACCGTCTTTTATTATACATAATTATATAAAATAATAAAGTAAGATTTTTGTGCATACTTTGACATCGAAGATTTCGAAGAAGAATTAATACAATTTAAAAGCATTATAAAAGATACTTAAATATAACTTGAAGCTATATTAATCGCACTATCTTCCAACCACGATAAAGTCCTCATCTTAAGTGACTCTATGACCGCAGTCACCTCAATAGCCAACATACACACAAAATGTAACCTCGCCCGAAGCATTCAAAACATAATCCACTCAACCCACAAAACCATCAAACTGATGTGGACAGGGCCGGCGCTAGGCTTTTGCGAGGCCCTGGGCGAAATCATACATCGCGAGGCCCTTTTATAAGAATGGCGTCTAGGGTATTCTACAAAAAATTAATAAAATTATATTTTATTTATGTTATGTAAAAATTTAAACAATGAAATCAAACTTAAAAACTAAAAAAATATAATATAAATTTTACAATTATATTTTCTTATACATACGTAATAAAATAAAGCGAATAATTTAATTAAATGTATTAGTCCTACTAATATACTATAGAAGATATTAAACAAACATAAGCTACTTAAATAACAAGTTGTCGAGTTGATTAATTAATATTTTTTTTTGCAAGACCTCATTAATACAATACAAACAAATCAATAGTCAAGGATCATTATAAATATTAAAAAGTTTTTTTTTTCGATTTTCGTGAAGCGAATGTTTCAAAAATATCGTTGTAATTGAAAGACTCTGCTAATGATAATTGAAAATAATGGATCTGACTAAGAAAAAGAAACTAATTAAAAATGTAAAAAAAAATGAAATTTTACCAATTTTTTTTTGGAAAAAATATTTGAGTTTAGATTGTATGCGAAGTAAATGAACACCGGTGTATATGCAGTATTATTCTGGAATAAAGCAATAGCGGCCTGCTAGAAGTTAGTACGTAAATGCCATTTAAATAACACAGTACATATTTGGAGATGTCGAAATTTTTTACAAAGCTTATAATATTTATCGTCGTCAAAAATCAATAAAAAAATCAAAAATTACATAAAATATATACAAAATATGCACTTTTTTACTAAATATGTAAAACTTTGTATTAATACCAAAATATGTAAAGTAAATTTGAGTTTATTTCAATTAGAATGATCTAAATCGTATACATTTTTATCAGATTTAAAATATCTCATGCCAATAAAAATATGTATTTACAATAAAGTCCGTTCCCTAGTTCCCTACTAATTATTAACAAATAATTACCCAACTAATAACCTACTAACAATTGCTGTATGCTGTTAATAAATTAAAATTAACTTACCTTGTATGAAAATTAATTTTGTGAAGATGTGTGCAGGCCGAAGTTTTCCTTGTTCACAAAGTCAATATTCACAATAAAAATAAATAATTTGACAACCGATCAACGTGCGTCGGGCTTGATCTTATATCAATGGCTATGATATTATTATGTCTTTTCGTAACAAAAATAAATTAGCGCAATCTAATCTAATATTATCATGTTTTCTACGTAATATTTTCTTGTTGTTTCGATCCATAGTGTATTAGTAGAATTTATTATAACACGAATATAAATATATCATTATTAATATTGACTATTAATGGTTTTATATGTGGTTGTATACATTATTATATACAAGTATTGATCCGCGAGGCCCTCATAAAAGCGCAAGGCCCCGGGCAAGTGCCCTGCTCGCCCCCCATTACGCCGGCCCTGCATGTGGGTTCCATCACACATCGGCATCCCCGGCAATGAACTCGCTAACGAACTGGCGACGAAAGCGGCTAGCTCTGCTGATACTAAAATATAACATGTAACATACGATGACGTAATCCGTGTCCTCAAAACGAAATTTTACATTCTATGGCAGAATCGATGGGAAAAACAAACTAATCAAAACAATAAACTTAAACAAATAAAACCATCAACTAAAAAATGGCCTGATCCACTAGTCAAGCTTACACATCACGAAGAGATCATGGTCACCAGAGTACGTATTGGACATACCAGAATTACACATTATTACCCAATGCGTAAAGAGCCCGAATCCAGTTGCGAAACATGTAACTATGAACTCACTGTTAAATATCTATTCCTAAAATGTCCCACTTACCATAATGCCAGAACAAAAGCAAACATAAACACCAACTCACTCAAAGACGCACTCGGACCAGGACAAGAAAAAACCATAACAAATTTCATCAAGATGGGTAATCTCACCACGAACACATAAAACAACGGACCAACGATACCACTTTATAGCCATTAATATGTAAATACAATTATACATTTTCAATGTTTAAAATAAAATTATGTGTAACCTAATGTAACCACTAGACACGTAAATTACCTGCAGGCTAACTTTTGTATTTGAAACCTTATAAATTAATAATAATAAAAAAAAAAGATTTTCCATCAGAAGGAAAATTATCATTTGTTCCATTACAGATAAGTAGACTTAAATGGCTGTTGAACTCATTGTGAATTATTTTTGTAAGCAAAAGTGGTAAGGGTAGTTAATTTTGGAATGTAAAGGTCTTTGTGGAGCAAATCATTATTCATTACAATATATCAATAAGGAACTGATTTTATTTATTGTAGTCATATCGATTTGAATGTCTGTACAGTTTTAGTGTTTAGGGGCTTCGCACTAGTACTAAATGGTCTAAATTAATTTTTGAAATGCGATGTATACTGATGTTTTATTTTTATGGGAAATTTAAAATGGAAACAATGAAGTAGAAATGTATAAACTGTATTCTGTAAATAGTCGTAGGTTATTACGTATTTATGTGTTTACTACTTGGCTAAAGTGGGATCTTCAAGTAATTATATAAGACGTTTGCGTTTGGTACCTATTTTATTTTAGTGATCTAGACACTGGACTAAGTAGAGATTGGGATTTGAGCAATGAGCATTCTTAATAAAGATTGTAGGATTGGAGAGCACATTTAGCAGGATGTATGGTGAAGATGATCTATTAATCTGTGTTAATTTTATGGTGTTCATTTGACATTTTTAATTCTTGAACTAAGTTTAGGTCTACGTGCAAAATTTCTTCATGGAGGGGGTTATAAAAAATTATGTTTATATAATATCCTTTAAGTATTTTAAAAATGTTAATTAATTATAGTTTTTCAATCATGCATTATTCCTCTGGAGTTTTTTAGAAATAAGCTTTCCTTTAATAAATACAACATATATAAAACCAATAGCTTTTAATGATCTAAATTCTAGATGAAAAAAAGATAATATTGAAGCCTCCTTTACACGCGGGTCTGACTAAATGATTCCCGTCTTCACGTCTGCAGCCAGTTGACCAGTCTTTCTCTATCTTGCGTATTATTCATTTAGTTTTATTTTGTTACTGCTTCTTTGTATTTATTAATATATTTCGATAATCATGGACCGTGGTGTAATATTTTCTGCTTATATTACATATATGGTTGACAGATTTTGAAATTACCAAACTTAGATATCACATTAAATAACTTTTTTTTTTAGATTACATAATATAAAATAATTATATAATGATACAGTGTACAATATTATTCTATGTTTTATTATTAAATAATAGTATAATACGATATTAAAGTTATTTTCTCTCAGCTTCTTTTAACCGAGACAAACTTATTCACCAACTGGGACACTAGGACGAATAGCAAGCCAACCTATTAGAGACCTGTACAGACCAGACTTGACCGGAACGAGACCAAGCCGGTGGCCTTAGGGCCGAGCCGGACCTATAAAATTCTGATATGTTTTTGGATAAAAGTTAACGAGCTGAACTTATATGTAGTTGAAGCCGGACCGGACCGAGCTTCTATTAAAAAAATTCACAAAAATAAATAAAATTTATTTTTACAAGAACTCTTTATTAAGAACCTACTTTTAATTATTCTAAAATCTCCGAGGAGATTAGGAGAGTACCAAAACCAAAAATATTGCCAAAAATAAAAAAATTGTTAATATTTTTGCTTGACCAGCATAAAAAACAAAATGTATATTTATTAAAGTAATGATTTATTTTTAAATTTAGTTATAGTATATTATTTAATTTGTTATTCAAAAGACAATGTATAAATTATAAAGTGCACATATCATGATATTTGATATTGAAGAATTTTTATTTTTATTTTAGATTCTGGACTGGAGTGATGAATATATTGATTTTACAATGATGTGTGTTTATTTTTTTATTTCTGTGTCTGTTATCACGTTTTGGAGTAGTGCTTTGATTTTTAACTCCAACCCTAATTTTTAAAAGAAAGTTAATCTATTTGGTACTTTGGGGGGTAAAAAGTAAAAAATTTCCAGTAGTTTTTAAAAGCGTCAGGAAAAACTTTAAAAAAGTAATGGAAAAACAGGAATTTTTGTGCATAACCAGTTTTTGACAAAATTGATTTTTTTACTCAAAAACGAATCATTGTAAATACTTAAAAAATTAAATATGCGTTTTTACATCATCCGGTTAACACATTATCCGTGACAATAAATATTTCTTTAGTTTTAAATTTTCATTTAATTCCCCAAAATAATATAAGACTAAAAACTTACGCATACATCTATATCTTTTTTCTTTCGATTAAACAACTAGGTGTATAGGTGTAGCATAAATGAAGTACAAATGACCACCGCCAAATGAAATTTTTTCTTTTCAAATTTAACCCAACCTTGAACTGGAAAGTGGACTAATTTTATGAAAATAACCGCAACGGAACAAATATGCAACATGTACAAAGGTGTACATCAACAATTATCTTTTGCCAAGGATAATAAATATGTTTTTTATTAGAACTCTTATTTGTGATATTTTTAATAAATTGAATATCTACTATCTACATTATCGTTAACACTAAAATAATTGTAAATAGGTACATTTAAATTTATGAGTATATAATATACAAACATCGCATCAAATGAAGTGTTACCTGGCGTATAGTATAGGCAAAATAGGTACATTACTGCAGTATTATTACGTTGCCGATAATTATATCATGTTTAGCTAATCATTTTTATAACAATTTCATTAAATGCATTACATGGCTTACGCAAAAATATTTAGTATTTTATCAGTTATTTATATTACTTATTTCCCAATTATGACAATGGAAACAACAATTGTGTATACATTAAAATAGTGTACAATCAACTCAGTAAAATATATGTAGTACAGTGTAATAATATTATTACAGGTATAAATAAGTATTATATAATGACTGAATATTATGTATTGGACACTCGGGAATAAAATATGCAGTCATTATCAGATTATTTATTATAATTATTAGTTCTTTAGTCTTAAATGTTAATTTAATTTCTCATAATAATAGGAATATAATAACTTACGCTAACATATATTCATCCGGTTAGTCACCTATTACTATGGTATTAATGGAGTGCAGACCACCATCGACAAATGAAATGTTTTTTTCAAAATTTAACGCAACCTTGAACTGGAAGTCTGGAAAGTGAACTAATGAGATAGTCATATTTTGGGTAAAAATATTTAACAAAGTTACTTATAAATTATAATTAGGTTTCGGAACTTATAGCACTTAAAAACACCAAAATATAAGCTAAAATATGCATTAAAAACCACGAAATATACATACAAAATCTAAAAATATGCATTTAAAATATTTATTACTCATATATTAGTTTTAGTATTTAGTGGTAAAAATAAAATAAATACATTAAAAATTTAAAAATAATTTAAAAGTAAAACATTGCTTAAATTTTTGGATAAATCTGTATTATTTCTTGATAATAGGCACCTTCTCAATTTTTGAATTTAATTCGTTAACTAAATAAATATAGAAAAAATTAAAAATTATATTTTCATTTAAATTAATAAATGCATTATTTTATAATTTTGTCTTACCTTAATTGTTATATTGAATAATTAAATGTTTTCACGAGTTAAAAATAGCGAAAACATACGAACATAAGATTGCATTAATATTTTTTTTTAATTGCACTTTTTTGTTTTATTAAATAGAAATGCCAAAGAATTCTATTAATTGGTTAAGTTATTTTCTTAAACACTGTAGATCAGCGGTACGCCGGTACCCGACCCTTTGACCAGTGCGGACCACCAATTTTGTAAATAGATCTTTGAGGTCCACTTTTTTATTTTTAAGCTAGAAAAATTGTACAATCTGTAAAATAATTATTTACAATAAGTACAAGTGATTAAAGAGTTAACATAGAAAAGACAAAATAACATAGTATAAAGTAACAAAAGTTACAAACCGTAATAAGTTAAATTAAATTACAATTATTTACATCAATTCAGACAGGGGGCTTGAGTGAAGAGGCCATCCATTGATGGTACTTCATGACATGTAGTGGTGGGGGTTAGTTTATTAGTAGATCACGACACCATGTTCGTTTTAGACACCTTCTGGGGTCACCAGGAATAGTGGGGACAGATAGTTCTAAAATTAAGGGGTTGCGATGGTTGTGGAGATTGGAGTGCATGCGTTTGTAGAAAATCTTGGCAACGTTTTTAATTGTTTGGATAGATAGGTCTTTATGGAGAGTATCGTCGGATACATAGTATGGAGCTTTAGTTATTTGTTGCAGGCATTTAGATTGGATCTTAGTAATATTGGAGGGTTTGGCGGCACCCCAAAGTTGAATTCCATAAGTCCGTATTGGTTTGAGGAGTAATTTGTATAGGAGAAGTTTATTTTTAAAGTTTATATGTTTAGTTGTTAAGAGAAAACGTAATTGACGAAATCGGTTATTTAAAGCAATCCGTTTGGTGTGGATATGTGTTGCCCAGGTTAGCCGACGGTTGAGTTGTAGCTTTGAGGTCTACTAATGACTAAAAACCACACCTATTAATTTACGTATGTATATAATATATATAATATTATTAACTATTAAGTAGGTATATAATAATATTATTTTAAATATATACGTTAGTAATGTATTAATGTTAAAATTATAATTTTAATATATATAATATGGTCCACGGTTCAGTTCCACGCTACCTGTGGCCCATAGGTTGGGAACCGCAGTACTAGTGCAGTATTCTATATTTCTATTACCTACTTTTAAAAAATAATAAATATTCAACACTGAAAACATGGATATAGACATCAATTACTCTACCTAAATAATAACAAGTTGATTAATTTATAATACTTTATTTACACAAACACTAAAACACTTAATCCAATTAACCAATTATTGAACTTGGACATCCTTAGATATATTTTTTTCAGAACGATATAAAGGTTGCAATCAACATGTACGTTGTGTAGCCGTAAGTCTAAAATCAGGAGTTATTCATGTGATCGAAAATCGTACACCAAAATAGATTATTCTAAACAATCTAAACTCCTGTAAGTATGGATGCCTGTTATCAATGCTATCGGAATCTTACATAATATAATTTTAAGTTCATACTAACAGTAAAAGTAGGTACATAGTATAAATAAATAATAGCTTAAAATAAACCAACATATTTTTAAAATGTTATTGTGTATAGTATAAAATGCATACATAAAAGTTTCAAGTCACCACGAATAATGTTTTTGATTTATAACAAAATAATTAACATAGCTCATCATTATATGTTATTTCATCAAACGTGAAAATCTACAAATGTTTATAAAAAAATAATAAGTTTTGTATATTTTTTAATTCAAGTATCAAATACGTATGAAGAATATTATATTATAACTTTAAAATTTAAGTATACAAATGAAAGATATTCATTTTTTATTAAAACATACTTGTTTGTAAAAATATTTGTAAGAATTTGAACTTACAATGCACATGAAAAAAGGGGGTGAATGTAAGTGCCTACATGATAGAATAATAAGGTACATATCTAAATTCTTACACTGCGTATATTATTATATATATTTATAAGTTATCAATCTAATACCAGTTATATCATATAATACTCTCATACATTTTAGTATAATAATAATTCATTTATTATGTGATAATATTATTTCTTCACTTATTCCACACTATTATATTCTTTTAAATGAAATTATTTTTATATCATCATATTTAATAACTTATAACATTATAAAAAATGTAGTATATATATTTTTTTTTTTACTAGGTATTAAAATGTATAATTATATTATTATTTTTTTTAAGAAATTATCATCCGTTAGATAACATATAATATTATACAAGATATGGTATTTTTTTTTACATATGTACCATGTCTTCCACCGTGTAGGAACTCACGTATGTTTACCTGTCTTGGTCACTGACGACCTTACACATCACATATGTAGGAATTAACGTATGTAATTCTTTACCTGCTACTAACTCTCGTGTAGGAACTTACGATTCCCCCTAAAAAAGATAGGTAAGTCCTACATTAGGTGGCGAGTGAGTCACTATTTTAATAATAGTATTACAATTCTGAGTGAAAACGGTCTATATTATTACTAAGGATATTTCATATTTATTTTATATAATAGCTATTAAAGAAATTTATTGTACTATTAATTTTACGGTTTGATCGATATAATTTTTCTGAAAATATTGGGTTAATTATATTATTATAGTATTTAATTATAATAATTAATAACATATATTTACATTATATTATATTTCAACTTATAGTCTAACTCAAAATTTAGTGAAATCTTTCTGCAAATACCATACTCATACACAGTAAAAATAGATATATACCAATAATTAGATTACATTTTAAAATTAATCATAAATACTATTGCATATAGTAAAAACTAAAAATCATAGTAATATAATTATATAAAATACAAAAAAATTTAAGTTATCACGAATAATGTTTTTAAATTATAACAAAATAACTAACATATCATTATTTATAGTTTAAATAATAAAATAAGTAATGTCGTGCAAATTGGAACTTAAAATGTCTACAAAAAAATAATATTTTTTAGATTTTACGATTTCAATATGAACTATTTATAAAGAATCTTGTATTGAATTTTCAAAATTTAGATACAAAAAAATATTTTTTATGAATTCTTAACTACAAAATAATTTGCCTATGTATTTTTAATAATTTTATACAGATATATAATAACAACTTATGTGAGATATTGTAATAAATTTCTAAAAATTTTGACCGATCGAATAGTTTTTATTATATTAATTATAAAATAAAACCAAAGAAATAGAAAATTTAAATTATTTATAAATAGCTCCAAAGGAGCCAAAGTATTAAAAAAATGATATTAGGTATAGAAAATGATCATTTACAATTTGGAGAACATTTCAAGTGTATCTATTGTTATTATTATTATTTTTTTTTTGAGTTACATCGAAAATTGGTTTTGCGTAAAAATTCCTGTTTTTCTATTATTTTCCTCGTTATTTTAAAAAGTCCTGGGAATTTTTACTTTTGGTCTTTCCCAAGTAAAAACTAGATTCAATTTTCTATAAGAAATTAGAAATCAAAGTTGAAAATCTAATCATTTTTTTGAATATAATAGCGTATATGTTACTATGAATGTCCGCAATTGGTGAATGCTGATAATCACCTGATGAATGTCTACATGTACACCTAATATATTGGTGAATGTTGAAAAATTGAAATAATATAGTCATTTACTAGTGGATGTTGAAATTTACATCAGGATTTTGGTCAATTTTGATATACACAACACGGTTTTGGTTAATATTAACAAAAATATATATTCACACATATTATAGTTTAATATTATATAGTTGAATCTTGAATATATAATAGAAAATAGAAACAACATATATTATGTATTATGTTTAATTAAATCAACGAAATATTATTATTATTTAACAACATTATATATTATATTTGTATTATCATTTAAATTATGATTATTTTACTATAAGAAAAATATTTATTTAAAAAAAAACGAGGAAAATTATTCTACTTATTACACCATGCCATTGTGTACTACACAAAATATGCCAACATTTCTAC
The DNA here is from genome assembly GCF_003676215.2 of Rhopalosiphum maidis. Taxonomy (NCBI): domain Eukaryota; kingdom Metazoa; phylum Arthropoda; class Insecta; order Hemiptera; family Aphididae; genus Rhopalosiphum; species Rhopalosiphum maidis. The sequence goes on along the minus strand of NC_040877.1, from coordinate 28,642,121 downwards.
AACCACATTTTTTTGTGGTACACTCTGTTTTACTATACTTATTATATCGCGTATACCCTAGTCTACCAATTGATGAATTGTATACAGGAGCTCGCCTTAAGGAAATTGGTTGAACTCTTTGTACATCAGTCATTTATATTAATTTTTCTTTACCCACTGAAAATTAATTTTCTGTATATAATAATCCATTAGATACTTTATAATTATTGTGACTCTTCAGTTATCCCTAAATTAAATTAAATAATAACGGCATCACCAACATTCACCAATATTGTTGTATTAATGACGACATTCACAAGTGAATGTTTATTAATAATATACATTTAATCACTATGCAAATATTCACCAATGACTTTGGTGTACGACGACATTAACCGGTGACTGTCAGCATTCGCCCATTGCGAATATTCACTGTAACATATACATAATATACAAAATAAACACATAATATAATTTTATAATTATGTAATACAAGACGCATAATACATTTATCGATCTACTCAAAATTTAAAATCTATGACTACAAAGAAAATTTTTTGAAAATTAGTAATTTATTTTAAATATACTCTTCTTTCAAAAAGTATTAAAAATACTTCTGGTTTTATGTGACATTGGTGAAATGTTGAACGAAGTTGGTTTTCAATACATTTAAATTTAGAAAATAATCGTTTGAAATAGTGGTTTGTGTTGATGATAAAAATTATAATACAGTCTTATTGAAGAGAACAAAAACCGATTGGTATAATATACATTATACTTTATACATATTTCAGTTTTGCAGTTAAACATTTTACCGCTCACAAAAATAACAAATTATTACAATATTATATTTTATTAGGTATTTAGATACTGTCTGTAATAATCGACTAAATAATACTATATATTCGTATATTTAATCTTTAGTTATGAGATACACAAGCACAAAAGACAGTCAGTAGTTACATGAATACATGATTATATTTTATAAATTTTGGGCCCCCAACGGCCAATACTAGCGGCCATAACCAGGCCGACCCCGGACGTAGTAAATAAATATATGTCTATGTATAATATGCTAAGTAAAAAAAAACAACAGTATAAAAACCATGCACTTATAACAGTACGGTGGCAGTATATTTTAAATATATTTAATAATCACTCATTTTTTTAAACATAAAAATGGTATTATAGTAAACGGTAATATTATAAAAATCAACATACGAGTATACTCATTAGGTAAATACATTATTTTTGATAGAAAAAAAATATACATGTATAATATTAATGTTAATACAACATACATTTAAAACAATAACAATATTTTGTAATAATAATAAAAGTTATACCATTTAATAATAGTTCCTATACATGCATCGTCCATACAAATCAATATAAATACTATTTAAATTATTAACACATTAATGATTATTGTTATTTTAATAACTATTACTACTAAGTACTTAATATTAATATTTTATTATTGTAGTCAATGTATAATAACTCAATATTATATTATTATACTCGGTAGATAATAACTGTATCTGGCGATTATTGTTAATTAGTATTTGATTTTAGGAACTTATTATTAAAATTATTTTATGGTGTAGTTACCAATATCTATCTAGGTATATATATATATATATTTTCTTAAAGTAAATATTTTAGAAACAACAAACTATTTAACAACAAATTATATTTCTATTTCTATAAGACTACTATAAATGTAAAATATTTATCAGCTAGTCTTATGCCTTAATGGCATAGATACATCTCGGCGAATATGACGAATAAAACGAAATATAAATAAACAGGTATTCGTATTCTCATGCGTAGAATCTCATTTTTCCATTCTTCATGTACCCAGATTATTGTTTTTGAAAATCTAAAGATTAGATGACATGTAAGCAATGAATCAACCAAAAATAAACATATAATATAAACTATACTTTATTTTTGTTTTAGATAATCATAGCAATACCTAATGATAAATACAATGCTTAATTATATATTTTAAAATAAATTTGTTTACTGCCATTAAATCTACGTTTATGACAATAATAACTAAATAGTTTTCAATTGTTCGCGTAATAATTAATATTAAGTCTACAAGTATAATTATATAATTTTTTAGTTTAATGTAATAAACTAATAAGGCATAATGTTGTACATATTGGTTCATATAAATCATATTATAGTCAAATAAGTACAATACAATACGAGCAATAGTAGGAAATAAAAATGAGTACCTATATGATTTTGAAACATAACAAAAATGATAAAGTGATAATTAATAATGACGGGTGTTTAATGTGATAATTTTATATTTCTTTATAAAAGATTAAATTTAAATCATATTAGTTGTCGCATTGGGTACTGTTTATATTTTGTTGTTGGGACTACCTGCCGCATCACCCGTAATATTGCAAGTATAGATAAAGGACTACTCCATAGCCATTTATAAACACAAGACACAATTTATTATATTAATTGTATTAAAATGAAAAAAAAAAATATCAAAAAGTCACTCTTCTGTATTATATTATAGTATAGTAGTTGCCAAGAATATCTTGCTATTGACCAAGCCACTATAATAGATATATTGAATTTTAATTTCAATGATAAATCATCGTAAACGAAAAAGGGTTATCAGCGGAGAGGATACAGTATGTGTATATTATGTATTTTTGAGATTTTTAGGTTGTTGTAAGCTTTAGTTATAAAATTATAGTTATATTTTGGTTGTTAATTACAAATAAATTTTCAAATTTTCGAAATTGTGATGAGTTTTTTTAAAATTTTGATTTCAAACGCTAATAAAAAAAACTAGTAACTTTATATTTTTTAATTATGATAATAATAACTTAAGATGAACGTTGTATTAAATTTAAAGCTTTTTTTACTTACAAAGAAATTTTATCATACATTATAATCAAAATAGACTAAATAATTCAAAAATTTTAAATGCCTATTACTAGCACAAAAAGTCAACATATTTTTAACTGTATAATTCAAATTTCTACAGTAATTATTAATTTTTAAATTGATTCTCTAAAAACTGGGTTTGCTTAAAAAATTCCATTTTCCTTTCTTTTTATTTTTTTTGCTGATAACTTAAAAAAGTATTTACTAGGAATTTTTAACTTTTGATTCTTGAGAGGGCGTCACACCCACATATTTTTAATATTTTATAAATATTTTACATACTCACAACTTACTTACAAAATAAAATACCCTAAAAAGCCAACAAGAGAACACAGATAATCTTCTCGCCTTTAAGTTTGATAATAGGTAATTTTACTCTAATATTATTGAAACTAATCAGTAATCATACAAAATTAATCCAACCGAATGAAAATTTGCCATGTTATCTATACGGTTGTGAGACGAAGACAAGAAGACAACACATGCGGATATGACGTCCTCTTAATACCAAATAGATTCAATTTTCTACCATAAACTTCTGTAATAGTGTGATGACTGATGACAGACACAAAAAAATGAAATTGAAATAAAATATAGATCATGCCGATCACGGTAAAATAAATACATTCATTGCTCCGCTCTCAATTTAAAATACAATGCATATAGATGTATTATTATAATATGTACCATTATGTAATTATGTATTATTGGTTAAACGAATTTTCATTAAAATATTATTTTGCACGGTAATGTACAGTGTTATTGAAAAGCTGATCATACATACGAGTATTAAACATATTCATATTAATTTAAAACTAAAAAAAGATTAATTTAAAATAACTTAATTTTGTATTATTTTGTTAGGTTTTAAACCATTATGAAATGTATTTATATTTGTCGTTTAAATAGAATCCGTAGTGTATAGGTACACACAGAATATTTTCCAAAATATATAATATCTACATGACGTATACAATTATATACTGTATATTGATTAATTGTAAAATTTTATATTTTTATTGTAACTCTCAATTTAATTGGATTGGAAAAAAATTAAAATTATAGATAATGTTGAGTTTTTATTCTACGAGTTTACTGTATTTATTGAAATACATTGAAATTTAAAATTATATTTAAAACATTTATTGAAAATAAATTGAGCAAATTATACTTTTCTGTTCCTTGTGTTGACTTCGTGTTTTACTGTTAGTAAACAACTTATATTACGGCGGTTACCACAATGCAGGGAGTAACAAAGCGAACTAAAATAACCAAACTAACATTTAACTAAATGTGTAATATTCGTAATTTTCGTAAATAATAACTGTAGTTTGGACACAAACAATTTTAAGTCATCACGAACAACAATTATAGCTTATTACAGACGTTACGGTGTAATGTATAGTGTTCGATGCATTTTAATAGAATAAATTTGATATAATAAACAAACGCCAACACAGAAAAACAAAAAGTATGGTTTCATTGGTTTCTAATAAATATTTATTGCATGTTCATTAATGAAACAAGCATTTCAGTATTTTAATTGTATTTATACAATTTTTAATATACATTCATATATAATTTATATATCTACTATTCTTAAAAAATAATATTCAAGCTTAAAATTATACAAAATAAATACTTAATTCAATTAAAATTGTTCCATTATTACTCTCTACTTTGATATTTTTATTTTGAAACTATTTTATAGAATACATTGAGTAATTTTGATCTTTATACTTTACCACAAAATATATTATGCTGTAGAGCATGCAGGACAATTGGTTTTAGTTTGTTCTTTCACATAATCTTGTACATTAAAAGATCCTTTTTTTTCTATCCCTGTTTTTTTAAATAATAATTCCCTAAAATTGTAAACAAAATATAAGTATTATAATATAAAAAAAGTATCTATTGTTTAGTTTTAATTAGTTAATTACATTTTTATTATTTTTACACTCAAATATAATTTGTATAATAATATTATATTAAAAATACCTTGCAACAGCCATAAAAGCGATATCGACATTAAACCCCGATTTTGCAGAAGTCTCCATAAAAGTGACTGAATATTCCTTAGCTAATTGTTCTCCGTCTTCTCTTTTCACCATTCTATCATTTAAACTGCAATCAGCTTTATTTCCTAAGATAAATAATAACTTTATTAAATATAAGTACATTGCAAATCAATAAGTAAAAATATTATAATAATTAAGTTAGTGTTTACCTATTAACATTATGACTACTTGATCATTAGCATAATCTCGAATTTCACTCAACCACGCTCGTGTGTTGTCAAAACTTACTTTGTTAGTTACATCGTACAAAAGTAAAAGTGCTGTAATACAAACGTAAATTAGATAATAAACTATTTACTGTACATATTATATATTATGCAAGCAGTAGATATGCCAGTATGCTTCTCAAATTAAAATAAAGTAATAATGTATGACGTATGAGAACTGTTATTAAATATCATAGTTTAGAATATTTTAAGTCGGAAACATATAAGAAAATATATGTAATAAGCACATAAGTATAAAGTAGGTACATATTGTGTTGAACAAATTAAAATTAATTCATAATGGCAGTTAGTTATATTTCAGAAATATCAGAGATAATATTTTTTTAACATAGTAGAGATAATTGATCGATAGAATCGTTTGAAAAATGTTTTATTTTTAATCACCTGAGTCAACACGCAATTTTAACAACCAGGTATCGGATTTTAATACTATTCGAGATCAAGATGTGCTTAAATTTCTCAACTTAAAGTCCATATTAAATCTAATCTCTCACTGCTACCAAATCAAGACCACTATGTTAAAAAGTTATGTTTTTTGGACCAACAAGATGGTTTTGATATATGTATTTTAGTCACTTAAAAAATTATATTATAAAAAATCTACAATGGAAAGACATTATTTCTTCTCCAATAAAACATAGTACCATCGAAACCACATATCCTAGGTCCGCCAAGAGTTTATCCGCTAAAGTGTAGAAAGAGAATTAGAATTTGATTTTATATTAAAATATGTTAGAAGTAAAGATATAATTCTTAATCCAAAAAACTAATAATAAATCTCCTTTTATTCTTCAACTAGTATAACAAAAATTTAAAGGTTTAAACACTAAACTTTACTAAAAGTCAACATACTTTTTTTTTTAATTTTTGTACTTTAAATTTCACTGAAACTTGGTTAAAAAAAAACCGTACATTTTTCTGAAGTAGGTTTTTCAAAATTTTCTATGTTTAAATATAATTGTTTATTTATCTAGCTCGTTAACTAGAGGCGAGGGATTTTTATTTGCTATTTCAACAAACATATTTCATCATCCCTTGATGTTAATATTAATTCTTTAGAATTATGTTTCATTTCTGTTTAAGTGTATAATACTTATATTATACTAATATTATATAGTATTATGTACAAAAACTACAAGCTATAAGTATTACTAAATCTACGTTTCCTCCCTGGTTTTCTAAAGACTTAATTAAATTAATAAAACTGAAAAAACCTATCATACAATATATTCAAGATGTCTAACTCTAACAGTAGTTGTTTCAAATTTTTGTAATCTAAGCCCTGAGTAAATTAGATTTTTAAATTAAATTAAATTCTTGTTACCTAAACAATATACAATATTCCTTAAAATCTCAACCTTTAAAGTTATGATATTACATAAAAAAACTTTAGATTATCAACTACACTATACACTAACTACACTGACCAAACAACACTATGTAACTTAACTATCAAACATTAAATAATATTCAAGAAATTGTTAGCTTATTCAGTAGTTGTTTTTTTTTTGTACACATAGAAGAAAAAGGTATTTCAATAATTCCTTTACTTCTTAAATATATCTATACCTACTTAATCTTTCAGATCGTTAAAAGATGAACTTTTTGACGTTCATGAGTGAGAAACTGCTATAAGCAAAGTCATAATTAAAAAAAAATTCAAGGGGAGGGGGGTGATCCAATATCTATAACTTCTGAAGTTTCTCAAGGGTATCACCTTCTTCAATCCTTTTTAACTTGTTATTTGTGTTATTATTTCTATTACTAATTTGAATATTCTTCTGTTCACTGATGATCCAAAAATTATTAAATTCATTTCATCTATTGGTGATAGAATACTCTTCCTATTTAGTTTAACCATTTGATTAAAACACTTTTGATGAACGGTGTACCTTTAATGATCCCTCTCTAACAATGTCAAGCCATATTTTACTCGAAAAAGCCAATTCATTTTAATTACAGCTTATCGACTATAAGCCTATTTCGTTCCTTTAATCAAAGATTTAGGTACCTATATGTTTTGAAGTTAAACTACTATTCAATTTCCGTGTATTAACAATTCAAATTAAAGCTTTACCTATGTTGGTATGATTAAAGGTAATCAGAAGTGTCATTTGCAGTACACAGAGTATACATTTGCGTACCTAAAATTCTAAATTGTAAATTTTGGCCCACTCGGCCACATCACAATAATGTCAAATATGTCGAAAAAAAATAAATAGTGCCCTGCTCAATATTTATGCATACCAAAAAAAAATTAAATGACGCCCCTGAAGGTAATTACTCTGAATTCGACCATCCTTTTTATCTTAAACGCCTCTATGTACTCCACTTATCTACCGTTTAATTGAATATGCAACGAAAATCTTGGAAAATAATAGCATTGAATATAATAACATCAATAACCAACTTGAAAAATTCAAATAATGAAATTGATGACTCTTTTCTATAAGAGGATGTCAGCGCACTGTTTGTTTTCTCTCTCTAGCCCACGCACAACATAGGCGAAACGCATTTACGTAGTCTGAATAGAACTCGTTCAATTTTGGTCTTAGAGTAAATACACCTATTATAAAATTAAATTTTGACAATATTTCTGAGTACAAGACGATGGGTTTTTTCTATTATTCCCAATACAACGTTAATTATATCGTTTAGAAATAGCTATAAATTACAACATTTTTAAATAACCTTTAACTTTTAAAAATTTTAATTTTTTAAAAAAACTCATCGTTTTGTACTCAGAAATATTGTCAAAATTTAATTTTATAATAGGTATATTTACTCTAGAGCCAAAATTGAGCGAGTTCTACTCAGACTGCGTAAATGCGTTTTGTCTATGTTGCGCGTGGGCTAGAGAGAAAAAACAAACAGTGCGCTGACATCCTCTTAAGCTTTATAAACTTTAAAATTACTAACCACGACACTTAATATTATCATGTATAATTTATATAAATGTCGATTGTACATATTTTTACGTATATATCAGGTGTCCAAGTATATTATACCTACATTATTTTTATTCTATTTTATTTGTTATCGTATAGTATTTTATACGTATTGATAATGTTATGTATTAATTAATTTTTATTTATGATATTCACTATTATTATTATTATAACTGTTTATTTTAAATTGGATAATTTTTCAATGTCTATAAAATACATAAATAACTGTAGATTTAATGATAATTGATATAATATATAAGTATAACTAATTAAATTGCATGGCTTTTTAAATATTTATTGTTATCATAAAAAAGCTATAGTTCAAAATAGTTTTTCAGACATGTAAATTTTAAATTTAATAAATCTGTGAAATGTAAAAGCTTTAAGTTATATTATATTATATACAATAACACAGTTTACATAGTATAAGAATAACTCGGTATAAGTCATATAGATGAGTGTTTTTTAGTCAGATCAATATAATATGGTATATTGCTATTGTGTGGTGTACTAAATAAATATCAATATTATGTATCACTTATAAGCTATATTCAATTAATTTAAAATGTTTATAATACTGTATTTTTAACATAGTAAATTATTATTATATTCCATTTATAAAAATAAGAATCATGTGAAAACGTATTTGTTTCTAATAATTATACGAGTGAAAATTAAATGTAGCTTAAAATTTTTACAAGGACTTATTCTAATTCTTTTTCATGTATACCTCTTTTAGATTATGAGTAAAACAATGAATGTATTGATTTTAAATTGATGTGTTTTTTTTTGTATACGCATACACGATAAGTAGTTGTAAAAATTATTTTCAATTTTAAGGGTGGTTTTAGATACTGCATTGTATCTAGATTTTACTTAAGAAGAACAAAATTAAAAACTCTCAATATTTTTAAAAATAACCAGGAAGAACATATAGTAAAAGAAAAACGGAAATGTATACCTAGATACTTGAAATTTTCACATTTTCACCAAATTTTTATATGATCATTTTTTTTACATAATATAATTTTAAAAATATCCTAAGTTTTTAAGCTATTTATGGATATTTAATATTTATTTTTATTTTTATTCAATAAATGTTGATAAAAAAAATTACAGCTTGGAAATTTAGTACAATATCTAATATAAGTTGTTTTTGCAAATATACAAAAGTATTTAATATATAAGCACAATTTGCTTTTATAAGCATTTTAAGATCAAATTTTGGCAAAATTCGTAAAATCCACCGAATTTTATAAATTGCAGCTTTGTTGTTAAACATTTGTAAAATATGCGATTTTTATAGCTAAGGTTTTAACATTTAAGAGGACGCCATACCCGTATGTGTTGTCTCTGTCTTACTAACGTATATCATAACAAATTTTCGTTCAGTAGAATACATTTTGTGATGTTAACTTTAATATTAGAGTAAATTTACCTATTATCAAATTTAAAGTTAAGAATATTATCTAGACAATGAAATATCATTTTATTGATATTATCATTTTAAAGTGAGTTATGGACATTTTAAAGTTGTAATATTTTGCATAGCTGTAACCTAGATAATATCTTACCTTTAAATTTTATAATAGGTAAATTTGCTCTAATATTAAAGCTGACATCACAAAATGTATTCTGCTGAACGAAAATTTGTTATGATGTACTTTAGTAAGACAGAGACAACACATGCGGGTATGGCGTCCTCTTAATACAAAGCTTCCCTTCCATAAGTAGTTCATACCAAAAATGAAACCAAAAAATCTAAAAATATATAAGCTTCATTTTTCCAATATGAGTTATACATATTTAAAGTTTAGACAAGCGGAGTAGTGGACAAATATTTTGCGGGGTACCCCGTACCACTCCAGTCCGTTTGTCTAAGCTTTAAATACGTATAACTCATAAAGTACTCGCCCTAAATTCGATTTTTATGTATCAAAATACTCAGAAAATTCTTCTTCTTTGGAATATGAAATTTAAACTCTATATTGTCATTCAAAAAAGTAAAAACTTAAAAAATATAAGAATAAAAAATATTTAAAAATATAATTTTTTAATAAGAACGTAATCTTTTTAACAACTTGAAACTATATGTAAAAAAATGTTTTCAAAAACATGAATACTTTTTCAAATAATGAGTGTTTTATGATAAAAGAATCACCGTGTATTATTATATTTTTACACACAATGATGATATTTTCAAATGCAATATATTCAGCAAAAACTAATAATTACTAATAGTAATATCAAAAAACATATAACATAAAATATACTCAATGATATAAGCTGATAAACCATCTTCGCACAGAATCGTTTTTCGTATACAATGATATCTCGTATTATTGAGTTTAAATTAACACATCCATCACAGTGATGATCTACTCAACATGCACCTACTGTAAGTACAACAAAGTCGTACCACTTACCCTCCTTTTTAAAATTGCATTTTTCATATTTTAGCAAGTACTTAGGTACAATATTAAATGTCAAATTATATATATACGTGTGTTATTTTTTTTCTTTTGAAGCGATGTCATGGTTGAATATTTGGCTATCTTATTACTACTTTGCTTGTCACCCAATTTATTTTTATTTTTATTATATAATAATATTATATAATATTACATTTAAAATGATAAATTTAAATGGTATATAATATATGTATTATAGATACTAATTACATACACAATATTATAATTATACATTTCCCATTTAACTATTCAACCATTGCATAATGAAGTATACCTATTCGAAAGAACTCCACATTCTTCACACACGCATAATATGGTATCTTTGTCTTAATAACACAGTAAATTATAGCTGTTTCAATTTCATGTTATTAGTTTAAATATTTGAGTAAATTAATCTATTATAAAATTTTGAGATATGAATATCATTAATGTTATTAATAGTTGATTTTTTACAATTTTACAATTTTAAAATTTAAATATTTTACCTACATAGGTACATATAACTTACTTAAAAATTAAAATATCGAAAGAAAGAAAGAAACAATATAACATAGATTATGTTCTTATCTTTATTTTTGGTAATAAGTCAATTATTCGCTTTAATATTTAATTTAATAACACAAAATAAGAACTATTGAACATAATTTTGTGTATGTTATGCGATGGTAAGACGACTCCACACATGCGAGTACGATGTCCTCTTTAACGTGCGAAATTTATAATATCTATTTTTTATTTGTTATTTGTACATAATTTATTAATATGTTTGAATTAGTTTATATCAATTATTAGTATTAATATTTACCATGAGCATCTCTATAATAAGCGTGTGTTACACTTCTAAATCGTTCTTGACCTGCAGTGTCCCATATTTGTAGTTTGACTTTGGAGTCGTCGACAGAAATAATTTTATTCTGAAACAGATAATTAATTGTTTTTTAAAGTAAAAGTCACGAAAAGCAAAACACATGTTCACAATAAATAAAACATTTCATGTATGTATAAAATGTAATGTAATTTCATTAGTCATTAAAAATATTTAAACACATCAGCTACGTTATCCAACTGTTATTATTTGACTTTGCCTCATGTATAATATATGATGATCTTAAAATCGCGATAAATGATCAAGATACAGGTGCTTCACCTGGTTAAACCTACATAGGTTAAAAAATAATAATATAAATATTAAATACATCAATTTTATATAGGGTACCTACAACTACAAATGAGTTACCACATGTTCATAGCAACTGTCTAAATAACACCGTCTACCTATACTAAGCGGCGTCTACATTATCTTATCACACGTGCATGTTGTTTTATAATTTGATGTTATTATATACGGGTTGATTATATTTTTTAGGTCACGTATAAATTGCTACTATGATAATTTTAGTAGTCATAACATATTAATAACGATTGTCAGTAAAACAATAGTATTTATAGTCTTTATATATCTATTTTCATGCGAGACGATCTATGATTAAACAAGATTTGAAACCGATTGCCGTTCTCACCCTGAAGTCTACACCAACAGTAGAAATATAATTTCCACCCAAGAACATATCGTCCCTGAAACGAACCAACAGGCACGTCTTCCCAACTCCGGAATCGCCAAGTACCATCACCTAAAAACCAAATACTGCAATTAATACTAAATAAACTAATCAAAATCTAATTATTTTATGAAGGGAAAAACACAGCTTTATGGCTTTATAAGGGTCAGTATAGAAAGATATAGACATATAGTTAACCCATACTAAAACTAGGTAAAACATAATATACAAATGTAGTATACAACTTAATGTTTTATATTGAAATTAATATAATAATATAATAATATCATATTATTATATTGTATACCTTCCTAATATTCTACATAATGAAGACAGTCGAAAGCCCGCAGGCTTAAAAAGTGGTAGTGAATATAAATAAGTGTATTTGGGAGGAGGTCCTTAGTTATAATAGGGATATTTAACTTATACCTATGTAATGTTTACTATTCAAGACTAATAATATGTAAAATTCATAATAATGATTTTACTGCAATGTTTTGTATGATACGTATACAACTATAGATTTTATAAAAAAGCATGGTCTTATGTCATAGCTTGTTAGGCTAATTGTATATAAAAATAAATATATAAGATAAGTAGTAGATAGTTGTAATTTTAGAAATACATTTTTAAGGCATTAAAGAACCAATATAATATTTAATAATAGATATTGAATACTCCCTTATTAATTGAGTATTTAGCGTTTAAAATATCTTACTATTTTTTGTTATTTCAAAATAATTTATTACGTTATTATTTAAGATAAATTGAATACCTCATTTTCAAGTTTTCATAAGTTATAATAACATTGTTGGTACAACGTCAAAATTATTTAGCATCTAAAACTGATTATCATGTTTAAAACAAAGTTCCTTTATGTCACCTATTGTGTGTGTTTTTAGTCAATGATAAAGATGTTATGGATACAACTATTGTAACAATGAATGAAATTCAAATGTCTGCAGTATTAAATATTTTGAATAACTAGCTATTATTTGTTGAACAAATAACAATCGATATTTCTGAAATGATATAAAGTATATTTCGTATATCAACAAACAGCAATATTCAGATATTTTATAACATAAAAATATATTCATTTTAAATTTCGAGAATGAAGAATAAACAATCGTATCTCGAAATGTTTAGATTGGTTTAAAAATTTAACTGTATGATTTGTTTGTTTCAGTTATTATTTTTATTTTCGTTTTGTATGTAGTCTTTCTCCAAATATGATTGAGATAATATAACAATTTCTATTAAAATCCCATTAAATAATAATGAAAATTATCTTAATACTATAGTCATGTAATACCATATTTTAATTATTAGAATAATATGTAGGTAAGGTTTCTAATTTATTAAAATTCAATATTAAATATGCTAATAGTTCATTGTACCTAACTCGTTAATCTGATGCTAAGAAAAGTATAGTTTTCCTTACATTAAACTCATTATGGATATATAAATTTAAAAACATGTCAATTAAGCAGGTTACAAAAAGGTATTAGACTCGTATAGTTTATAATCTACTTTGCAGTTATAAATTATAAATAACAAAACGGAAAACATAACACCTGCGGGCGGCGGCACTTTGTGGGATGATATTAATAAATATAGAATCAAAAAAAAAAAAAATTCCACATAAAATAATAATTTACTATCACAAGTGTAAAGTGTTATAAAAATAACAATCTAATAAATTCAATTTTTTATTATATTATTTTTATGTTAAGCTTATTAAATGAATTTTTATTGACTGAGCTGTATATTGTTTTGAAACAATGAATATCTTACGTAAAATGAATTATCTGGTGTATAAATGTACATAAATATATCATGTGAACAATATAATTACATAAAGCTTATCCTAATAGATTCAAAAGAGCGTGCATTTCAGTGGTATTTACCTTCACACTTGTGGTAAATAAAAGATTCAATCTTGATACGTTATCTAGACTGCATTAAAACTGATATTTAAAAAATGAATTAGCAATTCAAAGTTATCTTGTGGACATTGGAATGAGAATATTATATTCCGTGAATAGTGTAAAACACAGACTGGAATATCCAGAAAATATGTATTCAAATAAAAAGGATTGCAATACTGTTGTGCAGTGCAGCTATTCCAATGCACTTATGTATCATGTGATTAATATACTTCTATATCATTTATTTATAGTTGTCTATATTTAAAAATAATAGCAGAGAGACTCAAAAATTAGGTGGAAAATATTTTAAAGTGTGTTGTGAATGCTCCCCTTACCAATCTAACAATTGTGTACGTGAAAATAGTACTATAATATCTAATATACATATAATATATTAAGTTATTTAAATTAATTAAATAACACTATAGCAATTAAAGATAATATGTTAAATAAAAGTACTGATGTACTTGTTTTTAAATTTGAAAACAATGATGAATAACAATTCTTAGTTTGGCTTATCTCTATTATTGTTAGCAAGTTTTAAATAAAATAATACAAGCTTCACCTTTAACTTGTTGTTTTAGTGCAGTTTTCTGAAAAACTATTAGGAAAATAAAAATATCATTTTTAAAATGTCATCATCTGTGCTCAATTTTTTATCTATAGAGAGGTGGCATGAAACTTTTAGAACTTTTTTACTACCCGTAAAAGTATTATAACTAAAAAAAGGATAAATCATTGTAATATCATTAGCTTCTCCTGCTCTGTTTCAAATATAATATGTCAATTTATTAAGGAACCTTTTAGTTTATTAACTTAGTTTTTTTAATTAATGACTTAAAAAATGAATTATTTATAAACAAAAATTTAATAAAATGATACGATATTCTCAAAAAATTGTTTCTGAAATTTCGAAAAAAATCTACATAAAAAATGGAACGTCTTATGTATACAAATAAGTAATTACAATATCATGACAAATTTTAGAAAGCATAAAATATTTGAATTATCAGACTTAATATTATCATTGTTTAGTGCATTATTTTGGAATAGTTTAAAGTTCAAAGAACTAACATGCAGAATTTCCATAGAGCAACCAAACTAAAGTCATAGAAATAATAATAATCAGCATTTGTTTTGTTTTTAAAATAATTTCAACAATTTTTTAGGATGACCGCTACAACCTGTGCTTATATCTTTCCTAGTTCAACCCGTATAGTTGTTTATCATAACCAAATAATAGATATTACAATGTAACGATATATTATTTACGTACATGTTCTTTGTAAAACATGCGCATATGACTGCGAATATCAATACCATCAAGGAATTTTTGCTATGTTTAATAGTAATACTCGGGATACAATAAAGTCTACATGATGTGTTTTTCACTCACTTTGAAGAACCAATCGCAAATGGTATCGGGATGTGGTTGAAACGTCGTCCTCTGCGAGATCTTGGCGACCGTCTTTTGCCGGAACGATGACGACGAAGACGATGCGGCTGCCGCGGCGGCAGCCACGACGCTGGCCCAACCGTTCGGACACTGCTTCTCCGGTGTGTCCTCCAGGTTGGCGGACGTTCTTCGCTTGGACACGATCCGTCGTTCAAACACCCGGTCGGTAGACGACATCACGTGAGTGCGTATGTGATAAATGATAATAATATATTATCAACACGGTGTTGATATTATTATGATTGTCGGACGCGTGACGTAGTCGTTTCACTGCACTTTTGCGAACATTTCGCGCTCGCTTGGACACAATATAATATTATGATTTATAACAAAAAACACTTACACAGTCATAATATTCGTAAAGGAGTAAAAATAACGGTCAACGGACGACGACAAAGATAACGACAAGCGCGTCTACGCGGTCAGCGTATTGTGTGGTGTCGCGAAGAGGGCCTTCAATAAGCGACAGCGACGGTGTCTGACGACACATGCGCTGCTGACGGCACGCGAACTGTTGCCACGGTCCTATATCTGAACACTTGTGGCGCGCGCGGAAACTTTTCAACCAGCGTACCCCTCCAACCCGCCCACCCGTCGACGCTGTTGCCGCAGCCGCGTGCGCGCGAGCGTGAACGTACATTACGCGCGCACACGTACACACACGCGCACACGCATCGCATTTCACGATACCAACTATATTCGCCGAGGGCGCGCGCGAGCTTATGGCTTTCCCGGGCGTATCCATAGTTACCGTCTGGGGGCTAATGATGCGCGTCCCGCCGTGTACGTCTATTGCCCGCGGGTACATCACGTTATTTATTATATTGCTATTATCATACTACCATATTATTGTATACTGTGTATGGTATGTATATTAAAAAATGGTCAAGTTTACAGAATTGTTCAAATAGCCGCAAATAGGCTACGGAAAATATTTCTGACAGGTTAAAAAATGACAGAAAAAAATAGTAAACTAATACGGTCTTATTCCACGAAAATGAATTGTCTACCTATCCGATGTAATATTAAACGAAATTTAATTTTTACAAAAAATAATCATGAATAATTTCTATTATCAAATATACTACATACCGTGATGATATTATTATGTACCTTAATTTGTGATCCTGCATTGAGTTCATATAAAAATTCGTTAATCGTATATTTGACACATTGTTTCGCGAGGTAATAAAAGTTTAAAATCAGAATCCCGAATGAAAAGTCCAAAAGTCAATATTTAATAACTCGCGTGTTTGATACAAATATATTATTTTAGACGTAATAATAGGCACTGCAAAGTCGTTGTTCAAATCTCTGACTTTGTTAATTTACAAATTATTTGGTATAAAATCATTATGACTGAAACTTATTTTGTCAAACACTCAAACAAAACTAAAAAAATAAAATAATGATTAAATGTGTTTGAATTTATACACAATTCAACATGGCACCATTAAACAACCATAATCTTTGACGTTGTACGAAACTTATTAAATTACCCTGTAGGTAAATTAAAAACCAATTAACAAATAAACCTCCGAAGTTCAGTGGATACATGAAGTTGACTCCCTATTGTTAAAAAACGTATTATGGACAAGATATGGAGTTGAAATACTGAAAAGTGAGTTACAAAATATTCGCATACATCTGGAGTTCATTGGACAGTGTCGGGGAGTCGAATTCACGTACGTAACAAAACGTGTACTTATATTTTAAATATATTTTTATTTGCCTTTAATTTTATTATAATTATATATTTTGCAATATATTATGTATTATTTTATTAAATTTATTTCATACATTTTTTTTTTGGCTATTTTTATACTTAGTTTATTTCCAGACATTTTTATAACCATTTTTACCTAAATTCATATGTATCAATATAATCATGCCTATATATTCACATATTACACACGATGTATTTTATTATATGTTTCGTTTAATATGTTTAATATATAATATGAAATAATTTGAAATTTTTAATTAAGTGCTGATATAGTGCTGTCGTACCTAAATATATATTCTATTTATACCTATATAATATATACCACGTCCGTATACTCTTTATAGGCGGGTCCAAAAGCAGTACAATATATTATATTTATATATATATACAACTACCCTGCAGTCAGTAATTCAATAATTGGACTATAATAATTGCAGGAAACGCGTTTGCCAGCAGCATAATATTATTATTGTACGCAAGTAGACGGGTTTTAAGTTTTTTTTAAAAGGGTCTCACAGCAGCTCCCTTATAGTATTATTATACTTCCCGCTATCACGTACTATTATATCCATATAACAACGTAGGTATTACATTATTATACGCATACTTGATGTGCAGTGTATTGTGTCTGTGTGCAGTGTGTATATAAATCGTTTACGTGACAAACTTGAATAAAATGTCCATAGAATGACCGTTGCGATATACTCGTATTCTGTGATGCAGACTTGGTGAACTTTTTTTTTAAGTGGGTAACTTATTTACATGCTATAAGCAAAAATATAATCACAGCTTAATTATTTTTTGGTATTCTTAAATTTGTGTATTCAAACAAATTTCACGAATGATATCTTTGAGAAAGAGGTGCAGGGTTTTGTGCATCATAATACAGTTTATAAATGTTCATCTGGTTCATCATACTATTAACATTCAATATTATCAATATTATTTATATGGATTTTAAGAAGATATTTCACTTGCACCTGATATATCTGTCAGTGGCGTACCCACGATTTTTAAATAGGGAGTGGTGTTGAGACTGGACTAACATTATTATAGGCCCTTAATGACTACTACTAAAAAAAAATATTTATAATAGGTCCTATATACTATATAT
Organism: Rhopalosiphum maidis; assembly: GCF_003676215.2. NCBI lineage: Eukaryota > Metazoa > Arthropoda > Insecta > Hemiptera > Aphididae > Rhopalosiphum > Rhopalosiphum maidis. The sequence continues at coordinate 28,623,710 of NC_040877.1, read as the reverse complement.
ATTTTATAATATAATAATAAGCTATTAATACACAAATACAGTGGTAAAGTTGTGAAAATAATATATAACCATGATCTATTGAATTGATAATTTTATAAAATTAAACTTAATAATAAATAGTCGCTATAGAGTTAATTATATAGGTATCATAGTTCACGGAGTTATAAAATGATTAAAATACAAAGAATGTCAGCCATTGAATATAACTATTATATTGTATTATATACAAAATAAAAAAAAATTATTTTAATTTAACCTTAGACATATTAACTATAATCAATGATTTTTATGAAACATATGGACGGCCTTGTGATATCAGTCATCAATGTGATATGTAATACAATAATATGAAATTTGAAATAGTTAATATTCTACCTGGACATCTAATGGACCACAATGATACAGTATGTTGATGGTCGCGTAGTAATAAGAGCGTAAATGCGATTTAATAAATAATAACTGTTATGAATTATCAATATTAAACGATAACAGGCGTGGATTCAAGGGGGGGAGGGCCAAGTGACCATGCCCCCCGTATACTCTGTCATACAGGTAAATGCCCTCCCTCCCCGAAAATGCGTTCTGGATCTGCGCTTGAATGATAACGATACTAAATATATGATATAAAATAATATAAATATCATTTATACGTAATATAATTTTTTTTGACCCAATGGGGGAGTTAACCTCTTTCTCCACTGGAACATTACGACTAGTTCTCTGTCTTATTAATGCATAAACATGACAACACATATGGGTGAAACATTTTCTTGAAACAAACTATAATACACATTATACGCTATCGAAACAAATTGATATTTCATTCTTATATGTCTATATATCTATAATATAATATACATAATATCATATTTGTTATTTGATAAATTATTTTACTATAGTCAGTCGTACGACGTACACTATGTATGCATTACGCATAACTTCCAACACGTCACGTTGATCAAGGAATTTCAAGGGCTGGACAAATTTTTGGGATTAACAAACATTTTTAATATGTGAGAAGGTATTATATTATTATTACGTGTCGGCTTAGTAAAAACGTATTAACACGTTAAAACTAGACTAGACTAATAGATTATACAGTGTTTCACATCACTCCTATATTCTGACCTTGTAATTCAACGCTCTAACTTACAGTTATTTACTACACCTACATAGTAGTTCTTCAGGGTGGTTTTATGCCACTTCTTTTACACGTCGGTATAATAAAGTGTATAATTTATTTTTGAATATCTTTCAAAACGTGACGAGATATATTATAACATAACATATACAGAAAAAAATTATTGTAATAGAATTTACTTTTTACGTAGTTTTAGTGCTATTTTGATGCAAATTTTATGGATATTTTTATATATGAGTGTAAAACACTCAGTTTCTAAGTATAAATATTTGTCTCATAGAACAAAATATATTTTTAAACTTGTCTTATATACCACTATATTTTTGTAGAAAAATCAATAATCATCAAACAAAATGGTAATGAAATTATAGGTAAGGGACAACGGATCTAGTTGTTACAAGGTTATCATTTTACAATGATGTGTTTTTTCTTTGTGTGTGAGGGTATGTGTATTACTGTATAGTGTATACCATATAAGTAGTTGATAAAATTCAATTTTCAACATTAAGGGTGGTTTTGGATAGAAAAATGGATCTATTGTTTCTGTTTTAGAAAGGTCAAAATTAAAAATCCTATGCTCTTTTTATTATAATCGGCAAAAACAAACAAAAAATGAAGGAAAAACTGGAATTTTTACGCTAAACCAGTATTTAAATAAATTGAATTTTTTATTTTTATGGAATTCAAAAACGAATAAACTAGAAACTTGACATTTTTATTATCAAGTGTTTTTGTTATTTCCTATATAGAGGGTATAATAGGACTAATTAACAATTATAGTAACATTTGTAATAGAAGTTTCAAACTATTTAGAAGTTGAAATTTTTGATTTTTAAAAAAAATATTTTTATACCTATAATAGCTATTAGCTATATTTCAACAAAAAATTCATAAATGAGTAAAAAAGTTTGAAATTTAAATATAGATTCTTAATAAATGGTTCGTTTACAAATGAAAAAATATTGAAAATGTATGGCTATAACATTTTTTTATAAACATTTAAATATAGAATTATGACTTTTGTTGTAAATTTGTAATTAAAAACAAATAACCGTAGGTAGTTACTTGAAATTTTCATTAAATATTTATGTTAGTATTTCCTACATAATATACTCATAGTAAATATTTTGTATTATTTTGATTCTTTTTGAACTATTTATAAATATTTTATACTTGAAATATTTATATTTTTTTAGATTCTGAACGGAGTGATGAATGTATTGATTTTACAGTAATGTGCTCTTTTTTTGTGTCTGTCATCACGTTTTGGAGTAGTTATAAATTATAATGTTTTGATTTTTTGATTAAATCAAAAACGAATCATTGTAAATACTTGAAATTTTCAAAATATTTAGAATTATTTAAAACTATTTATAAGCCATTGAAATTTTCGATTTTTCTAATTTTTTTTTCTTGAAATGCCGATAAAAAAAATTTAGCTTTCCAAAAATTCTTTAAAAATTTTATACAAAGTTTATTACAAGTTGTTCTTGTTGTAGTAAAAAAAAATCAAAAAGTATTAAAATGTTTTATTAAAAGTTTAAATGTTTACAAAAATATGTCAAAATCTCGAAAAATTGCAAGGAATTTTGAAGTTGAAAATTTATAACATTTTTGTAATTTATATCTAAGGTTAAAAAACTTGATACAAGATTCACTATAACTTTTTCTTCAAATAATTGTAAAAAAAACTCCAGCGCCAATATAAAAAAAAATCTATGAGCGTATTAAATTTATTTTTTTTACGAAATCGAGTAAAATAACCGATTACAAGATGCTATATAAGTTATTTTTATATCTATACAAATTTATAAAAAATACACAGATGCAATTTTTTTTATATGTATTTTAAGTTCAATTTTTTTACAATATTCGTCAGTCACAAAGATTATAAACTACAAGTATTTTATAGTAAAAAATTTATAAAATCTTTAATTTTTATATCTAAGGTTTGAAATTTTAATGTAATATTCTTTTTTATACTGAAAATAAAAATAAATTTAAATAATGATAATTTAATGATTTAAAATTTTTGTAACTAAAAATCTAAAAAATATACAAACACTATTATTTTTTATAAACATTTGAGAAATTCAAATTTAAACAAAATTGTATATTTTAACAATGAATTAATTTGTTTATAAATTAAAATCATAATTTGTGAGGACTTTGAAGCTTTTACGTATTTATCTATATTATTATTATGAATTTTACGATACGCAATGACATTATTGATTTATTTTAAAATTTTTCTATTTATACTATATGTTTACATGAACCTATTTTTACTGTTTTACGGTATTTATAAAAAAGATGTTATTAAAATTTGAGTTATATAAGTTGATGTAATATGCTGTAAAATATGTATATAATAATAATAATAATATAATAAATGCAATATTTTCGGAAAAAATAGTAAAATAAATTATTGTAATGGCTATATAAAAAAAAAAAAAAATACAGAATTATACTAATATAGGCTGACTGACTGTCTCATTCAGAATTTTTTTTTTTGTATACAGTGATATATCATTGAATTCAAATTTTAACACACTCATAATAGTGACTTACTCGAAACCTTATGTATAGCAAAGCGGTATACATTTGTCTACCTTTTTTTAGTATGTTCTTAAAACTATAATTTAAATAATATTAAAATGTACTTAAAAAAATTAAATAATAAAAACTGTCAGAACTAGCTCTGGTCTCATCTTTACTAAAGTGCAATAATTTATCTTATGTTTCATACTTTCATCTTTCGTGTTTAAATTCCCTTATAATATAATAAATATAAATATATATATTATATGTTTATTAATTTATTATGATGTAATAAGTACTAATAACAGCTGGAATAAATATAATCTGCAATATGGTAAAATATAATGAACATTTTGTTAAACTAAAATACAAATATTTTTTATGTTAACTTTATATTGTTTTTATTCTATTTCCGATACACTTAATTTATATTTTTGTCATCTTTTTTTTTAATTCTAATCAGTACGTGCCGAGTTTATAAATGTTAACAGTCTTTTTTCCGTGTTTTGATTAAATATTCAAAGTACTATTCGGAATACGAACTCAATAACTTAAATTTTCAAATAATACCTATATTTAGAAAATTAATTTCAAATGCCTGAAACAATGTTTAACTGGATATATACAGAGATAGAGTAATATGAAAATAATAGACATTCATCTTGCGTTCCTAACTAAAGCGTCAGATACTGATGTATTAAACATTATATTATAATATACTGTTACTATATATTCTTATGCAATGATAAACCTTGCAATTTATAAAAATATTTTGAAGAGATCGACTTACTATTGTAGTATTAAAGCTTTATTTAACATTTTAATTTAGACACTTGTATATATACACATATATTATATATTACTTTGATAACACAAATTTACAACAAATTAACGATTAATGGTTTATTTTTTACATTTATTGAATAAAATAATCTATGAGTAGAGTAAGTAACCTTGTAAAGTGTTGATTCTTAATACTCACAGCTATATATTTAAATTTAAATAAATCTGAAAAATCTTAAATTTAAAAAGCCCGTAAAGGTCGCTCCGCTGTATGCTGGTATAAACGTATACCTCGATACTTTATTATTGATTAGGAAACTGAAATGAATGTTTTACATACTTAAATATGTATTTTATATTGCCAAATTGCCTGAATTTTATTTAGTATAAAACTGTTATTATAAAGTATTTAAACATACTAACTATAATTCCAACCGATTTGTCATTTATTTAACTGATGAGTGCAAGGTTGTATTTCAATAATAAATAATTTACTTCATAATATGTAAAACGAATCTGAACAGGTATGGTTGTCAGTCTATATATTTTCTAAGGATATTTTATATAATAGAATAATAGATGTTTATTGTTAGTTATTTATAAATATTTTTCTATTAGTTAAATAACTAATAATATGATACCCGAACTAATCGAAGTATTATAATATTATATTAATTATTACCTACTATTTTTTTTATAAAATATTAGTAGCTGTTATATTAAGTATTAACTATAATCAGCCTTTGCCGTAGTACTTACCCAGTGACGTAGCCAGGGTGAGGCTGAGGGGCTGCATAACCCCCCCCCCCCCCGAAAAATTAAAAACATTTAAAATGATATTAATTTTTAATGGTCTATGAAAATCACAACAAAAATCTTTAATTGTATTTTATAAAAATTGATCAGCCCCCACCCTCCGAAAAAATTCTGATTACACCACTGATTTATTGTAGAACGGTGTGAATACATTCGTATTTAATTAATTTAAAATTAGTAAAAATATTAGGAAAATTCATTATATTAATAAAAAAATTACAATTTAAACTATTTAATAATATAATTTAATACTTTCAAATGTCTATGTTCACAATAAAATAACAAAAATTATTTGTCTATATTGTGTGAATATGTGCAATATCATCAATATTTTATTTTCAATCAGTCATATCCATTTTATGTGGCATATTGGTATTATTAGACTATAAACTTTTAGTTAAATTAAGAAAGCTTTTGTGGAATCTTCCATTCAATATTTTAAAACTTTTTTACTCACAAATAAAAATTGTATCATATGTAAATTGAAAAAAAAATTAAAATGTTAACAATTTCAAATTTCTATTAATAGTAGAAAAAGAGCTAACAAATTTTTAAAATTATATCATATCCAGGAAATATTTATATAAATATCTGTAAAAATGGTAGCCTTCTACAATTTTTAAACTACAACACCAAGATTAATGACACACTATGCATACTTCACAAAAAGGTACTAAGATCTCTATAAAAATAACATTGGCAATGAATGATAGATTATCTATAGTTTAATAATAATAAAATACTTTTATAATTATAAAAATTTAAAAATTAATTTTTAATTTTATTTTATATAACACTGCAGATATAAAATATTTATAAGTATTAGGACTTAATTGACTGTGGGTTTCTTAAATTATGTTTGTTAAAATGTATTAATTTTAAATTCTAAGTTTATAATGATAATATAGTTTGACAACGATAAAAAATATTTTAGTCTGTGTTATCAAAAAAGCTTATTGCAGGGCTATTTAACACGGTTATATACCAATTTAAAAATGTCAGTATTCTTTTAGAAAATAGTGTAAACAAAAAATGAATAATTGGCTTATTGTCAATCATTTCTTTTAGATGAAAACTAGTAGTTAGCATCTCGAAAACTTACAAAAAATAATGTTGTAGCACTTGTTTCTTTTCTGTAATATCCAAGTTACAGGCTTGCAGCCCAATTCATATTTACTATTATAATATGTCTTGTGTCTATCATAACTGCAATATTATCGATGCTCGTTTAATAATAAAGACGAATACCAATTATGCAACTTGTTAATAGCGTTGAGTCTGTTTATTTTAAGTTCATCGGCATGTTCTTCATTACAAATATAAATTTGTCTGTGTTCATAGATGTTTTGAAAAATGTATAATGATATACATATATAAAACTAAGAAATACTTATTTACATGATTGCAGAACTAATAAAATGGTAGTTATCGAAACATTTGGTAATACTGTGGCACAATTAGAAGAAAACCAAATTAAAAAGATCAAATTTAGTAAAAAGTATTCGAACAAGTTTTCCCAGTGCCATAATACACCACAATATGATATAATCAAAAAAAATTAAAAAAATAAGATGTCAAGTAGATAACTCCTTTGCTGTGCATAAGGTGTCAAATGTATCTCGTTATAGAGTAAGTACTGTAATGGATATGTTAATTTTGAATTAAATGATAAATTATTGTACACGATAAAAAACGATTTTGACAGAAAACGATTTAACTTTTAGGCAACCTTGGTTTCCAAGCATTTAATATCTGATTTCTGATAATATTAAAATGTTAACAAATATTCGTAAATTTTTCTGATTATTTTAAAAAGTACCGGCAATTTTTAATTTTAACCACACAAAATACTCATTAGATTCAATTTTTACCAGAAACTTCAAAGTTGATAATCGGCACATTTTTCTACTAGAAAAAAAGTCTTTAGACAGAAAAAAAAACACACCTATTATTGTAAAATTATATATTATTAGCTCATAATTAAAAATATGTCACATTAGAAAATAAATAAAATTAAAATAAAACAAAATTTTAACTTACTAATAGTAATGGAAAGAAAATGAGATAGAGAATTATGTTTAGAATAATATGGAATCATATACTCTATGACATAAAATATATACATAATTTTAAATTTTATTTTTTTAATTAGTATATATCCATAAAAATTTGAACTGCAATTAGTATGTATACCTACCCCAATGTCTCCTCTATTTAAAAGTAATATTTACTACGGGATGCAATTAGTAGCCACCCTTGCTTTTAAATATAAAAGTTGAGTATAAAAATCATATAGCTTGAACGTGTTATATACCTTTATACTAAATAGTTTGACAATTTTTCACCTCTTAAAAATGTATTTAATAATCAATAAAAATTAAACTAACAATAATTGTATAATATTATTAATGTGAACTTTTAGTATGCAAAAATAGGCAGACACTTGCAATAATTACTAAATTTAATTACATAACTAGAATACATTATACATTTATATAGGACATAGGTATATTAAGTCACATTGTATGTTTAAAAACAACAGACTTAGTAATACACAAATATACAATACAAATAATTGAATACAACGATAATATTATATATTATATTAATGTGCTAAGATGTGAGTATTATGGTTGCCACTATAAAATAAAGTTTGATACACAAATTACTAAAGCTATTTATTTTAAATTGAAATATCTTATAGTTTAATCATTTAATAATGTTTATTGTACTTACTGTAAAACCTATACCAACGGTAGCAGAAAAGTTGCCAGTCTGAAATTTTCCAGTGTCAAATTTAACCAATAGTGATGTTTTTCCTACTCCACTGTCACCTAGTAAAATAGTCTGAAATTTGAATATTAATTAGCAAAGTTATTTAAAATTAAAAATATATATTATATTCTATCCACACATGCCAATGATGTTTGAAACAAGTAATTACAATATATTTTTCAATCTAAATATCAAAATTTCAGTTTTAATTTAATTCCTATGTAGGTATTTATACATATTATTAAAAAGTTATTACTTCATAAAAAATTATAAATAAATAATAATTGTTTTTCATAATTTATTTTAATATTTAAATATTATTAAAAAAGATGCAGTGTAAACTTTAAATAAAAATATTTTTTCACCTTGTGTACAATTTTTAAAGATGGATCCGAAGGCTTTCTTGTGGTACTTGGGGGTTTATAATCCTTGTACCCAGTCGTCGAAGGCCTTTTGTCATAATTCGGGTCTATGGAAGATAAATTGTTGGTGTTTTGGTTAACTTCAGCCTCTTCGATGCTTTCGAATACGTCATCACTTATATTGTCATGTAGTGACATCGCTAACACCGGTGTTTTTATCTAAAACATAATGTAGTTTTTATTGAATTTTTGATCAAATTAAATACAAATAGAGACAAATCAAACATTATTATTTTAACGACATATACTAATGTCTATTATTTCTATTTAAATTTATTCAAATAGTTAGTTAAAAAAAATTGAGTAGAATTTGTTGATAAATTATGAATGTTCTCTCTACAACCGATATATTATAATATAATATATAGGTTGTAATTTACTATATTTTAAAAATAAATATATTAAAGTTTGTCAAGATATTTTATACCTGTTTTCCTACTTTCGTAAAAAATTTTATACAATTCGATTAACTGGTTGCGAGTGTAAAATTGTATACATTTTAAATTTTCAATCAATAAATATTAAATATTTTATTTTAACCTTCAAAATTATACATAATTATAGTGGAGTTATGACAAGTAATTTCAACTACATTTTTGTTAAAATGTACATATTGTACTCGTATTAGTTTAATAATAAAATATGAAACATTTATAAACGACAGACATATAAAATTATAAACTGTGATTAAATATTAGTGGTGCCCTAGCACGTAAGATATGTCTACGTGTTATGAATTATACATCTGGTATCTAAAAAGTATAAACGTTTGTATTATAGGTACTTATTTTTAAATAAACTTTACATTTTAGTGTCTTATTAACTGAATATGAAATTTTAAATTGTTGCATTCATCTCTACAATGCCATTTGTTGTTTTGTAAATAATAATTTTTTTTGTAAACATTTTACTTCAATTACTTATTATAATATGCATGTTGTACTTAAAGCGTAAGCTTACAACTTTTAAAATACAATGAATTATATAAGAGGTAATAATTAATAAGAATAATAATATAATATGATATAAAATAATAAAAATGAATTAATGTTTGATTTAATTGTTTCATCTGTCTTAAAAATTAATATTTTATACCTCCTATATATTCATATACATACTTAGCAAAATTCTAAAAGTAAATAAAAATAACATTAAGTCAATTAGTGATATTATGTATATATAATTTTATTTTACCCATGTAATATGCGATATATACTTATACATAATATCTGGTTTAGAAAAATTGTATTTAAGCTTCAGTTTATATAGATTAAATATATCGTATTATTATCATAACTTACCTTTTTCATCATTAAATGTGTTTGCGTTGTAGATAATTATCAAGCTTTTAAAGTCAAATTGCAATAATTGTTGTGTTTTGGTCGTCGTAAAGGAGGGTAAAAACATAATTGACGAAACATATTTTTTAAGGTTGTAGCTGATGATGTCTACAAAAACACTTGTTGTGTTATGAAGAATTTCGAGGAGAAAATATAAAACTGGGGCGAAACAATCAATTTTGGGAGTTTCCCAAACACAGTAGCGCATGCTCTGTTACCTTTTGACCCTTTTATATAAGCAACTATTGATACAGATACACTTATCATATCAATGCTAAATACATCTAGATCTATAACATCTAAATATTTAATAATTTTATATAATTTATATCGGTAAAAGTTTTACACTACGAATAGTATATAATTATATAGCTAGACATAATTATTATAATTAAACTTATCAAAGCATAACACTGCATAACTTAACTTAAAACTGACCTACTCTTCAATAAACATTATAGTTATTATAGAAAAGTACATATTTTTATTTAAATTCTTTAAAACTTGAACTTTAAGACTATATATCTTTATTGTTTTTTCGTTGGATTATCATTTATCATTATTTAATTTATATGATTTAGGTATGCTCATTGGAATCGTATAAGTATAATATAAGTATAATAAGGGTAGTTCGGGGGGGGGGGTTTGATTATTCAAAAATGACATTTAATGAATTTTTGACTAATAACTTATTAAATTTATAAAAAATTGGCCTTCTTTATTATTATATAGGTGCAATCTATTAATAAGATCATAAATAATATTATTTAAATCACGGTTTATGTGATTATAATTTATATGTACCTAATCATATAATGTATAATTATATTTAATTTTCTGTAAAACAAATTATAAGTTTTTAACTTTGTTTATGATGATACTAAATACTAATATTACTTATGTGTAATTGAAAATTATTTGAAAAAAACAACGAGTAGAGAAAACGTAACAGAATAACATTTCTTTTAAGATGCACACGTGTCTTTTTATGTGCATCGTGTATTTCATTCTAATTACATATTTTTGACGCAGTTTTTCATGATGCCTATTCAAGGAAAAATGATAATGCATATTTATACTTTTTAAGTGCTATAAATACAATCTTTATAAATCTCTGCTACTGATGATGGCTGGTATAATACCAATATAAACTATCGATCGTTCTTCATTATCGTTTCTCCCGTATGTGCAGTAATTAATAGTTATATATAGGGATATTAGTGAATTATGTTTGTATGGAATAAATAAATAAAAGCGAGGTCGGTATAAGTAAAGTAAATGAGCTGAGTATGTAGAATAAAAAAACAAAAGGCGTTTAACGTTTATATAGAATACCAATTATAATAATAATTATTATTATTATTATATTATGTATATACATTGTATAATTGCTCTGCGCAGTGTTGATTCGTGTGCTATGTACAACCTTATATTATATTATTGTTATCGCCACTCACCCTCTACATGGCTACACACTATACATCTTTAGTCTCAAGAAGACAATTTTTTTAATGTTCTCACATCATATATTCTTGTTATTATTTTACGGACGTCCTGCTGACCGACGTCGCCGCATTAGTTAGCGATGAAATTTCATTGGGTGTCCGTCCGGCCGTCGCAACAACAGTTGATTAGACACCGGGCAGAGCGGCAGATGTTCCGGCACGTGAACAGCTTGCATTTTGTCTGGCCGCGCCGGTACGGCTGCCTTCGGCCCGGACGCTGTTCACACCAGTCGCAGCATTGAAAAAACCATAATAATATTACATAAACCACGGGTGGTTGGTCCCTATAATTCAATATTATCACCACATGTACAATAATAATAATATTATCTACTTACCTATATTGATATATAATGCTAGATTATTTTACCCTATTACGATCTATTAGTCTATGACGTTTATCGTCTAGAAATCTAGAATGATATAACATGCATTATAATGCAGTTTTTTACTTATATGATATGATGTATTATATTATATAATATTATGATGAATAACGGCGGCGCCCGATTGTCGTAGCACGCAAAACAGTCGTTAAAATTAAATCCGGTTTGGTTTGCGCGTTTAATACGCCAAAATCGTTCGAGGGGTGGTGAATTGGTTAAGAGGGGAGCCCAGGAACACAATGGCAAAACGTCTTACTATTGTCATACACTCGTCGTACCCATATTATATGTATAAATATATTATTATATAGGTATACCTCTGTGCAGAACGCGTGTGAGTAGGTACCTATATACGTACTCCCTTACTGCTGCTGCAGTGTTTAGAACGTGCCCTTCTAGACGGATTGGTAACGACGACGATGGTGGCGGTAGGTGCCTCCTGGAATACCTAAATTATTAACCTACGAGAAGCACGATGATATCTTATGCACGCGCGCGCGCTCCGAGCGTTTCATCTGTCCTTTTCAGTCCCTACCGAATGACGACCCTTCACCGCCAGCGACCGTCTTAACTAACCGGTATCAGAGGGAAGGTTTATAATATTATTATTATGCGTACGTACGTGCATTGTATTATTGTATTGTATGAGCGCCGAAAAACTAAAACACATCTGCAGCTGCTCTCGTTACAGACTTGTACGCCACGAGGCTTGCTGCAGCGACGACGATGCGCGCGTGCACCTAAGACCTAGTGCGGTTAGTAGTCTCAACGGTGCAACAGCCAAAATACTGTGCACTGTGCAGCCTACTGCACTAATATATTATATTTGTATTATAAATTAACAAATTATGACGCATAACGACGACATAAATAGGTATATGTTTACTGTTTACGAACTTACGGTCAGGGGCGGAACATCAGATACTATTCATACCTACTTAATAACATACTTATTAATATAAACATTAATTACTTATTAATGTTCACCATTTAGAATTTATTCTTAAAAACTGGTATCAATGACAACATTTTTATACTTTTATAAATTTATAAAATTTAAATATAATAAGCTCAAGGGGGGGTATTTACCCTTTTACCCCTCCCTTGGATCCACCACTGCTTACGGTTAGGTACAGCGTCGCCTAGACTCTAGGTCCTGAAGCCCTAGCTAGATCGACAGGGACATGACTAAAGTATATTATTTTAAGTTACATACTTACACGGGTGTTAGTCCTAGAACAGTGGTTCCCAATTGGTGGTCCGCGTGTTGATGTTAGGGGGTCCGTGGTTATGTAGTACTGAAGTGATATTTTTATTTTATTTTAGTGGAATTATTAAACACGTAGTGGTTTGAAATTCCAGGTATTATTAATAAATAGATAGATAGATAAACTCCATTATCGCGAAAAAGGTCGACAATTAATGATATAATTAAATAAAATTGAAAAGTAAGTAATTACAAATAGGAGTGGTCCCCCGTCCAATTTAAGTTTTAGCTAGGGGTCCGTGGCTCAATGCTAATTGGGAACCACTGTCCTAGAAGATCAAAGTTCAAAATAAGACGAAAGGCCACACAACCCTTTAATATGCATACGCGTTGTAGTTACAGCGAGTCTTGTGAAATCAAAGCTTAAAATAAGTCAATCAACGCCCTAAATCTTTAAAAAGTAGAAATTAATTTTTTTGATTCTACACGATAAGGACATGTAACATTTTTTATAACTGTACACACTAATCTTAGCCAATAATTTCGATAATTTTATATTTATATTACCTACCAATATTATAAAAGCTCTATAAGTATATAGCTTTTTAGGTATATGAGTATATGACTTGTTAGATCATTGAATTTATTTTGTGATATTGTAGACTTTCTGTACGTTTTATTTTTTTAAACTCAACTTACAAGAAAAGAACCAATACCGTAGGCCCGTATATCTCACTGTAATACTGCAAAAATTGAAATAATTTAAAATATTATTAATATTTACATCCAAAATACAAATAACTAATAAGTAATAATGTATTATAAACTATAATAATATATACCATATCATCCTATATTATCTATACATTATAATGTAATAATGTGTATAGTAATTTATTACTACATATTGAACTCATGACACGAAAGTTTTTTTTTTGCAAGGACTTGGTTTAAATTTGAAGAGGGGGCTAATCCCCCCTCGTTAAACCGATAGCGGGACGCAAGTACACAACAACAATAATATAATATTAAGTAGGTATAACATTATAAAAATATATTGCCGGCGCCGCGACGGGCGTGTTGCAAAAACCAGTTTGTGTCGGATTCGCGCGAATATCCGTCGCGATCTCCTTGGCACTGTCCGTCCACCCGCCGCCTCGCCGACAAGCCGATAGATACGCGGCGACATAGAAAACATATTAGAAACAGCACCGCCCAGAACGGTCTACGACGACGTCAGTAGTGATCCATCCGATCATCGTCGGCGTGTCGCTTTAATCGCAAACACGAACGTTTCCAGTATTTCAACAACGGAGCATCGATATAATACACAATATCGCGTTATTGCGTTAACCGTCTCCCGCGTAGCGTACATCCAACAGTAAGGCATAGAAATATAGAATTATAGAATACAGCAACACTGCTATCGTTGCCGACTTGACGTGCGTGTTGAAAAACATATTTTTTATTTTCTTTTCCGGTTTCGAAACGTGGTGGCCGCGGCACACACCGGATACGGTTGGTCACACCGCATTTTACGTTGTGATTCGCGTGCGTGTGCGTGCGACGTAAATATTTGTTGTGTTTACATGTTATTACTTATTATTATTTTTCATGTCGAAACAGAATAATTGCTATGAACCGTCCGCCGTGTACGGTATTTCGCCGTCCGTGAACATCGTTTAATTGTTATTTATTTAATCTTATAAGTGTACACATGTAGAGTTCTTTTTAATTTTAAAATTTCGTTTTTATTTATTTAATTTTTTTTTATGATTATTACTGAACTCTTAACTTTGCCGCCGCTGTTGACCGTTGCCTATCGTCGTCAGGAGGAGGTCGTTCGTCAACTTGCTGCTGTCGCCGCCACCGCCGTCGTCGTCGTTTACCGTTTATCGCGACCGTCGTCGTCGTCGCGCGTGTCCGTCGTCCCACGTAATTTTTGCTGTTTCTCGATTTTGTCGTGTGCACTATAATCTTCACCAATGGGCGACCGAGTGTACGCGGCTGAAAAGCTCATGAAGAAGCGTGTCAGGAAGGTAAGTCTTACCTCGTCCTTCATCTACGCGGGAGACATGTCTCGCCTTCACGACCTACCTACCCACCAACTTTTGATAACGACCTGCGCGCCCTTTTTTTACACTTTATTTTTTTCAAACTTCTATACAGCACTAATCTACTTCCTTGGTCATGATTCGCCCATCACTCGTATCTGATGATCTTTAGGTAACCCATTTGAGTGACATCAGATCATATCAGTAATGTTGTAAACCCATTTTAGGTATACCTTTTATATACAATGTCATTTATCTATTGTTGTCTTGTCTTGGATTGTTTTGTTGTAAAAGTTAACTGGGTCGAATACTAGAATTGTAGGTAGTCCATATAAAATACTTGTGGTTTATAACAATACTTCTGTAATGTTTTGCTAATGGTCATTGGATTTGATATTCAAAAAATCATTTTTATAACTTGATATTGTACTTCTATACACATACAACAGGTATATATTATACCCATCTAATATTATCTATTTTAGAAAGTAAACCATGATAATTGAGATAGTGAATATTTGACCAATTTTGAATTTGATCTTTTCTAAAATATTTATATTCTTAATTCTGAAAATGTTAAGTACCATTTAAGTATTAACTAAAAAAACATACTATTGAACCACAGAAAAAACTGACAATAACAATTGAGTTTCAGGGATAAAAACTTAACTACCTATAACAAAGAGTAGTTCTGTTATAGATGTTGACTATAACTGTTCTGTCCTTCTCACTTAAGTATGTATTCACTACAATATAGTAAAGAACAGTAATTTAGGATTATCAACATTTTTATTATAAATATAGGTATCATTAAAAAATTGTTTTCTGTACTTCTGTAATTGCACTTTATAATTTTATATAAGTAGCCTCCTACCTAATTTAAACATTTTGTTTTTTAACAATTTTCAAATATTATTTTTACTTGTTAAGATTTAGTACACCTAGTAGTAAATATTATAATTATTATAATACAATAGGATTATATTTTTTTTGTTTATATTATTTTAAAAATTGGGACTCAACTAGTATATACAGTAGAATCTCAATAAACTGGACTAATTAGAGCTCTAGGTTGTTCGAATTAATGAAAGTCCTGATTAAACAAAATATCCAAAAATCTTAAATTATAAATTTAAAAAAATTGTATTAAATATAATATTATACAAGATATAATTCAATGCAAAGTTAGATCTAACAAAATCATTATAAAATGCATATATATAACTATAACTTCCATCTTATTTTTTTTAATTTTAATTTATATTAATATCAAAATGTAAAATATAATTACATATTAAGACATACTTACAGCTGCCCGGATTAAGCAAAGTCCGAATAAATGAGGTTTTACTGAATTTTAAAATTTAAGACAACTAACATATATTCGAGTATATATCATAAAATTTGGGACTCAATTAGCATATATTATTATAATAGGACTCGATTAATATATTATAAAAATTAGGACTCTACTAGCATAATATATTATTATAAAACTTGAAACTCAACTTTCACTATTTTAAAATAGTTTTTTTTAAACTTAGTCTCAAGCTGCTGTAAAGTTAGTAAATACAAAATCTTAGGGTATTCTTGATTTTGAAAGAATTCAAAATGTTTTTGTTTACTGTTCTAATACTGATATGTTATATAGATTTTAGATATTTATTTTTCAATATTCCTCATATCATATTTTAAGGGGATGTTAGAAATATTGAATTTGATATAAATGGAGGGAAAATATTGGTTAGTACCTATGTTAATACCCTAAAATGATAATAAGTATCTGTTATAAATCTTTAATGTTTTCTAATAACACTACCTATAAGTTTTATTAATTTTTTTTATCATTAGCTTAATATTTAGTAGTTAATATGTTTTTTAAATTCAATACAGTGTTTTTGATAAAATATCATGTTTGATATTTTTTTATTTCAATTATAATTTTATTTATATTTAGGTATCAGGCATACTGTGGATTTACAATGAATACAAGGTTAAGAGGATATTTCACCCCCATTGGTTGTCTTACAAGTGCGAAACATGGCAAATCTACGCTCAACAATTATTATATTTAACTTATTAGCTTTAATATAAGACATAAGGTGAATCAAATCTAATTATGAAACTTTTTCTGTGTTTGTATGTAAGTTTTTTAGGATATTTCCATTTTAAGTGATTTATGAGCATTTCGAAACTAAATTTATTTATACTAAACTCAATAAAAAATTGAGTTATCGTTAAAATCTTACAATCAAACACAAAAAAAGTTCTGATCATTAAGTCTCATAATAGATTGATTCACTATAAAATTAAAGCTAACAAAGCTAAAAGCAAACTGCTGACCATACATTTGTTATTTTATGCACTTGTACAACAGACAATAAATGCGGGCGTAACAATCTCTTAATTTTGACAAATTACACTAAACAAAGATGAAATTAACTTAACTTTTGCCTTCATCTACTTCAGCTTACCATGTTAAACCCACAAATATTCACCCTATCAAGCTTTTTAATTAATCACCTTAAGATTTATCCAAAGTGCTTTGTGGTATATAACAAATGCAGCACTCCATAAAGACATAAATTTAAAAATAGTGAAAAAACTTGCTAAAATTCACTACAAAAGATTTTAATTTAAATTAATTTACGATGCTTACCCTTTCATTAAAAATATGTTCTCAAAAGTATTCTCGTTTAAAAATTTGAATAAAAGTTAAATTAAATTTATAATTAAGTAGGTTCATAAAGTTTATTGTCATTTGTATTAATAATTATTAATTTTTTTAGGGCAGAGTTGAATATCATGTAAAATGGAAAGGATGGGGACCTAAGTATGTTATATAAATATAAAATTATTTAATTTTGATACTAATATCCATTTTAAATATATTTAGGCACAACACTTGGGAACCTGAAGAAAATATTATTGACACCAGACTTATTGATATTTTTGAACAAAGGTATTTATTCTATCATTTATCTATAATATAATTCTATGAAAGTACTCTTGATTCCTTAAATGTATATAATTATTTTTACCTACCTATTATCTATATATTTTATTTTTAGTCAAACACGTACAGATAATAATTCTCATAAACGAGGCCCTAAAAGAAAAACACAAAGTGTAAGTTATTAAAAAAAAAAAATAGGATTGCATGCTTAAATTTTTATACTTGGGCAAATTCTAGGCACACATAGAAACACCCACTACAGAACCTACCCGAAGTGACTATGAAGATGAAACTGCCGATGGTGATGTACCTGACTATAACAGCCAAGACGAAACTGAAGTGTGCCCAGAGTCTACTAATGGTGCACCTTTATTGCCCAGACATGATGATGACACCGAAGAAGATAAAACAAGTACATTTTAAATGTCCTTAATATGCTTTTATGATATAAATACATATTATAGTATTTGTGGATCATGTATTTTTTTATTTTTTATACTTTATTTGATTTAGTTTAGTTTATAATTAATAAATCAATGAATTACTTCGTAAAAAGAAATATATTTTTTTCAAATCTTTTATTAACTTTGGTTTATTGTGGTGCAAATATCAAAAATAGTTCAGATGTAATCAAATAAAAATTAATAATTTTATTAAATAACATAATATGTATTATCAAAAATGTTATTGTTTATTTGTTCAAAAACAGATTTTCTAATTTCATTTTTTTACAGTTGATGATGATTCATTGGCAGAAATGCCAAAGTTAAATGCAGCTGTAAAGGTCGAAGTGAAAGAAGAAAAGATAAGCGAAGAAAAAAAGACACCAGTCATAGAAGTTAATGATACACGAGAAGAAGAAAAATTATCTCCGGTGGTGAAACCTGCACCTTCACTTCTAGTACCATCTACACCCAAGCAGTCTTCCAAATCACCTCCACCTTTACCTAAACCTCATAAAGTTAAACGCAAAGCAGAGGTTTTGTCTAAAGAATCTGGTAAAGTTGGTGTAACTATAACTACTAGTCCACCTGTGACAGATTCTAAAGTGCCCAAATTACAATCTCCCACCAATATCCAAAACACCAATAGTTTGCCTTCAGTAGTAGCTACTCAAGATGGTGGTAGAACTCCTAAAAGAAAAACGTCAGAACATGCGGTTCCTGTAGTTTTGACAAATCAAATTTCTCCGGCACCTGAAAATCAACATTTGACCCTGACGGCTATTCTTCAAAGTACTCCAACAAGTGTAAAGTCAAGAGATACTTTAGCTGCAGCAGCACCCATCAGTTCCCGAACATCTGGCGAGCCAGCTAGGCCACAGGAGGATGCTGCAACTGCTGTCACTCAAGGGGCTGGAGGTCAACATCAGGTACTTGATACAGCATCTGTTGCTGAAACTCCTACTCAACGTTTACAGTACAAGACGATACTGGCGAACCCTGGTCCCGAATATTGGCTTGCGCGTAATCCAGTTGTAGATAATGTTTTTATTACTGATGTTACAGTTAATTTGAACACTGTGACAATAAGAGAATGTAAAACAGAAAAAGGTTTTTTTAAGTCTAGTGTTGAAACTAGAATTTAATGAAATTTATGTTGAGATTTTATTTAAATAATAATCCTATGGTGTTAGATATAATATAGTAGGAGCAATATTTTTCTTTATGGCTAATAAATAGTTAGTTATAACAGTTATTAGTAAAATATAAATATATTTTTAAAACTTTATATATATATATATATACAGGGTGATTGATGAAGCTGTGTTTCAAGCACTGAATAATATATAAATTTTGAAACAATGAGAGGTTATATGTTTAGATGATTTTTTAAGCTGTGTTATCATCTCATAATATGAGATATTCTTTAATTTTGTAATTTAAGTGATTCAAATATTTTGTATTTTGCTCACTCAATGTTCTGACATGAAGTTAATTGCAAATATTTTCTCATGTAAACATTTTTGTACTTCTGCAATTAAATGTTTTATCATTAATTGTTCTTGGCAGAATTTATAGGTCTTCCATTTGGACAACCAAAATTTATATCAGTGATTTATTCAAGCCTATACGTCACCCTGTATAGTAAGTATAGAAAATTCTTCAAATTGATTTTTGTGAGCTATATAGCTAAACAAATTCACATTTCAAGTTTTTTTCCCTTATAGTATTAATATCTTTCAATCAAATCTTGTTACAATATTTTTACCAAATAATACATTGAATGTTAATTTTATATTTAAATGAGCAATTAAGATCGGACTTATGTGCTTAAAAATAAGTACAAACAATGCCCAACATTCTTCCCTAATATATTCTAAGAGTCAATTTGAAATATAACAGTATTTATAGATTACCTAATAATAATTAATATTATAATGAACCACTTGATTTTATAATAATGGATTATGCGATTATTTAATTATGTACATCATATTTTTTAAGTTTTAATTTTATTATTGTATATTAACTCAACATATGTGTTATTGATTTCCTCTAATAGTGAGTTCACAGAAACAATTTTATCGAACCCAAATGATCTCTAGTTTGTCTTGAATTTTGTTTTATATACATACTATAATATTATATTTGCTGATAGCAATACAAAATTATATATTCCAGGCTTAATTTAAAGTGTAAACAGCTATAACAATTGTTAAAAATTCAAGTTAAATAAATATTATAGTCTAAATTGTTCTTCTAAAATGGTATAGGGGAATCAAATTTATTTCCAATAATCTGAAAACTAATAGAAAAAAAAATAGGAATGAATAAAACATAAATTAATTAAAAATTAAAAAAAAAAAAATATTAAAATTAATTTCTTGTACATTATATTTTCTTCTAGTTTAATATTTATAATTATTTATAAGTGTTATTTGTTGTTTAAACTATGTTTCTCTTCATTGCTTTTCCTCTTTACACTTATTAATTTATTATTTTACCCAACATTTTTTTAACATTATTATTTATATTATTTTTATTATTATAATTATGATTGCACGTTAATTTCACTATGATTTTTAGCACCCGATATTCAAAAAAAAATACAAAGTAGTTTTTTATTTGGTTTAAGGATTGTGCCGTACTATTACTTTGTTAATTTTTTTTTTATTGTTTCATGGGAGAGCGGTACATTTCCTTAACAAATTAATAGTAAATTAAGCTCTAACATACAACAGTTAATTTATAATTATTGTGTTTATTTGATTATTTTAGTTAAGTTTTAAATAACAATTTACGTAATTGTATCACTGGTTGATTTACGTAAATGTTCTTAAAAATTAAATATATGCTTTGTTTCGTTTAAGTTTTCACATGGAAAAAAATATTGTGTCCAACTACCTTTTATCATCATATGTAAGGCATATTGTGGTTTGTTTTAAACCTTAATTTTTATTTGTTCAATATCTTAACTATTATTAACTGTATACGAAATTCCCATAAAAACCGAAACTAATGCGTTATAATGCTATTCTCTATTTTATACTCATCTCTCTAGTCATGGCCGGTCTTTTCTAATTGAAATGAATGTATTGTTTTTTCTATGAAAATGTAACGTTTTATTGTTATTAATTATTGTGAATTTTGATGCAAAACTATTAATTACAGGACACGATATTATAAGTGGCATATTTTGTGTTGCAATATTTACATTGTAGGAGTTTTACTATAGTTATATGTGCCTTTGTAATAAATGTCAAGGATGTTTAAATAATTTTTTCGTTTTTTTTTTTTTTAACATCTGGTTATGAATAAAAATAGAATGTTGAAGTTCTGTAATGATGTCCAAATATTCTCATTTGTGTTCAAGATATAAAAAAAATGTTGTATTTAAAATACAATACATCATTTTTTTTGTATTTGTTTTATTATGTATGAATATTAAAAAATTAAAAGCTAGGTAATTTATTCATGCTTTAGTATATTAACCAGTTAAATCAAATATTAAAATATCTAACTCATGTTTGAGTTCCAATTTCAAAATGTTCTACTTAACAGAACAAAATAGTAAAAATTTAACATTATAAATTAAAATTTTATTTATTTCACTTACACTTAACTATGTATTGTATTTTTACTACTGACAAAGCAATTTGATATCTGTGTGTGCGAGCTATACAATGCTGATCATAACTGTGAAATACTGGTTATTCCAAGAATAAATTTATTTTTAATAAAAATAAGTACTTGAATGACATTTTTTTAAGGGGCTCAATATTTTTTATTGCTCAGGGATCCTCAAAATTCAAGATCTAGTACTGCAGTAGCACCAAGCCAACAAGTCCATGGCCAATTTCTGTTTTGAAAAATGTTAACCTATTAACATGTTAAACCTCATAAACATGACTTTATTAAGAGTAACTATATTTTTACCATCCCTTCTACCCAAATTGAATATTTTTGAAATTGTCCAACCACATTTTAAAAATGTCAATGCCACTATAGCAGTTAGTTTTAATTTTAAGATATAAAAAGCATTAAACTGGTGTAAGCAATATAGATAATGAGAGGGAAGAAGCATATTGGAAAACTTGATCAAATTGAAAAGCTGTGTAACAAAAACTGACGAAGTATCAAGTAATATAAATGGGTATATTATGAAATTGAGGAGTGTAATGTTTTTAATGTGATCCAGTCTATTAATCTGTGTATAGGTCAAAATTGCTTACCTTTAGGTTAAGGTACAAACAATTTCTGGAAGAGGAATAATAGATACTATTGCTTATATTTAATGTGAATATAGTAATATAATATTGTGATGTTCAGCTATTATAAATTAATATAACTTATAAAAATTTTGAATTTAAAGCTTTTTTTTTTATTTAGTTTTAATTAGAAAATATAATAAACGGGTCATCAGTTTATGTGATATGGATTTAATATTTGAGAAATTATTATAATATTTCAATTAAGTTTAGATTAATAAAATTATATTCAAAGTATTACTTATGTAAAAGAGTAGCTCAATTATGCAAAAGTTATTTATTAATTATTAGTAATAATTATAACTTACTAAAATCTGTCTACCATAAATAATGTTAACATTTATTAAAAACTAAAAATAGTAAATATTATTAGGTATCTATATTAATAATTTCTTTTGATCCCTTATTTATTTCATTTTCAATTACTGTTAAAAAATAAAATAAAATATGATATTTAAAATATATAGCAGTAAATTAATTATGGATATGTATTAATTTAATTGATTTAAAAAATAATAAAAAAAAATTATTTTGAACTGGAAAATGAAAAATATTTGAAATAAACTTTAGAACAGTGGTCACCAAATGGTGGCCTGCGAACAAATTTTATCCTGATCGCAGACAATAATAAATAACATATACTACTACATTATATGTGTAAATACTAATTATATTATGTACTTATAATTTTAATGGCCCACAAAAAATGTTCAGATTCCTAATGTGGCCCTTAAAATATATTAATTGGTGACTCCTGCTTAAGAGGATCATAGTGAACTAAAACTGATAATTTCAACTTTTACTAAAATAAATTAGATTAAGTTTAACCAATAAACAATACTTTTACATTGACCAATTAATTTTTTAATCATATTATTTTGTTATGCAATTTCTCTATTAATTTATTATAGTTATATTATTATTATTATTATTTTTTTTTGTTTATGTTGTAAACATACAAATGTTTTTCTCCTAGGTTTACCAATGTGATAGACTTTCATTCATAAGTCCAATTACATCCTTTTTCTACAAAAAAATCGATGATTTTTATAGATTCTTTATTCATAGGTACATGAGTACCAAATTTCCAAATTCCAATAAAATGATTGCTCTATGATAATACCAAAAAAATTAGGCTATAAAGAAGGAAACACTTGTTTCATATAATCATTGAACTTACCATATATTATAATATAACCGTATAATATACTATAGAACAGGGTTGAGCAACTAGCGGCACCCGAATCTTATCTGGCCCACGCTACATTTTCAAATTATATCATACAATTTCAAAGTCAATCGTCTATGCTCTATACTACGTCTATGCTAAATTAAAATGCATATTTTGAATGACCTTTTTTTGCTCTCTAGACTCGGGCCCGCTAAATTTTAATTTTCTAAAAATTGGCCCTCTAATAACTTTCAGTTGCCCATCCCTGCTATAGAAGATCTTTTCTACATCGTAAGTTCAATGAATTTAATAAACAGTCTGTGATAGTAATATCATGATACTGATAACAGATTGTCTGCCGCCATAGTAATTTCATAACGTAGAACAGCATGATCGCCATAAATCACGATCTCTAGTCACAACAACTGTAGACCAACGGAGTACAAACTATATTGCTGATGATAGATGATATCCCCGCGAAATTTTAATAATATTGTCTATTAATAAAAGTTAATTTTTTTGAAAAAGCTTAAACGTGCTGCCGCGTGCCAAGTGATTGGCGCTTAATGCTTACCTAGTACGTTATACAGATTGCAAATAGTGCAAACCTAGTTTTAGCACCTTCCATACATTTGGATTGATCATCAACTTTATTTTTAATAGGCACTATAAAAAATATTTTTCTTGGATCGCCCGTTTAACTTGTCAGGGTGTACATAACACGAGTTGATATTCGGGCACAATGATATCGTTGCTAAAGAAGCGGCTGGGGGATCGAACGCTTTCGGCCGTAGATCTCTACGCCAAAACGTTGAGTGATATTGAAAATAAATCTAATCTAAATGCGTTCGTGCATGTCGTACGAGATGGAGACCGGCAAGTAGCGGAGAGTCATAAACGGTTGCAGAATGGTATGTACCTTCTATTTCGAAAATAATTGTATAATTACTTACCGATAAAATTTTGCTGTAGATGAATGACAAAAATCGTAAGCTGCAAGATTTTAATTATTCGTAAAGTATTTTTTTAGGTACAAAATTGTTACTCTCACAATTACATATACTAGCCATTTATATATTTTCTGAATTTTTTTAAAATACATTGATTTAAAATTATTTAATATAAATAATAAAACTTACTATTAATAAACCTGCTGACTGATGGATGGTATTTATGTTTGTTGATTCTCATTAGAAATTATACCAACAACTGATCGCTTCTAAAAATTATTACCGTCATAATGGATGTACCTAAATAATACTATTGCATACCCAAAAGATTATTAGACTATATTATTCTCTTACTATTGAGATTACCTATAAGTGTAACAACTGTTTATGTTTAGGTACACAGAGACCACTGGAAGGGATTCCAATTGCAGTCAAAGACAATTTCTGTACTAAGGGTGTGCCCACAACATGCGCATCAAAAATGTTACAGAACTTTGTACCAGTGTATGATGCTACGGTAGTAGAACGTTTAAAAACTGCTGGTGCTATAATTATTGGCAAAACTAACTTGGATGAATTTGCAATGGGGTAGGTTTAGTTTTTTTAAATTCAATATGGTATAAAAATTGGATTTTTCCTATCAAGTTCTGGCACTGTAGATTCAATTTTTGGGCCTACTAAAAATGTGTGGTGTTCAAAATCCAACCAATGGCACATTGCAGGCGGTAGTTCTGGTGGCAGTTGTGTTGCAGTGGCTTCTGGAATGTGTGTAGCGTGAGTTTTAAAAAGACAGGTGAAGTATACTGTAAAGTTTCTTAATATTATGTTTTTGTTAAAATTAGTGCCTTAGGATCAGATACTGGTGGATCTATAAGAAATCCTGCTTCATATTGTGGTGTAGTTGGTTATAAGCCTACTTATGGCTTGTTATCACGCCACGGCTTGATACCTTTAGTAAATTCAATGGATGTACCTGGAATTATTGCTAAAACTGTTGAAGATGTGGTTACAGTGCTGAGTGTAATGATTGGACCAGATAAAAATGATTCAACATGTGTTGACTCAAATTTGGATACAAATTTATTTCAAACTGATTTTTCAATAGACAAATGTCGTATTGGCATACCCGAAGAATATAATTGTGAGGGTTTGTCAGATGAAGTTAAAGAAGCCTGGGATTTTGTTGCAAATCTCATTAACGATTTTAAAGGCACAGTAAATAAGGTATAATTATTAATTATATTTATTATTATTTTTTTATTTAAACCTCTAAAATGTTCTAATTAACTTCTATAGGTATCAATGCCTCATACCAGTGTCTCAATAGCCACATATTCAGTATTGAATGCTTGTGAAGTAGCAAGCAATATGTCACGGTACACAGGACTCTTCTATGGCTATCGATCAACAAATGATCATAAATCATTTGAATCATTAATCACTACTACTCGAATGGAAGCTTTAGGAGAAGTTGTAAGATCTCGAATATTAAGTGGAAATTTTTTTCTTTTACGAAGGTAAATTTATTAAAGATTAATAGTACAGATTAAATATTACTTGTGTCTAAAAAAAATATTGATAATGATGAGAAAATATTTTGGCATGTAATTTATGTTTTACATACCTACTATGCATCTTACTACAACTAGTATCTATAAAAGCGGTTCCCAAACTTTCCCTTGAGATTGTCCCACATAACACACTTTGGGCGATCTATAAAGTTAGTTTAAAACTATGACTATTTATTATTTTATTACCAATAAAATTTTTTGTATTTGTCTTAAAATCTGCTATTTGATTAGTTAATTATATACATTTTAATTTAATGAAGTGTTACTTGGTCATATTGGTTGCTTGTAATTAGATTGTCAGGTTACAAATTACTAGTGACAATAACTTTTGCAAGTTAT
The DNA here is from genome assembly GCF_003676215.2 of Rhopalosiphum maidis. Classification (NCBI taxonomy): domain Eukaryota; kingdom Metazoa; phylum Arthropoda; class Insecta; order Hemiptera; family Aphididae; genus Rhopalosiphum; species Rhopalosiphum maidis. The sequence goes on along the minus strand of NC_040877.1, from coordinate 28,597,042 downwards.
TAGCTCATATATTTGGGATACAAGTAATATTCATCATTTGTATTTTATGAGTTGTAATGTAGTTTATTTTTATTTTTTAGTAATTATGAAAAGTATTTCATGCAATCATTAAAAGTAAGACGATTGATATCAGAAGATTTCAAAAACTTATGGAAATCAAACTATGACTTTTTAGTAACGCCTACTACATTAACTACTGCTCCATTACTATCCGAATTTACTTCTTTAGATAATCGTACACAGTGTGCCACACAAGATTATTGTACCCAACCAGCCAATATGACTGGTAAGTGTAAATTATTACAGAATTTCATATATTTAGTATATTATATTCAATACTAATTTAACATTCCAGGTTGTCCAGCTATTACTATACCAGTAAAATTATCAAATAATAAGATGCCAATTAGCATACAAATAATGGCGTCAAATTTTGATGACATAAGATTGCTGCAGTTTGCTAATTGGTTAGAAAAAAAATTACAATTTTCACAAATTCATCTATAAATGTATTGTGTATTAATTATAAGTTATAAATATATAGTTTTATATAAACAATGGAAATAATGGTATATATTAAGTTAAACATCTTATACCTGAAAGATTTAGATAAAATATTTATATATAATAGTGTTATTTTAATAGTGACCATTTTAATTGTTCTTTTGCCGACTGGAAAACCTAAAAAAAAAATAAAATATTTATACATATATAAGCATGTTAAGATTATATAATTGGGTTGCTAGTTATAAAATATGTAACTAACTTGTGCAACAGTTTGTTCTCCAATTGGTATATCATCAGTTCGTAATGCAACTCTCTGTACAACTGCTCCAGAATCGGCTTCCAATATAATACTGTAGAAAATATATTTTTTAAGGTCCATGGTCTATATACACTTATTTTATTGCAGTGGTAGTGGGAAAATTAAGTCTGATACAACACTACTACGGTGACACAGTTGAGAAAATAAATCTTTATCACCACCATAGCGGTGTGTACAGAACATTAACAATACAAGACTGTAGCATAAAGAGCATATAGATCTTATACAATGATTTTAAAATACAGTGCAGTTTTACCCATTATCACAAATTTCATCCAATGCCAACATAACAACATCTAAATTGTCTAGCACAACTCGTTTTTCCACATTTTTTCTTAAAATTTGACTGATTGAATCGTACATACATTGCAAGACGCTCATTAATAACAACTGAAATATAAAAATACCATGTATATGTGTAATTTGCATGATATACTTTAGCCAGTATACTTACTTCATTCTCATGTGAACTTCCCATGACATAAAAGAACAAATCCACATTGCTTCTGTACAGACATGTAATTCCGTCCAGCATGATAATTTCTGCATTTGCTCTATGAGTGCGGTTGAATAGATTTTTCTCAAATGCTTTTTGTTCTTTAATCGTTGGAAATATATTATCATCGTAGTATTTGGCCAGTATGCGATTGCCATCATTGTCTAAAATAGCCATGCCTTTGACAGTGTATAAAGTTGGTTCCTGCGAAATGTTAAGTTCATAAATACCCAGCGATAGATAATAATGTTTTCTAATTCAATGATTAACTTACTAGTAACGAAAAATCCATTATTAATATATTAAATATTTATAATTATCCGAAAACAAAATGTTTTGACACGAATAATGTGATTTAATTAAGTGTAAAATATTAAATTCCATAAATTTTAAATATTTAATTCGTTTTGTCGACAGACATCATCACAGAGATATCTGTAGACGTCGATCTTAGCTTTACAATCACAAAATGTACAATATCAATGTTTGATACGTGTTATCATGGAGCAAACAACTATGCTGATTTTTTCCTTCATGAAACAATTGAAAATAATAAAATATAATATACCTACTGTATAAAAATAACTTAAGGTATAAATATTGGTACATTGGTACATGCTTTTGAATTAGTATTTTTTTTTTTTATATAAATCTGTACGAGTTCAATATAAGATTTTCTAAAAGAAAAAATGTATACGAACTACAGAGTAGTTACGTTTACGTACCGATCCGTATCGGGATCGCGGTAATCGGTCAAAAAGTTCGTTTTAAAAAAAGTTGGACTAAAAGTCCGGATTCAGTTTTTATAGTCGGACGAAAAGTCCAAGCGCATTTTTAGAATTGGACAAAATGTCCGAAAATCCAGAATTTCAGTTATTTTATGGATTTTAAAATTGTTGAATTTTTGACTTTTTTTTTTAAATATAAGTATTTAATTATTTGAATTTTAAAATTAAAATTAAATAAAATTTTTCTAATTATTGTATGTTATGGCATATAAATTTAAATAAAAAATTACTATTATTGTTTCAAGATGGCGTTTTAATGGTTATTTTTCTTAGGTTTTTAAATCATTAAAATGCTAGTTCTAGTAATAACTGAACTATCTATAAACTAATCTATAAACCAGATTTTTTTACAAATGGTAGTATGGTACCATGGTAACCATAAAATCATCAGTAATCGCGGCTTAAAATATTTTTTTGTAATCTGCTAATTAGCATTGATTTACGGATAAGGTATATGTAGGTATCCTCGGTGATCTGTCCATTTAATACGGTTTTAGATGATGAGGATGCACATTTACACATCCTTCTATACCTCAATTTAAGTAATGAATATACACATTTATAATATTAATTACTATCGAGTATTATCCATTAGGTATAAGTATCTTAAAGGTATATTTTGGCACAATTAGGGTCAAAATGTTGTGGGAGGGAGGGGGTTATAAGCTTATAGGTAGTCCCAACAATATAATTAATGTAAACAAATCCGGGTGGCCTTCGACATCCACTCGACCTTTTACATATAACGCCGCGCCGTCCACCTCACTGCAGTCAGAAGTCAGAGGTATAGATAATCCTTTCTCCAGCAACATTAAATAGGAATATCGCGTTTTACTATCGTCGCGTGGAACCGGCATAATAACAAGTGATGCGGTGAGATACCGAGATTGGTAGGTTTATTAGATTTATTTATAGATCTATATCTACCTATCTTGTGTTTATAAAATACTTAATACCTACTATTATAATACCATATCATTACTATATACTAGGTTAGGTATATGACGTATAGTATACGTCTATATAGTAATGACTTGTGCTTTATACAATTCGTACATCAATTGACGCTATATCTATTAAAATAATATGTGAAGTATAAATTAATTCAATTACTACATTTTTTTTTTATGAATATGAATAATAATTATATTTTCATAAAATTTAATTTACATATAGGCCATGGGGAGACGGCTCATTCTTATTTCTCTGATTAAATTTACTGATTTTATAATATTTTGAAAACATTCACATTTTGTTGACATCCTAGTTCACCAACATCTCAATTTGCTGATAATGATACTTGTTATATTCAATTTTAATAGTATTCTCATTCGTTAATAATATTAGATTCGCAAAAATAATGTTAAAAAAATGGATAATTTTAAATTCATAAGTGCCTAAGTACCTAACTATACAAATGAATAAAAATGAATAAAATTAATAAATCGAATTCAGTTACATAAAAATTCCATTCTCTTTATATTTCTCTCTCAGTAATGTGGTAAAAGGTTAAGATATCGGCTTTTTAAAAGTTTGTTTGTGAATTTTAAAATCAAACAAAAATAGAGGCATATGTAAGTAGAGCTTAGTATAGGTTGTAGGTACCTACAATCTATAACTGAATATTATATTATGATAGAAGAATACATTCATACTTAAAATTTAATTAGATCGTCTATTGTATCTTGAAATAAGTAATAGCCATGTTGTGTGATGTTATTATAAATATAAAGATGCGTTATGCTTTTTATAGACGATATTACACATTATAATTTTGATAGTTTACGTTTTAAAGCTGTTATTTAGGTAGGTATAAACTGCATAGCGTAAATTATTTTTCATATTCTACATAATATATATCGATATTTTTTGTGATTATGAGTAACTAGTAAGTAGTTATTTATTATTATGGTATAATAAATAATAAACTACGATAAAAACTATCGAGGAGACAAAGCTTAATATAATTATTATATTATATATTATTACTTTGTAATAACTTGGTTTTGAACAAACTATATTTAAAGCAACTCTTATTAGGTTCGAGTAACTTTTTAGATGGACTATCATATAATCATTACCATGTAGTATAATATATCAATGCAATAAAGCTGTACTTAACCAAATGATATTATATTATCTTTGTTTCGAAATCTATTCGTACATCGCAGATTACGTATATTATCTAATGTTATTTGTATTGCTTTTGTGTAACTACTTTTTTACTTCCCTAAACGCGAAATTATTATTATTAAATTGTGGATTTTAAAGAAGTTAAAAATGTTATTAATGATATAATATTCTACAGATAAGTCAATGTTAATGCGTCTCTTAAAACTGGATACATAAATCTTAATAAATACCGAGAAGTTGAAGTGGCATGCTGGTAGACGCTTGTATATATATTCGTAAAAGTCAAAAAGATAAGAAATCAAAGACCGCAAGTATACGCGGGCAAACTTTTTCTTGGCCTCAGGTCACATAATTCTTCCCGGACACATTCACCTAACCCTGGGTATGCACCAGTTAAGTCCATTGGACAAAACGGCGATGCGGAGATGAGCTGATAAAAAATTGTCGAAACTTTGGTGGAATTTTTTCTATTCTATACTCTCCTGGGATAAACTGTATACGCTCGCCATTTCCACCGACATATAGCGTTATTCAAACCGTGAAAATAAATTGGATACTCAAAGAGCTCTAGACAACAGGTCTGCTTTCGAAATTTATTGGTCGCGACGGCTATAGGTAATGATATCAATCTGGGTGTCTGATTAATGTGCGCGCATTTCCTTAGGACAACACTGCCCACAAATGAAAATACGTGTCGTCCCCCTTTATCCGTATACTTTCAAAAGTAATTTCTTACTTTGGTTATCACTTTAGGTTCATTGTCCGGTAAGCTTCTAAGTTCGATTAGCTACGGTTTCCCTTTAGCCACACCAAGACAATACGCAGCTAATATAACTATTGTTCTTTTGTTTTTCGTATTCTGAACCAGATAGTCCCACGCGCTGTACTAAGTAAAACAAGATTAATACTTAAGTGATTTTAATAAACTACAACTACCGTAAATGTTGAATAAGGTTTCAATTTGTTTACTTTGATCCAATTATAAATATAATTGTTTTGCTTACTATTAATTATTTTAGTATTTTAGTATTCTTTAAATTATGTAATGAACTAAAAGTATTTCTTTGGTAAATAAGACAAGTATTAACTTATAAACAAAAATAATAAAATAAAAATGTAAGAAAACATTTGATCCAGTAAATTGATTATGAATAAGTAAACAAATGGGTATATTTAATGTATCGATTAATTATTAACGTATCAAAAACATATAACTACACGAGTCACATAAATTGGAATTAATGTCTTTGTTAACAAATATTTTTAATAAAATCAGAATAATAATAGTATTATATTCAAGATAATTTTACTATTTTTTATTTACATCGATACTGATTTATCGAATTATTTATAATAATTCTTATCTATTTGTTATTTATTTTTATATATATTATATATATTTTATATACCTAACTATAAACGGCATAAACGATTATTTATTTATAATTAATTTGATTTTCTAGATAATGATTAACGAGTAGGAGGTAGCTAGAATAATAGATGATAATGCTTACTTATGCATGTTTACACTTTTGCATGTACCTTCATTAGTTTGGTATGGTTCTTAGTTTTTAAGATATGTATATTATACGAGTAGTTGTATTCCTGCCTAATTATTTTTATTTTTTGTCAACGACTTTGTAATTTAATATTATAAATTTATAATTTTTGAAAGTTTTTACCTGACTTGTACAATAATAGTAATACATCAGAAAAGTTTTCTATTATCGTGTCTTTTGTTCATCCCCCGAGGATGTATGTAAACTCAAAACAAACCGTGACTCGCGTTAAGAGTAAGGTGTTGATAATTATAATTAAAAGTTTTCATACACAGGTACATCTTCATATTATACCTATACAAATCATTTTAATATTTAAATTTTATTAGTTTTTAGACTTTCAGTGATCAAAATTTGTTTAAAAAACGATGGGGTTATCGTTAATGTATGTTAATTTGGACTGTTATTTTTAAATATAGAAATGGTAAGTATAATAGTACTTTACTATCTTAGTGCAATATTACATCATATGCATCTATGTCGTCATGTATGCAAGTGTATTTTAGCTATACGGGGTGATTCTTTTATCAAAAAACACTCATTATTTCAAAAAGTATTAATATTTTTTTACGTAATTTCAAATTGTTAAAAAACAACGTTTTTATTAAAAAATTATATTTTTAAATATTTTTTAAGTTTTTTATTTTTTTGAATGACAACATAGTGTTTTGATTTCATATTCCAAAGCAGAATAATTTTTTGAGTATTTTGATACATAAAAATCGAATTTAGGGCCAGTAGTTTATGAGTTATACGTATTTAAAGTTTAGTTGCGCGAAGTGGAGTGGTACGAGGTTATCCCGCAAAATGTTTGTCCACTACTCCGCTTGTCTAAACTTTAAATAAGTATAATTCATAAACTACTCACCCTAAATTCGAATTTTATGTATCAAAATACTCAGGAAATTATTCTGCTTTGGAATATGAAATCAAAACACTATGTTGTCATTCAAAAAAGTAAAAAACTTAAAAAATATTTAAAAATATAATTTTTTAATAAAAACGTTGTTTTTTTAACAATTTGAAACTATGTAAAAAAAAATTTTCAAAAACATTAATACTTTTTGAAATAATGAGTGTTGTTTGATAAAAGAATTACTCTGTAAAGAGATTTCAACACGTCAATATTTGCATGCTTTTTTGACGTAAGAGGGTTTATTTTGATTCGTCTACGAATTAAGTGGACCTAAAGTATCAAAATCAATCAAATATATGCAGCTACTGCAGTTATAATAAGTATAGGTATATAAAATGTACTTAGAAAATACAAATATTAAAAATACTTTTTTTTTATATTATATAATTTTGGATCTCAACAATGATATATCTTAATTTTATGAATTGTAAAAATACAATAAATGCTTAAAATATTTCAATTTTTATTTATTTTTTTCAATACCTGAAATAAATAAAAGTTGTATTCACGATTGTCTTGACCTTTTGAAAACTAGAATATAAATATAAAATAAATTATCTATAATTGAATGAAAAAACAAATTATTTTTGGTATCGAGTCATTATCACGGTTATCTAAACATAATATGTTATAGCCAGTAACCGCCCCGGTAATGACCATCATTACATTGCACAGCATGAGTCACGCATGAGGTTATCTGAGTTTATCTATAGTAATAAGACTATACAATTAAATTTGTTTACAAAAGTTTTCTAAGAATCGACTATTAAAACCCAGAAGCACATTATTAAGAAAAAACCATCGTATACTATGTCAGCTAATTCCGATTCTGCTATCCTGCCGTAGTGCCGTGGTTTGGTCGCTCAGGGAACAGACGCTAGTTGATTCCCAAAAGTCATTAAATCTGACATTCCGATTACAAATGCACTGTAAATATTTCAATTTTTTCTTATATTTTTACAAATTTTTGTTAATACTAAATATCATAGTGTTGCTTCAAGATTAGCCAGATTAGGTATGCCCACATGACCTTTAAAATATTAGGTATGTAAAAATAATACCTCTATCTTAACAAAACAGTTTAGTTGGATAGATTATTAAAGACCATGGTGTTTTTAAAATCGTATAGCTTTATTATTAGGTACCAATTACAAATTAGAATTTAAAATTGTATTTACTAAAAATTCAATTTAACGGTTCTTTATTTCGTGCACTTACATAATTTAATAATTTATTTTATGGCTTCAAGATGTCAGAAGAAATGCGCATTTTAATAAATTTTTTTTTATTAGATTTTAACTTTTCATTATTTTATCTCAGCATTTTAATCTTGCAACGTTTTATATTAACAAAAACAATGTGAGTTGAGAATGCAATTTTAGTAACTACGAAAAATAAGTAATAACTACACGTTACAACACTAGACACTGATTATTGTTGGATACTTGTCTTGGTTTACTATAGGTGGTATGCGGACAATTGGTCCCCGGACAATTAGTCCCCGGCTTAAAAGTTGAATACAAAATATTTTTTTATCATTAAACGTTCTTTAAAATGTTTTTTCAATAATACAATACTTTTAAAATGACCTTGAATTCAATTTTTAAGCTTTGAAGCAATATAAAATTTAAACAAATTGTGTATTTTTAATAACAAATTCTGAAGCATTTAATAATAAATTTAAAAATATAGTTAGAATTAAACTTCCAAATATTTATAATTTTATTAAATTGATACAAATGATTAATTCAATAACAATGATGTCGTTGACAAAAAATAATGATGATGTTTATTTTAAATAATTTTTTGAAACCTTTAAGCGACAAGGAAAAAACATTGTTTCTATTTGTAATAATTTTAATAATAACTTTTCAAAAGATGATCTTTTGAATTATTTGTGTAGGCTTTCGAGATTTTCATAAATTGTAATTATTATGTTGTACTTAAATTATTTTTTTATTCGACTATAATAATATTATTTATTAATTTATTATTATATTATTATGTTTATTTTTATTTTTTTTAAAACAATTAACTGTTATTATATTCTAAGAGTATTATATTATTGAAAATACATTTTAAAGAATGTTCAATGATAAAAAAATATTTTGTAATTAACCTTTAAGCCGGGGACTAATTGTACGGGTATAAAATTATGAAGGGACCAATTGTCCGCATACGATATTTTTTCGCGGGAACCAATTGTCCTAGATCCACTATAGGTATAGTGATTATATAAGTAAAGGTACTGCTATGGTAAATTTTATAATTTTAAAGCTTGTCAAGAAAATATTACTATAATAAATACTTAATATTTTCTTATCTGATTTTCTAGTCTATAATTTTATAAAAATATTTTTGTACAATTTAAAAAATGTCTCGTGCTAAGTATTTTTAAATTTCTGAATTACAAATATTTTCATTATTTTTTAAATACAGTAAGTTGGAAAAATATTACGATTAATCTTTTCCTAAGATTTTGAGTCTTTGAAGTTAGAATAAACGTAATATATTTTTACATAAGTATTTTTATTTTAAAATAAAATATTACATATCACGGGATTTTTAAACAGTTCATCAAAAGTTTATACCTTCAAAACACTGAATGAAAATTGTTGACATCTAAAATTCTGCAGAAATATTATTGCTTGGACTAATGATCAAAATTGGGTATCTGTCCTTACCGTTAAGATGTTTTTAGTATTTTAGTATCTGAAAAATTGTAAAAATTACCTTTCTGAAAAATTATTATTAGTGTAGAATATTCATAGAAGAAGCTTATATATTATGTTTAAATGTTTGGAATAGTTCATACTCCTAGTTTATAAAAGCATTGCTAAAAAGCGTTGATACGATTAAAATTAAATACTCTGCCGAGTAGTGCATTACACTTGAGCTATCTACTAAAGTGATTAATTATAGTTAAATATTATTTTGCTGTTTAATGGGTAATGGGCACTGAACAGTGGTTGACATTAACAGAATGATATATAAACAATAAGTATATACTATATATGTTTTTAAATTATGTTTCATTTAATTTATTTAAATGTAAATGCAATCAAATATCAAACACATTGACGATATACGACCTAAGCATGTATCCAGCAAGTGTCCACGGGGTCTCCCCCCAAATTTAAAATAAAAATATAGTTCAAAATTATTTAGACCCCCCTTCGAAAATAAAATCCTGACTACATGCTTGGATATAAATACTTTTAAAGCTACTCAGAGTTTGTTTTCTTAAACTATTATTCATGAATACAATTTTAAAAACGATATATTTGTGATATATTAATTTTTTGTGCAAAATGAAAATATTTATTGAATTATTATTAATTAACTTCAGTTGTCTACTTGCATATCATTTAGAAAGTGATTCATGTCAAAAATTAACTTGACTAATTACATAAAATAAAAATGTGAATAGTATTGGTAAAATACTATCTATATGTGTACACAGTACAATACTGAGTATATATACTATAAAAGTTTAATAGTACACTAGTTACATTAAGTAATTTAAATTTAAAAATTTTTCACTTAATAATTACTTATAGTAATAATTATAATTTATAATATCCAATATTGACCAAAATGAAACTGGTAACTGGTTTATTCCATAAATATTAATTATAACTAGAGATTAGAATAATATATCTATCTTTGTTGACACGAAAGCACGGAATTAATTATTGGAGACGTCATAGTCTTGAATAATAACTTTTGTCTTAAACTAATTAAAACACGTCTCGAGGTTTTAAGTCAGGATCATAAATTAGGATTTGCACTATACATTTAAATATTTTATTTATATTATTATTCAATATCAACAATATTCAGTAAATTTCTACTAAAACAACACTACACACATATTATATTATTGTATAACATTTCACTACAATATTGATGAATATTTTTTGATCTAGTTAACTGTATACTATCCACTTTTGGGATATAGTAAATAGTAATGCTTGTAATATTGTATATTATTATGTTCAAGTACTAATCGGTACGCTGTGCGCGTGGTATGATATATCCCTATACATCAGACAATCAGACATCTCGCTTTTATTATTAAAACAAATAAATTTACATCTCATTATATATAGTCTCTTCTGTTTCTCGCTGTCCCACTGTCTATCTCGAAACTGTAAATGGAATGAAAAAGGAAGTTCAATGGATTTATTCTGTGGCCACCGCGCTTGATGGCTGACAAATGCAATTACCTACTGAATAACGAACAATTGCTATAACATGCTTTAAAACGGCGTACTGGAGCATAAAGCTTCTATAAACGACACGCGCGTATATATACGGGAGCAATGCTATAAATAATGTTTACATCGAATGTGTATTTCGTTTATCAACGAAAACTATTTCGAATAATTATATTATTGCGGGATCATTAACATTGAGCGTACTCGGCGATTCATGCTGACGGGAAATTGTCAAGGAAATTGCAACTCACAGCGGAAAATGGGTTCATGAGGTAGGAAATGGAAACGTGTTGAATACTCGATCCGGTGGAAAATAGTAGTGGGTTAAGCGGGCGTGTAGGAGGTAGTAGGAGGGAAGACGTTTTGTGCAATTCTAGAGAAAGAAAAAGCCACACACAAGAAGGTAGTAAAATGTTCTATTCAAAAAATTCTTTTACTGCGAAAAATCTTTTGTGAATAATAAAACGAGTTATCGTATATAAAAGACTTATAAATATTATCAGTTCTCTCCTTCTTCTTTTTTTTACCACTCATTCGATAAATTAATGCAAATTGTTTATCTCTGTACTAGCGGTGAAATATATTGTTTAGTATCGATATGTACATGTAGTGATGTAATAATTTTTTTTTTCTTTTATAGCGAGACAAAAAATAATATTGTTTGGGGACAAGGAAAAAAAAACATTTCAATAATATTTTGTAACTTTATTGTTCTTAACGGCGTTGAAAAAATCGATTAGAAAAAATTCAACTCGGCATTCATCAGCCGAGTCGGTCGTTTTCCAATAGCTAACCTACTTCTTTATACAACAGTGCTCTATAATACACAGCTCTCGAGTTTATTGAGTAGTTTAAACTATGCTCTAAACTCCAAAGTACCTAATAAAACATAAAATTGTTTTTGGAAAGTTAATAAAAACGAATAAAATGGCCATTGTCGTGTGTTTACGCCACGAAACCGTGCGTAGTATATACAGAGACGATTCGGTCAAAACTTTGTACCGTTGTCGGAATAAGCATGTTAAGAACTAAGAAGAACAAGACATCCGATTTATACGTCGTAATTAAAATAATCACATCAGGTGGAGTTGGTAAAATAAACCTAAGAGATGACAAATTGTTTATTATTGCGTAACACTGACAATAATATGAGTATACCGTCATATTATTATTATCATAATATTCAACATTATAAATAACGCCATTACACACATGCAGGACGCAGTATATAAATGGCGTGTACGTGCGTACTATATATTATTATATAGCACGATATTAATCGAGACATATTTTTATCCTCCTTCAAAAAAATATGTTCAACATTCACGTTATAGGAGACAATCTATCGTCTGCTGTGAATGTAATAAAATTTCAATTGTAATAACTTTCACGTTTTTTGTTTTTAAAATGAAATTCGTTTAAATTTCAGCAGTGAAGTCGTTTCGTAATTTGAGACATGTCTCCCGCAAAAGAGTTATAATATTAGTATTATTTATTTATATATTTTGTGTAAGTACATTGTATATATGTTTAATACTATAGTGTTACTGCATTTATATATACTAACAAAATTCAACTGTTTTAATTGTTATAACTATTAAGCAGATGATTTTTTTGGAAAAATTGTATGCACTTAAAAGACATTTGAACGAATGGTTGCTGAGTTATTAATATTGTAGGATTTGTATATTAAGGATAATAGTCCTTAAAAATATAAAACAAATTTAATATTATAATATTAAAACTAATTTTTATTATACTTCTATATTTTTATAAATTATAAAATGTTATTAGATTAATTGTTAATTAGTAAAGTTTTAAAATCATCATAGTTCTAAAATCATCCAAATCCATTGTAGTGAAGGATATTTCCTTAATATATCAGAGTTAAATAACTCAAAAACTGCTTGTTCAAATTTAGATTTAGATACATCAACATTTTCAAAAACGTCGTTTAATTATAATAATTTACAGAAAAAGAGTGATCTTATTTTAAAAATGGAAGTAGGTATGCTAATAGACACTCTTTAAATAATATAAAAATTAATATAAAAAGTATTTGAATATATTTTTAATGTAGATTTAAAAGTTCCAAGTCAGAATTTAATAATTTCATTATCAGAGGAAAAAATTAAAATGAGAACGCTTGGTGAATAACTTTGTACAGACGTTTTATGTGGTTTAAAAATAAACAATTTCTGTAAATAACCAGTGCAAAATATTTTGCAATTAATTATGAGATTATAGAAAGTTATAATATAGATTTATGTAGAATGAATATAATAGGTACAACATACCTATATCATTGTTATTTTACATAAATATCATGTATGTATTGTAGAATTCCTAGTGTAATTTATAATTCTCGACAATTTTAAGAAATAAAGTCCTCTTAAATCATATGTCTCAAATAAACTAAATCACGGAAGATACTTAAAAATCTTCTTTCGCTTCACCAAGCATTCAAAAATGAGAGCATAATTGAAATCCGTACATTTTTCTACGATATAAACCTATAAGCAATTTACTGTAAACAATGTATCATAGTTGTACTAATTTTAAAATTTGTCTTTAAATTTTAATTAAATGTATAGGCTAAAACCTGTGTTGTTGAAGCCTTTTTCAAATATTAAAAAAATTGTTTTTTATACACCAAGTATATTCGATAGATATACCTTAAATATAATATATGTTATTCGTGATTTCCGATTACTAAAATTCTATCACTTTTGTCCCTCTGGGCTTGGTTTCAAGTTATCGATTCTCTCAGTACAATAGTTCCTAAAATCACTATCTAAATTCCCTATTAACGCCGTTTATAATCTTTTCAAACTCATATTTCATACTCAAACTATCACCTATATAATGCCCTAACTCCTAATCTTAATCGAACGCAAAACCTGTATAATATAATGTTATCTTTGTCTTACACACATGCATATAACATATACTGTAGCAACAAATTTACGTACCATGACGTTAGCAGTAGGCACAGTTTTGAAAGGGTAAATAAATAATAACGAAGTGTATATTCACTCATACATTACCAAATTTATTTAGAAGTTAGAAAAAACATTAATCCTGTTACAGTGTTGAAATTTTGTTCTTGTTTCAAAATATTTGAAATTTAAAATAGATAAAAATCTAAGTTATATTTATTATAGGTACATATGAATGTAAAACATTATTGGGCAGAGATAAACAGTTGATGTTTACGTATATTAGCTAATTTAGCTTCAAAACAATAGGTAACCGAAATACTATTTATAGTATTGATTTTAAACTTATTATATTAATGTGGTAGATAGATGGACTAATATAATAATATTATACAGTGTCCGCCACGGAAACAAGTGGTTTTCAATTTGCTATTACTCAAATACTCGTTGTTCGATTTTTAATGACAATAATTAATCGCTGTCACGGTGTCGGAGATAGTACACAGTACACTATACTATATTATTTCGAAATTGGTTATTTTACTGTCCACCTCGCTTGCTTAAACTTTTTTACGGAGATATGTAAAATTATTTGTATGCGCCTAGCCTACAAGACATCACACACTTTCTACAACATTTTGTAGGAATTGTAGGAAGTTGTTGAACACAATAAAGTTAACTAAATTCCATGGCAGATACTGTAGGATAATGCAGCATATTATGCTGCATTTGTTTTTAAAAAATATTTCATATGATATACTTAGTTTTTGTAAAAAAAAATAATTTAAGCCAAATACTTTCCAAGTTATTTTTATTTAAAAACTATATTCATTTCGCGTGTCTGATCTTATAGTACCTACTGTGTGGTATTTCATACAATGTATACCTACGCGACTACACTACATCGTAAGTACTTAAAGTAAATAAAACAAATGGAAGTGTTGAGAACTTATAATAGTATTACATCTTTAGTTCTTATAGGTATAGTATCTCTGTAAGAAAACCGATGATATAATATTTTATTGTAGGTAGTTTAAAGTCTTTAAACTATCTATAGAGAAAGTAACAATATTATTGTAAATAACAAATACACCTCAAAAGTGTTCCCACTATAATAACAAACTAAAATAGCATAGGTAAGCTCTTACATTGTAAGTAATATAATATAATGAAACGATAAACAATAAAACATTAAAACAGACTAATAGCTAATATAATAAGTAGTAACTAATATTTTGTGGGGGTTCCTGAGTACATTTTTACACGGAAATGAAATAAGTTTAAGGAGACAATTATTATGATTGTCCGCTAATACATCCAACGATTACCGTGAGTTCGTAAACACATTTTACGTAAAATGTTTTTTTTTGTTTCCAAAAATATTTTTAATAATATACTTTTCCATTTCTTCTAGATACCTTTATATGTATAGGTACCTATTCAGTTAATATTTATTTACACATTTTTAAAACTGAGAGTGATATTAGTTTATGGCACGAAGCCAACTCTAAATTTAAGAAAATTGAATATCATTCATATACTTCGTATACGACATCATTTAATAATAATGAAGAAATACGTACCTATATCAATTTAGCAAATGGATCTTTATCTGTAGCTACACGATAGTATTATATTTTTAGAAGGAAAAATATCAGACGCTGAAAGGTAAAACTTTATAATAATGGTTTTTCATATCTTTTCGAATAAATACGATTATAAAAATAAATGGAATAGAAGTAGATAGTAGTCACGATCTTGGATTTACCAGCACGCTGAAAGGATATTTATCAGGTAGATATATAACTATAAGTGTTATTAAATTTAGGTTAGCATTTTAAAAATATTACATACCCGGCAAATAATTAAGTTGAATTTAGTGTTTGACTTCCATTGAAATATTGGTTATGTTTGTTTGAATATTCAAATTCATACATATATATATATATTAGTTATTTCTAGATCAGAACTAATATTAACGGAAAGTCGTAGTGGTTTAAATGTTTTAAATATTAAAAATAAGTTCAAAATTACCAATTCTAGTAACTTTTATTTTTAAATAAGATAGTTTTGAAGGTACCACATAACATCACCGTTGACGACGAAAAATAAAGGTTAAAATTATCGAAACTTGTAGAAAAAGAAAAAAGTTTGTTTATTCCTTTTAGACCTTTTGAATCTTTTGAATATTATCCTGAACTTAGACCATCAAAAAGTTGTGCAAAATCTTAAAACTGCTTCAAAATTAGAAAAACCACGATTTATTATATTTTATTTATTGTGAAAAGAACGTAAATATTTGTTAGAAAATTTCAAAAGATTGTGGTGTATTTGATCATTGTAAACAAAATGTGAATGTATTCTTAAACTCTATAGGTAGTTTGCTAAACAATCTAAAATTATTGATTATTTTACGTTATGCATGTCATATATCGTATAAGAACAATACTAAGAAAATAGAATAGGTTATAACTTATAAATTATAAGTAACTCGATCAATATATTATTGAATCTTTCTATTTTTCTATAAAATGCCCTAATTATAAATATTGATATTCCTAATTCCGAAACAGCTTTATCTTATAAGTACATGTTCAATTGAAAAATTAGGTATCATAATCTTTTTCAGGCGTATCTGTTTATTGTTTATTAATTTAAGATAGTATTATAGAATAATATTTACTTTTACAAGATAAGTAAAAATATTTGCTTAACTAATAAATTAAAAAGGATAATATTCAATATAAAAACTACACCTGTGTATTTATATGTATCAATTTAAGTAAGTAATATATCGATAGATTAGCAATGGAATTTTTTTAATTTTACTAAATTTTATTGTAATATAACTTAAAGAATTTTTTAAAGTTAATGAACAAAATGGTTATAAAAACTACCAGTTTTTATACATAGTAAATAAATTTTACGCAAAATATGTACACACTGTACACACTATACAGAGTTAGTAATCCTTATACTTTTATAAGGCGACAATTTCTAATATTTGTCATCTCCCTTTTACAGTGGAGGTATATATTATAATAACGTCATATTGTAATTTGTAGTACAGTAGTTAAGCAAAAAATAAACTAATGAATAAAATCATGCATAATACACGCAGTAATAGGTAATACAAATAAAGTAATTCTTATCGAAACCTGGACACCTGGTCACGTATAATTGAATATCTAGATCATTTGTGGCTGTGGTATAATAGGACTAAAGGATGGTAATATGGTACATTATTATATCTAATAGTTATTATTGTTTTTCACGGTAATACATTTTATATTTAATTGTGACATTTGATTAATCAAAGTCACGTTTTAAACATAAATATGGCGTGAACAGGAAGTTTTAAATATTATAGAGAAACACGAACTAACTGTTAGGGTTTTCGTATCAGCATAACCATCGACTTTAATTAAAACTGTAGGATGTATATGATTTAGAGAGTGTGCTGGACGGTGGTTAGTATAGTGATACCAGCTATGTAGTATATTTTTTAATAAGCTACTGAATACTGTTCATTAGTTATTCGTATATTTTGAGCGATTGTAAGTATATGCAACTTTCGTCATAGTGCGTTAGTATAGACACTAATTAGATATAGAATTATAGAGTTTGAAAAAAAAATTGTGAAAAAGTCTTACGAATTTTACACTTTCGTGTGTATATTTGTATTTGAATAAAATACCCAAGATTTTTACTGATAATCTCAGGTAGTATTTTAGTTGAACCTACATATCATAATAATAGGTGATTTAAATTTGTATAAATGAAATAAAAAAAAAAAATAAAAAATATTAAACGATCAAAATTAAATTTTTTTAAGACTATTATTATTTTTGATCTACACTTGCTGTGCTTGGTGAGAATATAATAATCGATAAAATAAAAGTTTAGGTTTCTTATCGTTTTGTAAATAACGGTATATAAATAAAGTGTTATCCTATAAACCCTAATTTAAAAAAAGGAGCGATTAAATGCTATTAATTGATATCTGAAAATTAAGTTGAGATATCTCAGTTCTTTTGCGTCCTACCATCATCCACCCAAGTAAAACACTGCTATATTATGTTAGTATTAGTATTTTCTATATTCAACGACAATATAAAATAAATATATTGAGTATTGACGTTTTAATTTATAAATATTTATATAACAATCTATGTAGCAACGAATAGAAACGTTTTTGTTGGGTTATTGATATTGTAGTGACACGCAAAAAAATCACCAAATTAATATTATACACCCTGTAACAAAGCGTTCAGAAAAATGATGAATAGGTTAGAAAAATATATGGAGAATATTAAATCTTTACCAACAATAATATCGACGGCAGCGTGATACTAATAGTGCTAAAGATAATATTATTGATCAGAACGCTGCAGGACAACGGGACAGAAGCAATTTAGGTGAGCAGGGTTTACACGATATTTAATGATAACATCGATTGAAACAGTAGAACATTGAATGAAGTATTCAAGTATTTATGCTACGGCATTTTGTATAGACGTAAAACAGTGTACGCTAGTGGACATTTTAATAGAGATTTAATAGTTGTACAGTAAATTTTAACGAAAAAAATTCATTTGACAATATATTATGTATAAAGAAATAATTAATAATTAAGAATTAATGTTAAAAGTACTTATGAAGTTATGAATAATGTTTTTAAATTGGAAAAAAAATAAAATTGTTAATTTTCGTTTAAATATCTATTTTTGTCCAAATTTTAATTTAAAATGTCTAAAAAATATTGTGCTTAAATATTTGTTAAATGTTATGGTTTTAGTATGAATTACTCATGAAGTAATGAGGAATATTTTATTGAAAGATGAAATAAAATAGCTAACCTTAGTTATAAAAATTTAATATTTTATAAATTTTGAACTATAAAGTTATTTATATATTTTTATAATTTTGTGATAATAATAGAGACTAAAATAGACTATTAAAGTTTAAAATGACTTCCGCAATTAATGTAAATACAATTTTTGTATTTTTGTGTTCAAATTTAAGACCGATAATAATCAGGTGATTATGGTGATCCGGAATTTTGAGCTGCACATAAAGTAACAGTCTCAAATAATATCAATGTACTTGTATTAAATGTGGCTTTTATAGCATTGATATAGTGGAGTACTGGAGTGATTAAAACATATAAACTTTATATTATAAGAACAAATTTAATATTTATTCTTTCACCCATTGGTCTACGTGCATATTGTATGATTATGAATAAAAAAAAATAAAAATTTAGAACTGATTACTAAAAATTCATAGGGATCTTGTAATTTTTACTACATTATTTCACAAAACCAATTAGCATAAGTAAATGAGAAAGCATCACTAGTACAAATGTTCTAACTGTATAATGTAAGTATATGAAGAGCACATGATACTTACATGAGTTTTCTCTGTCTTAAAACAGCATAGCATAGTAAATTTACGTTCAACAGTTCTCATTTAGCTACGTTATTTTTATTGTTGGAATGATTTTACTTATTATTAAACTCAAAGTAAAAATTTATTCTGTGGTCTACTGGAAATTTGATTTCAGTATTTTTATTTTAAATATAATATGGATTAACAATATTAATAAATACTGACTGATTTTTTTATCGGACAACACTCATTAATTATTATTTGAAAATTTACTAACTTTTTTGAAAATAATTTTTTTTCGTAATTTCCTGTGTAAATATATAACATTTTTAGAAAAAAAATTATATTTTTTATCATTATAATTTTTAAGTTTTTACTTTTTTAAATAATAACGTACGTTTTTAATTTCATGTTTGAGTAGTAGATTAGAAGATTAGTAGTATATACCAACATTTTGTGCGATACCACTCCATTCCGCTAAAATAAACTTCAAGTACTTATAACTCATAAACTACTCGTTCGAATTTTGATTTCTATTTGTATCAAAGTATTTCAAAATATTTGGCTTTGGAATATGTAATTAAAAATGCATGTTGTCATTTAAAAAAGTAAAAATCTAGTTGTAAAATAAAGTTGTTTTATTTTAACTGGAAATTATATAAAAAATATAATAATATTAGTAGGTAATAATAATAATACAAAAATATAAATAGATTTTGAAATAATGAGTGTTGCTCGATAACTCGATAAAAGAACCACTCTGCATATCTTAATTATTTGATTTAATTCTAGGTTCGAGGCGTAGTTATAATTTTATCAATATTCTGCAACCCGTCTACCGAACGCTTTGATATAAAAATTATGTTGCGGTGATGATAAGGTTTGTGATAATATTTAATAACAATAACAATACTATAACTCGTTTGTTGTTAGTAGAATGTCATATTTCATACGATTACTTCGTATAACGCGTTCTTCTTTTGTCTTAAATCGTTTTATTTAGTAAGTTTTTGACATTTTTGTTCATAAAAACCTTACCTAGTAACCAGTGGTTGGTGATTAGTGGTTATAAAGTATAACGATCCTATTGGCGATATCGGTCAAATTGAATTAATTATTTTTAGAAGAAAAAATATGATATTTTTTGGTGAATAAAAATTGAGTTTTTGCCTAAGGGATGAGAACCAGCACGTGTTGAATTCTGTATACGCTGAAAGAAATAGGACCATAGAACGTCCTCGTAATATTGATTTAGTTTCAATCGGAAACATTTCAACCGATTTCCAAATCGTCGTTTACCTTTCCGATTGGTTTTTGAATCTCATGGGACCACGTTTTACCAACCAAAAACACTTGCTGGTTAAATTTTCTTTACGTTTCATGAAAAAAAAAAAAAACATTCGCGTTTTTACCTTGGGAATTTCTAGATTTCAAGGTATAACACATTTTAGATTATTCATTGCAAATTGATTTGATAAGTTTCTGTAAACATTAAATTAGTAATTTATACCACAAAATGGGTTTTGTTTATTTTTATCACTGTGATATCATAAAAAAACATTCCATGTGTAGGTATACCGCTGTATTTTATAAAATAAATTACTTATTAAATTTAAAGTTTATAATCAGTTTTTAAATGAAAATAAAAAAAGTGAATTTGTGAACATTTGGTTTGATAATCAAGTTTAATTCGTAACTTAATTAATTTTTCTTAATCGATTGTATCAATTTATCACAAGTTAGACTATACAGTTATAGAATATTTTAGAACTTGTTTTACAAACTTCAACTCATCTTTGTGGTTAAAATACGTGAAAATTGGATAAAGTGGCAATCAACTGATAGTTTACAGGAGTCTATAGAATTTCAACGAGCCTACGACAAGAACAAAATGTTCAATAACGATACCTATTATATAGTGCATGTATAGTGTACAATCAATTGCCAGTGAGTGGCAAAACCTTTTTTTAAAAAGATTTAATCACCGATTATTTTTATTAAGTATGTCTTTGAAAACGATGCATCTGCAAAATTAAAATAATGCAATAATCTGGAAAAATAAACTATATATCTACGGGACATTTTATGAGCGGAAAAAATATATTTTAATATCAATAGTGAGCTATTATAATTTATTTATGTATTTTCATCACCATTATCATTATCCATCGTCATCATCATCATTATAATCGGTATCTATATAGTATAAATAGGACATATACTATATATATTGTACATACTACTGTCTAATACTAGACAAAAGGGGAAGTATTACTACTAAACTACCAACTATTTTCTATTATTTGATAGTTTACATTATTTGCACAGAACACAAATCCCAGAAACATTATTTATTGACGGCATTTTGTTCAAAAATAATGCGAATAACTTATATTTGTTATATTACTCATTTCAGTTTTTCGCCTTTAGGCAATTTTCTAAATTTACATCACTTAACGATAGTATTCAGTATACTCACTAGCTAGATACTTTACGTTAATCATTTTAGGTTCATCGTGCAGAGAGTATTCGGTATTCTATATTAACATATAATGACTATCGATACTGTCCTCGTATACGTTTTTATTCAATTCACTTATTACAACCGCGCATACATTACGATGTACGAAGAAGCTACGGCTTCTTAATAAGAAGAAAAACATTTAATGCTGTACATTTGTATTGCTCTAAACCTTATTTTGTTTTCAATCGATACATAATTATTTTTATTGTTGTAATGATCGTGTAAGCAAATTTTTTTTAAAATAATTTAAAATACTATTTAATACATTTTTAAGTATCGGTAATATAGTATATATATATATGATAAACATATTGATACTTATTCTATTTTAACCACATAAACCTATTGTGCTCCAAGGTATAGATTGTTTATAACAAATAAATAAAGAAAAAAAAGTATTACAATAGATTGATAAAATTGTTTTCGAAAATATTGCATTTATTGTATTATAAGCAGGACTTGGATTTTATAGCATTTGCTAATTATTATAGGATATAGATGAAAATAGCAGAGTGAGCTATACATTTGGTTTATGCAGCAGGGACTTTAATTATGAAATTTTATAATGCTATTTTTTGCATATTTGAAGTATTTTAGTTTTTTAGTGCTATTTTTCAAGTTTTAGTGGTATTTTTTGCTAATTTGCATAATATTACGTTTATTTTGTATTTTAAAATTTTAAAATTTGGCAAAACATTTTATTATACAGTGTAACTCAGGTAAAATAACTTAATATATTATTTAATTAATAAATAATAATTTATTTTATTTTATTCTTATTTTCAGATAATTTTGAATAGTCACCATGCTTAATTTAAGTAATTTCAGTAATTAAAAAATGTAAACAAACATTATTTTTTAATTAATTATAAATGTACGTATTAATTCATAAATAATCTTTAGTTAAAAAATAAAATTTTTTTTTAATTATGAACAGAATACATTTTTATTTTTCATGTTTTTATGGCATATTATAGCGCATATTCCATTTATTTTTAGTGCTATAAAATTTGAGTTCTGATTATAAGTATTTAATTGTTATAATTACATAACATAATATATTGTCTGTATTATATGTATAGAAAACCTTAATCGACAACAATAATTAAAAAAATGTCTCATGCTTATCGTAAATAGTACAAAAATACTCAAACTATTTTTAAAATGTTTATTGTATACCTATAAGTAGAAAACGATGTTATACATTTTTGGTGAACATTTTAAGTATCACGGTAAATAATATACATGAATAATAATAACAGGAAGGTAGAACATATTATTTTATGGATTAATAATATTATAATAGAGAAATGGGACACAAATAAATATACATGTATATTGTTTTTTAGTATACGTGCATTTAATACTTTTAAAATAAAAATATATTATTTTTTAATTAGAGAATTATGAATTATTGTATCATTCTTCCTGAATTGAATCTACTATATTATTATTAGACACTTAATACCTCTTTAATATTAAATAAAAATGTTATCAAGTTTTATTATTAAAAATGATTTCTACTAGAAATGTATTGGCCATCAGATTTTTTACTTTCAATACTTCCTAGACATAGTATTAATTATAATTAGTTATTGTATAATGGGTATCCTATGTACAGCATGTATGACTGTTAAGTCGAATAATTATGCTTTCCGGTAAACGTACAAAAGTGCCGTCATTGTGTTTAGTGCCCCCCGAACTTGAGCAAAGTAAAAAGTTATACTAGCAATTGTTTGCATTGACCGGTCATTGTATACAACTATAATACTACAATGTCTGCAGGGCCACATGAACGCCACCGCAATCTCGTGTGGACAATGTTAATGTAGATTATACTGATAAATCAATTAGATTCTGTTCTATTGTGTGTTGTTTATACTACATTAATATAATATGTAATACATTATTATTATCATTTGATAATACAGCAGGTTTTATGTGAACAAAGCTGCAAGGGCCAAAACTGAATAATGAATTTGTAAGAATATGATAGAGGTTTTAGAATTTTATAACCATTATAATGTATAATTGATTAAATTTTTTTTGTTGCTTTTTATTCATTTATTTAATTTAAAAAAATATATTTTCATAGTACTGTAGCATTTAAAATTTTTTATTTTAAATACCTAGTATTTTATATTTTAATGTGTCTTAAATACGTATATTACACAAAGAAGATATTAGTAAATTTATTAATTCATATCAAAATTATATAACAATTGGGTTAAAAATTAGAAAATGATCTAGAAGACATATAAATTATCAAAATTAGCAACTACCAGTCGGCAGTCAGTTAAAAGTTTAAAAGAATGTTTAATAGAAGAGTGTCTTAAAAGTAAAATATGCAATGCGTATTATTTTATTGAATTAACATTTTTTTATATAAAATGTATGTAATATATAATAAGCGTTTATCTGCGAGAAAAGAGAATAAGTTTAAAACGTCAGGAAATTGCAAGTTTTGTTCATTAATTTTTAAGCCCTAATAGGTTAGGTTAGTTTTTTTTATTATGGTCTAATTCGTGAAATCGTTCTAACGTCCTATAAAAATGAAATTCAATTTTACAATTTGTTTTTGGATGTGATTATTTACTATATCATTAATATTAAATTACCACGTCCATTTCATATTTATATTTTAAATTAACGTGTTGTAACTTGTGTCTTGTATAGCGTAAAGTACCTATACGTTAAATATTATTGTGTTCAAGAACAATTTTTAAAATATAAATTATTGACTATAATAATATTTATTCTCCTTAATCATTTTTACACATTAAATTTTTTATTTATTTTGTTGAAGCTTGTAGCTTGTAAGGTTACAATTATTTGAATTTCAATTAACTATAAATTACCTAATTAACAAATTGAATATCAAAAAATATTCAATAATAGAAAAAATCTATTAAAAAAAATCGTAGTTATCATATGAAAACAATAAGTTGATTTGCGCAAAGGTACAGGTGCGAGCATTTTAAATATATGCAATTCAAATTTAAAAGCAGGTCGTGTAATAACACCATTTTTTAATTTTATCAACGTTTACATTTATAATTTTCTAAATATTAATATAAAAAGTGCATAAAACGAATTTATATATCAAATTAGGAATTTATATTTGTATATACCTATTATTGTATTGTAAAATAAATTATATAATAATATATATGTATATAAAAACTAAAAGAATTAAAATATATATCACAATAATAAACATTAAATGCTACCCGAGGGTAGCCGCTAGGAAAATAATCCCCTTACCACCACTTTGGAACCAGGACTGTGCTGGATAGGTTTATACTGGGTGTCCCACGATAATATAATATTTTAAAGCAGTGTTAGTAATACAAACTCTATTGCACCACCATTTTAAACAAGTTTACTCTCGTAGGACACCTTGTATATATATATATATGTTCAGATAGTAAGTAATGAAATCATAATTTGATTCTTAAAATTTAAATTGTTAAATTTAAAATTAAATGCATTTAGTTTCAAACTATAGATATCATATCATTTTAGAATATACTTCTAAAACTTAAAATTGTATTTTACTTTTTATTATGTAAACATTAAAGTAAATTGTAATTTGAAAATTTGAAAATAATGGAATAATTTAAATAATTATAATTACCTAACTATACTACCTTACTATATATTCTAATATTTTATGTAAGACGAATAAAATAAAAGTAATTAATTAGATTCATTTTTTATGGAAACTACTGAGGTTATATAATTTTAACAGAAAAATAACTGATGCAGAGGCATAATTACTTTACTTTTTATATTTAAGATATAAATACTCATAAAGTTGTCTAAAATCAAAATGGGCGTTTACGGTGACAGACATTTGTACATCAATGTTATATCTATAATATGCAGGTCTCAATAGATAATGAATTTATTTTATTTTTTCGTTCAATTAAATGTTTTCTAACACGCTACAATTGATTGCTGTTTGCGCTGTCTGCGGTGTGATTTCCAGGTGGTGTGTTAAATTGTTTACTTTAACCGTAAAAAAATTGGAATCAACGCGTGGTAATTTTACTTTGACAGTAACATAATTGTACACACATGTTAAAAAAAAACTTGTAAACCCAAAACGTCAGCGGCAGTCACTTTATGATTTTAAACTTACTTTAAGTAGATTTTGATAACTGATTTTCTTTTACACATAAATGTTTCTTAAAACAGTTTTATATTGATGTGTAAATACGATTCTAAGATTTTTAAGGAATACAATACATCATGTTACCTTAAAAGTGAAATTCAAACAAACAGTGACATACTAATTTTTATTTTGATGACTTTTGTTGTAGGCTGTATACCCGCCGTATGAGAATATTATAGTAAGTTTACCTAGTTTTGAGATTCTATATGACAAGCGATGCTTAACTACCGGGTAACGGGAAATTACGTGGCGAACATCGTCGAGCGATGAAACAAAACGGAAACGTATATAAAAATAGATGAAATGAAAGAAAGAAAAAAATAGGCAAATCCGAAGCAGCAGCTGGCCTTTTAACGACTGTGTCGGAGTTGAATGGTAGGGAGAGAGAAAGAGAGAATATTTTGGCACCCGAAAGCCCCGCGGGAGACCTACTATTACTACTATTACTATTACTACTAACACTATTACCACCACCACCACTACTACTACTACTACACTAAAACTACGACGATTGTTTAGCCACTATACTACTATTCTAACCCTCTACCCGTTACACATCCACTCCTTTCGACTCTGACCGGACCCTTTGCAGCATCATACCCGGCGCTACGGGTAGGGATGGATTTATGATAATCGCACGAGCACAATATAGTAATATATATATATATTACTATATGTACTCTTCTTCGTCGTTAGCCTCTCTCGCGGGAATCCACAACGACGAGGAGTACGTACACGAGTATTATACACGCCTAACCTATATATACCTGCCTTCCTGCTTGCCAACATGCTTACGTATATTATACCTAACTGCAGCGTGTATACTCGGTTTAGCAATTAGTATATTGAGCAAGGATAAAAGACAACGGATGGAATGAGCTGACGGTGGCGTCGGCGGCAGAAAACTTATAATTATCACGCAGTGCCACGGGACGGGGGGAAAGCGACAAGAGGCGCTATGTTCACCGGCCCGTAAAACGCATCGAAATTAACCGCCGCCGTCGCCGAATATTATACTACGCGTATTCAACTGGAACAACAACGACAAAGGTCTCCGGCACGGACGCTATCCATTTGTATGTTGTCATGATATAATAATAATTATCGTCACGCACTGTACTGTATATATTGTAAAATAATGTAATATGTTTATAATATGATGTGTAATAGGTAAACGTGCAAAGTATTTGTCGTCTTAAGGTGCCATAAATACTCGTCAAAAACAATATCGGTAAGTATAATTTGACGTGTGACTTTCAATAATTTATTTTTTTCACGGCAGTAAGGTATATCATAATAGAACGGATATAGATGAGTTTGTAAATTGACAGGTGATGATTATAGCCACGAACTGTAACGTGGGTTTCAAAGCCCAAAGCAGTGCTTACCCAACTCTAAAATCACTACTGCTTGCATTTTAGAAAAGCTACGATAATTAAGCATTTTGAGCAATTCGCAGTAGTTAGTAGTTACACAATATTATTAGAGTAGGTTGTTATCACCGAAAGATCTAGAATCGTTTGTGTTTGATTTTTAAGTTCACAAGTAACTTAAACTTCAAATTTATAAAATATGTGAGTAATAAGCATTCTATTACGTAAACATAAATATTAAATTAATTCTAATAAATTATTAAAACCAGAAACTAGTTTATGTCTTATGTAAGTGAAAATAATAAATGTTTTTTTTTTTAAATTTTAGTTTTGCGATGGTATAATAATTATTATTTTAACTTTTTTAAGAAAAGGACGTGATGCTCGTATCTCTGTCTTATAAACGTAAAATATATAACCAATTTTTGTTCAGCAGAATCAATTTTATTTTGTTAGTTTTTATATCATAGTAAATTGATCTATCATCATATTTAAGGTAAGAATATTATTTGTTCTCGCATTGGTTTTTTTGTTATTTAAATTTTAAAGCATTTGACCATTTTTACAATTTTAATATTTTATGTAATTATTTACATAACTTAATTGAAATTAAAATTAAAAAAAACTGAAATAAAATTAACATCTGCTATTCTTAACGCTGAATTTGATAATAATCAGCCAATTTATGTTAATATTAAAATTAACAATATAAAAAATGGATTCTGCTAAATGTAATGTTTTTATGTTGTATACATTTGTAAGACAAAAACAATATATACGGTCATCATGTATCCTTAAAACACTCAAAAGGTATTAAGCCTTTATAACTAATATATACAAATAATAAAAATATGTACCTCTTATTATTGCGTTCATTTACATGATGGAGCAGATAGCTTGGTTTACTTTCCTCGATTCAACCAATATCACTGTGACTTGTTTTACTTTTAAATAATCGAATTTTCTTTTTTCATCATAGATTAATAGCCATACATTTAACAGTATTGAAAAATGCCAAATGGTAATAAATTATGTATATAATAAGTGTAATATTATTTATATTTTATAATATAAGATGCATTTTCATAACGGCAGTTGGATAATGTTTATCTAAGTGATTTAAAATATAAAAATTATATATGTAATATTTGTATTAAATTTTTGATTTAAAAAAAATTAATGAAATGGATTCTTATAATTTATTTCTTTTATACTAAAGACATTTTTTCTTAAAAACCGTAGATTTCAATAATGTGCCTTGCAAAGGCAACCGGAACCTCTTTGCTTGGGGTCTAGTGAATAATACATATTTATTCCGGTAAGATAATATATAATGGGCATTAAATTATAAAATATTAAGTTAACTACTTTGGTCGACGATTTTCTTGGAAATTAAGAATATCATTTTCAATACTCATGTTGAAAAACAAATGATATAATATAATATTTT
Organism: Rhopalosiphum maidis; assembly: GCF_003676215.2. Lineage (NCBI taxonomy): Eukaryota > Metazoa > Arthropoda > Insecta > Hemiptera > Aphididae > Rhopalosiphum > Rhopalosiphum maidis. Next base: position 28,568,250 of record NC_040877.1, on the reverse strand, counting down.
ATTTATTTTAATAATAAAACAGGAATATGTCTTACAACATATTTTTTAATAGTTAAGGTATAGATTTATATATCATACAGTTATTAGAATAATTATCACACTCAATAGATTCGCTAATACATTTACTAGTTAACATTCAAAAGGAAATAAGTATAATATTATGTATTTAATATTATCAATTGCATTTCTTTATAATTGTAGTTTTCTTCATGGCAATAAGCCAATGGCTTTGTAAAATAAAACAAAATCCATTTCAATTTTTACCGTTTATTTATAATGAGCACATGTCCGTATTTACAAAGGTCGAGAATAATAATAAGTGAGTATATATAGCTTAAAAAACAAAATAGTATTGTTTTATATAATAACTATTATATAATAATATAATATGGTAACATCAAAGTGGCACAAAAGATTATACAAACATGGCTTTATACAGTTAAACAAGGTTGGTTAAGAAAGTCTGACGAAAATAATAACTTAGGAAGATAGTAGTAATTATAATAATTTTAATATTTTAATATTGTATAAACAAATTGTATTAACCTTAAAATTATTGCAAACACAAGGAGCGATAAGCGAATACACGTTGGGCTTTATAGATAGTAACCTATGTAACTTTATTATAAGCACTTGATATTTTTTTTTACAAAATCCAAAAACATTCTAAAATTATTTTAAATTTAATTGATACAGTCATACAAGTTGTATAATACACCAGAAAATTTAAAATAATATATTATTGGTACATATTTCATAAATTCATAATTATATCCGAGTATATTATAATGTAGTATTTGTATGTACTATGTAGTATTCATAATAGATAGTATATAAATATTTTAAAATGCTAACCAGAAAATGTGTATTTGATTATTAAGATTTAGGTAAGTTAAAAAACCCGTATTTTAATTATTTATTTATTTTTTGTTAAAATATTTACTAATACAATTTCAGACAATAATAAAACCGTTTTTAGTAAATATCTGATTTTCGGTATCAACTAACACAACCTTTTTGTTCGGGGATTTTATGCTTATTTTTTCTGCAATGACTTGAAATAATACTTGTAAATATAATATTTAAACATAGGTAACAATTATTAACAACAAATTCATAGTATTCAATAGATTAATAAACGTATGAATGAATTATTCAGTCATTTCGAGTCTCTTGACTTAAAGGTTATAAGAATACACGAGATCACGCAATTATATAGTTATATAATATTATAATGACCCATTCAAATATTATGGGATTTATTTTTCATGTTATACTGGAACTAACAAAAAATTGAATTAAAATATTTTTTGAGAAAATTAAATTAAATGTAGGATAGTTAATGTAACAATGGTGATCGTCATTTTTTTTATGCTATCAGTAAATAATTATATATATTTTTTTTAAGAGTAATTATTAAAAACGTTAATATTATTTTTGATTCAAAATAATTATTCACATTGCGTAACAAAGTCACTAAACGCCTTTTAGACGGTTTTTGAATAACAATCATTTACAAAACAGACATGTTATTTAGAATATTTTGTATCAAAATATACTTTATTATTTAAATATACGACAGGGGATTTACAATATTTTACATTCTTGGCAAGTTTGTGTTGTTGCTCGAGGTTAGGTAATATATACTTTGGCATGTCTATCAATATTCAAACGGATTTATCCTCCAAAGCTTGGAAAAATATCCTTTACTAAATATATGGTAAGAACTAAATATTATCCGTATACACTGTACATACAGCATAGTTAACCTATTACGAAGGGCAGAATTCTCTTACCGCTTCTCGTGTAAGGAATTCCGTAATATCTTTAACGTTATACTTTACCACGTACTTAATAACATGAGAATTAAAAATATAAAATTATATTAAAACCAAACTTAACATTAAAATTCATAATTGTCACACCGCAAGGTCCTAAAGAAGACTTGCCAATTTTTATAAACGTCATAAAAGTTTAATTATATTTTGTCTTTAAAACGAACAATAATAGTAATAACTTAGATTTTTACATTTCATCGTAACGTTTAACGATAGGACGTTTCAGATCAGAGTGACTAGGCTGTATTTATCATAAATTCATTTTTATTACCATAATAAAACTATATTTATGGTATTAGAAAATCAAATGACTTATTGACGACATTGTAATATATGTTATTTTTGGAATAGAGGTATCTATATCTATGGTTAATGACAAATACAGATCAACTAAATTTTATTTACCTAAATTGTCATGTTTGAAACTGACGAATAGCTCTGAATTTGAGTTGTTTGAAATTTTGATTGGACTTCTTTTAAACGATTTGATTGTGTACAAGCCATCGTATATTTTTCACTCGGATCACGCACTCGTAATATTTTTCATATACTCGACCACTTGTATTATTTTATACTCTTATAACCGTATGATCATTTAAACGAATTTTATTATCCTGTTCGAACGGAGTAAATATTAAATTGATACGATTTTTTTACGTGACATTTTTATTTTATCGACGATTCCCGCTCAACGATAAGTCTGTTTATTGACTCACAGTGCAATCAAATAATTTCGCCAGTGCAAAATACGAGCGCTAAATTTCGTACACGACGACCACCGACCTATACGGTTAACGTGGCGAGTTTAAGAATTGAATTATACGCCCACGTCCACATCGGTAATTTATGCTTACCCGATAATCGTCCACTACTGCAGGTCACGACCTCTTTCGCAGACTCATACGGCGGGAACCTAGCCTTTAGCCTATATATAATAATATATGGTCTCGGACACGTCACCACCGAGCGTAAGTATATTATTATATAATATATACCTAACCAATATAATAACATTAAGTCGAATTCGCGCGCTTATTCGATACGCCCTCCGTTTCTGAAACGCCCTGTATACACGCGCGTGTGCGTGTCTGCGGGTGTAAGTAAAGGTAAATATCGCAAACGGGAAAAATATAAACAATAACAATTCGGCGAGAGCGGTGAGGGGCGGCGGATAGATATGCACAAGTCGGATTCCTGCGGTTCGGCGGTATGCGGCGCATACCACGTTATGTATAGTAGTAGGGGGTTGTTATTTAAAACATAATTCCGAACTGGCTGCACACGTGTATACCATATAAACGTCGGTAAATACCTGTATGGCGGCGGCGACGACGACGACGACGATGATAGTAGTAATAATAATAATAATAATAGTAATATGTAGTTACAATGAAAATTATCACCGACAAGCGTGTTATTCGACGATATCATTATGGATGACATTATATCAAACGTCGCTGTAAACGGCGTTCGGCGGACCGACGACGGCGACAATATTATCGAACGCAGTGGAAATCGTTATCATGAGGACGTTGCGAGGGGTGTGTTTGATGATTTTACACAGACGTGATGAAATATTATTCGATTCCGGACACGTTCGCCGGCTTGTTCTTAATAACGATTTCTACTGTACACGAGACTAACAAAAACGAAACGGAACGGGACGCGACATAACGTTATCGTCCGTGAGGCTTTCGGGTCGATATGCGACTACGCGAAAACATGTTTACCCGACGATCGTGGTTCATACCGAACCCGACCGTGGTTTGGTTTGGTCAGGTGTGGCGTGGTTCAGACGGTCGTCTCGATTCGAAGGCGTTCGCCGCAGCCGCCGTCCACGTCGACGCTGTCGTCGCAGTCGTTACGTCAACACATGCTGTCCTGCTTGCACTCCAGGTACAGGTCGTCCGAAGACGACGGGTACCGTTTTCCCAGCGAGTTGCCGACCACGCCGCCACCGCCGTTCTGCTCCAGGAACCGCTTGTCGTAGTGCGCCCGGTCGGCCGCGCACATCATCGAGTCGACGGCGGACGAACTCTTCTGGGACGCGCGCCGCCGGCCGTCTTCGGCCCGCCGTGACCTGTTGGCCTTGCACCGCAGGCACACCACCGCCGCCACGACGGTGACCGTGAACAGCACTACCGCCGTGCCGCCCAGCACGCCCACGTACATGAGGTTCACGCCGTTCCGGTTCGCGCAGTTGACAGGGTCCTCGTCGAAGCCCATCGGGCAGTGGGTCTCACCGTCGCACCAGAACTGCGAACTGATGCACGCGTTCAGTTCCGGACACCTGCGAACACATACGCGCGGCCCAACCGTTAATAATGTTAATACAATATAATAGGTCTCAAGTCCAGTTCACTGTATTATCGTTTTTAAATGTGATTGGCTGTGTACGCCATTATATATTATCGTTGTGTAAGAAAACTTAAATAATTGAATTGTATTATATATACATATAAAATATCATTACAGTGTAAATGTCTATCGATTTTTTACTCTCAGAAAAACAACCAATAGACATTTTCAGTTAGTTGGACATATTATGATGGGTGTAGAAGTAGATATAGTTATTGCATAAATACTAATATACCGTTTATTTTATTGTCGTTGAATAAAAATATAATTATTTATCACCAAATTTAATTCTCGTTCCTTTCCACGGGGATTGAAATATAAAAGACTAAATTTCTGTGTTATCGCGATCCCAAATGATATTTTCTTATCAATTACAAAAATATATAAAAACAGAAACAAATATTACTAATTAATTAATAGTAGATTGACAAAAAATGTATTGTTGATTATTCTTAAAATAAAACTGCAATTGTTTTAAATAAAAATAATAAAGTATAATATTTTCTGTTCGTTTATATATGTATTATATACATATGTAATATAGGTACCTAAATCATTTACACCATAAACTCGATTATCAAATGATTTAAAATTATGACGGATGACAGTGCACAAAATTAATATGAAATTTCATGTTAAAATAATGAAAATCGAATAGTCTAAGTGAATTGTATATATTATAATATTGATTAGTTGTGTATAAATTATTTTAGTTAATAAGTTATAAGCATACATATTAATGATATGAGAATTTACGTTTTTATATTATGAAGATCTGCAGTTAAGAAAAATTTGAAATTAAATATTTATATATTACTCAATTCGTATGATTTGCTGCGTATATAGTGTATACGATAAAAATAAACTAGTGAGTGTTTTTGTGGTTTTCTTATTTTATTTTTAATACCAAATAATTTCGAAATTCTTGTCGACTTGATGTGAATATATATTTATTCTTGGAATTTTCCTCTTTCGCTCTACTAAAAAATGGTGTTCTTGTCGTTTCAGAACTGTATAAATATTTAGTTCTTTCTACATGAGATTATCACAACCGTCCGATTAGTTCGATTTTATTATTACTCATTAGTATTACAGAGTTTATAAACAAAAATATAGCTGAGGAAATAAGAACTTTGAATTTTCTACTAATATATTAATTCTACATAAAAAATGGATATATTATATATAAGTATGATGAAGTTTTACTCTTCAATTATAAACGTATAATGAGGAAACGGAAGAAAAAAATAGACTTATATCTGCCATCACACAAAGTTCATTAAAACGAGTCATCCAAAGTCAAGAATAAAATTTACTCGTCGCCAGATACTATTCAGTTAATAGTATTATGTCAATATTTGTTTTATTTAAATTTTATTAATTAATCCGCGGAAACAAAGGCCATTGGATGGTTTATTCATTTGTAGAGGGGAGAAACGGTAGGTGAAACACGTTTTTTTAGTATGTGTAGCAAGGATTTGTCACTAAAAACCCCGGGTGGACACCTATCCGGGAGAGCTAGCGTCATCGGCCGATACGTACACTCAGAGCGTTTCCGCAGTGGAGTGTACGATCGCACCACACCAAGCCACTTTATTTAAATTATAATAGGTATATAGTCAATAAAACACAATATTTTATAATTATTGTTTTACACAAATAAATTATTTATAGCTAGACATAATAATTTATTATCGCTGTAATCAATAAACGAATATCGTGTTGTTAGGGCTTAATTAAAATCACATTTTTATGAAATTTTTAGTATAGCTTAATTCTCGGATAAATTCTTATTATTTTCTTTACTCAATGCACGGAGGAATTCGAAATAAATTGTTCACTTATAGATATTTTATATGTATTTTTTATATTTTATATGTTAGTATTCTTCAGACTTCGGGACTTCAATGTGAACTAAACCATTTTATTTTTTTCTACTTATATATAAATATTGCTATACTCCGGAATAATAATAATTACAAAAATGAAAAAAAAGTGTAAATTAATTTATTTCTGAATATATAATTTAAGAAAATTTTATATTCATTACTCTAACTCATTATTTTTTCTTCGATTTTTTTAACGTTCTTTTTAAAAAATCATTAAGTACATTTTATTATACTTTAAGTAAACTTTTTTTGCAGCTTTGTTCCAAATCATGATTAAAGCCTAAATTAAATTATAATGGTCACCAATAACTATTTACATAAAGTAGAGTTTTTGATATCATTTAGCATTATTCGGCATTTTTTTCTTGCATATTTTATTTTATGCGGAAGAAAAATTAAGAAACCGTGTTAGACGATTTTGTATTTAATTTCAAGTTCAAATTACTTCATTACTATCCTTTATTAAAATTTTTTTTGTGATACTTGGGTTACTTATAACCAAAATATTCATACATAATTATTATAATATTCTGAATACGGATCCGTTTTTACCCAGTAGATACTTAAATTGTTTTTTATATAGTAAAAATGTATTTTTTTAATAGTTTATTGAGTAGAAAAAAATACTAATATTGACTGTTTGGGAAATTTATTTGAAGAATTTTATTAGCTTGCCGATGGTTTGCAATTTGTAATTCCTAACTAAAAATAATTTAATTCAATTATATTTTTATAATGTTATATTTTAAAATATTGAGATGTACATTATTTGGTGTCTAAAAATAGTATAATTGGTTCAAAATGAACGAAGATACAATTCATTTAATAACAAAGAATTAAAAACTAATGCGTAAAAATAAAATATTTAAACCAAAAATTATAAGTAATAATATATTAAAACATAAATTTTAAATTTAAATATACAACCAATAATCACAACAATATTAATATTTTATGTACTTACATAAATCATAATTTATGATTGAGGGACTTAAACAAATGTTGTGATTATTGTAGTAGGTAACCTTGAAATTAATTAATAATTCTTATATGCACATAATGTGAGTCACTGGGTATTGTATTGGTCGTACACAGGTATAGAGTTATATTATACTAAATTGTATATAAAACAAGCATAATTTAACATGTACATTTTAATTAAAGTTATAATCTACAAGAATCCACTCAATTAGAAAAATATAATTAGTAAAATAATTAAAATAAACAGTATGTAAATCTTATTTTTGACTAGCTATTTAACTATATTTTGTTTAGACTTATTTATAAAATTGTGCAAATAAGATATTATAATGTAAATTTACAATCATAGTGACACAATGTACTACAATCGGTAGCATACCAGTGTAAAAATATGGTTTTAAAAAATATAAACATGAAAATCACTACTGTATTATATTGGTTTATACAATTTACGACGATGTTTTTAAAACTATTTTATTTTATTAACACATTTTAAGATGAACATTTTTAGTTTTTGGTATAATAAATAGTTACATAAAACAGTTTATTAAAAGATATTTACGATTGTATTAGTGAAATTGTTGAAATGTAAAAACAAGTGCATAGGACAAAAAAGACGTAATCATATTATTTTCGGAGCCGTAAATATTATCATAAAAGTTATTTTTAACGGAGAAAAATCGACCGCGACAATGTTTTCAGACAATATATACTCGTAGGCAGGTAGGTAGGTAGGTAGGTACTAGGTACTCAATACATTAACTCCGAAAATATTTTGATATAAATATTGTACTTTAACAACGAACGAGGTAGATATTTACGAATGAATAATCGAGATAACGAACCAGTACACTATTTATATTTATGAGCAATGTTTTATTTCATTGTTGTTTTTTTATCGCAAAAGAATATTTTGTTTGTTTTAGAATGTGTTAAATTATTTTTAAAAATAGGTTTTTTTTTTTTTATAAAACTTGTAAGTCGACTTTTGAGAAGATAAAATATGTGACTATACTATTATTTTCAGAAAATTGGTTTTGCTATCTCTAAAAAACCATGTGCACAACTTTTTTCGGTAAAAAACCCGGATAAAAATGTTTCATCTTCAGTAGGTAAACAAATTAATATACCTATGTGTAGTATAAAAGTTTACATGATTACATTTTGGAAGGAGATAAAGTGTAATGAGAGTATATAAAGTTAATAAACAAATATATAATTTAAAGGTTAAAAGTAACTTAAATGCGGATAGTGGAAAATTTAATTTTAATGACTTGGAATCGTAAGTACTTACAGACATAATTATTATAAATAAGTTAGATAAAAGTCACAAGTTAACCCCTTATACTTTATTTTTTCTACGAGATGATTATATTTCGTTGAACATGATAGTATTACTGAAATTGCTTTAAATAATATAAACTTACAACATTAAGGTCACAGCTCTTTTATTTTATTTTTTTTATAAATTATACTTGGAATACTTTTATGCGTAGTAATATTGTAAAGCAAAAAAAAAAAAATCTATTACGGTGTTTCATTTGCATAATCGCATTATTATTACACAATAAATTCACTTCTAATCCGACTGATGGGCGGTGTGCGAGGAGGAATAGTAATTAATTTTAAACCTAACACAACTCATGTATTTTGGCTATATATGTACGCATAGTGGGTTTATTACTCTGTTAATATTTTTTTAATCAATTACCGTGTGCACAAATCGAAGTGAATTTGCCGGGCGGCCAACGTTAATAATAATCGTCATGTGTATAATAACACATCAAAGTAATCAATCGTAAATTCGTAATGCACGGAAAACGCTGTTATGCCTTATATGTATGTAATGAGTCGGCACGGTGAATCCTACATGAAAATATATACTATCACATAAACAGTAACATATTATTATGTATGTTTCTATGCAAAGCCAATACGTTAGTTCCTATACGCCAGGACAAAATGAAACGCATAACGTTGCATACAATTATTTGATGTATAATATTAAAACACCGAACATTATAACATAATTTTAACTACATATTATTGTAGTTATCTCAGTATTTCATGTAAATATAATCAGTGTAACTATTTTCAATAAACAATGGATTGAAAGATTGAATTCAATCAAGTACATTGACAATTATTTGATTAAAGACTAATTGACGTGATATGAAAACAAACAAATTTGAACTACACCATCCACATATTTTAAATTGTCAATCTTAAGACGTCTGAATAAAGTGGGAAGTACATTTGATTTGTATTTGTTTTAATATTCTTATTTGTGTAGAAACTTATATGCGCTTACCCATGGGCGATTTTCAACAGCCACGTATCGTTGGTTGGCTTACATTCGACTACATTATGTTGACCATTTTAAGAAAATAAAAAAAACAGGACAGTTGTTACTGCTCTTTCCACCATTCTCGCACCCAAATAAACCTCCCGTACAAATTCACACATACGCATCACATAACTGTAGAATGTAAAAGTCTAAACCTATGTCATATCACAAACCTTTCCCTATTGTCGGTATCTCTTAAAAAAGGAAAACTTCCTTTTTAATTTTCATTTAAAACCACCGTCTCTTGGGTATCTCAATAAGTATATTATTATCATTTTATAAATATTCTTTTCTAAAAGTTAGAAAAAATACGAGTCAATTACAATATAATACAATACGATTTCACCGAAAGAAGTTCATGAATTGACTGTCAACAGTGTCGACTAAATGTTATTACCGATTAACGCTCAAAAGACGGAAGGCCACGGACAATGTACAACGATAACGAATATTTTGATTGTAAACGGTTCAATATGATATCAAATATTATTGATTAATTATAATTTATAAATAATATTTTATATAATATGTATTTTTAGTTTGTACTTCGTAATGCATATTATGCCGAACAACATACCCCGTACTTATCGTCAATTAATTGTTCATCGGCCTCCGATCCTCATTCCGCGAAAAATGTTATCTGTTATTTATATAACTTTGGTTATAAAACTATCTTAGATTTGTTTAATACGTTGATTTCTTTTAAAAATAAAATGGAATAATCTCATTTTAAACAGAACGTCTAGGCCACCCCAGCAATCGTGGCGATAAAAAAAAAATAAAAATTAAAAATACGAGAAACGCGACCAACCTGTAGGCGCAGTCCGGGTGAACGTTTGACAGCATGGCGTACACGTTTGTGGACGGCATGATGCGCGGCATCTTGGACACCTCCAACCAGGTGATGGTGTACGCACCGTACTCGCGGTTCAGGAACTCGACGGCCACCGTCTTGGAGTTGGGCTGCAGCTGCTGGGCGCCGGTCAGCGGTTCGGTCCAGCCGGGCGAGAACGCCTCGTACGAGCCGCGGAGCGCGTTGTGGCTGGCCTCGTACGGGCAAATGACCTTGGCGGTTTTGGGCCCGTCGCCCGCCCCGGTGTATACCACCACCCGGTTCCTGGTCGGACACATGAACGAGTTGGTGCGCCATCTCTGGATCTCGTAGCCGCGTAACTTCATGAACACGAAGCCGCCGGTGCGCAACATGCTGCTGCCGGCCGTGGCCGGTCCGATGAGCCACGGGAAGTCGTCGCACGCGCCCCTGGACGGCCGACGGCCCCCGACCGACGGGACGCCGGTCAGATCGATGAAGCCGCCGGGCCCGTGGAGGTGCCGGTGCTGGCGGGCGTCTTGGCAAGCGTTCCTGTCCGCCGGCGACGCCCTCACGAACGCGTACTCTGCTGCGAACCCAAAGTCCCGGTGGTCCTGCGTCACGTTCATGTCGCGGACGGCGAACTCGACGCGGACCGCCGCGCCGGGGTACGATTCGAACGCAAACGGTTCGTGGAGACCCGAGCACGCGCACCCCACCGGAAGCTCGATGTCCGGCCACGGGTAGTGGGTGATCGTCACCCGGCCGTGCGTCACGTCGTCCCGGGACCCGCCAACGCCGTCTGCGGCCGCGCTACTGCTGCCGCCGTACACGCACCGCGACCGGTCCGTCCGAGCGTCCGTTTCCGTCGTACACGTCCCGCCGACCGAATGGATCCGGGACACGGTGACCCGGACACGTTCTTCCGGTGACCCGGGCACGAACCGGAACACGCACGTCAGGTTCCGGCGACCGCCCCGCCCGTAGAAGAACACGTTCTTCGGCGACCCGAAGTACCCGGAACCGCTGGCGAACGTCCGGCTACACGCGGCCGGACCCGCGTTCTCGGGCCCTTGACGCCGTTCCGCCGACTGGTCGACGAACTCGTACCGCAACAGGAACTGGAGCGGGAACAGCACGGAGCCCTGTTTCAAGTAGATCTCAACGGTTAGCTCGTTGGCCGACGATGTGTACGATTCCTTGGCCGCGCAAGGCCGTACGTGTCTGGTGTCGTTACCCAGTAACGCGTGGTCGCACAGCCGCGGGAGGTCCTGCTCCTTGCAGAATTCGCCCAGGAGTACCACCTCGGACTGTGAACAAAAAAAAAAAATACCGTCATAACTAAATATTATTATTACATTATTACGCCACCGCGCTATATTAAAAGAGGAAAAGTAATCAAGGACTTGAATTATTCATATTAGGATCGAACAAAATGGTTTTATTTTTATCGGCAAATAGGACAATAGGTCTACAAAACACTAACACTTCTCGGTATAATATGATTATTGTGTTTCTATTACAATTCTATTATAAATTCTAAAATTGTTGATCGTTCGCCTGCATAAATGGTTGACGGTTTAAGACAAGTGTTATGAGTTTGTGTCGTAACGTCCTCAAAGTACGATAATATTATTTGATTTAGTTTGTCGGTCACCTTCACTCATATGTATCAAAATTGCCTACACAACGTGCCGGCCAACCGACATAAGACAACTAATATGGTCTAATAAAAAAATATCATGGAAAATAACGGTTTAGTGTGATGTCTGATTTTCCAATCAATCTAGTAATGTTAATTATTATGTGTATATTTAAAATTATATAATATAATAATATGTCGTATGTTGTATACGTTTTTAAAAAATTAAAAAATTGTTTTTTTTAAATACGAATAGATATATTTTTTAAATTTATCTGCCGATTTATCTGTTTTTGTCATTTTTGTCATTTTTTTTTGCTTGTGTACTTTAATTTTTGAAATATCCCACAATGGAAAATCGATACTATTATTGTAATTGGTATACCAGCTATTATCTACATTGTTTGAACGTTTCAAGTTTCTATACACGACGTGTACATAAATATAGAATATACATAACCTTTTATGCGCCCTACCACAAACCGTGACAAGGTTACTATAAAGGTGAGTAGGTGAGTAGTACCATAGTATAGTAAAATTGTACCATGGTACTATGGTGCTATTGACGATTTAATAAAAGAAAAAAATAGTCTCCACTCAAAGAGATACTATTGTCTAAAATGTATTGTTTTATTGTCATTGTAATAATTAAATTAAATCATCTATTGTTATTATTCCATGTGCCTATTATTATAGGTGTATTTAAATCAGCAGCGACTAGCAAGTATTCATCAATGGTTCTTTGGATATTATTTTTGTTGAATAATATTTTATTATTTATTGTGTATGTTATTTCCTAGCCAAATCGTGGGTGTCGGGGGACGGATACAGATGAAAGGACGTCATTCTTAGAGGCCAGTACCACTTTTCGATTAAAACTTACAATTCCTATTTTGGTCAATATAGTTTTCTTTAAAGTTTATAATTATAATAACTGAACTTGAAAATTTTTATGATTAATTAAATATGTTTATAGTATAAGTACTCATAACTTTATACTTTTAATAAATGTGATTTTTAATTCCAAAGTTATTACATACTGTGTGAAAAAAAATGCCTCCACGAATATAACAAAAATTAAGATTTCCATTAAAATAAGTTGAATAAAATTGAATATATATATATATATATATATATATATATATATATATATATATAGTCATATAATATTTATGCTATAATAATTATGATAATAGAATATGTCTTCATAAATATATAAAAAATTTAGATCAAGTTTTATTTTTATAATTATACGATATTTATCTGGCAAATGTATGTGTGCAAATTTAATAAAATAGTGCAATTGGCAATAAAATATTTTAATCTATTACCTTAGTCAAATAATTAATTTTTGTTTGACAAATTTTACTATTTGTATAGTTTTCAATGTAAGTTCAATTACTTTATTGTTTATTTTTGGAAATAAAGATCAGTTACCATTGTAAATTTTAAAGAAAATTGTGATGGCAAAAAGATAAATTGTAAGTTTTGGTAGTCAAAAACTGACTGGCCAAAAAGGGATGGGTACATTTTGACCGAAAAAAGGACTGCCCAAATTATGTATAATTTTCATACATAGGTACAGATTTACATTTTTAAATAAAAATTTATATAAGAATATCTCAATATTAATATCCATCAAAAAATTACAACCTAAAAGTTCATAATCTATGTAGTAAAGAAATAAAAATAAATGTGTTTATTTAATAAGAATACTCGAAAATGTATTTGCTTTTAAATGTGAATATTAAAACATATTTATGTAACCATACCTTGTTTACAGATTTTCAACAACAATTTTAGTATTGAAATCGTTGTAGTAAAGTTTTAATTAAATTACCATATTATATTCAGTCAAAATAATAATATAGGTTACCGGTGTTGATTATATTGTAATGCGTACAACGGATATGGTGGTTTACTAATATTTCTTCCGCAGAAAATTTAAGTCATTACCATAATACTGTAACGCTTTTAAGACACGTGTTAATTTCAAAAGTGTCGAAGAGTTATTACAGCTATATGCTTACATGTAAACATTGACAATCGAATTGTATGCCTGGTAGTTTTTTCTTATACGATACTTAAATATACTTTATTTATTATTGATTAAATTTGCTTTCATTTAAGCAGATATAGAGATAATGTATGATTAAAGTACGCAAATATTTAACATATTTTACACTTTAATAGCTAAAAACGTATCATTTGTGATACTGTGATACAATATTTTATACGTGACAAAAGGTGAAATAATTATTTTATTAAAATATATGTTAAATTCAAAATTAGGTGTACATAATATAACATATTTTAAATACCGACCCTTGTTCAAAGAAGCCGAATAAATATTATGCGAAAGATGAATACAAAATGTATTTATTAGACATTTTGATAGTTTAAATTCGTGCAACTCCAGGGGGATACTAATAAAGGCTAAGCTAAAAAGGAACTTATGTTGCCAAGCGTTAAAGTATCATTATTATAAACAGATTTTATTTTACGCGTGATATACCACAAAAACATCATAAATGCTGTTTTTTTTTTATCTATTTTAACCGAGAGTTCTATAGAATGGAACGGTTTATCAATATTTACATAACTTAATTTAGAATATAATGTACCTAATAATGTAATTGTTATTGTGATTTTCATTGAAAAAAATATTTGACCGTACAACGTGAAACCGATTAATGCAAAACTTTATAGACAAGACGTTCACGCACCGAATAAGGTTTAAATTTGAGTGTAGATAGTTGTAACAAAATTAGGTATTTAACTGAACGATTTATATAAGATCAACGTAAAAAACCTATAATTATTTTTATACTATAATCGGTATTAATTAACATAGAACGAATATAGAACTAATATTTACGAGGCTTACAAACTAATTTTATTTCACCGAGAAATGATATTTTAACTACCGTGTATAAATGTACATAATTTGTTGTTCAAAACCCTACCCACCCTTCGCATATAGAGCATACGACCCATTACATTATTAATACATCATTGTGTGTCTGACCTTTTTGGTTTTCGTCGATACGACTTTATCCCAAATCCGAAGTCTGGCGTTGCATTCGTTGCTCAGATGATAGGCGTTTGGATCGGTGCTGGCCGCATGGTACTTGATGAAAGACAGCCACACCGTCTGGTGACTAGAACCCTGAAAGTGGTATTTGCACGACGTGTTTGGTGGCAATGAGTGCCTGGGACTGTCCAAAAGGCCCCAGTTGGTATTGTTGAACGGTTTGATGAAGAATTCGCACTGACTTGTGTTTTTGGCATAACTGGGAGATTTGTTGTCGACAAAGAGTATCTGAAACGGTCAAAACACCAGGTCATAATATTAAATGTGTAAAATATTGTATTATAAAAGTATGAGGTAAGGTAAAAATTATGAAATATACAACAATGTATTAGTTTAATAATGAAATATGTTGTTGATAATTGATTTTTTTCATAAATTATTAAAAATTCATGATCGAAGTGACTAAAAACTTTAAATGTACAAAATTGAATTTTGGTTACGTAATTAGTTAAGTCTAAGTGCGTCTTAGAAATAATTATTATGATCTCTCCATTCCACCCACTTAAATTTTTAATGCTTATAATAATTGTAATTCATAAACTATGTGCTCAATTTTTATTTTTATGTATTGAAATAATTCGAAAAATACTATGCTTCGGAATATGAAATTAAAAGTGTATGTTGCTTTTCTAAAAAGTAAAAACCATAATAATTATAGTGTTAAAAAACGTTAAAAATAGAATTTGTTTTTTAAAAATTGCTATTTTATTATGACAAATATTATATAAAAGAAAATTGTTCGAAAACGTCAATAGATTTTAACATAGGTATTAATTGTTGTTCGATAAAAAAAATCGCCCTTCATATATAATAATTACCTCAACGTCCAATTCAAATCCTGGCAAGTAGCTGAGCGGCACCGGATGGAACGGGTTGTCGAACGCGGAAGTGTGGAATTCCAACAGCATATTTGGCCCGGAACTGACGATATCCGGTACCGCGTCACCGCCGCACAGCCTTACCAGCACAGGGTCCGTTGCCAACGACCCGTCGTACACCGTCAAATAGTCTTGAATCACGTTGCACTGATCCCAAACCCTGCAGCAGAGGAGATTGTGAAATCCAATAAATCCGATCGTCCGGTGGTATAATATATATCGATATAATATTATGTCATAATATGTAAATACATAGTATAATATATATACACAATCTCTCTTTCACACACACACACACACACACACACACACACACACACACACACACACACACACACACACACACACACACACACACACACATGTATTGATGAATATATTATAATATTATTATTATTATAATGCAGTCACCCCGTAACGTCGACGAAGTCATGTCAAAACGCGTTGATTAACGCGAAACGACAAACGCTAATTTATTACGTCATTGTCGCAATCCACGCGAGACCCACGACAACAATAATAATAGCTTATGATAGTATGCTAATGTCCAATTTTTGTTGTTATTTAATTTTTTTTTCATTCTAATCGATATAAGGGGTAGACGAGAGTAGATAGGTTGACGCTCGTGCAGCTCGTTATTATTTCCATCGTCATTATTAAAACTTTGAATTTTGATAAACAAACTTTATTAATTCTCGTCGTGATGTACCAATATCGATATTTTAATATTAAAACATCATAATAATCAACTAAACAATTCAAACTTTCAAGTGGACGCTGTAAATTTGTCATCAAAACTGTGCGTCTTAAAATAATTTAAGTGGAATGGAAACGCGTCGTTCTTGAACTATACCGTCTAAACTCTTAAGTGTTATTTTTACCAAATATACCGGATATATCTACACGTTTTAAAGTTACAAAACTTGAAAACCCGTAAAAAAATACTCCTACAATAGAATATCATATACGTTCTTTGCAGTAAAAAAATACAAATAACGTACGGTTGTATATCATTGTGAGATTCCTGTATTTATTACGTACCTATAACTTATAATAAAAAATAAAAAGCTCCACTAATATAAATCGTAATAATAGCCATTATAGATTATCTATATACTCAATCTAAAAAGAAATATTAAACTTTTATCATGTTATACAAACGTTTTGATAACATTGTTTTGTGACAACTTTTTTAAATTGTAAAACACGGTAACTTTAAATAGGTACATTTGTATTAAATATAATATAATATATTTAATAAAATTACAAGTTTTTGTTGACGTTGTGTTATTAGTAGTTCACTGTATTTCTGGTCACGCAATATATCAGTGTCACAAAAATTATATTTTCTAAAATTGTTGAAGTTATGACTTATGTACGTAACTTATTGTCCCTGGGAGGTACTACTATAACAGCTCGCACATAAAATATGGCTATTATAAATTGTATTTACAATATATAACTACGTAAATAAAGCAATAAGTTAACAGACTAAAAACTTTATTTTCGATATCTTATGTTTTCCTTTGCGTTTTATAAATAAAGATACACGTGTAAGCAAAACATTAATCGAAAAAACAACTGACAAGTATTTTTTTTTTTTGTTTCACATTTTATTAATAATACACTTTTGTCACTATTATTATTTTTTTTCAAAAACAATTAAATACAAATCAAATTATATTTCACTATTGATATAATAGGTAGAATAAAATAGTAGGGTTTTTGAAATATAATATATCGGAAGGTTTTACAAAAATGGTTGCACCATTTTCACTGTTAAAATTTTTAACGAGTAAATTCACAACGAAAATCATTAGGAAATACAGTTAATGATTATTTTTTCCACACACAAAGTGATTTAAACGTCCCAGGCGTCAGATTAATGCTTATTCGAACAGTTTAGTTATCTCAGGGAAAAATGTATTAGAAAGCGGTAAAACTCGTGTTTGGACACATTTTTATTGAAACACATTTGCAAAGTTTTCACTGTCCAAAGAGAAAGAAAAATTATACTTTCGAGAAATCTTTGGCCATTGACGTGATTTATGATATAATCGCCTTATTCGTTTTAATGCGAGAATCTTTGTTTGCGCTCGTTCCCTTGGCAGTCATTAAGGGGCCTCGTCGGTTAACAATAACGTTCAGTGCAGTGTTCATAAATAACGCCGACCGAGTTGTTTACCTTTCTTGTTAAGTAGTTCGTTTATGCTAATTAAGCATTTACAAAAATTAACAATAACGATAATAACGATGTTATAAACCAATACAATTATTATCATTATTATGAGTACAGTATAGTCAATTGGAAAACTATTACTAAAAACTCAATATATATTATAAATGAAGCTATACATAAAAAGATGCTTTTTTTCAATAATTATTAGAGGAGCGGTATATATTTTTTTATTGCATTTTAATTGTAATAAAACAAAACACAATTATTAATATTTTATACGTAGTATTACAGTTATATAAATTACATTTTATAATACTATTTAAAATTGTTAAAAATATTTTAATAGCGTGTAATAATATATGATTTTCTTTAAAACAATAAACAAGCAGGTTAATATAATTGACTTTTAAAAATCATAATACTATAGTTTATTTTAAACTTATAATGAACCGACGGAGTTATAGTTATTTCAGATTAGAACAATGTTATAACATAATATTTATAAAAATATCATGCACCACGTCTATGGATTGGAAACCGAATACGGATGGTATTATAGTCGTTTTTGAACTTCTCAATACAGTTTTAAAAAAAAAACTATAGGTAATTCACAAAACGATGATACAGGCAACAGGAAACGCTTAAGTTTCGGCCGATGCATACAGCTCAACAGTTTAGATTTATGTATCGGCAGCTTAAAATATTGTACGATCGAAAAAAAAAATAAATTTGGGGATACATTTTAAATTTAAAGTCAGTTTGTGACGAAGTGGAGTATTCATTAATATTTATACGTTTAAGGACAGATGAGAAACGAAGGAGGTGCTCCCGCGGGGTTCGTCCAGTAATAATTCGTCTAGCTCGTCGACGTCATGGCTATCGTTTTCCGGAAGTCCGGAGTTTAATCGGTCGGCCAACGTTTTAATGGTCATTAAGTGATCGGACAGTGCCTTGTCCATCAATCCGGCCATTCGGTGGTCGAACCGGTTTCGAGTCAGCGTCCTCACTACCGTCACCGGCGACGGTGTTCCGTGGTCGGAACTCTCGCGGGTCCGACAGACCGTCTGCCCTGAATCGTGGTCGTCGACGAATTCGTAACCGGACAGGTCTCTGCGGCACACTAAGTACTTGTCGGTCACCGGTTCTCCGGACTCGGAGTTGTGGCAAAAATGTACGGCGGGCCGGGTCATCGTCATCCGGACACGGGCGCCGTCAGACAGGCACGTCGCGCACACGAATTTGTCGGCTCGCCCGAAGTCAACGGAAATCCACGTGCCGCCAGCAGCGTTCACGGTGGCCACGTCGTCGAAAAACTCAAACACCGGCCGGCCGTCCGACCACTCGTATCGTTGACCGAGGTCGTCTGCGGGATCGTTGGGCGTCCGTGGAGTAACGCAGAAATCATCTCCGGGTGATCGGGTTACCGCTACCACGGTACCATCGGTTAGACCGACGGTCAGCTCGGTTTGCCGATCTTTGTCACCGTCAACGTCATAGTTTGTCATCACTACACTGTGAACGGTCACCCAAAATTCGCCACATTCCACTTTCATCCGGTACCGCTGTTCGCACTCTACCACCGCACTTTTGTCGTCATCGTCGTCGTCGCGCAATTCGTACATTTCTGCTCGAATTTTGATATCGCCGGTTGCCGACACGTAGCGAACCGCGAAATCCGACGCTTCGACGTAACCGAATTCCCGGTATCGAAACACGTTTGGATCGGTCACCGCCAACGGACGGTCAGCACCGCGACTGCCGCTATCAGAGATGAACAGTCAGGACGCAACGACAATATATTATATGATTATAATATGACGGACTACACATCTAGAACCGTCACTAACCTCTTAAAGTCTATCGTCCGAAACGCCTCAGCATGGAACTCTTTGAAATTTCTGGGCCCTGCAAACCTGTGCACGTGACTCTGCTCGACGAATCGACCGCGTTCACCGTCCGTGAATCTGAACACCAGCGTGTCGGCGAGTTCGAAGTATCGGACTTCGTATTCAAAGTATCTCGACACGTAGTCTACCAGCCTTTGGGGCAAGACGTGCGGTTCTAAGTGTTCCACGTGACTCCGAACGAACGAGTTGTTGTCATCGCCGGCGGCCATCAAATCCACCAAGTGTTCCACGGCCAAAAACCGCTCGCAGCGTTCCCGGATTTCCGGCCGGAAGAATGACGGGCTCGGTGCCGCCGTGGATAAGGACACGGACGAGTCACCGGCCGTCCGCCGCCAACGTCTGGTGGCTATGAACTTGGCGGTCAGGCACACCGCAAACTGTTCGGCTGACAGTTCGGCCAATTCCGCGTCGGCCGCGGCCCTAAGGTTTTCGATCAAGCACGCGGCCAGTGTGCGGCCTGCGGACGTGGCCGCGATGACGGAGTGATCGTGCCAAAACGCGTGCGCAAACGACGCGGCCACTCGAGTCGTCCGTCGGGTGTAATCGAGCGCGGCCGTAGCGGAACAGTCATTGCGGAACGCCACCAAGCGAGCTCCGTCTTCGGCCGCCTTGTCGCCTTCCTCGACCACGCCAGACGCCAACGTCCACCGGTTGTAGTCTACGGCCGCCGCCGGGTCTATACAAGCCGCGCCGCACAGCTGTTCTAAGATCGCGTCCAAAACGGGTTCGACGGCCTCGACACCGCCGCCGAAAGTATCCATGGTGGACGCGTACACGCCGTCCACGCAGTCCACGTGGGCTTGGTCGGCCGCCGACGGTATGTCGCGTAGGCCACGGACGTACCACCGGTAATCGTAGGTCAGGTCGTTGACGAATTGCACCACTTGGCTGATCATGTCCAGGTCGTCTTTCTCGTCGTCACCGGCCGGGCAGTTCCATCCGGACATGGTGATGCCTTGGTCCGACCAGAACGCGTCGGACCAATCGCCGCCGTCCGCGATTTCCACGGTCGAGAACACCACGTGCACGGGTAATCCGCGTTCCCGGTACAGTCGCTTAGCCAACGCCGGGTCCCGGTAACCGGTCAACACCAACCGGACGCCGTGGCCGTGGTGTTCCGATAACTTGGAATTCCCGGTCCACGGCGTCCACAACCGACTTCGGACCCGACCGGCTATCGAACACTTTCACGGCTCGTTCGTCGCCGGCGTTCTGATCTCTGTACCGCTCGATCGCCCCGTCTGACGGCCAACTCGCGTCGTCGCCGTCGTTCAAGAACATCAAAACGCTCATTGTTCGGTTACGTCTAATCCCGTGTTAGGTCAGATTTGGCGTGCGACCAATGCGTGTCGACGGAACCGGAGCCCATAAACAACGCGTGTTGATCATTGTCGTCCGGCAACCGCCTCTTCTAGTCATCTATTTACCTTTCAAAAACGAGAATGTGTTTTGATTTCGCGTTTTATATTATTGGCGGCCTGTATCGTAATACTTAATGCATGCCGCAGTCTCGAGACGCGTAGTAATGCTTGTCTCAAAAAACTTGCACGACTGTTTGACGACCGTCAGAAAACCGTTTAATTGCTTTCAGGTCGAACGATAAATAATTGCTGACGTGTTTTCAGATAATATTGGTTATCAATAATATTCCTATACTCCAAATGAGGCATTTACTACTCATACTATTATACATGACAAAATATTATATGTTTGATAGGTCATACTGATTTTGTCGTCGGCTATGTATTTTACATGAAAAATATTATTTTATTTTTCTTATCAGTTACTCGTTATATAGCATAAGACAGAAAAATTCAAAAATCGTTAAAGTACGTAAATACTGATATATATATATTTCTAAATGACACGACTTCATGCAGTAGTCCTCCGAGAAATCATGACGACGAATGAATTTAAATATTATACTAAAGTAACGAAACATCTATACAGTAACTGCGTGTGACATATTTCTTCCGTCGTGATTCGTGTCACTATTCTGTACACCATATAAACGTCGTCTATAATAATAATAATAATAGTAAATAAAGATTATATCCCATCCTGATCGGAAATAGAACATTTTATTATAGCTCAAACAGTGTTATTTCGCGTATTTTTTCTATTTTAATGTTTTCGAAAGTTACTCGTGAAGATTTGTCTTTATTAATTTGCACGCGCCATTTCGTTTCCCAGGTTTGCTCGTACTTGGTCAGCGCGCGTTTTTGAAGCGTAATCGACCGAAATGTTTATATGTTGTTTGTGGGATTTCGGCTGGAATCATTTACGTAGGTTCGTCGTCAATGTGACGAAATGGCGTTTTTCCGACGCCTTCCAAAAGATGTATATATATCAAACGGAAGTGAAAAAAAAACAATAACACGATGCAATTTATCGGAGAGAGAATAGTTCGGGCGAGCGACTATAAATGATTATTATTTTTCTTAGATCTCGTTCAATTGGCGTGCCTTGTTATTTGTTCGGGAAACAATGCTAGATTTAAATGTGACTTTTACATTATTATAGAGACCGGGAATAATAGAATTTGCTTTTAAACAACAATTGAGAAACGTTCCATTAAAAATACATTAGCCTAATTTATTAAGTTCACTCGAATCTTATTCATTGTTCGACTTTTTGGCGAGCTAATATGGTATATTATATTATATCGAGCTAATACGGTTCTTTACGTCTTGTGTAATAAATAAATGTGTGCGTGAGTAGAATTGTATTAAAATGTATCGATGTGAGACATTTTTTCAAACATGCATTTTAATGTTGTTTTGTTCGTTAGTCAATTTTGGTTTGTGAGGGTGTGATACTGTGATGTAAGTTTATGCATACATATCAATCTAATACAGTTTTAATATTGTGAAGGTATAAATATAAAAAAAAAAATTGTCCACCTATATATATTATGTTTGTCTGGGATAATATTCGAAACTTGCTTTTGAAAAACTTAACAACAATGAATAGGTGTCAAACTCTCAATCAACATACGCCATAAGACCTACTAAACTCCTGTTTATTGAAAACTAAGTGATGAAAAAGTAATATACCCGTCACGGGGTCACATCGACTGTCCGATTTTTACTGTGAATTTTTTGGAAGTCAGTCAAACCTATGCGTTCGTGTTTTTTTTCCGACAGAGAAGGGCTATACAATTCGTCTTATAATATATAATATAATATTTATTATATTACACATATACATCATAATTGTACCACAAGCTCAATCAAAACTATGAATCTATTTTTAAATTTTTTTAACGACTCCTTTGTATGTATCAGTGCAGAAATAAACCCATTTTTAATAAACAATTTCGTAAATGTACAGTACCGCAGACATACCTGAGTGTACGTTGGCTTCGATCATAATTTATAACTTGGTCTTTAATATGGATTTTGTGGGCGTTCGGCTGTCTAACCACGATCAGGGCGCGCTTAGATTTCGGGGCCGTTCTCTGTTCGATCCTGTAATAGCAAGTGACGTTTCTGGGATAAGCTCCCGGGAAATTAGGCGACTGGACTCTGCAAAGTTTACGGTCGCACTGATCGAGTATCCTGTCGCAGTAACTTCCTGTAATCATCTGTCCTCGCCACGTCTGGAAGGTACTATTTCCGTACCGGAGGTGTGCATCGCTCTTTTTCAAATATTTGTATGATAATTTGAAATCGAAATTGTAACCAATACCCTGTAAACAATTATTTCAATGACATATGATATATTTATTATATTAATGTACATAATATTAGAGCCTCAGTCTTGGAATTAGATCTCGGCCCAATTAAATATCATAGCAGCGTTTTCACGACATACTTATAATATACTAGGTAGTAGGTACTATTTACAGTATCCGCTAAACACTGTTTGATATGAAGTTATGTTTCTGTTTTTCATAAAAAAAGTTTTAATTTGATTCAGCATGACTTTCGTATAAGTAATTGATTTATAAGGGTTATTACCTGTTCGGAGAGTTTGGACAGTGTGAGAGTCAGATTTATCGACCGGGTTTCGCTGTAGTAAACGGTAAAACCCCACGCACTACCGCACCACTGACCGCCGGTGTCTGGCAATTGAGATTCTCTGATGGACATGTACCCGTCAGGACATCCATCCAAAGTGTACGAAACGAATTTACCCACGGTGAACGTATCAAATGTCAACTGCAATTTTATCATGTATAATATAATTATTATTAGGTATATAAAACGGTCGAATTCGTAAAATAACGCGTTTGATACTAATAATATGGTTCGCAATTATGCGTGTAGAATGGTAGGTATTCACTATAACATTATCAATTTAGTAGCATACAGTTGGTAATATAGTATTAGTCTATCAAAACCTGTTGTACATGTTGTAAACTGTCTCGATAGGCTAATTATTTGCTTACATTAATGTTTTAAAAATTAATTTTGATTTTAGACAAAACGCTATAGATTTTCTAAACAGTATAGAATAAATAGTCCATCGAATATGGTCATTATTATCTCAGTCACGATAAAATGAAATAGGCTATATTTTGAAACCGTAATTTAATTTGACATAATTACAGTAATAAAATTAAATTATACTGAATTCTAAGTTTAGGAAAACTGAAAATATATAATATATTCTGCAGTTTAATTGAAATTTAATACTCAAAATCGTTTGCTTTTTATGGCACATTATTCCTATAAAAAGAAAACCATCAGACAGTATATATATATAGATACTATTATTATATGCACATAATTAAAGTTACTTTCAAGTTTTTTATTTATGGTAACGGTTATTTGCATTGTGAATTTGTCTGATTGAGCAACCGAGTGACAAACAGGAACGGATAATCACAGTAGCTAGGCGCTAGGTAATAATATTTTGGAACATTAGTAATACAAATACAAAATTGAATTAACATCCGTAACTATGGTAATAATAAATTTGGTTATGAACCTTCAATAAGAGCAGTATATAAGGCTATTCTATTTATTTGTCTGGATTTACATAAATCCATAAAATCATTGATTATGTTTATGTTTTCCGGTACAAGTGTACAACCATCAATAATTCCTATTTATGTGTAAGGTAATATTATATTAAAATACGACCGCTAGTACAGTCAGCGACCCTTGTTCAAATACTATACTACTCTAAGGTTTAGTTGAATTTTGAAACATAGCAGTTCTTAAATATAATTCATACGTAACGATAGTTTCATTTAAACATTGATGGTTGGATGTATTCCATTATTAAGCAGGTACCTAATTTAATACTAAATTTTTTTCAAATACTTTATCCATGTTCAAACTTGTAAATTGAAAATAAAACTACAATTTATTAAATGTGTAATCGATATAATAACTCGTAATTTTTATTTTTATTATTTTTTTTTATATCTACTAATATTTTTATCAGAAAACATAGTTATCGCAATAATATAATCGTAATATTATTATATTGTATAACATGATATTATACCTATCTTAACAATAACTATAGTTATACATATATATTTAATATAAAAATAGAATAGATTACTGTACATTTTTTATTTAATCGTTTACGATATAAATATGTTAAAATATGGTATAATAATATGAGTAATTTGCTTGTTTGATTAAACAAAATAACGATTAATTTTAGATAATTATTCTTTTATATTCATCTGTGCGTTATTTTTAATATATATCCAGAACTTTAGTCAGTAGGGTATTAACTATTTGTTAGTTCAGAGTGTGTTAAATACTTTGTGAAAACAGAACTTTCCGATGCTTTAGAAGTATCAAACAATTACTAATAAAGGGCAATAGCAAACAAGCCTGATGTTTCACCATACATTTTAACGGTTGGTACTTATAATGATGAGATCATCATATTTTATTTTCTTATTTTGTAGTTGGATATTGATAAAATATTTTAAACTGTTTTTTTAATGGATATATAAGCGGTCACTTATATAGATTACATATATACATGGCTAATTCACTGGATATTTTCAACTTGGTTTTATGCATGTGTGCTGCGTTATGCTGTCTACTTATTAGTTTGTTAGTGTTGTGTGCCTTTAAACAGTTTAAACGTAGGCTGCAGGCTTCCGTCATAATTTATCAAACACAGGTACTAATAATAAAAACATGCTTGTTATGACTGTACGATATTTTAACAATTTCATCTCAAGTTGAGAATGTATTAGTGTATTGTAACATACGTATGTCGTATATATATATATATATATATATCTCCATATATTGCAATCAACATTTTGAAGAACCGAATTCATATAATATGCCATTTGATCATAACGGGTAAAACATTTTAGGTTCATAGACACAAATGTCATCCATATCGTGAAATTAAAACCTTTATTTACACTCAGTGTATTTTTTTTTAAAAATCAAAAATCTATATAGGTACCTAATTTTTTGTGAAATGTTCATAAGAAAACAGCATTTTGTAACGGTGTGCAAATATTATAACAAAATAATATTGGTACTAATATTCAGTTTTGAATTGAGTACAACATACTATAATATTGCAATATAGTATACAAAGTATACCTACTGCAATACAATTAAAACATATTTTGTGTAATTAAATTTAAGGTTTGTCTACAAGTTGAAACTATTAGTATGTACTGAAATGGAATATCTATGTGGCTATGTGCATAAAATATCGCTAATCTTAAGAAAACTCGCGCTTGGTATTTATAATCTACGTTTGTTTTGATTTTGTATTTATTTTTTTTTTAAACGAAACATATAAAATATGTTATAATAAACATAATTTTATACAGCGTATTAAACTGGGTTTTAACCAGTGCATAATAACGCACGTTCCAAAATCGCGAGAAGTACTTAAATCTGTAAAAAGAGAATGACTCGAGTGTTGCGCGTCTGGACGTAAGGACCATTAAAGAATTTAAAAAGTACTTCATCCGTTTATGCATAATACATTTATGTCCTTTTGATACTACTCAACAAAAAAGATATATTTTTACATAGGTTTTTGTTTTGTTTTTTTCCGTAGAAAAAATGAAGTAAAAAGACCTAAATCCTGTGTAAATATAATCCAGATATGAGTATACATTTCATTGTATGATACAGGTACCGATTGAATAATTCATAACAGACAACTAAAATACATACATTCGTATATATAATTACAATTTTTGCCGGCGGTTCAAATAAAAAAAAAAAAAACACAGAGACGCCATTTTGTTATATTTTTCTTTGTTCTTTGTATTGAATTTTCAGGTATAACTAATGTTATATTAAAACAATTTGACTTCTCTATTTTCAAAATGGACGTACATACATTATATGTGTGATAAAATACTAAAATCCGTAATAAAAATTATATATATATATATATGACGAAAAAACGTAATCCAAATTACATATACAAGTATTCTAATTTCTAAAGCCAAAAGTCAGAGGGTGAAGTATCATAAAAATGAAATACTTGTTTGACGAGTGTTTAATAAAGATATTAAAATTTTACGATTAATGAATAATGTAATTGAACTGTAAAAACTATGTAATAGTTGAATTAATGAAATTGAAACTTACTGAAATCGATGTGAAATTAAACGCATTTTTATTAGTTGTACATAAATTTTAGTGCATATTATATAAAAAGGTGCTACTCATCGATTGTGCCAAAAAATCTTGATAATAAACAACAAATAATTTGTGCTAGATAATATTTTTAAATAAAATAATTATATTATGATGTATAAGTAAAATATAATATTTTACATTACATCAGACTAATACAAGTATAAAAGATAAGAGTTCAATAAAGAAAATTTAAAACAATTTAAATTCATATCGTCGAAGAGCATAATTTGTATATTACTATAATGGCAACAGTCGCACATTTATTCACATTATAATTTAAAAAATGATTACTCTATGTATTTTTTGTTGAAAAAAAATCTTGTTTATATTACATTAATTGTTTTTTTTTAATATTTAAAATGTATACTAATGATAGCACAATAGGTAAATTAGAAATAAAATGCACAGAAACAAATATGCACGAAGGAATTAAAGATAGTGACTTATTAGTTTATTAGTAGCATCTCTTAATTATATAATACTTTTATTATTATTATTTTAAAAGTGATTTGTAATTAATAATTATAGTGTTTGTTAAGGCGTTTCTTGGCCAATTTTTTTTAAGCCTACTAGCAATCTAACAGGATTTCTTGGGATACTTAGAGAGTACATTTGGGAGATAAGAAGATTTTTGTGATTAGTAAGTTTGTTGTGGGGATATTAATTGTTTATGTTATTAATTATTTTAGAGCATAGTACGTTTATTGTCGTTTTAGGGCGATTTAGTTTTGTAGTAGATAAGAATAGACTACAATTTATTTTCTTATGCTTATATGTTTAAACTATTTTCTAACGTAATATTGACGCATTCATCTTTTTTTCAGCAAAAAATGTCGTGCAAAAATTATAATACTTTGCGTAGTAAATATTATATTTTGCGCAGTCTTGGATATTTGAGATTTCACATATATAATATTTTTCAAATATATTTACAAGAATACAATAGGTTTTTTGTATTTTAATAATTTATTACTGACGGCCGTGATAAGTCTCCACCTTTTTTTATGCACATTTACAATAATAATTTTTTTTTCAAGACAAATTATTTTATATTGTAGTTGTCAATTATTATTACTATTATAAAACTCACTAATGAGTATAATAATACCTACATATAGAAAAATTACACAAGTATTACATTAAAGCTTATGATTTTTATCATTGAAAACAGAACATTATTTTAAATAATATAAATATATGCAAACATTAACAAAACATAATTTAAAAAAAAAATTTAAATTAGATATATTTTTAGTATAATTGTATTCAGATTTAAAACTGTTTGTTATTAGAATTTTAAAGTACATATATTTTTTTATATATATTTAGGGTTTTTAAAGAAAATTTTTCTAGTTACATAAAATAAATTTGTGTTTTAATTTGCAGAAGATATACAGCTCAAAAACATGAATACAATTTTTGATTAACAATAAAATTCAGTCTCATTTTATTTATTGATTTATTTAAGTTTAATTTTGCTGTAGATACAGATATAATACACAGGTATAATGTATAAGTATTTGTATAAAATAAATTATTTCACCAATAATATTAAATATATATAACCTCATACGATTATATGTTTAATAAAATAATTTATTATAATTTTGTTTTCAATTTACGTTTTTATTTGAAGCAATATTATTAAAAAAAATTAATTATATTTTGTTGAATATTTAATTATCAGTGTTATAATGACTATAATGCGATTTTATGAGATTTTTTGTCACTTTAAATCGATGAATATTTTATTTTATTCTTAATGGATTGGTTGACAACTAAAAAAATAATAATCTCTTGTATTCAATGTCACATGGGTTGTTTTTTGTAAATATCAAATTTATAATTATTTATTGTAATATAATCTTGTATTTTATTAATTTGAATATCTTGAGGTGTTTTTAAAGAATTATTATAAATTAACGAGGAAATCTAATAGAATATAAGGAATTAATTTTAGCAGTTTCACAGTTTGTTTTCAAATAATAATTTTAATTAACTTAATAACATTAGAATTATTATTATTTACAAAAGATTAAAAAAATGTGAATGGTTTTCATGTTTTTTTTATCAACTTTTATTTTATCATAAAACCATTTATGTACGCATTTAACACGTAAACTAATTAAATTAAATAAACAAATGATTAAAAATATTTAATAAATATTCCAGAGTCATTAAATTAGTGATCACACCATTAGTGATAATAAATAAATATTTTTATTTTTCCCAAAAGTATCTAATACTCGTTCTATATGAATACAGGTACGCTTATTCCATCGATTACATATATTATGCTGATACATATTGTAATTGGAGAGTATAGAAATGCACAGAAATAAGAATTCATTCATAGATTTTATAACAAATTATTTTTGGTTTTGATAAATGTCTTCCTTTTTCCTATACGTATTATCATTATCATAAGAAAGTAAACAAGTTTTACATAAAAAAAAGAAAAATCAGCGTCTAGTAAATAACTGAACTTTGGTCATATAGTTTTTTCCGTGTTATTTTCAGAGTTTATTTGTAGAAGGAAAAAGTTTTTGCTTTTTATAATCGCACACTCAGTCAACTTTGATTGTTCATAAAAAAAAAAAATAACAAAGTTTACATGAGGTAGACGCACGGAGTAAAAGTTCCTAAAAAAAAACTTCGATGCTTTAGGGAGGAATAAGATTGAAATTTGCAGTTTCATTTTGTTTCATTTTCCAATTATAGTGTTTTCTTTATTGTTTTAATTTAATTTTTGTATAAAATACAATCCCGAGTACATGTATGATACAAATAGTTTTGTATTTATTATTATTTTTTTATATATGTAAACATAGAAGAACCATTCAGTCGGTTATTTTATGACTTTTTCAATCAAAGTTTCCCGAATGTTATGAAGTTAGTTTTTCCAGCACAATATAATTTTATCTTTTTAAATTCATATTATATTTATGTAATTTTTTTATACTTTTTTTAAATAGCATGTGCAATACAATTTTCAGGGTGTTTTTGGTGCAATATTAAAAATATTGGGTAATAAAGATAAATGATAAAAAATATAATATAATTATAATATTATATGTGATATCCACAAAATGTACAATATAATAATATTTAAACTCATATTTCAGCGTCTACACGTCAAGTCTAAAATTGTAAACGTCGAAAGTGTATACCCTAACCGCATCGTATTGCATTGATTATACGTTTAAAATTCCGGTGGAATATAAATTGTCCATCTTTTTCTCAATCGTATTACAACAATATAATAATATTACGAGTATAATCCTAACGAAGGACATAAAAAAAAGGCGATGTATATGCATGCGTCAAGCGACGCAGTCGGTGTTTCGATACGACCACGTTTTATTTTAAATCCGAAACCCACAACCAGTGTACTGTCTAACGTCGTATCTAATAACCAACTGTACTTGTTTCAACATTATTTGTTAATATTAAAACATAACGTAAACATCAGTTGTAGATGATCTCGAGTACGTAAGTATTCGCTGCAGCACGAAAACGAAAGATTTACCTGTATTATATCGCCGTACTTGCCACCAGCCGCGGTAAAGTTCAAGTAACACAAGAACGGCAATCTATCTTCTCTGGGTCTTCTGACTTCCAACTCGTACGTTCTGCCGACTTCGCCGTGGTATGTCCGGTTACAAGCTGCAAAACACACACACAAATGATGACTTTATAATATTATGGTATATACGTATACGTTACACGCGCCGTGTTACGTCCCGACGACGGTGACAATAATAATCATCGTTAAGCGAATCTCTCTCACGCCCCCCCCCCCCCAGTGGGGCTCCTCTTAAACTTCGTCCGACAGTCGTTGCCGAAGTTTTGGCGATAATGCGAATTAACTTTCCACACGCGTGTGTGAAATAATAATTGCCGTACAACTAGAATCGTCATCGGACGTGTGCCAACAGCGGTGTCATAGCAGTATAATAATTTACGCGCGCACGCTCCCGCCGACTTCTTTGAACACAATATCAGTTTTCAGAGTTCTATGCTCGCAGGGTAACACAGTTCAAGGCGCGTATTAACGACCGACGTTAGTACACGTTTTGCATGTTATCCAAACGTGATACGGATAGTGAAAAACTTTATTTTCTTGGTACGGCGCGCGTGAAATCAGAGAACCTTTATGTGTATATATTATTATATATCCGCATAATGTTTGCGTACTTATACGATGTGTATATATTGTATATTATATACGTATTTGCGATGAGATGGGACCTTTTTAGGATTTATTGAACCGATCTGGGTTACGTGAACGGCAGACGAGCATGTCGCGTAGAAAAATAAAAATTCATTGTTGCGGAAATCGAAAAAAAAACTCGTTTTACTGGAATAATTTGAGTACTCCAACACGTATATTATATTGATCAGCTAGAATATAATATAACGTAGTCTACGTACGATAGTGTAATCTGTCAGGTGGCACTACTGAGTGCTCATCCATCTTTCATCCCGCTATTGTAAGGTTTTTGTCCCCAAAATTACTTATTGTATATTTACTTGTATATATAGCTTGTAATTTGTTTTTAATTAAAAAAAGAAAAAGTGACAAATATTATGTTTAAAATATATATATTTAGCATTACATAATTAGATCATGCGTTAGCTAAGATGGGAACCATTTAATGATAACTAGCGGATATTATAAGAACAATAATCATAATGTATAAATAAATTTTAGAATTCAGATAGTAATCAACGTTCTAGTAGTAAGTAATAAACTAATAACTATTATTATTTATTATATTGTTTTAAAATGCTATTGTTGTTTAGTTAAAAAATATATAGGTCCATGTGTCATATTAATACATTTCAGAATTCAAGCATTCAAATATTAATTCATATTTGAGCTAATATTATCAACTAAAAACGAGTTGAATAGAACCATAAAAAACAAATATTTAAAAAAAGTCTAGACGACTAACGATCTGTAAAGAATTTATACAATTGCAACAATAATAAACAAAACAAAACTAGGATGAGGCTGAGTTTACATTATTTTACAATTTAAAAATTTAACATAATTCAAATTTAGTTTATATATAAATATATTTTTCTTTGTTATCAAATATAATAATTTAAATATAATATATATAGTAATACAAGACAAATTTGTAGTAAATAATAATAGTAATTAGGTTGATGCCATTTAATCATTTATTTAGTATTTAAAGATTTGAATTTGATTCAATGTCATTACGAGTCAAGACTCATATTATAAATAATTATATTACGAATGACAGATTTTCAAAATTTTATGAAATGATTAAAAAAAAAAATATTTCACAATAAAACTCCAATAAATAATTATAATTTAATATACTATTACACTACAATAAATCAATAACGTCATATTAACTCAATCATTTGACCAAATCAGTACTGCAACTAATCAATAGCCTTTTTAGTTATAATTACGAACATTTTATAAATGTTGATAGTGAATAATTAAATGGAAAAATATAGATAAAATATCATCATTTAGCATTTTGATTAAAGCTGAAATGTGCTGTAGCCCTCCAAGAACCAAGATGTTTAACTTCGACGGGTCCATGATCGTTGTGTTTTAATACATTAAGGTTTAGTGACTAGACGATGGTCGATGGAACATTTTATAAAAATAATTATGCTTCCAGACGAATATAGGTATTTTTCAATTATGAACTGTCGTCTTCCAGTTGATATATTATTGATTTTATAAAACATTTTTTGTTAAGTTTGACCTACATGACATTTATTTTTAATTAGTATTAATACAATTTTCAATATCACAATATTGAAAGTATAGACTGCAGATTTATTAAAAAACTATATTAATTAGATGTCACGAAATATAAATTTAATGAATGATTTTCTGATAAATTATAATATGTAAGACATTCTATATATTATCATTTATTAGTTTTATAAATCAAAAATATCGTAACATATAAAGTCACGACGAGATTTAATGATATTATTCTTTTGTTCTTTTTTTTTAATAAATATGACAAAAATATTGAATACAACTGTTTTGATATTATACTACAATGGCCGACATTTTATAATCCGTGGGGACTATACTTGCTTGTATTATTTTAAGCGTTGGTGTTTGTAAATGTACATAATATCACATTTTTTTTTTTTCATGTTCGATTGCTCATTTTAGAGAGATTTTATTACTTTCCGCTAGTTGAAACTACAATTAATTACATAATAATGAAGAAATACTTTTTAAAAGATTGACAAAAAAATTGCATTTTGTTTTATTTTAAAATTTCTTAAAATAACCTAGTATTGTCAGTTCTGACACCAGATTATTCTATGACGTCCGTACCCAATCATATTTGACTGAGTTTGAATAATATATAATATTATGAATTTAACTAGTTCTGATGTAAATATGTATACACGTAAACCCGGTTGAACATGATGGTAATTTATTTCTAATTTGTATACTATAACGACCGGATTTGTGTGTTGATCGAGTGTTGTGTTTTAATCACACGAATCAAAATTACAGTGTGTTAAATTTCAATTTCCTGGCATTTCACTCAAATATGAATTTAAATTGGCAATGGAAGTTTGTTTAAAATTATTTCGGTGAAATTTTATCCAACAACTTCTCCTGTCATTTTTCCTTTTGAAAGACGTCTTGGGTTTTCTTTTTTCACCGCTGTGTAATTACTAATTAGCTTAACAATATTTTAAAGTGTACCGTATTAATTACGACGGAGGTATCGTGTTTTAAAATTCTGTATATAATCGAAAAATATATAGACCGTGTATAATTTTAATTATTTTGAATGGATATAACCTTAATATGTAATATCATATAACTTAAAATTGTTTTGTTTTAGTTAAAAATTGTTAAAATTATCTTTTTTATACGTTAAATAATCTAAATCAGAAGTATAAAAGTCACAAATAAAACAAATAAAATAAATACAACATGAAAACTAAGAAAACTGTAATGCCAGAATTTTTATGAAATTAAAAATGTTCAAATATTTATAGTTAAATAACGTTAATTGAAAATAAATGTTTGTAGTGCGTTATTGTAACAAAAATATCAATAAAATCGAATATCGTGATTTGTGCGATGAATATGCGATGGATCGATTCGTATTCACATTTCGTTGTGAATTTATTATATTCACAATATTACCTATTTTGTTGGCTAATGTCAATATGATTAAAATTACTGACTATACACAATCGTGAAATTTGTGTGATTGTGGTTATTTGTTCAATACTGCAAAGGCGTATTAACCAGAAGTCAAGATCTTATTTCCAGCGCTTGACTTAGAAAATAAATAGTATTGGTGTGTATTTTATGACACAAACGAATTCGCGTCTCTTAATTCACCTAATATAACCATGCAAGGTCTTGTCTCCACACCTCCTTTATTAGATCCCAAAACATAAACCACAAACCAACAAATATTTCATAACTTAATATACTTACATTAAAAGTTTCAACTGTAATTCTACGTAAGCTTGGTAAACTTTTACAGAAAACTGATGAAAACATAATACTTGTAAATTTTTTTAAATAAATAAATAATAAAAATAATTTAAATATGTTAATTATTTCTATTGATAAATAAATCTAAAATGATGATTACTTATTATCGTATACTCAAATATTAAATGTAGGTAATTATTACATAACTACTGTGTATTACTGTATCAACACATATCTGATCAAATATCACCACGTACATACTTTTTGTAAACATTTATATAATATTAATAAAATAACTATTAACTTTGTTATTTTGTAATAAATCCTAAACAATGCTAAATATTTTTATGCGTTATAATTCGAAAGAAAATTAGGGAGTATATTAGAATATCAGAACACATAGTTGAAGTATTTAATTGCCCCTGTCTTCAACCAACACCAAGTACTAGTTATTTTATAAATTTCACCTTCGGGGAATTTAAGTCTGTAAATTAAACTGATATACAAATATAATTTTAATGGAAGAAACTGTAATTTATATGGTAAATAATTACATTGTTTTTATCAAATATTGATTTATAATATTTACATGTGAATCGTATCTATTAAAATCGTTATAAATAAATATAAATTTATATCAATGTCACATAAATATATAATTTTTTTTATACACATTGTATCTCATTTTTCTTCTTCTTTGTAAGTCACTTAAAATAGCTACATTTGATTGATGACGTATGCGTATATTCAAAAATAATTAAAATTTAAAAATATAAAATATAAATTGTTTTGATTCTTGGTTGCTCTTTGAAATATAGGTTTAAAATTTAAATACGTATAATATGGGTTAGAAAATACATTCCAAATGAACGGTAAAATGTATATCATCGAATGGAGCATCATAAAATATATTGTATCTATAAATATATATGCAAAAAAAAAAATTTTCATATATTTTGAATTATATTTTCTCAAATAAAATTATAAGCGTACATTTAAATTACTAAATTATTTTGTGAAGAGTGTATTCAATTCTGTATAAAATTAAAAACTTTTGTTTTAATTAAAGATTTTTAAAGTTAAGTTTTATGTATATATATATATATATATATATAAATAATATATAATATATTATGCAGCGTATTCTTAGTAAATTGTAATTAGGTAACAGTTTTTAAATACTTTATATTAAACTATATTATATATATATATATAAGTACACTTTACGTCATAAAATATTATATGTGTTTACTGCGTATGTTAATGTTAATGTTACTCATCACGTAATACAATACGAATAACAAGCAAATTGCAAGAGAATAACATTAAAAACACTAAATACGTAGTCGAATACTATGGAATAATTACATTATTGCAAAACCATAATATTATTTTCCATTAGGGAACTTTTTTCTACTGATAATCGAAGAGTCTAAAACTTTGAAAAGTTAATTTAACATAATATACTTTCATTGTTTTTGTTAGTAATACAATTTTAAAAAGTACCTAACCTAACGGAAGAATAACAACAATAATATATTGTTACTGTACACGTAATTGGTCGAATGACGTGTTAATGAAATGCAGATTAAAATAATTGGATTATAAACTATAATGCAACACATAGTGTATTTTTTAATGTCGCTTTACACTCCTAACCTTTTATATTATTCAATTATTCAATTGGATAATTATTACTCGTTGCCCAGACTTCAGAATTTCAGATACTTTTAATTGTTGATGCAAAAGCAAACATACATGACTAGCATTTTTGGTTTTTTATGCGGCTTCATAGTGAAATAATTTTGAATTCGCGGCGATACACATTGATGATGCATGTTTAACGTTGTTTTGAAATTAAATAACACGTACAATAAATCGAAACGGAAATGCGTATAAAAACAGCAGTAGGTTCTCAGAAGCTAATCGATAGAAGTTCTAAATTATATATTAAATCACTATATTTAATAAAAATTAAATTACGCTTATATTTTGGTTTTCACACCCACACATTTCTATCGATTTCTTATTTTGGAATTTTTGCGTAAAAAGGTTGACAACCTTCGTCGTGTTTTTTCTCAATCAATGTCTGCGGACACTGTACCGTATGTATAATATTATCGTTCTTTAGACATTTATCGTTCAGCTACCGAATCTTAGTCGATTTTCGATGATTACATTGTTATT
Organism: Rhopalosiphum maidis; assembly: GCF_003676215.2. Classification (NCBI taxonomy): domain Eukaryota; kingdom Metazoa; phylum Arthropoda; class Insecta; order Hemiptera; family Aphididae; genus Rhopalosiphum; species Rhopalosiphum maidis. Next base: position 28,531,058 of record NC_040877.1, on the reverse strand, counting down.
ATCCGTTTTTGGTTCAGCAGATATCATAATATTACATTACAATACCAATTTCGTGCTATAAATAATTTAATTCACCACAGCGACCAATGTATGCACTAGTTTTTATTATTTTTGGCGTTTCTCGTTTGGTCCACGATATTGTTTTTCGATTACCACAAGTTGCCCCCCTTCTTTTCCAAACTTTACAATAATAAATTAAAAGTACATTCGCGCACGCTTGTCATTATTCGCGAATAAACATCGTCAACATTTGTCAGGTTTTAATAGGTATCAACAATGCCGTCCTATTCGAAAACTTCTTTCGACTCTCTCTGCTGTTGTTCTTTTCATTTCATTATTCTCTAAGTACGTACACACATAAACGTCTTTTCATTAACGATACGCCTTCTAATGTGCCAACTTTTTTTCAACAATTATTATTACTATTGATTTCAAACTTTCTGCTCGTTTACCCTATTTCGAATGTCTCGAATCTGTGTGTAATCAATAAGGGAGCGGTCGATAGCCTTTTTCCCGATTATCTCTACCCCAATTGTCCCGCTGTCTCCTGATATTCCAAGTAGGAGATGAACAAAATCCGGTGTTCCGTAGTAGTTATTTTATCGATAAAATAAATGATATCGTCACAGTGATAATATATAATAGCCGTTCAACACTATTCTAACTCTTCGATGTATTTGAGATAAACTAAACAATTTACAATATTATCAAGCACAGCCGTCAGTTAGCGTACATTATTCCGTATGCACTTTGTTCATTTTGAGAATTGCCTCCAGCGAATAAACGGAAACGACCCACAGGCTGCAAACCCTGCTGCCGAGAATATACACACTATCCCGAATGTTAATTGTTATTTACACTTACTATGTAAATCTCGGGAATCTCTCACAAAACGTCTCGGGCGGTATCCTCTTTTCGAAAAAAAGAATAATGAGCTCGTTTTGCGTCCACAATTTCCCGATTAATAAAGCTGTGCGAAATCGTTACGGAAAACCGTCGATTTCAATTTTGTGAAATACGGTGAATATAATATATCATTGGGATTCTATACCTTGCGTTACAGTCCTATAACATCTTAAATCACAATAGTGTAAACGTTCGATTCATTTGTTTTGGTTGGTTATAACAAATTATTGTATTGTGTATATTTTTTGGTAATTTAAATTATCTTTAAAGACGATTAATAAAGTAATAAAAATTATAAGACAATACTATTATTGGTTTATTTTTTTGTTGATATTTTTATTTTAATACTCCGACTATGACAAACAATTATTAACGATGTTTTTTTAAAGATAAAAAGTATAATTGAAAAAATCATTCATCTGAGTCATTTTTTAAACTCATTTGCATGAAATAATCATATTATAAAAAAAATATGAATTGTTTACGAAATAGTAGAGTACAAGTTCAATCAAAATACTTTTAAATGTGGGTGGTTATGAGTAAATATTATATTGTTGTGTATTAAGATAAAATTTGATTGCTCAAGTAATGATATAACATCAATAAAAATCTTCTATTTTAAACAATATTATTCTAAAAATATGAAGTAATGCCGTATAATATGGTTTATAATTTGAAATTATATTCAGAAAACTTGCTTATGAAAATTATACATATTTTATTTGACAAACTGAACCAGGAAGATCGTGTAATGATTCTGGGGAATTCCTTTGTAAATAACTTTCAAAATATATATTATCCAACAGGTTATGTATTACTTCACACACACACACACACACACATACATATAAATAAATACAGCTCTTTACATGTACATACATTATTAATCCTTTAAGTTAACTTGCTTTTATAATATGTACCTTTGTGATCGTGTAAGATATTTAATTTAAATATAAAATAAAAATGTGAAACATAAATACAGTAAGCTACATTTACGATTTTGATGCATAAAGTAGTATGGTGTTATGTAACGATTTTAGTAATAGTAATACTATATTATAAAGAGTAAATTAAAAGTATAACATAACTTAGGCCAAGCGATATCTGTGTTTGAAACGTTAAGCGTTTTTTTTTGCTTACGATTTTTCGACCAAACCCTGCCTATTCTAACGAAACCCACCACAGCTAAAGAATAACGGAATAACGCACTACCAGCTTATATTCCTGTGATGGCACACTAAAATCCTTAAAAATATGCTCAGGTTGATGAAAAAAGCCCAATGTACGTATAAATAAAAATTGGCCAGAATCCAGTCCGGTAATCTTCTTGTAATTTATCGCTTTTTTCGGTACTATGAATGAAATGACAATAGGACCGGGGTTTTGGTTTATTTTTTTTTATTATTTGAGGGGAAAATCGTTTTGTCTAACATTTTTACCCCAGACGTACCAAGCATAAACATATAGTTGGCAGGAATTCATTGTATTATATACTCTGACCCGGATGCAGAGTGTACTTCATATCCGGTATAAGCTTCACGGGTGTGTTGTCGGTTTGATTGTCTCATCATTTGAGGTTCATTAGGCAATAAAATATTAGTTCTATGTTTTTTTATCCGTCATATTAATCAATTTATTGTTTTATACAATTAAGCTGTGCCTATATAAATAAAATTTCAAAATATTCTTATAATATATATTATATAAGATTATTTTTAAAGGTATTTTAATCTTACAAATAAATTATTGTTAAGATATTTATTGTTTTAGCTCCATGTTTTTTAAACGGGGTTTTTTTTTATTATTTATTGTTCGTACATTTTCTTAAACACTTACACTTGTGTGTGTGTGTGTGTGTGTGTGTGTGTGATTAATTCTATATATTAACATATTTATCCTATTATAGTCTCAATAAATGATTTTTAAGTTACATTTTCAAGTTATTTTAGTGCACAACTTCTACGTACTATAGTTGTAATTGGTTGGTAAACCACAAGAATTAATTGGCGACAAAATCTAATAGTCTATAAGTTGAAAAATCGATTTACAAAATAAAGTAATCCACTAGTGAATAGACTGTATAAAGTAGGTATATGTTATTCAATACGACTGAACCTAGTACTAGCTATTACCGTCTTTTTAAGATAGCAATATTAGGTTTTAAAAAATATATCGTATGAAGACTTCAGGAATATTTTCTTTTGTGAACATTTTTTTAAAAAGTTTTAATGAAAAAAAAGGTTATCCAATTTAGTAAAAAGTACTTATGTAAGTAGTAAGTACTAAGTAAATGTTGTATTGTATGAATATTATATTATATTGTATTGGTATATAAAATATTATCAATCTAATCATGTAGATAGATGCTTGATGACTAAATGATCGTTAAAAATAAATTATTGAATAACAGATTTTTGAAAATAATTTAATAAATGAATGGAAATTTTTTTTTAAGTTTAATCAATATCATAATGGAAACCACCTTCGATTTCAACCATATTTTTCGTTAATTATAATACAGATATATACAGTTGTAAAATAAACTCGATATTTGAGAACGTGACAATAATAAAAATATTACTACGTTACCATGTATCGATTTATTGATTAATCGCGTATCGAGTGGATTACAGTGAAATGCTAATCTTGGGAATATTCTTACAATTACAATACATGAATCGTGGAATTGAATGTTGTAATAATAGAACTACCCACACGGTACGATCGTCTCGCGCTGCAGTGTCAATTATAATGTTTTCTTGGTAGCATAATATCATACTTTATACGCACTCAATGTTTGTCACACGTGCAATAAACTTAGGACATTACAGTTATTCATGGCCTCCACGCAAAAGTCCATTAGATTATTTTCCTGTGTGCTTTTATTCTCAGGTTCCTTCCTGAATGGCGGGCGCGTACGAAATAATGTCCTAGCGATGGAAACGACACGCATGATATTTATACCAGTCAAGATGTTAAAGACATTTGGAACACCCGGACACACCAATAAAGTTCAATAAAGTACATAATAATAGTTGTTTCCAAATGTACTGAATAATATTACAAATGTTTCAGCGAGTTTGAGTTCAAATATCTAAAGTATGTGTAGTATGCAAATGAAAATGTACAAAATAAAGTAATCGAGAGCGACTAAACTTTAGAGGTACGGTATTATAATAATATTATTATGAATATCGATTTCATTCAGAAATCGTGTGATATATTATAAATTATATATTTTCTCCAAAGTATTTCTATGATAATACCAAAGAAACTATATAATCAATATGTGGTTATTATGACCTTTCTTTTCCCAATATACACCAAAATATAAATGAATAACCTTGATAAATTATAGTAACTAAGCACCTAACTTAAAATCAAAAATCTAACTAATATGGTGTTATAAAGTTTAAATTGTACCTAAAGTAATTACTTAAATTTAAAAAAAAGGTAGGCAAGTATAGGTACCGCTCTGCTTATTAAAGTCATTATAATATATGCTTGATCCGATCTGCTCACTTTTAGAGCTTATTAATTTTTTTCTTTCAGATATTACATGAAAATGTCAGTCTATTTATTTTTAATGCACATTCAATTTTGTAGTATATTAAAATGACTGTTGTTACATTTATTAAATTAATTATTGATTTTATACGTCATTATAAAATTGTTCACGAACGTAAATATTTTACTTATGCATAGTATGATATATACATAATACATATATATATATGTATATTATATTTTATAAATACAGAGGGACAATACATTTGCTTTGGAATAAATTCAATGGTTTTTTTTTCTATTAAAATCCTTGGCACGTATTTGAATACGATTAAAACCACTAGAAATTTGTATAGTATCAAACAATAGTGGAATTGACAACGTATAAATAAAGTGCTATATAGCTAGTTGACTCAGTTATTATTTTAATCATATGTTTATCATTTGTACATCAGAAGCTTATTGGACAGAAGTTTATTTCTATTATATAATTTACAAACTTATTAATAAGGACACTATTCAAGAGTATAGTGATCATTATCAACCAAAGGGATTTGCATATTTAGTATTTCTAAAATGCACTGTACCATTTTTACCAGTTCAAATAATCATAAAACCAAAAAAAATATTCACATGCCATTATAACCATATGTAGTAACTTAATTATACTTAACGGTTAGTTAATGAAATATGAATAATATACATATTTACTAGTAGGTAGTTTGATATAACTGTATAATTTTTATGTATTAGATTAATGAGAAATAAATTAATGATTGAAAATATTAAAACATAATTTATTATAATGCTATCCCAAAATAGAGTTTTATGTGGTTAAAGACAATGAAAAAAAAATAAATAATTCACTTTTTTTTTAATTGAATTGAAGAGTAAATATTAACTGTTAAGTATAAAATGTTAATATGTATAATATTATTATTAATTGCTATAATTTTCAAATAATCATAGTCCCTAAATTTGTTAAGTCTATTATCATAGATATATATTATTACCCATAATAATATACAAAATTAAATAAACTAAACATTTTAACATTAAACTAGTATCAAAACAAGATAATTTTTAAATATTATAAAAATATGAGTATTTGATGAAGCCATTGATTAGCGAATCACGCTCTGTATATCCCTATATTATATAATAATTGAAAGTGTAGATAAACAATATGATAAAATATAAAACTAAATATAATGTGGGTTTATCGCTTAAAATTAAAAACATAATACAAATATTGTTTATTAAACACGCGAGTCAAATTTGTAAACATTTCTGGTGAAACAGTTACTTAAATACTTCGTGTCGAATAGTGTCGCAACAACCGCAGGGGCAATTCGGGACGATGCCCCCGTAGAGGGCCACTAACCGTTGGTTCAGGGGGCCGCAACGGCGCCTCGCATCTATTTTAAACAAACGTATTGTAATCTAATGTTTAAGTCAAATAAAATATATTGAATAACAATATCATCTAAATTTTTGAGATTTATTTTAGGATAAAAAAAATGTTATGTAACTATAAAGTTTATTTTTTTTATATTTTTTCTGCCGTTATCAGGATGTGTGGGAGGGGTAAATTTAGTGATAACGAGGGTTTGAAACGCTAAAAGTATAATATGTCTACATAGTAGGTTTGTGAACTATTAACATATTATCATTATTATTATTATATACATAATACGACAGTGACAAAAAGGTGTTTGGGCCCAACGGCCTTTTAATTACCCTAAATTGGCCACACTGTCAGAGACCGTGTCGACGTTTTGGCGAGACGATTAAGACTGCACGGGGTAAAATGCCGATACAAAATGCGTTCCAAAAACATGGACGGCGGCAGCAGCAGTTCGACTAGCGGGGTGAAAAAAATGAGATCTCTGTGTACACACTTTTTAGCATAAAACATCAGAAAACGGCGGTGGCGATAACGTGCTAGCAATGCGTGCGTCTTAATTTCGTATGCGAATCGCGTCAGTGTTTTGTGGCGAGTATAAATCTGCCCCTCTCACTCTCTCTCTCTCTCTCTCTCTCTCGCACACACACACACACACACAATATATAATATATATATATATATATTTATGTATAATATTATAATATACTCTCCCGTCGAGGCTGAATATTAATAATACGCAGTTCTCGAACCGTGAACCAACGATACGGCATTCTTCTTCGAACCCTCGTCGAGACATTATCATAATAATAATAATAATAATAATAATAATAATCTCGACGTGGGGGTACTGGTGGGTTGACATCGTTTTTGCCGTTCATACGCGCGCGGTTCACTGATGGCGGTACGACGTTATACCGGCTAGTGGGGTGATGAGAGGGTGATAGGAGTGTACAGACTCTGGCCCGACTAGAGGCTCGCGACGGATCTTCCACCGCCACACTGTAGTAATATCTATACATGCGTGTATCGCCGACGGGACGGGACGGTCACGTGACGTGCAGCTTTCCGCGCTACCCCGAAATATTATCCGGCACGTATAAAAAAAGACTTAGTCGATCGTCATTATATACGATGTATATTCACGCGAACCGCGCTTAATTGAGTCATCGGCCGGTACGTGTTTCCCGGATGACGACGTAAATAAGGTCTGTTTAAGTGGCCTTGTATGGTTTTTTTCCGATATTCGTCGTGAATTTTTTCAAAGTAATTTCTTTCCCTCGTCCCGCGTGCATCAAGCATAAAAAATGTTTCTTATTGATCGTCGAACACGATCTAGGAATAAGGCAAGAATAAGGTTTTTTGTATTGAATCCATAATATTATTTACATTGGCAATCATAGCGATGAAAGATAGAACGATCACGTTATTATAGTACGGTATAATATTCATGTGAATTCCGCATATTATAAAAAGATGCAATAGGCAACAAATTATAATTTACATTTTAACTGTTTTAAATACAATGCATATCGAATGTTATGATGAATTTTACACTGGTTTTATTATTATGTTATTACGCATATGCACACATTCCTTCAAAAAACAATATTAACGGATTTAGTTATTTATGTGAAATTAGAAGTGTGTTAAATATTTCGGTTTGATTTTGAACAAGAAGAACAATATTATGTCTTCGTAGAGACATTAAAATCAGTTGGAGTTTTTCCTGGAATAACCGTATCTGTTTAGTACGGATAACAAGTGAATGTATTAGTGTTTAATTCCGCTGAAAAGTTCCATTGAAGTATGCGGAGCTTGTTATAACATAAGAATTGTGTATTCTTATTATATTCGACCTCTTGTATCTCATCTATCAACTACCCAACTGTACGGGTCTTTTCTAACGAGGGCTAAACGTTTCAATGTCAGACGTCGAATTCCGACAACGAAGGCTCCGGGATTAAAACAGTTATTTTTTTTTTCGGGATTCAGTGTTTGCTGCGTCCTTACATTTTTTTCTTTTACAATATACTTTCTCCATTTACTGTGTTCACGTCGATAAGACAATAGGCCAACATGACGTCTGACGGCGCGGTGTATAAAAAACAATCATGATTTCTTTTCTCCAATCTCACAGCAGATCTCCATGTATATCGAATTGTATACAGGGGATTTTTTTTTTTTTTTTGACATATTATATGGAATATTTTGTTACATGCTATGATATTATTTTCAAAAATATATATATTTTTAATGATTTCGTTCAAAACAGAACAGTAAAAGGACATTTTATTCATTTTTTATTGCGATGTAAATTTGGCTAAATCGTAATATTTAATCATAAATTATAAAATATATAAAATAATGCTTTACTTTAATTGGTTGCTCTTAAATACAATTATTATATAATTGGACTATAATTCATTATAACATTTAAAATTAAAATACACTCGGGGAAAACATTTTTATTTTTAATGATATAATCGTAGATAGTTTTTTTTGCAGTTGAGAAAATGGTTAGATACTATTATTTAATGTACGTAATTACATCTATGGCTTATACGTGTATAAGTTTTGATAAATTATTAATTTTAGTTAAAAACAAAGAAATTAATTTGATTAAATTAAACGATAAAAATATATAGTATACATAATATTACTAATAATACTTTAATTTGTATAATATATGTTTCTAATTTTTACCGTATTGTTTTATTTCACATGTTTATATGGTTTTGTTAATACATATGTAAATTATATAAACATATATAGTATTCTGCTTCTTATATGATACTATTATTTTTTGATTGGTTAAGAAATAATACATTTTAACTGTAAATCATACTAATCAATATTCCATAAAAACAAGAGAAATTATTTCGAATAGACATAATATATTTTTAATATTCCTGCAGGATACAAATATTTTTTTTCTTAGATTTATAAATTATTTAAAATATTTATCAAATGCTCTGTAATTCAAAGGAGTATAAGTCAATTGACGCGCTTCATTTTTCACAATGATTAGTATTGTCTTATGTCAATTTTTCTTTAGATTTTATAACTAGTATAACACGCGAAGTGTGGTTCTATAAGACAAAAGAAATACAATACATAATCTGTTAATGGAAATTTAAAGTGTTTTGTTAATTGGAGCGCACTTCATAATTTGTTATAAATAAATCAAAAAGTTTAAAATATTATAATACTATGTTTGAAGACCATTTCGAACCTTAAATGTCCTTTTATCTAGATGGGTTTGAAGGATTTTCGTAAACAACTTAAGTATGGTTTATTTTTCTAATAGTCTTTGAAAAAACGTAGCTTTATTAAGTAATATATTTTGTTTTTAAATTTAACATAAAATACTAAAATACATATTTAATAACTTAAGAATACGTTTATCGACAGCAATGTAGTGAAAATGCATATCTATGACGCCGTTCGAGACATTTTTTAGTTAAAATTAAATTTATGTAAATGTGATATTCTTAGTTAACGAAAATCTACAGAGATTACAAAGATTATAAAAACAGAAAATTCCCTATCAATAATTATTATTATTCCAACGAAAGATAAAATATTATAATAATATGTTAAAACATCCATATTCACTGTCTTAAACATCATTGACATAATTATTATTATTATTTTTTTTTTTTTTTTGACAAATAATATACATTGTTGAATGTTGTAATATTATTTCTGTGTGTGTATAAAGATTCATTAATTCTTAAGGAGAGATACGCATAACGCTTAAAATTTATTTCTATATTATCAATAATTGCGTATGCACATCTAACGTTATAGATTTGTTTTTGAAATATATACATCCTATACCGTTTACTTATCCTTGTACGTCTATACGTATTACGTATATAACAAATACTTATATAATATTATGTACAGGTCATGTCATACCTTTGTAACACATTGTGCACGCGGTTATTAGATTGCGTTTCCCAATATAATCAAATATAAATACCTGTAAAGTTAAACGAATCAAAATCGGATGCATTTAATTAACATTTCCTATTCAATTTGCACAGCACCTCAGGTAATTTAGGTTTAAATAATATGCACATATAATTATTATTGTAAACTATGTACGCTGCATCAATTATTATCTCTATGAATCCAATTCGGTACGACATAACCACTCTGCGCGCCCATACGGTTACCGTTCGAGACAATTTAGCGGCTCTTGTTCTCAAACCAAACGGTCTTGATTGATTAGAACTAACACTGGAACGCGTAATTATTTATTGCTTGAGTATATATTATGTACTACTCATCGGTGCTGTCCCACGTACATCGCGCTGCACTTGCCGACGTGACGTTTTTAGTTCGGCGCATATCATAATACAACGTTTTTGACGATCGGATTACCTCGGAGGAATACGCGCAACGCTCGGCAACGACGGTGTTTATGTTTAATGTCTGAAACGCACGCGATGTTTACGGCAAAGTTGATGGCACGTACTCGAGCAGTAAGAGAAACGCAATGGGATTTCTCTCTATCCACAAAACATCATACCCACTCTGCACAAACACATACACGTGTACACCAACATCTAATGAACCGGGCGAACGTGATTATCGACCTTTTGTACGACGTGATACATAACTCGCATGGAATTTCGGCCTTTGGGGGGCAAAGTCTTGACGCAATTAGACGAAAATATTAGATAAGGTCGAACAGAAATTACGGATTTTTCTACCCGTCTGGTGAGTTTTTATTTCTTCAATATTATACGTGTCGAATGTCATAAGGCCGAAATCCCAGCATACTATTCGTACGTGAGCTGATGGTTGTATACAGTTATTTTTTTTTTGTTTTGTTTTTAAATATTATCATGAATAATAAATTATTTACCATCGTAGTAATTTATTTCTGAATAAAGTGACCGAATATTTTCAGGTTTTATAAATTTTATTGGAATATTAAAACGTTTCCCGTAAAACAACATAGGTACATATTTAAAACTGTGTTATCTAATCACGAGTTTATTGAGTATTTTTTTTTATTTTTACTTAAAATAATGTATTTACATTTTTTTTATTAGACGGTATACGCCTAGCTGCTCTTTGTGTACTCAAATTAATCGAATTTCACCTATTTTATACAAGCCAAAACTCATTTACAGACTTTTTCTTTTTCATTAGGTGATCTTTTACTAAACTTCATAAAATGTAGATGATGCACATTTTGATGTACTTTATTTCCAGTATAATATGTGTTCCGTAAAAAAAATAGAGTACTTTCCAAATAGGTATGTGACATAAATAGTATTATGTAAATTGAGCTAACATCATGTATTTTTAATAACCACATACGTTATGACTGTGTGGTATTCGTGGAATAAAATATACTTATTCGAGTGTTATTATTTTATCATTGTTTTTAAATTATAACATAAATACATTCAGGAGAAAAGCGTGATTACTAAATGTTTATTTGATATTTAAAAGTATTTCTTAATTAATTGTTGATTTATTAACTATAATACCCGGTTACGGTTAATGGTATCTTCGGGCTGCGTTTTAATATACGTGCAATTATAATAATTAACGAACAAAAATAAGTACATGGTAATAATACTAATCATTGTGACTTATTGTGAAGGAGCTGATCACTGAAGCGTGATATTATGAGAACACAATTGCATTTTGCTTGTATAAATTAATACCGCCATACAGTATAAACAAAAGAAGACAACGTACATATATAATGTAATATTAGGACCTCGTATCAATCTCACAGTATAAAACAATGAATGTAATGTAACATACCATACCGATGTGTTTCATCGTGGTTGAATGTAATATTAATTGTTTTTATCTCGTTTAACGTTTTAACCAAATGTTTTACTTATGTTAACATTACTAAAATGTAATCGATTAATGCATATTACATCGGCTGTTTTAATAGTAGGTACTCTTTTGTTTTTTGTAAGGATTCTTATATTTCGTACTACTTAAAATCCGAGGGCCGTTTTCTATAGAAACTATCGTTTATTGTTAAAAATAGTTGAAATGGCATGTGTCCACAATATATATCAGTCATACAAAACCTTTTTTAATTTGGGCCAGTCATACATTTTTGAAATTTTCATGAGCTGCAAGTTGAAAGTTATGACTTGGTTGCTTATAATGTGGAGAGGTAAGAGTGGACAAATAAGGTTTATATGAGTAGTTTTTTTTTGCAAATCTCAATAAGCAATCAAGACTTTGTTATTTATTTTATTAGTTTTTAAATGTCTTACTTTTTCGTATCAACTTAATGAATTATTTTTGAGCCGTATAAATAAAACTTGAGGGTCTTGACACGCCATTATTTTTGTGACGTATAATACTAATATTAGTAAAACACCAAGGTAAGGTACCGAAATTTCCTATTTACCACGTTGACCAACTGACATAATATTTAAGTATCAACACGCCATACTGTTATTAAAATTCTATATTATTATTGTATTTTAAATACACCCCCTTATACCATATTAAACCATGATTTTAGACTGTATAATGTCTGTAAATGTCACCAGACTAATGAATATAATGTTAATCTTTTAATTACGTTGGTAATCATATATAATAACGATTTGTGTTACTGTAATTTGTTTAAAATAATAACAGTTGTACTTAAAATAAATAAAGCAGACTCCATAAGACAGATAGAATTAAATCGTTAGAAGTCATAACTCATTATATACGTTAGAAAGATACCATATATTTTATATTGCAAAACAATACAAATATCTTTTCAATTGTTCAATTGACCGGAACGACACCACAAAACAAAATAATAGACTAAAACAAAAATATATTGTTATATAGCATATACACTATCAACAAATCTTAATGTGTCATTTGAAAAAATAATATTGAAAAAAAAAACAATGTTATGTACACCTAATGTCATATATTTTATTTTGTATTTATTATTTTTCTCGCAAAAAACAAGTTAAATCAAACTTTAATATTTAAATTATACATGTAGTCAATACTCAATTTCGAGTTACATTTTCTTACAGTTTATAAAAATAGTCACCGTTAGTCATGACAAATAACAAAATATTGCATATTATAAAGTTAATTATAAAAATAAATATACTAAAAATAATGACCGAAATAAAGGTTACAGCACTCTAACCAACTGAAATAATTTTTATTTTTGTTATTTCAAATAAACATTAATATTCAACTAACTATTGCATTATACAACCTTGTATATTAAACCCTTATATTATGACATTTTAATTATTTAAATATTTTATAGTCAATACAAAATGTTTAAACCCTTTTATCGGTATAGATATACATAATAATATGCTTCAAAGTGAAAAAGTAAAAAAAAAATACTCTGTTGGATCTCTGGGATGTATGGCTTCATGATATTATTATTAGGTATAGCTGAAATTGTAGAAAAATATTACCATCATTATTTTCTAAAAACACGGTGGCGTTTGTTCATCTAAACTAATTGAAGTTTTCGTTATCAGGTTTCTTTACTGTACGACTTATTATGAAAAGTCTAAAATTTATTTTTCCAAGACGCATTTATAAATATGTTGAAATAAAGTATGAAAAGTTATATTAATTTAATAATAAACTTGTTACATTTGAAAAAACTTGATTGTATAGAGGTGCATAGTAAAATTAAAAAAAGTCCCCATTGAAAAAATTATAATGTATAGTGCTTCTTCTCAGAAAACCACTTTTAATTGGAAGTTAGAATTTCTATACAACAAGGATATGCTGTGTAATTTGTAAGCATTGACATCGTCAAAACACTCAAAACAGTGTTATTACACAACGGGTATAACGGTTAATCAGAAAGTTAACTTTGACACAATAATTGGTATTTTGCCAAATGAGTTTAATTTTATTTCCTTACACTTTATTACAGAAACCAGACAGTATGTATTCCATATTATATTATGTACACGTATTGTTCTATATTTCAGATTGCATTTCGGAATTTTTATTCGTACCTTTTCAATCGGTTCCCTGCGGGATGAGACGGGTGTTTCAGACGTCGAAAAAAAAAAAAAAATATCAAAAAATCGAATTTCGTTCGTATAATTTGCGTGCCCGATACAGCGATATGGCTATTTAAATGCACATTCACGGTATTCTCGCGGGAGGGTAAAAGCCATCTCGCTTTTACTGTCATTCACATTCGCTGATGGCAAACTTCACGATTCTCGATATTTTATCGAAACGGGTTACGCGCGCATACATTATATTATTGTATATCATTCAAGATTCGAAGGGAAAAATAAAACAATAGTTTTGCATTAGTTTAGAGTTCGAGATGTTATTACTGTTGTTCGCTTTGTTCTGCAAAGGAGGAAAATAATTGCTGTCGTATTTTACTGAGACCGGGGGTCTGCTGCCCGTAACATCTGGCAGATATTTTAACGGTCAGAATAAAGTCTGCACAGCGCCGCGGCGCGCGTACAAATGAATAAAAAATAATAATAGTAATAAAAAACTCGCAGAAATATTTTTCTCGAAAAGTTTCCGGCGGCCGACCGGAGAGACCGCTCGCGTCTTTTTACGATGAGCATATTTCCGATTCTCGGTTTACCCGCCGAAATATTATATTTCCTCGAAAACCAGTTTCCGAATCGTTGCAGGGGATCACGTGGTCTATCTCTGCATGCGATTTACGTTACAATAATAACAGTAATAATATTTGCTTTACCATTTTTTCGTGTTATTTTTTTTAATAACGCATACGTTGCCAAGACGCAAAGTTTACTATACGCCCGCCAGAAAATACCACTCCGAACTGTACTCATTTACATTCCCAAAGTTCATTCCGGACGTGACCGAAATTCTTACGGACGTATTACACGACCGGGTGCTGCGGGCGCGGCAGAAGCCAATGATAAAGCGTTTTTAAGGTGGCCTATGTGTTTTAACTGTAAAATAGATTTAGGGTCGACAAAAACAAACAAATATCCGACGGTTCACTAGTAGGCTGAAACTTACTTTTTATTTTATTATAATTAGATATTTTTTTTTTACAGATGTCCAACTGATATTATAATAACGTCCCTAGGCGCGTTTTTTTACCTGCCAAATCTAGCGTTCCAGGTGAATTAGTGCAGTCGGAAACAATTTTACCAAAAAGTCAGCCCCTGGAGACTAAAAGTGCAGGGTCCAAATAATTAAGCTTATTTCGAAATCCCAATGACATTACTCCCGAATATTTGTTTGTTTGTTAGTTTGGAGATGAAATTTAGTTTAATATTATATCATTAATCATACAACATGCATTCGCTTTACGTTAAAATGTTTGTTCTGTTTATATAATATGCATACGCATTTCGTCCTTTTAAAAATTATACAGTGTCAGTAATGTGAAATAATAACTTTTATTTTTTGACCGAGAAACTAGATTATCACGTTGAAATTAAACTGGTCGTACAATACTAATAGTAGGTAGGATATAATGCAATTGACTGAGCGTGAATTTTGTAAACGATTCGTTAGGAATAAATATTATTTTTTAAATTAAATTACGCTATAGTGGTCATTTATAAATAGGTATATATATTTTTAATTTCATCCAAATAACTTTATCGTTACAAGAAATTAATATTTTTTTATTAAGCGCATTTAAGTGATATTAAATATATTTCAAATTTAAATACATTAAATACAGTTTTGTTTGAATTGTATCTGCAAGTAACAGTAGGTACAATTTTTTTTTTTATCACAATTTATTTGATTTATACCGTTATAGAATATTGACCATGGAACCCATAAATGTATAAATGAGTATATTTTGTTTTGTTCTTTAAAAAGTTTTCTTATCAAAAGTTCCCAAATTAAACTCGACACCATCTGTACATAGTATGTACCTCCATATAATTAAAATAGCATGCTGTTACGGGTTAACTTTTCGACATAATTAATGCCACAAATTAATTATAATATACTATGTAATATAAAAATAAATTTAAATTTAAAATAAGCATTCGCTTATTTCTAACAGTAAAAATACATGCACAATACTAGTATAGACTTAAAATAATATTTTATAATTTATTTACATTCATAACGTATACAATAATGATATTAAAATGAAATAAACAAGTTTCGTTACTTAAATGTATGATATAATATCATAATAAATATTGATTTAAATCAATATTATTTATAAATTGAACACATTGTGCCCTAATATTGTATAGTTTCCTATAACATGGTAACCCTCATTACAAATATTGTCATAATTATTGCTTGTTTTATATATATATACATCCACAGTAATTTTCTTATGAAATACATTTAAAAGTTTAAATTTAGGTATTTCATTTACAATAACATTGCACTTTATATTATTAAATTTTACATTATTATGGGAATGAGAAGTTATAAGATTTGTAAATTCTTTCTGTGTCTTCTAAGTTCTATTTATTGCTAGTTGAGCTGTAAATATATGTTTTATAATCTAAGAGTTTATTAGGTATGTTTTTTGTAAATTTATTCATGTAATGATTAATAATGTATTTTAAACAAAATATCTATTTCAAATTGAACTTGGACTATATTAAAAAAAAAAAAAAAACAATAGTTACATAAATATGTTTTAAATAAATAATTAATTATTTTTTTTTAGGATTTTTAAAATTTATTTTATAAATATTAATGCATTTTAAGGTTTTTAATTTAAAATTAAAATCCTTTACTTTAATATTTTAGTTAATAATATTATATGTACTATAATTCTACTATGAAAATGAACATTGATGTTGAAATTTGTAAATATTGATTACATTAATTAAGCAATCTAGAAAGTAAATAAATAATTCAAAAGTTATGACAAAAAAGTTATATTTTATAATTACGTGTTTCTTCATCCTCAAAACCAAAGTCCAAACAACTAAATTGTTTTTTACTTTTTAAATTCGATAAAATGTCAAAAAAATCAAAATTTCTCATATACTTTTAACATAATTATAATTATTTTAAAATCAATCACACATAATATGAAATTTTACGAAGTATGCTTATAAATTTATAATTTCCAGTTAGTATTATTTTTATCAAATGGCAATTTAATATGATACATCATTACTCAATGTAAGTAAAAATTTCAAAACAAACATATAAAAGTTAATTTTCTATTATAATTTTAAATCTCGTATTATTAGACCAAATCAATACATTATGTAGAGCAATTATCACAGTTTTATTAATTGTGGTCAGATTCAGCCGTAGTTCATCGTAGTTTTTGGAGATTTATAGAATTTACACGTCAGAAGACGTGATGCGAGTATTGTTATACTATGTACGTCCGTAATATTATGTGCTCTACTTACAACCGTCACCCATATTGTTGACGTTCAAGTGGATATTCCTATTGTACAAGTTATTATTTATAACATAGTTGGTGTTTTGAAACATTTAGTCTTATAATAAAATCAAGGTATTTTTTTTATCTTTATGAGTCATAATTATTTACAACGCAATACATGTTTGTTATATTTTTAAAAACTAATTTAACGGTAGGTAAAGATTCTGTGGGTTGTTATATGCATGTAGCTAAAGTAGGTAGTTTCCGTGCATTTCAGGAAAGCGTCGCATCATTATTTCAATGTATTCTTTGATTTGTTGTCAAGTCGATGAACTTGTACTATAGTTGATGTGATCTAATAGATTTTTTATCTACATAATATAGTTTGTTATTGTAGCTTAAACGGGTATTATATTATAATTGTTTCGAATAGAACTAGGAGTGTTAATCGTGTATCGTTACTAATTCACTTCATACGTTACGTAATTGTACACTATACTGCAATATTATAATATGTTAGGTATATGCTATGCATATAATAATTAATAATAGTATGGAGTTTATTGAAATGTGATGATATTGTTGTACTAATGTGATAAGTTTATAATTAATTAATGTTGTTCATAATAACTGTACTTGTATATTTCGAATTTGATATCGGTATTAATTAAAATTGACGCGATAAGTCATATATTGTACAATTGAGAATAATGTCGATTATATTATAAAGTGGTACCTACTCATAACATTAGTCTGTAATAATATTTAATAATATTAAAGGTAACAAGTTAAAAATATTGTAACAAGTTATAAATTATGTAACATTTACATAATTTAAAAATTTCAACGATTTTAAGATATCAAAAAAGTGTAAAGATCAACTGTAAAGTTGCTTAGAAAAAATAAATCATTCCAAATCCAGTATCAAAATAGTGGTTCCTTGTTAGGACTTTTTATTTATTTGCACATGCGCAGATAAAAATAGTTGAACATTAGAATTTATCAAAAACAAATGTATTTATATGTCCTGTACGCAGTAAAAAAACTCAAAGTCATGCATTCGAAATATTTCTTGCTACCTTTAAAATTGAATACACAGTTTATTTAGATTTAGATTTTTTATGATTTAGAGTACTATTATAGGTATAAGTAATGACCATTTTAGTAATAAATCGTTTACATTTATTTATTTTTGTGCTATGTAAATGGGTTTTTAACAAATGTTTTGATAAAAAAAGTTTTCACATGTTATGAAATAAAAAGTATCGTTATTAATTATTCATATTAAGTTAGTAAACATAGATAAAATCAGTTAATGATTTAAAAATATGCGCAAGTGAATAATTAAAGGGCCTTTTTTGTAAAGAAAATAATTTAGTGTAATACTCAATCATAGATGAAACCCGTTTTTATTTTAAACAGCGTCTACAGTTTTTTGTTTTGTTTAAAATTTTTTTTAGGTTATGAAATATTTTTCGTTAGATGACAAGAGATTCAAAAACAATAAAACAACCCAAATTCATTATCACCATATTCATTTCCCACCAAATTCATTCACGGTGAGTTGTGAACCTACGCGCAGTTGTTATTTTCCTTAGGTTTTCCTGCCACTTATATTTTCTCTTTTGTTCCAGATCAATGAGCTCTGTTGGGAAAATTATTTCTTTTTTCCAAGTTCGACGTTTCTTTAACTCAACGTCTGAATGATTGGAACCGAGTAACAAATTGAATATAAATATATACTAAACATACTATGCAAGTTACCATTCATATTATCAATAATTATTATGAATTCAGTTTCGCTATAGTTATTATATAGAATAGCTTAAACCTTTTTCCCAAAATGAAAAAACCTAATATTTTTATTATATTTAAGAATTTCGTTTGCAGAAAAGGTAATAGAATATCATTTCGTATAATATAAGAAACTAAAATATATAGTTTAAATGATATTTTCATCAATGGTATTCAAATGGAAAACTAAAATAGGTCGTTTCATTTTATACATATCCATAAATAATCTATGTCAATAAAATAATACACCAAAATTTAATTTTGGAATTTTGGAATGTGGTATATTATGTCATTTTAATAAAAAAATATATTAATTTTGCATATAGATTTTAATACTGTAATTTATTATCTTGTTGCTATATATCGTTTTCAAAGTCATCAAATTTATATTGTAATTAATTTCAATTTGTCCTTCAACATTTCAACAAAGAATTCAAAAAATGTAATAACATAGAACTAAAAGATAATTTATAAAATACCTTCTACTTCCCCTATTAATTAACTGTTTAATAAAATGTGATCATTGTTAAATCAATTTTAGTTTCAACATTTTTTCATATTAAAAGTTTATGTCTTAAGTTATTACAAATAAATGTTATCTGATATAGATTTCAAAATTATTAATAATTAAAATATACATTTATTTATGAATACATTATTTATCTTTGAAAAATACACGTGTGAACATTTATATCTGAATAAATATAATATTTTATATTAAATTCATAAGATAAATATTTGTTTATTTAATATAATAATATTATTATTATTTAAAAGAAAAAGTATTGTTTTTTGCATACGTGCACGAGCACTTTTAATTGTTAGCACTGTTGTTAAATAATTATCCCATTAGATAGTAAATATTATACTTAAAACATTAATAACGTACTGTTCTGTTGAGTACATAATATAATGTTTTTTATAGTTTAGTTCACAGCATTTATATAACGTTATACACCTCTTTTTTGATTAGACTAAGATACTAGAATCCAACAGAGTTGTAAAAGACGATTTTATCTGATGATCGGTCCTTCGTTTTTATGGCAAGTTAAATCTTTCGACTCTATGGTAAAAAAAGAAAGAAAAAGAAAGAAGCTTTTCAAAGGTCTTCGTAGTTTTTGACCTAGTAATCCGGTCCACAGAAGATAAGACCGCAATACCTCTATTGTAAGTGACATCACTATGGTTGACTAGACAAGTGAATTTTTTCTTTTCATCCAACTTCAAGCATCAAGCTCATTAATTTTTTTGTTTTTCGGTCAAATACCATTAGTTTGAACAAAATAATATTTTTCTTCGAACACTGTTATTTTTAAGAAAAAAAAATGTCGATATAATGTTAAAATAAATATACACTTGCCAATATGTAATATAATTGATATCCATGCTTTTCCATTACAGTCCATTAACTACTCTGTTTTCTTTTCCAGATAACATTATAACAATATAATATATTATTGTTTATTAATAGCAATTAAAATAAATATTATAACTATTATAGAAACGTATTTTTGTGCATTAATTGTCTTGGTTTTATTTTAGTGTAAGTGAATGAAACGTTACTACAAATATTTAATTAAATGCAAACCCATTTAGATATTTCAATTTTTTCCGATCGAAAGATTTATAATGTTCAGTATTTATGGTTAGATTATGTATTATCTAATACATTATTATAAAATTTCTTAAAATATTAAGTTAGTTTATTTTCGTATAACTATTCAATAGTAATTACCTAGTTACCGTGAAACAGCGTTTCACAATCTTTCAAAAGACCACTAAGAGAATTTTCGATAGAAAATAAATATGTAGATAACCTTTATTTTAGAGAGGTTTATTTTTTTTGCCGAAAGTCAAGGATATTATTGATATTAAACAAAAAAAAAAAAATGAATGATGCATTTCTAATAAAAATGTATTATTATTATACACAGTATATTGTATATTATATAATTGATGATTATGTAATGCGATTTTAGATGAGGCATTTAAATCTTACTTCTAAAAATCTACTATTTAAATCGTTAACTTTATAATTAGTTTCAGGCAGAAAATTAGATTTATTTGGTTCTTATATAAATTTATTTTCCACTGTTTCTTTTTAGATTTATCATTAACAACTAAAAGAAATTTCGAAAAAAATGGTTCTAACCAATTTCCGACAAGATTAATTTAAAAATAATTTTGATGTAATTTAAATTTGAATAAACCCAGGGACTTGAATTTTTCACTAAATATTATATTTTAAATATTTTTATGCCATTTATTATAAAGTAAAATTTCAAATTAATTATTATATGTATATTGTATATTATAGACTAATAATTTTAGTTTTATTTTGATTTATTATGATAATAGTATTAATTTGTGCTCCATTATAAAAAGGTTCAAATTTATAATTTAAATTTAA
Source organism: Rhopalosiphum maidis (assembly GCF_003676215.2). Lineage (NCBI taxonomy): Eukaryota > Metazoa > Arthropoda > Insecta > Hemiptera > Aphididae > Rhopalosiphum > Rhopalosiphum maidis. The sequence goes on along the minus strand of NC_040877.1, from coordinate 28,509,716 downwards.
ACTATAGATTTTTTTTTAACCTATTTTAAGATACAATAACAAAATGATAATATAGTTTATAAATATATTTTCCCATACACGCGGGTAAAATACATTTACGTAAGAGAGTATAGTAGAGTGTCACTAAATATTTAGTAAATATTTATATCAATTTATTTTATTTACTGAAGATTTATTAGTTCTTTACTTTCAGTACCATAAAATACACCAACTGATTGCAATTTGCTATACGCTACATGATGCAGAAAAATATCAGCTGAATGATTTGAAATTGAAAATAAGATTTTTTAAAAGAATCGAATGGTTATATCAAGCTCCAGTGAATTTTAAGACCAAAAACTATAATAATATATATCTACATAATATATATATATATCAGATAAAATTTCTTTCAATCTTATATTTAAATTACTAAATTTAAAGAATACAGGTCATCATATTTAAAGATTTGTATTATGTAAATTGTAAATACTCGTATTTTAATTAATTTAATCGGCTTATATTATAATATATATATATATTATTTTACACATATAAAATAGTTTCTAACTTGATATTTATAAAATTAAATTTAGATTTGTATTTTTTTTTTTTATTATTACACCCAAATATAATAATATTTCATCTAAAAACGTGATACATAAACAAAAATATATTAAATAATCTATTAAAATTTTTAGAAATGTTAAAAATTAACATGATTATTCAATGTATTAGAATTTATTATAAATGTTGTAAAATATAATAAGAAATCAAAATAAAATAACTGCACTTCATTTGATGCAAAACTACAAAATATTTTTTTTAATAAATTTTGTATGATAAATATTTCCAAGTATTGTATTTAATACTTAATTATATATTTAGAACTTTATTTATTTGTTTTAAAAATAAATTTTACATAATGTTTGATTTAACAGCTTCAAAATAAATTATTTTAATTTCCTTTTATAATTTTCTATAGACTTTCAACATAGTATACTATTTGAGTATTTTCCAATATATATGTTATATATAATTATTTGTGTGTTTCATAAATTTAGCATTTGAATTAATATACATATTATATTCTTTTATGTTATAATAATTCATCGATTCCTAGGATATAAAGAAATTATAATCAATGTAGGTTATAATGTACATATATTTTTAATATAATTCTGAAAATGTACTTAATGCTCATGATGCGTTAATTTTCTTTTTTTTTTTTTAATACGAAATAAAATTAAAATCTATAGAATTGAAAATGATTTTGTACTTAAGCCAACAGTTCTTATTCTACGCAAATATTTCATTATTTTGTTGCGATTTGGGATTTAAAGTAACAAATATAATACTTATTTAATTTACACACATAAGAGAAACATGGCATGAATTTATTTGTATAAGCTATTCGTAAATCAATTTTTATATAACTCAAGTTTTTATTTTTATTCGCTTGTGGGCTTTTGAGATTTGTCAGGTTTTATCTCTTAAACGATTGCGTTTAAATCCGACGACGACTAGTTTAAATCGGTACGTCAACCAATATCTAAATATATAGAGAGACACGAGGCTTTGGTAGAGTTTGATGAGCTACTAGACACTTATTGTGGAATCTCCTCCATAATTCATAGCATTTAAAATGATAATTTATTCAGTTATATAGGAAAAAGTCCACAATGTCATTATAAGCACTCACCTAGTAAGATCTTAGACCGGCCGTCGCCGTAGTATTATTATATTTTACACAGCGAAGATAAAATTTGTTTACCCCACTTCACTCTCAATCTGACACTGCACAGTAGGATATTCGAGGCTGTGTTTTGTTCTGTCGTAGTAGAGGCAGAGGTAAGCTTGGAATGGTTTTATTTATTTATTTTTTTTTGCCCTGAGTATTTTTAATAATAATATATATATATTCATATAAGAAACTTTTATTCCCCTTCTGCATTGGTCACGTATATATTATATTATTTATTTTTGCGGCGGTGGTCTATCCGAGTTGCGATCGCTTCAGAATATCATTCATCTTCTTTCCACTTGTCTTCCCATCGTTATACTCTTCCCTCACCACAACTCCCTAACCGACTACCTCGAATTATTTGCATAGGATTTTAAGCACGTTTGTACGCTATTGCCTGCATTTCCGCCAACAACGGCCGGCAAACGGAAAAAAAATGCGTATAGCTATCAATATTTTATTCTATTCAAAGAGAATGTGTAGAAATGTACATTTTTTCTAAACACGTATTTTATCGGAGTAATATATTTTTTGAAACAATATTGTGATCGTTGTTGTAGGAATAATTCAAATATTTGAAATTTGGTCTGTGTTTATAAAATGTGTTAAAATGTTATAGTATCGTAACGTTTAATTTAAATTATCTATAATAATTATTATTATGAATTGAAAAAATACCAAGTTAAAACCAATGACCAATAACGATATATGTTTCAAACTCAGCACCATATCTCTCTCTCTCTATCTTATAAGCAGACATGCTTAGATATAATATATTAAATACGCGGACGTCTTAAAGACCTTATGTTTTTGCTTCCACGAGATGACACCCCGCTGTCATCGCCTAAAATTTATTTTCTGCCGATTTATCACGAGCTGCGTTTTAACATTTAAATCCAGACCTAATTTAAATATTTGATGTATTCTTGTCCGCCGTAATGGAAGTTTTTATTACGTACCGCCACCGGTGGCCGTTGAAAAAAAGAAAAAATGAAAATAAAGGGAAAAAAATCCATTTTCGACCTCTGTCGGCGTCGCTTCAGTCGTCGTTTTAGTGTAGTACACTCTATATTATTATTATTATTATATTATTATGGTCATCGCAATACAACGTAATACACACTCGCGAGTAAAATTACTAACTATGAGATGTGCTTGCTTAACAGTATCAAAACATGACGTGGTATGTACATAATATAATATAGATAAATGTCTATACCATCTGTTTTTCGGAATTAAAGTGTCTAATATGCGTATGCATAGTATATAGTAATATATTATAATACACATAATATTATACATGCGCGGTTGGAATAGCACGTTATGACTCTCTTCGTCCTCGCGAAGTATTTTAGTACACGGACGGCAAGACCCTGTGGACAAATGTGCGCAATACCGATCGAATGGTACGAACCCGGCCATTTATGTTTTCCAGTCGACAAGCCGGTCACGTGACGAGCGATGGAGCAGGACGTCGTCGTCGACTGGTGGACTCAGGTGAAACGGTAGGCGGACGGGTGGCGACGGACCGGACGGAAATACTAGCCGTCGCGGAAGGAGAAAACACCGACCCACATCCTCTCGGAGAAGAAAAAATATCCCTTCTGGTACCGGACACGGGACCGCCGCGTACATTCATTAATCATACAATATTTAGCCGGCAACGGCAGAAAAGTCGTCGGGCGACGATCGCAGCACAAAAACAGAGACTTATTGTAATAATTGTTTAGCACTAGAAAAACCATTTCAACGTTTCCCGTTCACTTGCGCATGTGCGATGTGATCACGGGTTTTCTCCTCGGTCAGCTATAGGCCGTGGTAGCCGTGGTAGCAAATATGATGGAGAGGAGGTACGATAAGGCGATTCTCTCCGTCTAGGACTGGACACGTTTGGCAGCAATAGAGTTTCAAATAATACAGATCTCTTATAAATATATACGTAGTACAACTGACATTTTATTGAAAATCGGTTTTTTCTCTCCCCCATTCCTGATTCACCCATGGATATGTAACTGAAGTCGTGTACGCGCTTAGGGATAATAGAAGGTATCGTCCACGTATATAGTGTAAACGAGCTACCCGGATACGGATATAATTCAATTACGCGAACGGTCGCGTTTTATCGCATCACAGCCACACGGCCCGGCAGGATGAATAAAAAATCTAACAACGATATTATTGTAGAAAATATACCTATAAGATATTTAAAACCGTCCAACGAGAATAATAAAAACGCGTTCAGAATATGGCTAGTGTCGAAATTTTCAAATCTATGGTCACTCGATCTCGAATCTACTGTGCATATCCTTACAGGTGTGTCAAATGTGGTAAAATCAATCATCCGGCACAAAATCACCGAATTTCTTAGAGAAATGCGCACTCTACAAAGGAGCATACCCTGTCAATAACAAAAGATGTACAATATACAAACAACTGTGCCACAGACACCTCAAGCAAAAAAAAAAAAACGTCAACAACATTCGATATCCAACTCCGCTATCAATCCTGAACAGCGAACACCATCATTAACAATCAGGCACTGAAAACCCGGAAAAACCAATTATTTAAACTTGTAAACATTGTCTAACAAAGTGTACACATCATTAACGTTCATTCTTTAGAAATAAATGTGCAATACGAAAAACGATAACAACTGACCGATAAAATCAAACCTCTTTTCTAAGGACACTTGGTGTTGTGATTTTTTATTTAATTTTAGAGTGTATGTTTTATTTTAAACGAATACGCTAACTGTTGCTCCGAAATTGTTTGATATAATAAAATACTGTTAATTTTTTCTTCATTGGACGACGTGTTACTTATAATACGTATGGTATACTTATCTATAACATTTACAGTGTTTTCTTGAATTTTCATTGTTGTTACCAATAACGAAACCATATTAAGTTTGTATTTCATAAGTATAAGGACTGTTTATATGCAATTATTATTGTTTTAAAATATTGTAATTAAATGCATGAAACTAAAGATGATAATTTAATATTGTATTTAACTACATGTGCGTACATCTATTCGTTCACGCACAAATACAATTAATTTCAATTAAATAAGTTGCATAGTGAAAAAAATTAAAAACTAATAAAATGTCAAAATGATAAATCATTTTGTACGACTTATGGTATAGTCGTATGTTATACTGGAAAAGTAGATTAGCATGCACACCGCGGTAGAGATACCAGAGAAAACTAATCACAAAACTTTATGGATTAGACTTGTATATGTAAAACACTAAAATGTATAATATATTACCTGGGCAAAAAGTTATGGTTTTTGTTAGTTAGTTGGTCATTCAAAGTATTAAAATTGTAAATGTACTGCGAAAATCGTAGTAAAAGATTCATTTTGCGTGATTACAATACCTAATCTGCATTCCTAATCTCGTTAAAATTATAACAGATAATATATTATGATATATTATGATTATATATAATAAATTATTACAGTGAATCATTGTGTAAAAAAAAAAAAATATTTTTGTTATATTATGTATTTTGTATTTTCTTAAATAATTGAATGTGGTTTTTAATATTTTATTTGACGTACTTAACGCATTAATTAAATATGCAACAATTAATATACTTTTTAAGTATTTAACAAATGCTTAAGAAATAAATGTTTTAAATTTACTTTAGGATATTGTATTTTTTGATTTAGACTATTCTCTATAGTAGTATTGTAAATAGTATTGTTACAGTAAAATTATTAATTAAATTAAAGATAATTTTAGTTTCAACTTTTAATTGAAATTTCAGAGTTCATAATATATAATTATAAGGCAATCTGTATTAAATAAGAGTCCCAAATCTTTATTAAAAGTTTACATGTTAATTAAGTTATTAAAATAGTTTAGTTTGTTAAGTCTGTAATACAAAAAATAATTATTGTGTACGTTTTTAAATTATTTACTTACGAACGGTTTTCTATAATTAACAATAAAACCTTTTACATCATGTAAATTATTCTTTATAGTTATAATTTTAATAAACATTTAAATTAGTTTAAATTTAATTAAATCAGGCAAATATTCGTAGCATTAAATAATCGTTGAAATATATTTAAGTATACAAAATTCAAATTTTGTAATACTTTCATCACTCCTATATTATACTGTGTCAATGCATAATATTCAAGTTGTGTTAGTATCAAGTTAATGCATAATATATATATATATATATATATAAGTTTAAAATACAATACAGTGTTATAATTGTTATAATTTAGAGAGATTTTATTTGTCTTTGATAGGGTTTTTTTATATCACCTAGTCAATTATATCCTTTATACGTGATATATTAATATACATTTATAAATATTAATTTAAGAATAGGGTGAACCACGATAGTCCTAATAATTATCATTTACAGGAAATAAAATCACGAATTATAAATTATACAGAAAATGTCAACAGAAATAGCGATTCACTATAATAAATGAATAATATTCAGAAAAAGTAAAACAATAGAAAAGAATAATTTGTTAAAAAAAAAAATACGTTTCACTCTTTTTCTTTTGCAGATGAGGTTTGCTTATCATTCTTAATTTATTTAATTTATGTCGTTTTCAGTAAATATAAATGAGATACCGGCGATAATTTATACATGAATAAAAAGTCCAAGATAATGACGATTCATTATTGTTTGTAATTTAATAAACTCAAACCATTTCAAGTGACGTGATACCAATGAGATAATGGTTATTTCCTTAAAGTGTTCTTCTTTTATTTTTATGTAATAAAATTAGAATATAATGGATAATATGAGAATATTTTGTATCGCTCTAGAATTATTCGTGCTTAGCGTTTTACTAAAATACTTGATGCGTATTGTGTAATGTAATATTATTTTGGAAAAATAATAATTTCATGTTATTGCCTTAGAGCAGTGGTTCTCAACTGGAGTTTTCCGTGAACTGGCGGTAGATGTGTCACAAAAAAAGGCTCATCGATGAAAATTAAAAGTTTCTCGAGTACCACCGCAACAATTATATGAAGAGCAAAGTTTGCCGTGTTTGAAAAAAGGTCGAGAATTACTGCCTTAGAGTTTGCAACGGTTGAGTGGAAAAACCTGAATGGTAAAAATAATCATTGAGTTTAATGAAAATATATAGTTGATAATAATTAATAACATAAATTAATATGTTTGAATTGATTTTGCGAGGAAGGCAATAACTTAGCTAAGGATGTGGTTGGTATAAAAAGATAACCAAAGATTAATTTTCTACCAAACTATCGTAAGAATAGATAACGTAAGTATGTTAACTATTGAGACGTTAGAAAACAGTGTTTGCACATTTTTTTTTTAAATTTCCTATCCATGTTGTAGGTATTCTAAAATAAATTATTTATAAGAACGAAAATAAATAAATTAATGGCATTAACGAAGCCGGGCAAATTATAATTATTAATATCATTTGATTTTAAATGTTAAACTATATATTATAGGTTTTATTGTTTGTTGAATTATGGTCTATAGTCTATATATGTATTATAGTTTTCAGGCTGTAAAAAGGCAAACTATGTTTTTGAAGTTGGCAAATATATATTTAAATGTACGACTTTCGTTAAATACATTTCTATGTTTATAAACTTATGTTCTATCCACACACGTTTAAAATGAATTTATATATATATATAAGCACATTGCACAATATACATGGTATACAATTGCAGTAGTCAATATATTATACTATAATGGAATAAGTTTATAAAAATACAGTTGCAACGTAAAATAAATAACATTTTAAACAAACGCATTTTAAATCCGAATTATTTTACGAGACATGCATAATATTCCTACAGAATTTAAATAAAAACTGTTTTGTGTTTTTGTTTCCTTTTTCGAAGTCGCGCCATCTACAAACAATTATCAGTCGGCCCATGGTGTCGCACCGTTTTATTTCGTTACAGCCAGACGAATAAATTCCGAATCCTAAATTACGATAAATCGAACAATAACGGACTACGCGGTATCATAATATTATACGCACGCCCATCGAACGTAACATTTTGCTCGTGTGGTGGAAAAAATATTCAAAACAAACGAAAAGGTCGCCGGGAAGACGACCGCGATCGAGGGACCGAGTGTCTATGTATTATATTGTAATATGTCTATATGTATACAAACGTACGGCGTAGCAGGTACTGACGTTGTAATTAATGGGCCGAAAACCGTGCGCCGAGGTGGGATAAATCCCAAGCAATATCCTTCGAGTGCCATGCGAAAGGCAGACGGTACAACACCAACAGATGGTGTGAGGGCGATGGGGTGTGTGTGTGGGAGAGGGGGTGCGTTTACCTAAATGGAAAAGTCTATTTGTTTTTCGAGCCGACCGCGGGCAATTCCGGAAGTTTCTAACGTTAATTAAATTACTTAGGTGAAACGCTGCCCATCAATATGTATGCGTGCACAATTGGACGTATATAATGTATACGACGTAGGTACAGTTGATGTACACCGACTCAAGTATAGATATAAACGACCGGTGTATGCGATTTGCGCCCGTACAGCCCGACCGACGCGGGTCGTAGAGAATATTTACCGTTTCCCATTAATTAAAGAGATCCGCCGCCACACCACGGCGTTCTTTTCCACCTATTTCTCTAACCTACCGATACATACATATATATATATATATTTCTCGTTTACTCGCTCATCCATCCGAGCTGGTGTGTTGTGCATGTACAGGTTTCCTCTATGCGTATAGTATAATCTATATATATATACACACACACACACACATTATATTATTACATGTACAGGCGCCCGAGAATAAAATAAATCGCGTGTCTTACCAAGAAACTACTTCAAAGGTTAGGTATCTATTTAAAAGCGCGCGGGGGTGCAGTTGGTCGGTTGAATCATTTGAAGAGCTACAATAACTTTTGTGGATATGAATGCAACATTAAGGAGAACCCGTCCAATTTTTATAAAAGCATCTCTTTGCGACTTTAATTGCGGTCGATAAGTTTTTCATCAAAACCGATTCCGCATTGCCGACACAGTCGAGCACGGCTTATGTGAACACAAAAAAGTTATATTAATATTTGTGTAAAAATAATATGAAAAATATTATTTTTTCAACATAATCCTCATCACCAATCAATATATATTTATTAAAAATTACTGTTGTCTTTTTTTTTCATACTTAGACTTAAGATTTTATTGGTAAGTTGCGTATCATATAACAATAATTTTAAAATCTAAAACAGAAAAACTTCAATATGGTACTTAAAAGCGTATATATTGTAAATTTTATAACAGGTTTTTTACTCACTCGATGTGCAAAAATGATTACCTACTACCTATATGTAAATATTATATTTGATAACATCAAGTATTTATTAATTTTTATTAGCCGTGGTACATAATATAATATATAAAACAAAATTTTAGTACTTTCCCCTTTGAGCAAATAAATTAAATATTTTATAACATTTATCTTATATCAATATAGAAAAGTAAATTGTGTATACCTATTACATTATATTATGTTACAAGTTTTAGATAATATACCGTAATACAATGTTATGTATTTATTCATAAAACTTTTTGTGTGATAAATATATAATATTATCGTTAAAGTCCGATAGAATATAACTTTTAGTTCCTATAATGAAAAAAAAAAAAATGGTTGGTATAATAAAATAAAATATAATATTTACAGTATATTTATGATTAAATTTTGAATGGGTTTCATTTGGTTAACTTTGATTTTAGAGTCATAAAGCTATGAAATAAAGAAAATAATAACACTACACAAAAAATATTATAATATGGTAGTCTATACTGACCATTGGTAGATATCAAAATCATTGGTTTCTATTTAGATAGATACCTATAAGTTTTATTTTGCGCATGTCCTACTTTGTTCCCGGAAGAATTAAGAATTTAAAATGTTCCTTTAAATTAGTTTTTATAGGTACTTACCCTACTATGAAAAAAAAAAAACAACGTTCCTAAGTTAAATATCAAATTAAATTATAAAAAATAGTATGACAGAATTATTGAGGTGGGCAATGTTTAAGAATTTTGTTGTTTAAACACTATATCATAAGAATTAAATAGTTATAGCCTAATAAGTTAAAACGTGTATTTTAGTATGAGCAATCAGTGTCATTCCATTCGAGATTTGAATTGAAACTATAAGATTGTAATCATATATACAGCAACGTATAATCTTTCTTCTTTATATTAAATTTAAGTATTGTCGACGTTTGGAGTAAAATGCGTTTGTTGAAAAGTATACAATTTATGATTTCGAACGGCCAACTTTTAACAATAACGTTACAGTATAACAAGGGTAATAATATGACGTATGTGTTTATTCGGTACACGAAGAATTAAATACAAGTTTGACGACAGAAACGCTTAAAATATAAATAAATAACGGGTAATAAGTCAACAGATCGACGTGAGTGTTTCGGTCAGAAAACAAATTAAAAACGCGAACGTCGACCAATACAAAAATAACAAATCACAAGGTGAAACAACCGTCGAAAAATATGAACTGCGGCCAAACGTATAATGTTTGGACGCGATAACAATACTATACAACGACGAAATTTAATAATAATAATGTATCGATTTACGGCGACGGCGTAAAATATGTTCGCTGAAACTCAAACAACATCTCTCGCACGGTCATAGCGTGATTAATGGACTAGACGATATTTTGATGCGTTAATCATGTAGATAAGTGCACATAGGTTGGACTTGTAAGTAATTCAAATATCGATAGTGCTAAAGATCAGTCAGTGGTGTATACACATTTTTTGTGTATGACGAGGTTTTAAATATCAAGCGCAAAAGATCTCCGAAGATGATACCTTTACTGATGAATTCTTTTTATAAAAAATCCATAGTTGCGAAATTCTGACAAAATTCGTGTGATTGTTTTTGAGAAAAAATGTAAACATTTGTGCACACACAATTATTGTTGTTCAGTTTGTAGTATATCCTTGTGGTGATTTTCTTCTTAAACTATTATAATTTTAACAGTATTACGATCGGAAACTATGGCGTTTCACTATCATCGTGTGCTTTTAAAGTATAGTTTTACTCGCATGAAATTCAAAAGTTGCCGCTATATGTACATGTATATGTACCACGGCATTTATTTTTTGAAATATCATTATGTTACTACCGTGTTACACTGATTAATTGTCTAAAACATTTAACGAGATACGATTACTAAATAAATTTGTAAATTATTCAGATCGACTTTCAAGAAATCACGGCATTAACGCATATGTTCGGGTGGGATTTTAACATTTTTATTTTATATATATTTTTACACTGGACATATTGGATGTAGTTGTATTTGTATTACGTCATTTTGATTCCGATTAAAATCCAGAAAAGCGTATTTAATACATCGACAGTCTACAAATTAGTATTTATTATTGTACATAAAATAACATTATAAAATAATAATTTGTACAAGACAATGAATATTTTAAAACTGTGAATATTAGAAAAACAATAACTTAAAGTTAGAACAATAAAATTAATTAACTGATAAGCTAATACAGATGTACCATGGAAATAAAATCAACTCGTTAAGTTAGAAGTTAAAAAAGTAACTCGTCATGTAACTTAGTTAAAAGTAACGCTTTACTTTAAGTTTTTAACTCGTTAATTTCATAGCCTTGGCAAAACGGTTGAACAAATTTTTCGGAAATCGGTGGTTGCAAAATGTATTTCAGGGAACAATAACGTCGTTTGGTGTTTAATTAAAAAAAAAAATAATAATAATAATAATAAAAATGCGAATGTACAAATCGATAAAGCGGTCGGTCGTCATCGAAACGAGTGTAAACGCAAAACGGAGTGCGTTAATGAGCAAGGCGACGGAAACCGCCGCGTCGTCGCAATACACAACAAGTACCTATTATATCGAAAATGAACGTTCGGAAACAGGAAGAAGACGTCCGGCGGCGACGACGGCTCAAGCGCTCGGACGAGACGTCGTCGCCGTCACCGAAACGCGTTCCTGGGTTCAGCGTGCAGTCGTTGCAGAAGAATACGGTGACGACGGGCAATCCGCTCCCGCGGGAAAAGGCCGCGGGCCGCCTCCACGCGGTCCACGGCGTTCGCGAACTTGTACGGCCGGCCCGGTTTCCCGTTGGCCACCGTCCACGGGGTGGTGGACGGTCGGCGGTTGCGGTGGCTGGTGCCGCCCGAGCTGGTCGACTACGACGCGTACCTGCCCGTGCTGGCCGACGGGCTCCGCGAACCGCCCAGACCGTACGGGGCGTGCTCGACCATCGGCCTGTGGGAGCTGCTGGCCCGGGACGACACCGGTCACCGCGTGCTGTCCGCCCTGCCCTGGATCGTGTTCCCGGTCCGCCGGGCCCTGGACGCGGGCCGGCGTGACTGGCCGACAACGGTGCGCGCGCTCAAGTCCCTCCAGAAGTTGGCGGCGGCCGGCCGCGGGGGCCTCGTGGGCCGGGCCCTGGTGCAGTTCTACCGGAAGCTCTTGCCGCCCATCAACAGGTACCAACTGAACGCCGGTCCCTTACGTGACCGCCACGGACGGTCTGCACGCAAACGTCGTGTACAACCTGACCGACCTGTGCCGCGAGACGCTGTGCGTGCTCGAACGCACCGGCGGCGCGTGCGCGTACAGCAACATCAAGTCCGTCATACCGACTTATCAGAGCTGCATCGCGCCGAACGAACGTACAGCCACCGGTGGACCGGGCGAGATCGAAATCGGCTTCACTGAGCTCTATTAGCGGTATTGCAGGACACGACGGCCGTCAGGTCCATAATATTATGTTTGTACCTACGTTGTATACGACACCGTATTTTTGACGTCGGCAAACCACACGGTATAATATTGTATTATACTATTGTACAAACGCATCTGATGTCATATCATGAATTTATTTTGTTTTATGTATCATACTTGCTATAAACATACTGCTGCCGGTATAGCGACATAGTGATATAACTACGCGGTATCGACATCGTGATTTGGTATCGAACAATATTGCGGATTCGATCAAATCATTGTATTATTATAATTATATCACGCATTTGTTTTTTTGTAACTATTGCTTAATTACTGGAAAACTAAATTTTCCATGGATTTTATTTATCATTTAGTACGATAATACATTTTTGGTTCCTTCGGGATTTTTCGGATTTATTTAGGTTACACAAAATTAAAGTCTCGAGTTTATAAGATAAGCTTGTGTGTTTTAAATAAAAATAGTCTGATGATCATGTGATTTGTTTCATATAATACATCACACTACCACACATGTATTATACCGACCGTTCAAACGACAAAAGTCTTGCGACTTTTATATTTTCTTTATGTCTGTGCAAGTCGGTGTGAGCCAGCAGGTAAATTATCCTTAACCGTTCATTAAATATAAAATAAAATAATATATTATATAAAGTCACAGATTTACAGCATAATATTTAATCAGCGATCGTATAATGAAAAATTAAATATTTAGTTTTGCGGGTCGCTAATTTTGACTTATCCGGTACTAAGCACACTAGATGTTAACCGTTACCACTCGGCACTCACCACCACACCACCTAATTGTGTGAATTCGGACGTTATATTATATTATCCACGTCCGCTATTTTTACTAATTTTCACTCAAACCATAATGTCTGTAGTGATCAATTTGAACTCATCGGTGCACATTTTACCTGCCGGTTACTGGTATACAACTGTTTACAATACCGTCTGTGTATAAAATATTGAATACATTTACTTCACACACTTGTCTCGGCATGTCAAATATGTCACCGTATATTACACATTTACACCTGTGCAATATGTTATAATCGATACAGTATTATTATTGTAAAACGAAATTAAATTTCAGTCCTACGAAGTCGACAGTATTGACGTACTGATAAATATATGTATATATTTTTATATCTAAAATGCCAAGGAAGTGGTGCGAAATGTGTATAGTGCGTAATATCAAAAATAACCTTAAACAACGTAAAAATCATATATTATATATATTATATATACGTTTAAATATTTTAATATTCATAATGTAATATATATGCACACCTATTACTTTTAGGTAAACATATTATTTGCAGTTAATTAATCATGTTGCATTTTAACTGGATAATTTAAACGTTAACCGTATCCAAGTTGAAAACTTCGATGAACATAATATTATAGTTTATATTATGCATATCATTATGTGTACATCACTTATGAATTTACGATAATGAATGACAAGCATAATATAATGTGTTTATTTTTATATTATAGTTCAAGGCACTATCCATGTATACTTACAATCGCACGTATGGCGTGTAACAAGAAAAGTTTGACGAAAGTTTTAGTAAATTGTACGTGGAAAAACTGTGTTTATATTACACCTACGCATATTTATCTTTTTTAATATTCATTAAAAAATTCAAGACGATCTTATTAAATAATTGCTACTTTAGCCGTTTTATTATATATTAAATTATAATATATTATGAGAGTTGTTTATCAAAATACGTCATAACTAAGATTACTTTCTTTTGGAGTACCACAATGTTTATTAGAATGTGAATTGGATGTTATTTTATACAAAAATTAGACCTACTTGAAATCAGGTTGTAGAAGTATGGACAATTAGTAATTGTGATTATCTGGTAATAGGCTACCAATAGCAAGACGATTTTTAAATTCGCCCTTCACACCATAACACTTTAAGTTTCCATTACAAATTCCAACCCTTTTTTCACCATGCAAGCTCACAAACATGTCTTCTTAACATATGTATATACTCTACGAAATCTGAAAATTCGTTCTGGACACATTCCAACAATCTATTTTTAACGTAATAAATTTAGTGACCAAACCACTGGGTCAGTAGTCGGGAATCGATCGAGCTGTACTAGGACACAATGCGATTGAAGGCAATCAAACGAAATCACTAATACTACACATGATAAAAAATATTATATTAATATTAATAATATTATATCATGTTTGATATAGAGGACAGATGAGGAATAAGCATAATAAAATGTAAAAAGCTACGGATCATCTGCAGTCTGATAGAATATGCACATTTCGTGACAAAAGTGATGGCCATTAACTCTGTACACAAAACGTATACGGAACTACGCAATAATCCTACACGATATATAAAAAGCGTATTATTATTATTATTATGATCGCCTAGAACCATTATTATTTATCGATATTCGACGATTGAACCGTAGACGTGCCGCAGACGTACAAAATGATATTGAAAGCCGCATTTGGAGCGCAATATAAAATAGAAATCCGAGCACCAACCTCTTGCGTCGTCAGCAAACAGCCGGCAATTGTCAAGAAGATACATTTAAGTGTTTACCTAATATGGGCAACGGGGATTAGGTGGTGGTGATTATGTGTAAATAGAAAAATATCGAATGAAATTGTAGTGATAAAAAAATTGCAATTTTGACGTGCCACCGTTTTGTGGAGTAGTTAAAAAATCTGAAACTTCCACGAACCTGGGCCAATTAATACTATACGTGATTGAAGGTCGCCAGCAAAACAGATTCACTGACGCCTCGTGTAAGATATTTAAGAAATCCTATGTATTTTGGTTTTCAGTTGCAGCAGGTAATTTTTATTTGATATAGTGATGGTGTAAAATTTTTTAAAAAGGATTTTTTCTTTAATAAATTTTAAATGAACTGTGTGGTATAAAGGTTGATATAATTACAGAAGTATACATTAAATGACAAAATATAAAAATAGTTTTCACCATTTTTTACATTTTGAATTTTATAATTGAGAGCAGAATACTTTTCAAAGATTGTTAGGGTTGAATATCGAATATCGATTTAAAAGTTTTTTTTTATTAATAAGTATTTAAAGTTTAGGTGAGCGGAGTAAAATTACAAGGTGTAGCCCAGAAAGTTGTGGTTCACTACTCCGTTCATCAAAACTTTAATTGCTTATTAATTTAAAACTTATTTGTTCAACTATAATCGATATATACCTTTGGTTGTCGGTAAACAACATTTTTTAGTAAAAAAAATACTCTGCTTTTGGTTGTTTGAAAGTGAAAGAAAGAATTATTTTTAAAAAAAATTGAAAAAACGTAAAAATCACCACGATAAAAATAATTAAATAATTTTATTCTGATACAAGTGTAGGGATTTTCGATAACTGCGTGTTATACTTATATAACAAATTATTCGTATTAATCAAATATAATCCAAACAATTATACGAGTAGGCCATACTATTTATAGATTAAATTGTATTAGAATATTAACGTAATAATTATCGTCAAGTGTTATGCGCAACAAATAGTTGGCTGATGATCAATTTATTTATATGTCGGTTTCTGCGATTATTGCCGTCATAACGAAGTTACATACTAATAACCGGAATTTATGTATACGCCGAAATAAGACTATTTTCTATAGGTAATTTGGTCATTAAATTGTATTGTTTCTTCAATAAATTGTTTAGCAAAATACAATAATGTTATAGTTACCTATATAATGTTTAGATACAATAAGTGGCATATTTATAGGCTTCTAATAAACATTCGCTGAGGCCGCAGAATAATATTTAATAAATGACCAATATTTTATGGTTCATATGATATGATAATTACATTATTTTCGATGTATTGTAATAATTATTGCGACTAAACCTTTCACACAATACACATAATGTACTACCCGTTATTCCCTTCGATTAGTTGTTCAATTTGTACTTAATGCATGCTTAATAAGCCAATGACTGACATAATATATGTATCGCTGATGATTTTAAGTTCCGTAAAAACTAATAAAATATACACACTTGACCTTAAAGTTGTATAACTTAGTCTTGCAGAATTGGTGAAACCCAAAAATTCTAATTACTAGTACTCGTGTATCACACGTATACATGATTCGGGTTTTGTGTCAAAAGAAATAGTTACGCGAAAGGGTTAAGTACTCACTGGTCTGAAACGATTAGTTTAATTGTTGCCAACAAACAATATGTGAACGATGTTCGATTCTGTTTATTCATCGAACGCGTCTAGTCACAACAAAGATTCGGTCTCATAAACCATACCTAGTTATGAACTTTTTAATCTGTTCTATACGATAGTTAAATCCATTTTAGTGTCATTGGAAATATTCCGTATAATGCATATAACATGTGTGCAATACCAGAGAATTCTGACTTAACCCTACGCAAAACTGCCGTTTATTGTTTCACACGAACATAATGCACAGCAGATTGTCGTAAATACAAACACAGAAAAGACTTACGTGAACAATATGGCGGTTCATCTGATTTGTCACCACAGTCATCGTTGCCGTTGCAGAATTTATCCAAAGCTACACAATAGCCCGTATCGCACATAAACTCAGACAACTGACAGCCAAATCCATAATTGATCATGCACAGCATACCACATAGTAATATAAATATTCGTACTTGCATTGTGGTCTGAAAGCAAATAAAAATCAATCAATTAGATATTTTAATTCATATACATTTATTGGTGTTTTTTTTAATAATGATATGACCCACAACAAATATTATAAGTTTATATTAGATATGTAAACATATATATATATACCATGTTCAATATTGACAATAGCAATAGTAATTTAATATTAGAGAAGAATACATTCAAATATAATAATCATAATATAAAATAATATTATGACAAATATGAACCGAAAAGTTAAAATCAAAAATTTAAGATTCGCAATATTTTTTTGTGGGAGATGTCGCGAGACTGTTTTAGAATGTCGGAAATTAAACATTTAAAGAATCGTTTCGCGATATAAAAAGCAGTAATATCTAGGCTATAAATCAAGAACGGAGCTTTAAAAACGTCAAGACAACCAACAATTCGGTCAAGTTCGGTAAAACTTTTTTACGATCAATGAACACCTGTTGTATAGACAATCATCACAAAGGCCGAATTTCTTCAGAAACATAAACACTTAACGGCAGTGATTAAAGGCGCGTCGCGTCTTTTATACTATAAATACACTGGAAACCATAACGGAGAAATATATGCAAATATAGAAATAATTTCAACCTTCATTATCATTTCCAGTGTAAATAGATAAACAACCAACAGCTGGCCAAATTTAATTTACACAAATTAACATAAAACGTAACAGTATAAACAACACTTCTTATTCGTTTCTCATATTTATTTAATCTGCTTAAAATATTATACCGTCTTTTTATTATTATCACTATTATTGTTTAGATTGTTCAAAATGTATCATAATATTAAAACGCGCCTTGATATTATAATAATAATACGGCGTATCCCAAGCGGACCGTATACAAATGGCTATAGTTTAAGGAGCCGCTTTACATATTTTATTATCATCAAAAATAATTTTATATACTTATTAAATACTATATCATGTTATACGCGTTTACTTCTTTTCTCGTTTTAAGTATGCTTTAAATATTCATCTCACTATTTTGAACTGCAAATAAATTCGAATTTCAATAGTCTATTCTCTTTTGATGTATTTTCAAATTTCCAATAGAGCCAGACCGTTACGTATACCTGTATTTATATATTGTATTCTGTATACCCTCGTCAATCCAAAAGTTAAATTTAGAATCTTTATTGCGCGTATCATTTGTTATTCATATAATATATACATTAGCTCGCCTCGATTTTCACATTTAATATTTCGTTTGCGTTCAATATTTCAACAGCGCCAACACAGCGCTATGGTAGTACATCACGCGTGTACGGTAAGACGAATTACTAGTATATTTCCCGATAATAAAAATAAAAATAAATATCGAACTAGAATCATATAATATTGTACCGGCCCTGTTATTAATTTATTAGGTATTGATCATCAACAATGAGCAAATATAACATAAATCGTGCATTTTTCTGGAAGTCGTAATTTTGTGACTAATTACACTGGCTAATGGCGATAAATAAAGTAATGTGAAAAAGAATGTAGCCGCCAAGAGAGATCGCATTGAAATATATGAATAATGTTGTGACAGCGTCGAGATATAAATTATTAAATACATAACATAATATAAAATGGCACCGTATAACTGCAAAACTTCATAAAAACATATTATTATTATTATTATTATCCACACATATCGGTCATCGTATCGACTTTTGCACTGCAATATGTGTTATGACGTATATAAGTCATGATTATGGTGGTGTGATGACGATGATGACGACGATGACGACGATGACGACGATGATGATAATAATAACAATAGTAATAACAATAATAACGAGTATGGCTGTGGCATCGTATGACATCATATTATAATAATGCGTACGGTTTTGATGATATTTCGCGTGTTAACACTGTTAACAGTGCCGCGTATTTTATAATAATAATATAGTTGATTTGTCAATATTAACTCCGTGACGCGTTCCGTGTCAATCTTTATTATTGCATTATCTGCCTTGGTACAACGACGGTATAATTTATATTTTGATCTCGACACAATTTCAATCCACTCCGTTCTGCCCGCCCCGTTGTGTTTATAATTAGAGCCGTACAATTCCACTTATACGATTTCAGTGAAACTCTCTTGTGCGTGTAGTTCGCAGCGAAACATTATTTTGACCTTAGCGCATACGCCGCAGCCGTCAACGCGATCTTAACACGTCATAATCTCCTAGAACTTTGATTGCAACTTGGCGATATACCATTTTATCGCCTAACACTACTAGTGATTATATTTCAACACCAGCCTCCCCTCCGTCTACTCGGGTAACTATTTAAATCTCCCAAAGCCCATATCAATTAGGATACAGTCATTGCTAAACGTTACTATAGACATCAATGGAAATGCTTTGAAGATTCCGTCTACTAATTAAGACGCGGGAAAGGAATAAATTGCAAGCTTAAATTTAATTTAACAATTCGTTGTATTTGCGTACTTAAAATAATCGTTATGTATACTATCATAACTGCAAATTAATAATTGTTTAGATGTTGTTATTGAAACCGACAGCAATATGTGATATTATAATAATCGTTTTTTTTTTTTTCTGAACAATGTAAAATCGAACAATATTGAACTTATTTTTGCATTTCCCTTTCACTTCAATTATTTCGATAATAATAAAAAAATCATAATTATCTATGGCCTTAAAAATATTAACGTGTATACACTTTAACGAACATGGTCCAACTGTTATTTAAATTAATTATTACGCAGGTAGGTTTACTATATTATACGATATCATATTATTAAAGAGTTCAATAATTTATTTTATGACACATTCATTTACATAATAAAACCCTTTTACTCGCAAATTACAATTTTAGAATGAAATATATAACTATAAAAAGTTAGTTTTGAGAATGCATATTAAATTAATTTCGTTTGGTTTATTTACAAATAATTACCAACGAGAGTTTAAAAATGGGAAACGCGAAAAAACAACAACGAATGTTCCGGGTATGTTTTGCATTACACTGCGATTACATCCATAGAAGTAGAGGATTTGGTTGCGGTAATTCATTAGGTAAATCCCGAAACGCGTTAGTTATAGCGCGCGGTGGTATTACGTATATTATAATATATATTTATATACCTAAGCCATGGAACTGCGGGAGGAGTCCACCCGCCTATCATTACTGCAGTGTTTCGTGTCAATAATGTGACTGCAGTAGGCTTTTCGGTTGAGGCCAAAATTTAAGAACCACTATAACCGGGAACCATTGGAATTGAATTCATTTGTCTTGCTGTCGTTTGCTAACCTCGGCTGACAAATAATGCGTATGGAAATTAATGGAACGTTGGATTCCACATCTCCAAAGTATATTATATTATATCCCCGTCGATTGAACCTTCACGGAATTTATTGCTCGATCCGGAGGGCGTTACAAATGTGCGTATCAGTTACCCCCCCATTTTGGAGTGTGGCAATATAACCCCCTCACATTATCAACACAGTCTCGCAGACACGACCCCTTTATTCTCACGGTGAAAATCTCGTTTGAAAATTGACTCCCGGCAAACAGTTCCGAAATTGAATCAGTTGAATCTAAAGACGCGCGCTTGGAAATGCACCTAAACGATTCCTCGTCAATTTCGATGAGTTTACGCAAAAAGACACCAGCCATATTATATACACCAATATTTCATTAAACAACGACGATAGTATCGAATTTACATAGTACTTAATTAAAGTGATTTGTTGTAAACGCAAATAACTTAACGGTATTATACGTCATGTACGTGTCATATTAATTATTATTAACTATAAAGACAAGTTATAGGTGAGCGTAGATAATATTATTTAAATGTTGTATACACCG
Source organism: Rhopalosiphum maidis (assembly GCF_003676215.2). Classification (NCBI taxonomy): domain Eukaryota; kingdom Metazoa; phylum Arthropoda; class Insecta; order Hemiptera; family Aphididae; genus Rhopalosiphum; species Rhopalosiphum maidis. The sequence goes on along the minus strand of NC_040877.1, from coordinate 28,488,693 downwards.
ATTGAGGTTATTCAAAAATAAATTGTTTTTATGAAGCACCGTCGATTGGTTTTCTATTTTTTTTTTTCCATTAAAAAGTAAAAAATACTTTTGTATAGTTGCAGCCTTGCAGGTAATTATACTCATTACCTATAATTTATATAAAAATATGTGAGTCATAATGTGTATAAGTGTATAAGAAATAACATATAATGGTTAATGCGTGTAAACCTTTGAATCCTTTACAACCATATTTGACATAATATGCATGGATACTGAATGCGACGAATTAATATATATTATTTTTCACTGAATAAATAAACATGTAGTTTGGTTTTCTTTAAGAAATCTATTTTTAAAAAGAAAACGGGAGGAGGTATTTTTAAAAAGCGTATGTATTATAATAATTTATCGACGCGAGCATATAAAACTACGTTTTAGTTATGCACGTGTAATGTATTATACTAGTGTACATACATTTACAAAAAAGAATATAATAAATAAATAACACAAAAAAGTAGAAGCGTTAGAACTTAGAAGTTAAAGTAATACAAAAAAATAATACTGAAAAGTTTAAAAAAAAAAAAAAACATTAGTTGTTTAAAATGATAAGTATATAACCGAGTGAGAAAAATATTTTAAAGTACATTCTTAGACTTTTTCTCTCGTTTTTATATTATTTACTTTAAAACTATTATTATTAATTTTATTCCTTCCTATCCTCCTCTATATCCGTTTTCGTCAGAGTTATTTCAAAGCAACCAAACTATTGAAGGAGAAGACAACATTTATAGAAAATATTTAGGGTTGACGTTTTGCTTTTCATGCCCATACTCACCGAATACCATTTAATAGCGGGGCTAACGCGATATTATTATAACAATTCAATAAAGAATTAATACACAATTATATTTATTATATTATTATTATGTGTTTCCGTATTATTATTATGTACAAAATATGAGAATTTTAGATTCAAATCGTGTCACGATTCAATTTTTAGCTTAAAAACTTAATATTTCGCAAAACGATACTAATAATTATACTATTATTAATAATTAAAAATTATATCATACAATATGATAATCGGTTTTACGGTAGTTGGAATCGATTTTGTCCATTTACCATCGTATATACGTATGATAAATGCATTGACGAATACAACAATAAATGTTTATTATTATCCTACATTGTCGTCGCGTCATCGTCGTGAAAGTTATCATCATTGTCGCAGGATATTTCCACCAGTGCACTCACTGTCCGGACCATACTCCATTTACAGGATGGTCCTTTTAACGTAAGACATTACTTATATGCTTCGGATTGTGGAATAGTAAAAAATATGTTTTTTTATTTATTTGAATCAGTATTAAGACTTAAGCAACTGTGAACATAGAAAAATAGTGACATTATACGAATACAATAACAGTGCTGTATACATTTTAAGAGTCATGACATTGTCGACAACTATTTGAAAAATGTTTAAATAGGTGCTTTTCGAAATAACGAACGTGTCTTACGCCAAAAGATTCACCCTGTGCAGTATTATTTATACGACGAGGTAATAATGTACGAGACACCGGGATTGGCTTACGGGCCTTGTTATGGCCGAATAATAGCCAAGTCCCCACGCACGCAAGCGAAACGCATTAATTCTTTCTGCAGTGTTATTTTTTTCTTCTTTCCATTAGGCTGCTCTTTATACGGCGGCGGTCTTTTGTGCTCGCTTACCAGATTACCGTGAGCGTATAATATGTATACACACATAATATCGTGTACTATATAGGTACGCGGGAGACGAATAACTATAATCCTGGACATATTATTATTATCATACTAAAAAAAATATATAATACAGAGGTATCTATATACGTATACCTATTTTTTTTTCTCTCGTGTTCCTCTACCGACCGCGACATCAGGGCGTTTCCTCGCCACATTTGCCTATAGTGCGCGCACGTGGCCCCGTAAAGGACTATCTATATTGCAGGGAAATCTGAAATTCTGTGAGTATAATATAATATAACATTATATTATGCTCCGTATATAATATACATTATATGGAAACGGCGCGTATAAGCAGTGTACGTGAACGGATTTTTAGATCGATACGTTGGCAGTTGGTGTCTTAGTGAAGAGGACACACTAAACATAACCAGAGACTTTCCGAGTGCCTAGGTAGGTACAGAAAAAAAAAAAAAAAACGAACACGTGTTACGAAATCGGGTTTATCGTGAATATCGACACGATTTCATTGTCGACCGACAGCTGAAAAATTAGTACCAAATAAGTACTAATCAATATTTCTTCAAGTTGAGTTACAACTCGAGTCGAGTTAGTTAAACTCGACGACGGTTGACGTCATAAGCCCGATAGACCATAACCTAATGCGTACTCCGTATTGGCGATTTGACTGTGTTAATTACTGTTCAAAAACTATCCTTATACAACGTCTGTATAGCCTCGATAATTCGGCACATTCGGTAATTCGGAATTGTTAGTTACAGCTGTTTAATTTTATTTTTATTTCTCGATCTGTGTGGGTAATTAGGAGCAACCAATAAGGTCGTTTATTACTAATCGCCACTTCCACTTCAGATACTTATTTTAATTTAATTTAATCTTCCGCGTATATATTTATATTGTTAAGATTTCCACCGATTGTATTTATAAAATAATAAAAATATAAAAATAAATCCTTTTTTTAATTTTATCTGATTTTCGTCTGAATATTTCTTTTTGATAATTCGTCAGTACTTGGGCCTCATAACATGTATTAGATTGTCGAGGTCACTTAGATACTGTATATTATTTTATATCGTTTACTAATAGGTATATATAGTGTATTATACACGATAATTAAACACAATTTATGTATTTGCTTTTGATTGTCGTATGTACATTACATACAAATAATATTATAATTATTATTTAACCTGCATATATTATATCAGATTTGATGCGTTTCTAAATGCAGAGATTCCATATCAATTAAAAATTGAATTTCATTATATTGTCTTATAATTTATTTCTGACGATTGTATAAAAAAAAATATGAATATATAAATTATTCTGTGTGACAGCGTTGTCACTTAACGTATATTATATAGATTATTTACTAATGCAACTTAAGTACCGGCCTCCATTTTACAATGAAAATGAATTATGTTGTTAAACAATCAACACTTTAACCGAGCAAAAGTTTGAGCTATTAAGGAATATTATAATGTGTGCAATTGTTAAACTTAATCTATTATTTTTAGCTCAACCATTCATTGTAAGCAAATATCGATAAACTGAAAAGAAAGTTACATAATTTGACGTTGAGTATGGTAACACACATTATCTCTCTCATTACACTCATAACATTAACTCTTTGAATATACAAAGTGCACCAACTGTTTGCAAATATGTTGCTATGAAAATAAAATAAATTGATTCCGCAACAGTTCTATATTATTAAACATACAATTCTCTTGAGGTATGCATTTTAGGGGAATAAAAAACTAAATGATCGATAATATTACAAAATAATCAAAGTTATCTGTATAATAAATAATAAATTATGATATATAAATTTACTATAAAAGTACATAATTTTATGTAGCCCACATTTTATTCCATAGAGTAATGAATGACAACTCATTCCATTAATTAATTTGCTTAAGTGATTTTCACGAAAAATGTGTTAAATTCTAACGAAGTCATTCTGTTAATCCTTAATTAAACTACTTTAATTATAAATTAAGTTTGGAAATATTGCTGAAAAACTAAGAGAAATTTTAATTGTAAAACACATTAATTATTTTATATAGTGGATAAATACAGTCTTAGCTCTGCAATCAGTATTTAGTAGGTATTGTATTTGTGTTTAGGACGAAATTACTAAAGTAAATATTTCAAAACAATTTTCGAAATGCTTTTTCGTATTATTTACCATAAAGGCATCATAAACATCACGCATAACATTATTTTTGCAACAACGGATGTCAGACCAGTACCGCAAACACAGACATACCAAATACAAGATCTTTGGTTCATAACTTTTATTTCAATCGTGTCAGACGTGTCTGGGGCGTTTTCGTAAAAAGGTCAAACGGTCGATTTATGTTATTGCGTTTGATGAAGGCGCCTTTTGTGCTGCGTGAAACAAGAGCGCTTCTCAGGGGTAAGCTCCAGTCATAATGATCGTCATCATCATCATCATAATCATTCATGTCCCTTTCGTACGTACAACAATCCCCTTTCTTTCCCCACACACCGCTCTCTCTTATGCAACCGCCAACACTTATCCGCCGCCGCCCGGTCCTCGTGCACCGAAACCGAGTGCCATACGCGTAGTATTATATAAATGTACCTTATACACACACACACACACACACACACACATATATATATATAGACCCGATTTCGTACGTATCTGCGCCTATTATACATATATAACGTATACACACGACGTCTATCAGTGTACAGAAGAAAATGTGTAGCTATTAGCGGAGACTATATATATATGTGTGTGTGTGTGTGTGTGTGTGTGTGTGTGTGGCGCGTGGTGTGCATTCAACGCAACGTTTTATTATATGTCGGACGCGGGACGTCCCATTGTGCGCGAGAGTGCGTACGTGTCCCGAAACCCTTCGCATATAATTCCTCATATTATGAGCCGTGGCCGAGGGCGGGGCGGGGTAGAGAAAAAATGAGAAATTAATAAAACGGTGCAAAAATATACGTAGAAACATTATATAATAATAATAATAATAATAATAATAATACATAATCCCCTAGAGGAGCTTATCCGGATCATCGTCCGAAAGTACAAATTGTATGAATTAAAAATTTCGTTTTAATTGTTTTTCTGTACGAGTATTATATAGCGTGCGTAATATGATTGGATTTCGTGTGTTTTAAATACCCCGTTCAAGATAACGGTATAGTACGTATTTCGTCTATACTGTTGTTATATTGCATTATTCTTGTTAAATGCACAATGTATATTATATTATTATTATAATATACTGGACATGCTCATACCTACAAACTAGATATATCAAATGTTTTTTATAATTCGTTACCGGAATATCGAATTCTGGGAAAAGTCAACGATAAAAACATAAAGCCACGGGCGTATTGTGTAACTGTGAGAGTCAAAATAGTTAAACACGAAAACACGTAATAAAAAAATTGGCAGTTGGGTACAATAGTAATAGCTTTAAATAATAATGATAGTGACATTTTTAATAGTTGAAATATAATTATACAAATATAATTTTATTTTTTATTTAAAATTCTGAGAGGAATGACGGATTTATTGATTTTACAATGATGTGTGTTTTTTTTTTTGTACGTGTCTATATATGTATATTATAAATGTTTTGCGGTAGATTACTTTTATTTTCAAAAATGGGAATGGTTTCTATAGAAAATTATAATTGGTCAAAAGTAAAAAAAATGTATATACTTTAGATCCGAAAAAAAAAAAAAAGGAAAAATAGAAATTTTATTTTATTTTACGTAAAACCAATTTTTGACAAAATCGATTTAGTTTTGTAAATTTAATTCGAAATCAAATAAATGCAGATAACTTGAGTTTCAAAAAATGTTCATATTATTGTTTTTATTGACAATAACATTTTCAAAATATTTTTACTATTTTTGAGACAAGAAATTTTCAATTTATTTTTATAACTTTTTCTAGAAATGTCAATCAAAAATTATTAGATGGGTAAAAATTCTTCAACATTTAATGCTCCTCAGAATTTGTTATTTTTTCAATTATAAAACAATTTTTAATAAGTGTTGATAGTAGGAATTTTAAAATAATTCATAAAAATCGCAAAAATTAGTAAATTATTTTGTAATTAGAAATTTATAAAAAAATTTTGGTTTTTACATCTTTAATTTGTTTATATAGTATAAGTTTCCTCATAAATAATTCATACTAGAAAACCATAAAATCTAATAAATATATAAAGAAATAATTAATTTTCATAGGCATTTAAGTTAATTTAGATGAAATTTCTAATTTTAATATAAATAACGATGTTAGTTATTTTTATTATAATTTAAAAACATGATTTGTGAGAAATTAAAACTTTTTTGTTTACGTTTAATATGTTATTACTTATTACGAGTATTACAACTATATTACTATTTACGTTACAAAACGCAATGAAATACCTGATTTCTTTCAAGATATTTTTATATATCTATGGTATTTATACTATAAATTTTTTTTTACTATTTTGTGGTACTGACAGAAAGTTGTTATTATATTTTGAGTTATTTAAGTTGATTTAATATGGTGTACATTTATATCATTATAATAATTAAATACTTATAATATAATTAGTACAATACTTTTGAGAAAAAATGTATCAACCTACTATAATACTATGAAATAATATTAATGAATTAATGAAATAGATATTATATAAAAAAAAACATCGAGGAATATAATAATACACAAATTTAGGCGGATATTTCTACTATACTAATAATCGTTTTTCATGTATCTACAATGATATCATTGAATTTAAATTTAACATACCCGTGATGATCTACATTTAATGTATTATGTATAACATAGCGGTACTCATTTTCCTAGGTACCTTTTTTTATTTATAATTAATATTCCCTAAAGATAGTATTGGATAATATCGACTTAAGTTTCTTGGGTGGACTTGACATTACCTACCCAGAATTTAACATAAATTACCGTAAGGATAATGTTGTACATGGATAATGTTGAGCTTACCGAGTAATATCGATGTTTACTCGTAAAATATATTTGAATTTATGCTTCGAAAGAAGTTGGAAAATAAATGTTTAACATAATTTTGTAACTTATTGTAAATTTTATTTATCAAAATCTGATAAAAAATAAATGCGAACAAAATTATGTACCTATAATATGAGTTATTATTTAACACTTGTGGACAAAAATGAGTATTTATTGGAAATATTTAATTTATTTTTTTTTAATCATCATTCTTCTTAGGTAATCCATTTATGTTTTTACCTCATATGGCCATTAGTTATAATTGAATTTTTTTTAATTTATATTTTTCATTTTAAAAACTAACTGATTTTTTTTTTAATAATTTTATTATAGGTACAGGTCTTGCATCAAAATAAAAAAAGACGAATTGTTATTATCTTTTATTAGAAAAAAAGTATAATATTGAAGACACTCGAGTGCGAAACCAGAAATCTTAAACAATCGACTTGAATAATATTATTTTTAATAATGACCTGTATATAGTTAGACTGTTTTATTCTTATATTTAAATTATTCTTATTGTATTTTAACTTTTAATGTTTTCATTAAATTTTTAATTTTTGCACAGTACTTCAATAGGTAGATTTACATAATAGATAATTAAATCCAAATCGAGAGTAGTTTACATGTATAATTCATATAATATAATTACATTACAGCATTGGATTATTTATTGAAAACAGCGAAGAGGTAAGTACACTAAATATATAGTATATACCATATAATGTATTACAAAGACGTATCTATTATATGAATTTAATTTACATTGGATTTTTTCGGCATCACATTTTAATAATATTTATATTACGTAAATCGACTGTTAATATTTCCCTTGTTATTAAATTCAAATTAATAATACTTTAATTTTGTTTTCTTAATATAATATGTTCATATGGTTTTAGTTAAATTTGGGTTTTGAAATATATAATAATAATGTGTATTCCTTTAAGCATGATTTTACTAGTAAAAATGATGGAATAGACAATGAAAAGGAATACATTCAAATGAAAATCATGTTCCAAAATAATCACAAAGCTATCTGGAATGACAACGAACTAGGAATACCAAAACACGCTGTTCATTCCCTCCTTCATCGGGAAACTTAACTTGTTTTGCACAAACTTGGGTGGCGACAGGGAAACGTGCTTTCGACGTTCTCCGCTTCTCTTTAAATTAGACATCCGTAACCAAACTTATAAATTATCAAACTTGTCATCGCCATCGCCCTGACTACTAGTTACTTATCACTTGTAAAATGTGTGTATACGAAAAAAAAACCTAATCGATACGTATATAATATCTCACAAAAAAACAAATTCTATTATCGATTTACACGTAGATATATAATATTATAATGTTCCAATAACCTAAATAAACCAACCTATTATTTTTATTTAAAAAAAAAAAAAAACGTAGACGGTCTACAATAAAGTATATGTTTGCAATTGTTTATATGTTTCTGTAAAATATTGAAATGTGGATGAAGAATAATGTATTGTAATATGTTTATAAATATTTATATAACAATAATAATAATAAAAAATATCCATAAAATAATAACAATATATCATGATTTTTAGGACGCGTATACTTTAAGACGTTTGAGGAACACTACGAGAGACAAGGGATATTATTCTTTTATACACCTCGTAGCATTTACAAGTGAACTGCTGTAAGAGTTAATTCTTTCGGGTCTACAGATGACAATGATCCATTGGTGAGTTTTCTTAAGCCGGTGGTGTGCTAGTGTAAAGGTTGTCGGGTCCTTTGTACAGACGAGCCCTAACTGTATGTCTCGTCGTAAGCTGCGAAAAAAAATATATAACGGTAATAAAAATGATAAACTCCGACGGGTTGCAAAGTAAAACGAATGACCATCTTGGCCTACTCAGATGTACTTTTTTGTTATAACTTATTTTTTATACGCGTGTGCCCGCTATATTACGCCTGTTGTTATTAAAAGTGAAAAGGTTAATGTCAATTTTAATTCAACGTTATGTACATACACTGCACATTGCACAGTACACAGGTACTTAGATAAATTAGATACTATAATATGTCATATATACATATTAAATATTAGCATCACATGGTTGGCAGTATAATGTCCAGTTTTATGATAATGATATAAAAATATTACTCTTGTATTATTTAATTAAAAAATATTCAATACAAATTACATATTATTTGTATACGCAGGTAGTAACTTAGTGAATTTGGATACATTTTTAGAGAATAAGAATTTGTATTATATAATTTAAGTTAAAAGTTTAACAAAAATACTATTGAGTTTTATCTTATATTTCAAAGTACATCGTATTGTATAATATATATATTTGTGAATTATTTATAAAATATATTTGCAATCTGTATACACAAAATAATGCAATAAGTAATTACGTTGACAATTAATGTTTTACACTTGGAAAACGAAAGAAGAAGGAGCATCCATCGATATGGTTTTCAATTAGGTATAATATTACAAAATTACTTATAAATATTATGTTTTAACTTCCTATATGTTTTTTCATAAGATATAACACAATATTGCTGCATGTACGAATTATGTATACTATAATATCGGTTACCCATTAATGTTTTTTCATAAGAAACAAAAATAATAGCTCTAACACAATATACATTTTAAGTATGTGAGTTAATTCAAAAATAACTTATAGTTTTTTCTAAAACAAAAATGAAAAAATATTTAACGTTAAAAATTACCATGTCCCCACGATTGAAATTAATGTTTGCGTAATAATGAAGAATGTTAATGGGTTTTTAAAAACAAAAATGTACAGTTAGTTAAAAAAATATAAAAATGTGAGATAAAAAATCTAGGAAGTTATTCTGCTATATAGTAGGTTAAAAGTGTATCTCATCATTGAGTAAGTTACTGTAATGGATATGTTAAATTTGATTTCAATGATAAATCGTTGCCTACGAAAATGATTCTAAACTCAAACGAAACGGTTTGACAGCCTTTATTACTAAAACTATTTAATAATTTGTTTATATTTTTATATCAGTAACTTATTTTCTATTAGTAGGTAATAATATTTTACTTATACTAAAACTATCTTTTACCTAAAATATAATATAATATTAATTATCATCACATTGAACCATATTATATTATTATAATTTATTAACTTATAAATCAATACTGTTATTTGTAAGTAGATTACTGATATATATTCTTTAAAACTAAGGTTTATATTTTGAAAAATAGATTATATTTAGAAAACATAATGTTGAAAAGTTTCAAGTTCCTACTTCCTATAAATAATACTTTTTGTAGAAAATAATGATAATAATGATAAAACACAACAAAATAATTAAAATTGTTATTTATAAAATTATTTTATGTGTAATTTTTTATTTTAAATTCCAATTTCATAAATTATTAAATTTTTAAACTAAAACTAAAAAACAAAAATGTCCATATTTATTATAGATATTTTTTAATTTTTATAAGTATAACTAATGACGAACCTAGTTTTAGATATATGACTGAGAGTAAATATTTTTTTATCAACTTATATAGAAAAAAAACTAAAAATATACAAAAATTCAAATACTAAGCTTAAAGTAGCTTAAATTGTAGGTATTTTTTTTAAATTTCACTGTGAAAATAAAATGAAAATGTAAATAATATAATGAAATATTTTAGGGTACGTGATGAATATATATTTTTTTTAATCACAACAAAAGAACAAAATCGGTTTGATTGGAAACTGTAAGTATTCCGTGTTTATTCCCGTTTTCTGTATTTTTCCCAAAATATTAACTAAATCCAATTTGCTCTCAAAAATCACATAACGTTGATGATTGAAGCACTTTTACTATTCAAAAAGTTGATGACGGAAAGGGAAAAATTGTAATACATTATAAGAGTGTAAAACTAAAAACCAGAATATTTATCACTCTGTTCAAAATCTAAAAATGATACAACGATTAGAGTAATAGTCTGCAACTTAGTAGACGTAATATGAGCTTGAAATCATTCAAGTGGTCATAATTTGGATGTAATAATATATTATTTGTTTTAGAGTTTAATACAATTTACTTTAAATGTTCATGCTGAAGAAATTTGATATACAACGGTATGCATAATTTAATAATTTGCTAACGAAAAAGTTTTGTCTTGAGCTGTAATGTGGTAGACACTACTAATAACCGCTGAAAGTTGCTATAGCTAAAAACATTATCTAATTTTTAAATGGTAAAAAAATATTCAAAACAAAAACAGTATTGTTGTACCGAATTATATCGTTTATTATTTGATAAAAATATCGTTATCTAATTATAAACGAGCGGATACTGGGGACCATACTGGTCAATTTTTTTGAATCTTCTGAAGATTTTTGTACATAATAATTACTATAATATTAAATGAGCTTAAGTCGATTATTACAACGGCGTAGATATGCAAATAAGACTTACACATAAATCGTTTACATCGTAATGAAGCAGCGTGTTGATACTGTATTTATATATGGTTTATATATCACCAGTAGAGAATGATTAATAATAATTTTTCTCGAAATTTAATTACAGAACAGAATCCTAACAGACCTAACGGCTGTTATTATTACGAACCGCCGAGAAATAATAAATATTCGGTTCAAAAGAGGCAATGCGTGTACTGATGTGTACAGGCGAATAAGTCTGTGATAAAAAAAAAAAAAAGATGAAGAAGCCGTGTAGGGCAAAATGATCCATCTCAATTAGACGGTGACAAGGAAAAATAACGAATTATGAAAAATTGGTGTATTCTGCAGAGGTATAAGCGTTTGTGTGTGCATGTTTATCGGTACTTTTGGAAACTACTTAACGTCATCATTCATCAGATATAAAACGATGCACGAATGTCGGTACAATAAAATTATTAGTCGTAGGCTTTTATGGTATTTAGCTTCGTTTCTTGAAGATTGATAAAACAGAACGAGGAGTTAACTCAAACGCCTCGGGGTTTTCCAATAGCGAAATAACAAAGTACCGTGTACAGCCGTGGCGTTTGAATATACCTACGCGTATACGTATACATATATTTATATAAAGTCGATGAATTTGTGCGCAACTCGTGCGTGGCTTAGATTTCAACACTCGAGTAAACTTACTGTAGTTCATCTAAAGTTAGGTGAGCTGACATGTGCAGAATACCTTAGAATACCACAAAATATTTTGTGTGTGTATGTGAACAGGACGTGAGCAGTATGTTTGCTGATTAGATCCACACGATTAATTCGCAAAAAAATTTAATAACCAGGCATTCATTATTTTTATTTTTAACTCGTTAAACAAACGTAGAATATCCATCCATTAATTTGACCATATATACTAACTGAGAGCATTTGGACCCTTTTTGTAATTTCATAACGTGGCTACCATCAGAGCAGTTATTTTTTTAATGCGTTAATATTATGAAACATTGTTAGAGTTGTAGAACAAAAAAGTTAAAAAAAAAAAAAATTAAATAAATATAAAATCCAACTATAATATTATTCTCTTTTACATTTTATATATTTTATGCATTCAAGCTAAATCATTATTTATTTTGTAATATTTTTAAAAATAATTTCATGTTCCATTTTAGATTTTATGTTATATTCACTTTAAGTTATTTTTATTCTTGTATACCTAATTATATTGTTAATTTATTCTTTTAAATATTTGGTACTCCATTTCTATTAACAATTTTAGTTAAAAAATATTTGGCAAAAAAAGCATCGTAAATTTAGTATAGTTTAATATTTAATACGAAAAGTTAACTAAATATACTGGCCACTTGTAAGCAGTAAGCATCAACATTTTTTTTTTTTAAATATAGTCAATGTTTGCATATGAATTATACGTTTATTTTTCATGTGATGTTATGATATTCATTTAAATATATATCCTTTGATAACTACAGGTAACGATTAAAATAAAGGGATAGTTTTGAATTGCAATACAATAGATATTGTAAAGGAAAAAAAAATATTTAATTAAAATAATTTTCGTTAAATAAAAACAAACCTTATACATTTATACATTATACACGATCAAAATTTGATTTTAACAATTAATTACTTCTGGTGACCTATATTGTATAAAACATACGATCAAAGATATCCAATCGGAAATATTCATTATAGAAGGTACATTTAAAGTATGTAGGGAAATAATAATAATAATAACAATAATAAATTAACTCGCAATCTAATTTAAATTATTGTAAAACCCTATCATTAGCGTTCAAAATCAAAAACAAATATTTAAATATTTCATAGTTATAACAGCATAACGTATTTTCTACTTATTATAATTCATTTATGCCTTAAGCACATTTATATAAAAGTTTAATGTTTAAAAATAATAATTTTAATTTGTTTGCAATTGTAAAATAGTTTTGAGCATCAATCGCAGCTAAACTATTATCCTTTATACTAAAAAGTGCATGTGAAAATTTTCTTATTTTTTAAATCTCGGTTGAAGGATATTGCATCATTATTTTTAATGTGTGCCATATTGAAAAGCATGTGGTAATTTAAAAGCAATACTCAATAATAGCACAAGTACCTATCAGTTTATTACAGTCATTTCTTTGACAAACTAAAATAAAAATGTTAGACTTTATCACGTCCATCTACACACAACAGTTATACATATTATTTTAATAAAATATCACGGCGCCCAGCGTTCGTGTTAGCTATTTACAGTTGTAATTCTAGGGCTAGGAAAAATAGCGAATCACCATTTGGTTTCTTTATTATTATTATTATTATTATTTTTTTTTTTTTGTTGACAAAACGTAATATATTTTGGAGTTCAACCGTCATTATAACGGGTTCCTGGCTTTTTTCTTTCAGTTTTTTTACTTTCTTTTTGATAACCGTTCAGCAATTTCGAGGTCCACTAGGCGTACACGGTGAAATAATGTATAAAAAGACCGATGTGATATATGGGTCGGGGGATAAAGCAATAAATCTAAATTCTACCCCATATTTGTAAGCCACATATTATAGACGCACGCGCTCATACGCACACACACACGCACACATACTCACTCGCACGCTTATACTTTATAACTGATACAGTTTCTCATGTATATATATATATATATATATATAAAGAAAAAATATTATCATTGTCGTCGTTATGCGTTCGACGAGCGTTTGATTAATGACGAATTAGATGGGTCATACTATCCTTATATATACATGTATTATATAATATGGAAAAGGTGTACGTTGATAGTACTCATCGCGACAGGACGCTTTCTCTGCAAAACTAATACACTATCATATCAGCCGCTCTCTGCTGCAGGTTCCGCCACCGTTTGTATAATATTATAATTCCCACGCGAGCTGCGAAATACCGGTCCGAGGTAGAGTCGTTGTGCAGCCCTTCGGGGTCCCGGGGCATTTCCTTTAATTAATGACTCCGCAGGGAAGTGCGTGCGGCACCTGTCAACAAGACGCGGTGACGGGCCGAACTTTGATATTGTGTACCTATACACTCCGACGTTCCGTGTCGTGTTACACACCGCGAATCAATATGATATAGTATGTGTATTTGTATTAATATTACAGAAACGTACATAATATTATATACTATACCTAAACTATTATTTATTTACTTACTATTATGTATCCTTTCCTACTATATAATATGATATACACTGTGCACAGTGATAAGTAGGTATGCCAAAATCCGAAACAATTATAGATGAACACGTAGCGATTATACGCCTAAAATAAAATGTCAACATTTTTTCCGCACATAATACATAATCCCTTAATCCGTTTGCAAATACACATATTACAGTATTATACAGATTATTAGGTATTTTTATGATAAATGTAGTTTTTGCGGATTGAGTCGGGTAAGTGCTTTAATATAATATTCAAAGATACATTTTCTCCTACATTGTAATATGCCCTGAGAAGTATTTTGGACTAATAATTTAATACCGCGGTACAAAATTAAATGTAGTAATAAAACCTTGATGTGATTGATGGGCAATTAAAAGAAGAGCTATGGCCATAAATCAATCTCAAAATACGTTTAATACTTACTTTTAATGAAGGAAAAACACTACAGGATATTCAAAATTAATAATTCAAATAAAATATATTAATTCTATAATAATTAATAAATAAGTGCATAATATGATTGCATTTATGAAGTAGTTATGCTAATATTTACGATTACCGTATACACATCTTAATAGGAATTTAAAAGTTTCTTGTAAAATTGATTTTCATGAAATACTATTAATGTAATTAATTCAATATTTTAGTAAAACAATTATAACAACTTACTATTATATAATAAAATACATATAAAATACTTTAATATCCATATGATATTATATCATTGAATTCAAATTTCACAGACCTATAATAATGACCTATCCAACTCGTAATCTAATTTATACAGAGCGGTACTCATTTACATACCTTTCATTTTTAACCAAGGAACTTGCTCTGCTATAACGTAGGTGTTTAGTTTACCTCGTTATTGAGTTGTGTAAAGACATTGTTGTGTACAAATACATAGATATGAGTGATAAATACTATAATTATTATAGTATTGATTATAATTTTATGGCGCATCAAACATAATATTATTAAATATACGTATGTACAACAATTATTGTATTTTATAGATGCAATTTTTAAATTATATACAAATTTTTATGCATATAAAATACTCGAATTACTTTTAGCCTTTTAAGTTATTTTAAGTATAATATCTATTATCTTATCTAAATAATGTTTTCGTTATCTTTGTAAAATACGTCCTAGTGTGTTTAGAAATTTGAAGCAATTTAAATACGTAGGTAATGTAATTAAAAGATACTATAATAACCGAATGAAACGATTACCGAAATAACAAATGGAAATTAAGTTTATATGCATATCTAAATTGAAAATTTATTTGTAGGTACACCGTGTTCATCGTACCTATGTAAAATAAACTATTTATTCTGTGAAGGTATTACCTACTGGTTATATTATATTCTATGTATTTTATGATAGGTAACATTGATATACATAATAAAGAGTATACACATAAGTACGTGTTACTAGTACGTCGCGAGGATCATATATTATCATCATATTATGTCGGACAACGTTTGATAACATACAATTGATTGCGTATTTACGCGCGTATATTCTATTTAAATATCATCACAAGTAATTGTTGGATAAATACATAATTATAAATGTTGAATAGATGTACCTTATAACAATATTATACTGTAATATTGAGACTTCCGGTTAAAACGTTTCGAATGTTTTGTCTATAACGACCGCTTGATAAAACTTATTTTCATCATAGTTGGAAAAAATTAAAAAATGTAGGTTATTAGATTGCATTTTGTGATCGCTTTTTGATGTACGGTATATAATATATACACGCACATCACATATATCTAAAAAGACTCGTTTTTAGTACCTCGAAAGTTACTATTTTCAAAAGACAACTCACACTTAGCTGTACAATTAAATAAATGCCAAACAAACATATTAAATGATATAAACGTAAAGCGTTGCAAATTCGCACTCAGTAGAACAAATTTTATGCTAATAGCTTTAATATTAGAGTGGATTAAATCAATCTTAAAGGTAAAAATATTATATAAAATTATATTACAGAGTTATATTTATATTAAAATTTTGTACCAAGTTATGAGTAGGTACTTTAAAATTAAAATTATGATAATTTAAATAGTTAGAAGTTACAAATCGATTTAAAATTAAAATATTAATAAAAACCTACGAGGTTTCCTGGATAATTTATTTATTTAGTTCAATAATAGATCAATTTATTGTAAATATATATTGAAACTGAAAACAAAATTAATTCTGCAGAATACAAATTTAGTATGTTGTGCATACTTTGTAAATAATATATGTATTTTTTAAGATGGAGATAAGTACATCATGCGAGTTTTGCGTCATCTTAATAGCTCTCCATTGCGACGGTTTAAAAAATAAATAATAATTATACATTCTATTTTGAATATTTATTTTTGCTTGGAAGATCAATATAATATGTTATATTATATAGTAATTGTATATTTAATTACTGAAATTAGGTAATATATACGACGCGTACTTCAATAAATATTTCTGTGTGTTCACGATACATGTTTTAAATTTCAACATATTTCCATGTTATCTCTATATATTTATACGGTCATTACTTAATCGCTTTACCAAGGGAAGAAAAAAAATAATACTATGTATATATTTTTTTTTTCGTTTTTGCTTAGCGCACCACGATGGGATTTAGTTTAGTGGCGGTACTTATGGGTGGTAAATACTTTAATCCCAATGGCGTGTAACCAACTAAGCTGGTACTAAACATTTTCGGGAAGGGAAAAAATATATTAACCCCTACCACGCCGAAGATAGTGTCGGTGTGTCGTTTAAGAGAACATAAAAAGAATCCAAAAGGTTTGGCAAAAGATCTGGACAAAGTACATGGACTGCACTCGCCGTTTACATATTACATACACCCGCGAAACTCAATATTGACGAGTAATTTCAAAAACCACAGAGTCGAGAGAATGAAACAACAATACAGATCGTACTCGACGATAAGTGATGTGCGCGGGTTTATTAACGCAATAAAAGAAAATGTCTGGTGATTTGTTTTATGAATATTATCATGCCTTTCACTAATGTACCATGGGGTATATTAACAAGAAAAATATTGTACAATTTTCATGCCTTTATTGTTTTCGGTTCTAAATCGCGTTTGAGTGTTTATTCAAAACGATTGGTTAAAATGTACTGAACAACTTAACGACGTGATGGAATGTATCGACCGCGCGGTGCGGTACTTGTACTATACTTATAGATAGGCACCTGATATTATGTATTTATAGTTTACATTTAGATGACCCGGGCGTATGTATGGAGGGAAGAGAGTAAAAATTATTTCACTATTATTACGCCCCCTCACCACAAAAATAAGCTTGTGAATACGCCACTGCAGATGCCTGTACCAATGTATACGTACATAAACGACTCTGCTATAATATTATTACGATTCCTGCGTATAATACGTATAAATACAAACATTTATATACTGTATTGAAATCTTAAAATTTTTTCTAAAAATAATCGGTGTAATAATAATAGTAATAATAAAAAAAAATTGTTTAACAATATTTTTAATGTTGTCACATAAAAGTGATGCGCAACACAATAATATATAATATTCAATAACTTGTGTACAAAACACGTAATCGTGAGTCACGGGAATCAACGCGTACGGTTATTGTATCGGTGTCTGTCCGCTTGGACTGTGATCACTCGTACGTTTCACCTCATAGTGACCGCAAAGTATTAACTGCAACACACACGTCCGGGCTGGCCACAGCGAGTCTGTTTGTCTTCAACACTATTATCGCGTTTGAGATAACATCGTTGTAAACAAAATACGCGCTTTAAGTCATTTTTCACCTACCACCGAAGTAGGTACGATAAGTGCGTCTGTTCGGCGAACCTTTCGCGGATCGCGCATATACGTACATACTATTATATAATATAAATAATAATAATAATAATAATAGTATAATACTCTGATATTTCACAAGACGTCTGTTCACGAGCCGTCTCTCGCGATTCACGGAAAATTCCCACAATATAATATAATACGCCAGACCCGTCTTAAGATCGATTTTTATAACACCCGGAAGGGCTTGGGTCGTCGTACACCGTCCCCGCGTCGTATCACCTCCTCTGCGACCCGCGCCGATGAACAGTTTCCGAGGTCTTACTGAATATGATACGCCGCGGTTCTCGGTTAAAATAAAAATTATATTATATAGGGGCGTCGCTGTCTACCGCGGTGGGTATACAGCTGTGTTGATTGCTTTTAAACGGAAACAAGACAGCCGTAAAATTTCGGATTATCACTGGACCGGCAAATCTGACAGCACTCGTAGTCACTGATTCGTATTATACGAACCAATATAGTTGTATTAGTGGTAAAAAAAAAAAAAAAATGCATATAAGTAAATGTGTTATTTATATTACATTAAGTATAATATTTTAATATTTGCGGATATATTTCATAATCACGTAATGGTTTAATAATTACTGTTACCATTGGTATAACAATTTTTATTAATTACTAATCTCAGTTTCTAATTAATTATTGAGTATCTATCGTCCAATTTATTTACACGCGCTTCGATGATTGTAGTATAATATTATACAGAGATATGATGATGCATAATAATAATACATTTATGTAATACATGAAGTATTATCATCATAAAAATCAATAATTACGTGTGTAAAATATAATTTTATATTTACGGTCGGGACGTATTTTAGATTTTGAACGGAGTGATGAATGTATTGATTTTACAATGATGTGTTTTTTTTTGTTTTTTTTTTTTACTTTTGTGTTCTGTCATCACGTTAATACTATGTAATAATGCTTCGATTTTTGACTTCTGCCCCTCTTTGAATAGGAAAATTCATCTAGTTGGTACTTTGGGGGTCAAAAGTAAAAAATTTACAGTAATTTTCAAAAGCGTCGGGAAAAACCCTGAAAAATACCGGAAAAACGGGAATTTTTACGCATAACCGCTTTTTGACAAAATTGATTTTTTGACTTTGCTGTAACTCAAAAACGAATCATTGTAAATACTTGAAATTTTCACCAAATGTTTATATTATGGTTATCTGTTTATGATTACATTTTTATTTTATTATAATTAAATATTTTGACCCTTTTTGAAGCTACTTATAAACAATTGAAATTTTCAACTTTTCTAAGTTTTTGACTATTTAAAAAATCTTTAAAATTTAATACATAGGTTTATTATAAGTTGTACTTATCGCAGTAAAAAAATCAAAAATCGTTAGTCTCATTTTTTGTTTATAAGCATTTAAAGTTCAAATGTTTACGAAATATATCAAAATCGCGAAAATTTGCAAGAAATTTTTAAGTTAAAAATTCATAAAATTTTTTAAATTTATACTTGAGGTTCAAAAATTCAATACAAGGTTATCCATAAGTTTTCCTTCAAGTAACTGTAAAAAAAAAATCTAGCGTCAATATAGAATACATTTTATGAGCGTATGAAATTTATTTTTTTACCAAATAGCGTAAAATAACGATATATTACAATTTAAATATAGGTAATAATATAATATATCCAACTAATTATCATTGACTGACAAATCATCTCCGTTCAGAATCGTTTTTTGCATACAATGATACCTTTCATTGCATTCAAATTTAACACATCCATTATATTTTTTATTGGCTTTTGAGCTGTAGGTACATAAATATTAAAATATAATATTTCCAATTACTAATTCCATTTGATATAATATATTTTGCAGTTATTGTAAAACTATAGGGTTTCTATTATTGAAAATTATCTCATTAATATTGTTAGTTCTATTTATGTAGCCGATCACGCTCTCAATTATATTTGGATATGTTATATAATATATTATATTATACCTATTTATATCTGAAATTCTATTGATCGTCTAATAGAGATGAATTTTAAAATACATACTGTTATGATGTATAGTATAGAATAAAAAAAATGCACAACTTTACTCGCTTATATAATATATATACATTTATTATATATATATATACATGTGTACAGCTCTTCAAAGGACTTCACGTAAAAAAAACAAGTGTATTTATATAAACCTGTTAAGAATATCGAGGCCGGAAATTGTATGAAGTAAACCAGTTCCATTATCACGCGTCAGTGCATTGCAATCGGAAGTGCAACGAATGCGCGGTCGTGTTGACAATTGAATTTTTCTTTCCCCGTCCGTCCGGCTACTGTACGAGGTCCTTTCGAGCCACCATTCGAGTGCCATTAGACGGTGCACTTTTTGTCTCGGTATCTCACCGGGTACAAATAGCTTTTGGAAAGCGTCCCGTGCCGGTTTTTGTCCGTCTGCGAGTGACGCACATTATATCAAAAATAGAGACGCCACTTTCACCGTTTTCTTTTTACAACTGGGTGGGCGCCCCATTGTCGTTCGTAAAATACTACCCTAGAGAGAACCAGAGGTAGATACGAGGAGAGGGATGGTATATAGAGAACGAGGGAAAAATACACGGAATACACGGAGACACGAAGAGACGTGTGTATATAGTATGAGTGTGTATACATATATATATAAACGAGTAGAACGAAATCGACTATATATACTATGAAAGAGACGAAAAAAGGGTGGACACGTTTCTTTTAAACTTCTTCCGTTCGTTTATTCTTAAATCTCCTCAAGCCGCATTCGTATTGTCTCTCTTTCCCTCTGCGTATTTATCTCTTGTTCATTCATTCTCCGATTCACCCCCGCTTGAGCAATGATTTAAACTTAAGTCTTCGGGCTTGGGTAGTTTTTTTTTGGTTTCAAAACAATGCCGCCGACACTGCCCGTGTGGTTGCTGCAAAACGTATCTTTTCCCCCTCCCTTTGGTGCGCACCCGGAGGGTAATAAAAGGAAAATCGTGACCCAGGAACCAATGTCCCCCGGAATTTGCACTAATTAAAGGCCATATTTTAATCTGTTCTACCTTTTGTATTTAACTAACCACCGCCAACCACCCTTTCCGTATAACCACCACCGAAAGACTCGGCCTGTTATTTATTGCTGTATCCATAAAAATTGCAACAAAACACCGAAAAAATCCCTGAACGCGAACAAAAAAAAAAAAAAATAATATTAGGTAGGAATAAGAATCTATATATTACATTTTTGTTTTGTGTACGGGTCACAGGATTTTTTTCCTGTTAAAAAAGCAAACAAACCAACATACAATTGTATTTTAAATGTACGATTATATTATATTATACGATAATAATATATATACCTAATATATACGAGATAATTGTTTTTTCTTTAAGCTGAGAGATGAAATAAATTTAATTTCCCTTTTTAATTTAAATATCAAGAATACGATTTAAAAATTAAATCGTTGATATTAATATACCAATACCTAGTTTTTGACTTTGGTATCATTAATTTTAAAATATTTATAATATAAATTTTCAATATGAAATAGAAATTTGTGTTATTGATGTTTACTCGTAAAATTAAATGTTTCAGTTCATATTTTTCAGTATTTATTGGTAGATACCTATATTTGTTATTTAATTATTGTGTGGTATTGATATATAAT
Source organism: Rhopalosiphum maidis (assembly GCF_003676215.2). Lineage (NCBI taxonomy): Eukaryota > Metazoa > Arthropoda > Insecta > Hemiptera > Aphididae > Rhopalosiphum > Rhopalosiphum maidis. The sequence continues at coordinate 28,466,759 of NC_040877.1, read as the reverse complement.
ATTTACAATAAGAATCATTAAAGCATTTTATAATAATTTCAAGAAAACATAACATAACAGAAGTTTTATACGTGTGTGTATGTTTATAGTGCTTTTAGTTTAATTTATTGTTTCCCTCTGAAATTCGAATGAGCTTTGAAGTATGTGGTGTTATTGTGGCCTGTGGGCTGTGGACAGCGATTTTCAGGCGGCAGCTTCGCATATCTGTGTGGATTTCACAGAAGTCAACAAGGTTAACAAACCCAAAACCACAAAACGTTTCAACATAATGTGTATAATATTATATAATATGTATGCCTATAGAATAACAGTAGGTACCTATACAGCCACAGTTATTAGTGTTTCATATAGAATTTGATAGCTAATACAATGCATAGGTCATCTTATTTTCGTGGAGAGTTGATATTGGTTCTGTTAGGTTTTTATGAAGTGTTTAAAAAGAGTATTGGACATTGGGTTCTATCAATGATAGTATATTGAGTCAAATTATTTTAATATTCAAACTATAATTACAAATTACAAACGAATTGGTTTTTTTTATTTTTAAATTTAGAATCAGTCGAGAAAGTGTGAAATTATATTAGTTGTGTGATGTTAAAAAAACCATCTTGTGTATAAATCAAAGTACTATATTCAGTATTAAATGAACATGAAATAAAATAATTTTGAGTCTCTCAAGGTACTATGTTTTTTTTTTCTTATTCATGTTTTTATTACAGTCTTAATAATAGTTTACATATATGGGAATTAAAAATATGTAAAGTTATCGAAAATATTATGGCCATTAGTCATATTATTGTTGAACATCTAATAAATAAATGAGAATTTGTATATTTCAAGCACTTCAAGTAAGTAAATAATTTTATAACTAAAAATATATTATAAATTTCTTTTAAAACACTTTGATATAGATATTTTAAATGTTTACTAATGAAAAATATTGATTCATTTAAACAAAGCAATAACAGCAATAATGAATTTAAGTGTTATTTTTTGTAGTATATTTTTTGTTGTTTCAAAAGAGGTCCGCTGGGAAAAAAAACTTTGAAAAATAGAGAGGTTTATGTATTTTAAAATAGAAAGTTCTATCTATACTTTTAGTTTTTAGAATACAATCAAAATACCGTTTGTTGTATTTTACGAATGTGCATAATCTTAAGAAACTTATAACTTCTTCTTCTCTGATTACTCAATTCAATAACTTACAATGGATTTAGTTGTATGTCATAAAATTATGTACTCATAAATAAATATTTATTATTCATTTCAATGCTTAAAACTAATAATTTAAGACATATCTGTATTATATATTAAACTATAGAAGATTGAAATAGACTCAACATTATATTGATTAGTTAATTTCTTTGTTAATTAATTAAATTTTTGCAACCAAATGAAATAAATATTATGTATATTAAAGTTTCCTATGGAAGGAAGGGAGTTGTTAGAATAGTTGATATACCTACAATACTACCATTATTACATTATATATCCAATAATAATAGCTCACAGTTTAGATTCCTAAATTTATTTATTCATCACAATAAAAATAAATAATCAATAATACCTCATTCCACTTAAGTATTCATTGTTTTCCCAAATTCGACATAAGTTCGTCATTTTATTGTTAAAAATAAAAAATAACCAACATGATTACAATTGAATTCCCTAAACTCCTATTCAAACTCAATAATATGTTTGAAGTAACATCAATATAAAACGCTAAACACACACATACCTTAACGGTATATTGTTATGAAATATACCTATAGTATTTAAATACTAGATGTACGTATCAACATTAACAGGAATAATTTATTTAACGCCACTAAAACAATGTATTAATTTATGCAATGACGCATGTGTGGTACTAGAATTCGAAGAACATTATTAAATAATATGCATTATATATATATTTATATAATAAACATTGTCATCATGGTGTGGTAGATATTCATAAATTAAAATACTGGACAAGATACTGCGGTGTACTAATAATCTACTCTCACATCCGTCCATCTCAATGCTGAGTAATAATTTAGTAATGTATTATTAAATTTGTTATTATTAATCATTTAAATTATTTATTAAAATTATTTTGTGTGAACCTCGACGTACCTATATATATTATATACTAATATATATAATCTTTATTTATACGGTTATTATGAATAACTTTCATATTTTATTTTTAAATATTTGTGGAATATAGTTAATAATATTAATTATACATATTATATTATTATACTCATTGCTTGTATAATACTCCACTATTATCTGTTAAAAATATTACTTTTAAAATCGTATTAGTATGCCAATGCAAACATTCATTTCATCAGATTAAGAGTTTATCACTTCTACAGTTTCTAAATATTTTATGTAATCAATCAAATTACTAAACACAGTTAGTTACTCGTGAAGTAGAAAACAAAATACATATGATTTATCGATAAGTTTCTTTTATTTGAATCCAATAGTGCGAGGAACTTAAAAATTAGAGGCCCAAAATAGTACCCTGTAAAATATAATCTATTTATTAATAATTCAAAATTTTTTTTTAATATAAACGATTTTATTTATATATAGGTTAATTTCTAAAGTAAATTAGAAAAAAAGGAATAAACTTATAATGTTCAAAATTTCATAAAAAATATAATTACTTTTTTTTTAATATTTGAGATATCCGCATGTATATCTATTCTGATATCAGCAATGTTAATTTTCCGTGTATTAGAATATTATAATATAAATTAATACGTTAATTGATAAAACGCAGAACTGGATTAATTATTTATTTGTATATAATTTATTTTTATAGGCTCTTCTGACCCTGGTTTTGGAAGGTTTTATTTTATTTTTTTAATTGGTTTTGACTAAATTGTAATTTATTTTATATTATACTATGTTTTTAAATAAATTGGTATTAAAAAAGAAAAAATTGATTAATAATATAATTATATTAGAGGAAAAAATCGAATAATATTATTACATCACTCATTTGTGAATTACCTAATTTATTAGTTAATTCTTTTAGAACTCGTTGTCGGATAAAACTGTCAAGTAAGTAGTGTAACGTTGGTCATCAATTGATGCCGTCCTGTCACCGATCGTAAAACCATTTCGAATAGTACTCAAATAAAGATAAACAAGTCACTCGCAAATAGATCGTTTCTCTAGAGAATTGAAAAGAGACGTCAGTTACAATAACAAACAATGATACAGATGGGCTGGCGTAAGTATAGCGTGCGAACACTTTAGACGATTTTCTGATTTTTTTTTTTCAATTCAAAACTATCTAAGAATAGGAACCATTACAATCGCCGAAAACCAAAGATAACAATTATTTATGAATGATTAACCGAATTGATTTAAAGATTGGATCTAAAATGTAAATGAATTAAGTGCAATATATTTCTGTTAAAAATAAAATAAATAATTACGATAAAACGACCGAATAAAATAAAAACAAAATTATTGTTATATTCACTTGAATAATTTTAATTTAATAAGTACTATCTACCGATTGGACGTTATGAAATGAATAAATATAAACAAGTATATACATTAAACAATAATAACCATTAATTAATATAATATTATACTATAGATAATTAAGACCCAAACCAATTTCGTTATGAAATGTTTAACAATTAAGCGAGTTTTTCATGCGTTAATTTTCTCCAAACCTTTATTTTTATCAGTGGTTTCACACTCTTTCTTACATTCAATTACACATTATTTAATATACCAAATGTTTCCAACGTTAATAATAATCATAAACATTTAATCATACGTGTAATACGATTCAATTCACTGCACAGTTGTGTCTGTGGTCATTATTATTTTTTTTTTTTCACTAAATTTTAAGTATTTTGCACGCCACGCGTATATAACGAAATTAATAACTATAATGTATATTTTATTAATTACTATTGTTATTATCTAGGCAAACTATTAAAAAAAAAAAATAATAATAATAATATCTTAGATTTTACAAACGTCGATCTTAAAAGATGTCTTAATAAATATTAATAAACATTTTCGGTATGCGAAATATATCTGTTATATAGGTACGAGTAGTAAATTCACTCAAGAAGAAAAGTTTTTTAATAAGCACAGTCTTGTTTTTCACGTCCCGTTCTGTGCTTTTAGTGTCCTCTTAAAATGTGCTTATTAAATAAAAGTCGTAATGGGGTTTTTATTCTTCTACAACCGTTTCGTTGTAACTTTATTGTTCATAGATTATCTACAAAAACTATAATATTGTATTTACATGAAATGCACATAAATTAACCGTGTTTAAAACTTTTAATGTTTTTTCGTCCGCATGATATTTGCAGTATTAAGAGAACGAGGGAATTGAATAGGGTTTAATAATCTACGCCGGAAAAAAAATAAAAATATTTAACAACAATATTGCAGTAGGTACCTAACCTACCTATGCCGAACATTTTGCATCGTTGGATATTTATTTTACTTACTAATGAGGTTGTAGTAAAACTACTTAGTTTATTACTTGTACAAATAATTATCTACATTATCCTATTATAATCACCACGCATACACGGTTATACAGCCAAAACTTTTTCTAAGAACATATCATCCGATCCCACGGTATTAGACTGACGCTCTACATTTTCCTCGGTTATGTACATCAGTTCGTCCGTGACACGAATTCTATATAATAATAATATTGTACATGCCTATCTTTATTTATTATTTATGTACCGCGTACTTACAAACACTAAAAGATAAAAACAATGTTCAGGACACGATTCGACAGTAAAATGTGGCCCCAACACACAAACGCGGGTTTACGGGTTACTCAAAAACTTGCCACCCCGGTGCCGATCCCGGCGGTACGTGCCGTACGACTAAGTATAACTTATAAGTACACTCGAAAAATCGAGACACAACGACAGTGGATTTTGATATAATACCGTACAAATCCGCATAGGTATACCGTGGCTGTATGTGTACAATATATACATAATATTATGGCGATTAGGTGAATCACATATTCAATCGAACATTTGAGGATCATAAAACAAATATAATACATGATATTATTATGTGTGTACATGCAGGCGCAGAGTAACGAAAACTTTCAGAAACTTGAGAAAACTTTATTTTTGCACTGTTGATTTTTAAATATTTTTTTCCCACTCTGTTTATGTAAAAAACTAAAACTTGAGTATATTATATTGTTATAGTGTTTTTGTTCACCGTATTGTTAAGTGAAACTATAACATAATACATATTAAAATGATCTTTGTAAAATATTTAAATAATTAATCATTTACATCCAATGTCCATATACCATATATTATCTACTATAAACGATATTATAGGTACTACTGAATAAACGTTTTAATAAGAATAAATAATAATATTATAATATATAAATTATGCGATCATTTTATAAAAAATACATTTGGTTTAGACTCGTCTCTCTCTTAACAGTGGATGAAAAAAAAACCCTCTCGCTGTTCGTATTTTCTAGTTGTTTAAATCATATACATGGTTTACATAAAAATAGGTAAATAAATATACTTAACAATAATAATGAAAAACTTTAACCATAACGAAGAACTTATTGACCCACTCGTAAATTCAAGTAATTATTTATAATATTTATTTGTTTAATTATTTTGTTTAAGTGCGTTTAACTATCTTTTTAATTACTTCTGTGACGTAATAAACCATAGAATTAAATCTAAATGGCACAAAAATAAAATATAGTATTTTTTCTTAAACTGCCGGAGTAATGGAGCAAACTCGACCAGAACATACTTAAAATGTTTATCGGTATCGCACGGTGCATTATGAAACATGTCTTCATTATTGCTACCTCCATACGGTTATATTGGGTCGATGTAGTATTATTATAACGATATACATGCACTATGCATATAGGTAGCAATTGGTAACATTTGTAATACTATGTTAAAATATATTTTAAGAACAAACAAAATTCTTAACACCTAACGCTATAGGTTATAATGCTAAATAATTGTGTTAAACATTTTTGTGGGTGTTAGTATTATTATTCTACTGGACCAAACACTGTGGATAACAACGCTTTAGGAAACTATAAAATCGTATGTTTAAATTTAATTTAAGTAGAATGTTGAATGACAACAATTCTTTAAAAACGGAAACATTTTTTGCTTATGTTCGGATTCGAGAAAATAATGTAATACATGTCCCAGTCTTGGTTTCTCTGGTTGATATGATTCAACTTCGCGAAACTTATAATCTATATATATACATACTAGGTATTTTGTATAATAATATGGTGTATGCAATTTTTTGGACAGGGGATTTCAATAAAAGGCTACACGCAGATCACTACGGGATCCTTATTTATTTATTTTGATTATTTATTTTTAATACGAATCTCTAGACGTCTCATCTCCCAATAGAATATCATACACACACACATATATATATATATATATATATATGTTTAGAAAAACGCATAGATAGAAAAAAAACGTACGCTAGTATATATGAAATGCAATATTATAAAATATAAATTGAATATAAATATATTATAATATATAATATATAGGTATGTGAAAATATATAGACTAGGATTGTAATGATAGAAAAAAGACCCTAAGTTAATCGGGGACTATTACATATTTCTAAATCATTACTTATTAAATAATTATAACTTGGTGATATTATCTCTCTGATTACTGCGTCGACTTGCTTGTTGAAATCGCAGTTCGCGTCCAAGATGTAACGTGAGGTGATTGATTTATGTATTAAAATAATTACACCTTTTTTCTTTGATTAATTATTATTATTTTTTTTGACTATTTTTTTAACAAACTTTAACGTACGTACTTTAATTTACTACAAACATATATAATTAATTATTTATTATTATATCTTATTACATGAACGATCTGCGTAGTTTCTTACACTCGCTTTTGACCATCCGCACAATAAGATAATAAAAACGCGTCTGTCCCTTGACCAGCAGACTGAAGTCCTTGTATATAATATAATGTTGTGTGTGTGTGTGTGTGTACAATATCTTATCGTTAATGCCTAATAGTTGTTATAATTATCTTATTATATATTTTAAATTTAAAAAGGATGTGATGGCTTATGCGCACATCATTACAAGGTGTTGAGAATCTTTTTATAATAAAAATAGTAATGATAGTAATAGTAATAATATATACAAACTGAGTATAAGTGTACAATAGCATTATGACGAGTGAAATATTATTTGCACGGTTATTACTCTTTTTCAACCACCAAATTGGTTTTGAAACTCATATAATCTCATCTGATCAGATTAATTTATTTTATAACATTTATTTTTTTTCACATATCACTATTCTGCGACTGTTAAATAACCATAAATATAGCGGATAAACAAATCGTGAAAAGTATTATATAAGCATCAAATATATATATTATAATTTATAAAATGACTACTATTGAGTTCCGCGTCAAAATAACGTCATCGAAATTCGACCTAGATCAACATTATTACAACTAGTGTAATACTAATTCCAATGAACGCAACCTACTATTTAAATATTGATTGGCATTACATAGATAGCGATAGAATTCTGGATTCATTAGTTTATGTTTTATTTAAGTTTTCGTTTTAAACAACACACATTTACACTTATAAAAACCAACTACAGGGGAACTATACATTATACGTAAGTACTTATTTTATTTACGTTTGGTTTTTGATACAGCTCATATTATATGGTTTTGAATATTTAACGTCACTCATACAACTGTAGCGTATAGTTCAAGTATATAGTTCAGCAGAAATACGCGATAATTAAATATTAAAATCATGCAAGCAAGCATATACCCATAATATATCATACGTGCGTACATAAATATATACCTACTGGTAATATGGTAATAAACATGTTTGCGATAACTGATTTGTATGTGTGCTTTGCAAACTTGCTGAAAATATTAATGACAACATAAATCTAATTGAAAAGCAAAATTATAAGTTATAAAGAGTAATATATTATACAGAGTGGTCCGTGTCGTTTTCCCTAATGGGCATAGAAGTACAACATAAAAAAACCGGAAAAACGTAATATGAAAAAAAAATATTTATAATGTACATCTGTGACATTTACTAAAATTATATGAGCTACACGATAAAAAAAAATTAACATAATATATTTTACTTTATTTACTTTTTCTAAAATAATGATAATATGTTATATTTTATTTGAATAACAACTGTCGTAGTAAATATTACAAAATGTATAAACCTATTTTTCCAAGTATACGAATGTATACCATCATATGGAAATCGATACTACTAAATTTACTTTGAAATTTAAATTAAAAACAATTCAACCGATTTATTTTAAAATAAAAGTTTAGAATCAAAATATTTTAACGGATTAATTATATGTAGTGTTAATTAAAGTTTTTTAATTGTAAATAGCACTCTATAATATTGATATCATATTTTCGTATAATTATTTCGTTATAAATCAGAACATCATTTGATGGTTTATTTTTAAGTATTATTATAATTATTATTGCAAATTTGCAAAAACTTAATTCGTACAAATATATTAGCATTTATACCTTTTTATAGTTTTTAGGAATACGCTTAATTGAAACGATCCGCATTAAAAGGTCAATGGAACACCGAAGTATCTTGTCTTGTTTCACATAACACAATGTCGAACATTTGTAAAGATCAAAAATACCTAAATTATTTTTTTGATGGATAAACTTCCAACGTTATAATGCTTTAGCAATAGAATGACGTCTAGATTTTTTATTTTTATTTTTATTTTATCGTCATTATTATTATTTTTTGAAAGTTTGTTGGCGGACCAGGCTTTTTTCAGGCCATTTAACACGGAGAAATACGATTTCAATAACAATAAAAGAGGGACCCGAGGCAAATACCGGGCTGCTGCAGGGGACATATTTTTGGGTCGTTCTACTGAGTTTACTTTCCCCGTCTATCCTGTCCACGGACATACGTCCCGCCATTCCTCTCTTTTGCCTCTCCAGACATCAATAATGACCCAATAAAAGTTTCATAATAATAAAAAAATACGAACAACTTTCGTTCCGAAAGTGATTGAATTGACAGTTGTACTTTTATAATATATAATATATAAATATTACGTGGGTACGTGTTACAGAGTTACGTGTTATTGTATAATATTTCTGGACATTGAATGGGCCGTTAATACTAAATCTCGTAAATAAATTGTACAAAATATAAACACCCAAGTGACTCAATGTCACTTAGACGTTATTATATGGCCGGTTCCTGATACAAATAACCGTTTGTAATGTTCATATCGGTACATTTGTTATCTATCATTCATTTCTTATACATGTCAACGTTTCGATAAAAATGATAAATATGATATGGCCATATAGCTTTAAATTTATTCATGACCTTTAAAATTCAATAGCAATGGTCTGGAGATCGATATTTTCTTTACGCATAAAATTTAATGTCTTACATATTATACGCGCGCTGTGCGTGGTAAAATGTTGATGGCGTTAATTATGAGCTTAAGTTGGGTACTTGAGACTGAATTGTAATTCAAAAGTTGCATGCATTTCAAAATTTGAGCTTTGATATTTTTAGCACGGCTAATAGGTTTTTAATGGCACGCGAGAAATTATTCACTTTAAAAAATATACGATATATTGGGGCTTAGTGATTCAATTAAAAGAGAAAATTTAATTATGTAAGTCGCATTCAATATGAATTGAAAAAAAAAATAAACGATTAATGTGGTTATTTTGAGTAGGAAAAATATGATTTATTACAGTGAAACCCGTATCGTATGTTATTGTACTAAAGGTACAAGTTGATGTAATTGGGAGTGTACGTTTTAGACAAAATTAATTGAACTCTGAGTAATTTTTTGTGATAAATTTAATAGTTTATCATGAACAATAATTTATCGTTGTAAACAGTTTCTATAATAAATAAAAAAACTGTATTTCAATAAGTAAAACGAATCTTAGGTTAATCTTTTATTATACGCTGTTTTGATATTGCTGAATATTATATCTTTGCAGGGTACCAGTGATATTGTATTTGTCTATATTATATTATATTAACATTGATTTTAAATAATTGACTGGAAATATAAATACATAATTCATGTAACTTAAATCAATGTTTATTAGTAATAAATAGAGAAAGAAAAATAATTAATTGTAAGAAAAGACCAACATCGTATAAATTATAATATTTAAAAATTTATAATAATTGATAAAAATTTATGTAAATCTTTTTCAGTGGCAATAAGGCACGAATTCTTGACTATACGGTTTTATTCGAATTGAAAAATATATAATTACTTTATGTTTAAAGATGATTTAAAACTGACAGTGGTTGGAAGAAAAATATTTACCCAAACAATATCCGTGTATAATAACATTCATTTTTAATTTAATAAAAATTAAATTAAGTTTTTGTTTTAAATAGCTAAACATAATATTTATTCGACACACTGAGCTGAAAAGAAAAAAATATAAGCCACACCCGTTTAACGTTATATTATAATTTAATAATAGTATATATTATAAAATATAAATTTATTACAATATTAGCTGCTCGATCTCCCTCTGGAAGAAATAATTTTTTTTATAATTTGATTTAAAAACATATGACTATTTTTTGGCTATACAAACAATATAATATAGTTACATATTGTAGTTATTGTTACTGGTAATTTCTGAAAATTATATATCTTACATTTTGAATTTAACCACTGGAGTGGTAAATTATATTCTTTTTATTATAGAATAGAGATAAGGTAGAAAAAAATGTAACAATAAATTATTTAACAATATATATTTCGAATGGAAAAATGCAAGTGCTAACAAATAAATAATTAATAATAATAATAAAAATAATACAATTAATAATCAATGTATTATTGTCTTCTACTAATAATTCTATTTTCTACTGCTTGACGTTCGAGATTTAATCTGATTTTTTTAAATGTATAAAAAAAAGACGGATATCGTTATCGGTAAATATATGAAAATAATTGGTAATTTGGTAATCTATATATATATATGATAATTATTATTATGATAGGTAGCGATAAAGTCAGATACGTTCAAAACCGGTTTCCTTTATCACCAAAATCAGGTTAAATTCTTATATATATATATACTCTATTCGAAATGAGATTGTATCTCGGCGGCAACCAGTTTTCGTCGAGCGGCAGCCAGACAACACTCGCCTGTCCACCCTACCGAGTCAACTATCTGCAGGCCAGCTGTGTAGTAAAGCCAGGCCCATGCGCACAAGCTGGCCACCAAGGTACGATCTTATTCCGAATAGAGTATAGAACAAGTAAGTTAGTAAGATACGCGTATAAATACTATACACATAAAAATATGTAACTAGCTAACCGAATACTCTGCAAATTGTTATCAATTGAGAACAAACGAGTTATTATTGGAAATATACAATATTATGTTACTTGACACGTGAAGTTCAAGGTGAAAAAATTGGACATTATTTTTGATAAAATATCGGGAATATATGAGGGATTTTTTTTAGCCTTGAACTAACATCACGTGACTTGAACAATTCCTCCATTGTATGGCTACTCGTTATTAATAACGAACAAATGTGTGATTGACGCAATGTAAAACTAAAAATTGACCAAAAAACAAGTTTTACGATAATATTAATATATATTATGGCATATAATTGGTCTATACTTTGTTGGAAACCATTGATTTTGGACGATGCCAAGATCGTATTTTACAATAACTGTACCAGTTTGTACTATAAAATTACAGTACTCGATGTCAATCATTTTCTGGTAACTAATTTATTATGGTATTGTATTTAAGTACAGTAAATACTTACTGTTTCATTTTTTGCAATATATTTTTTTAAATTAATATACCTATAGATAATGGATAGATATACCAGTTATTAAAACTATTGAAATGTTTCCACTTTTATTTCGAAATAATGTTGAATCTTTGTATATTTTTCGGTGGCGATTGGAGATATTTGTTTATGGGCTGTTAGAGCAAAATATTTGAAATTTAATTTTGAAACTAGATAAATTTCATATAATTTATTATATTACATCAAATGTACATGTGTATAAATTTAAATGTTAGTGTGAAACAGATAAAACTACTTAAAATTCTGGAATATTTCAAAATTGCCTTCTAATTCAACTATTACAATAGTAGAAACACTGGAAACTACTCAAATATAAAAATGTTTTCAAGTTTATTATCCGTGATCCATTTTAAATTTTATCAAAAGATTTGTTTTCGTTAATCTTTTTTACTAGAAGAATTATTTAGTTTTATAATTCGTCTAGTATATAAAATTAAAAACAAAATGTTCGTTATTTAAAAAATAGCTAGTACATTTATACATACTATCAAAACAGAAATCGAACATCGGGAGGTACATAAACTATAATAATTTGCCTAAAACCACAATAGATATTAAAGAGCGTACTAACAGCCTTACATGTCATTCGTTTTACGCGTATATGAAATACATTGCATACGGCAACAAAATATATTACTACATAACATAAATTATACTGTGCAAAGTACCTATACCCAATGGTTACTTAATTGTGTGGAAGTGGCGGAATGACATTAAATTTAATTAAAACTAAGATCCGTATGATTGTAGCTCGTATAATTTGGATCGCCAGCTGAGATAAGTGGAACCGTGACGAAGGACAACGTGAACAAGAGCGAGTTATGACGGGCACCTACTTACACGACCTTTTGCCTTAAGCCCGAAAATCCGTCCCCAAAGGAAAACCAGGAACCGTATCTTTATCCATTTTTGAAAAGACTGATATTTGCATTCTGTATACACATGCCCATGGGATGGTTCGGAAACGCTCCGAAAACTGCGAACAGGACATCTATATGTGCGTATCAGCGCCTTTTCAATTTGGACTTTTTTTTTTATAAACATATGTATATTTATTCAAAGGGTATGTCAACGTAAAAATTCAGATTTACGTTTAATCATACTTTTGATGGTTTTATTTACGATGCACCATAATCCCGTTCGTGTCTGTATAGTGTATACACTATATACGCGTATCTACTATATATTATTTTATATGTGCGTGTTTTCGCCCATGCAAAAGCTATCGAAGGATCTCATGTTTTTTATGAAATGATTGCAATTTATTTTGAAAAAAACATAATATATCTTTACTGTTATCAAAACAGATGTAGAAAATGACCCTTCGTAATCGGCTTGGTGGAAACAGTGGTTTACAGTAATGTGTTATATTCTCAAAAGGTGGACACGTACAAATTATGTACTTCATTTTCTGTAGTTTGAAAAGTTTCTCATTGTAGCGCTTAAATTACACTGAAATACCCACCTTTTAGATGTTTTAAATCACATAAATCTGAGTTTACAAGAAATTCTTCACCATTAACCATAATGTTTCTTTGTCGTTTGAATTTCAACAATATAAATTATAATTCTATATCAATGCCTATTTTATAACTTAATATGATTATTATTTATTGGTCACATTTTTTATTATCTAGTATAGATAACTTCGTTAACAACTAGAATATAAAATATGTAGGTACTCGAAAGATTAAGTTTGAATGAAAAATATATTTAACTTGCATTAATATTATTATGAATCTACATTTAAAAATAATGTGTTTTTATTGTAATTTTTTTTAAGTTTTACTTTTTTTTTTGGAAGAACTCGTATATTTTCTGTTGCATATTCGGAAGCAGACAATTTTTTGTTTTTATTTTGTTTTTAGTGTACACAGATGTATCTTTAAATGAGTAATTATTTAATTATAACTTATAACATATAAGTATTTAAAGTCATCTAAAGACACGCTGAGTGGAATGGCACTGAAATACGCCGAAAAATGTCTGTTCACTCATTTAAACTTTAAGTGCTTACAAGTTAACTAATTAATTAAAATATATAAAAATAACTCGTTAGAAATCCAATTTCTGTATATTGAACCTTAAACCTTCAACAAAATATACTTTTATAAATATTAAATTAAATTTAAAAAATACATTTATATAATTCAACAAATTAAAAATAATAACAATGACAAATAGTAAAAATCTAAACTTTTGTTTTTGAATAATTTATTTTAAAAACATTAGAAGTTTTGAAATAATTATATGAAAAAAATTACACTGTATACATACATCTAAAAAAAAAAAAAAATTTAGAGAATTATAAATATACATATATCATACGATATTGCCATTTGAAAATATCATAAGTGTGATTGTTCAAACAAACAATGGATGATATATCAGTATTATACACAATACATATAATAAAAATATAATATGGTAGGTATAATATTGTGCGGTCGAAAGTTTTCAAAACTATTAAAATAATATAATAGATACGAAACGAATATTTCTAGGGATATATTATATGAACTACAATCTGGTTCAGAATTTCAAATTAAAACAGACTCTTTTTATAATACGTGAGTTATAGCGTATTCGTTTTATTGCAGATGATATTATTTATCGTTGGACGATTCATCAAAAAAAAAAAATGGAACAAACATTATTATATGTCTATAGATATAAACAATTTATGTAACTATACTATGCACATATTATTATAAGGTTACATTTATATTATATGAATTATAAAAATATTTACTATTATTGCTTTGAATTGATAGAAAAATAGCACTAACATCTACAATTTATTAGAGCATAGGAACTCTTTGTTACTGAACATTGTGGTAATATTTCAAGTGATAAAAAAATGTTAAGCACTATTATAGATTTTCATATTTATAAACATATATTTCGTAAGTATAGATTTATTTCTAATAATATTTATTTAGGCGAGTGCTATGTATGTATATATGTGATTTATAAGCACATCATTATTATAATAGCAATGATACCTCATTCGGTTTTCCCGATTGTGTTTAATACTTAGTTCAATAATGTTCACTGAGTTAAACATTTTTGGCTGTATAAATCTGTATAAAACTATTTGTAGGTTTAATTATTTCAAATATTTTATGCGTTGCACACTGCGATGGTAAAATGTAAATATTATTACTGTTACAATAACAGAGCTATAGTTAAGTATTCATATTTATCTTTCTATCTCAGTCTCTCTTTCAAAAAAAAAAAAAAATTGAGATTTTATAATCTATAATAATAGGATACGTAAATGTGGGTAGAATGAATGAATGATAAGTAATTACATAAGCTATAGGGTAACGTAATAAATCATTTTATAAAAATTGTTCTAGGCGGTGTAAAACCGAATTTTTTGATAGTCATATAATATGTTTGATGATTCTACGATAACATAATAATCAATGGTCCAATCTGTTTGACGTTCTAAAAGACCCGTCAATTGATTGTCGATCGAACTGTTTAAAGATCCGTATGAACACCGCTTTTTCCCCTTCATTTTGTTCGTTTATGAAAAACGCCTTTTTACTCACACGTTGCTTGTAATTTATAGCGCCGGTCGTCTGACCGTAGCTTATGAAAAATGCATGGATTTTCGAATTACGGAAGCATTCACGTAACGACGATATTAGTTTTATCGAAAAATGAAACATACCGAAAGTTATCAAAAAAAAAAAAATGCACCAGCCGTATAAATAATAGCCCGGCCGCGCGCACCAACAACACTATAATACTACACGATCGTAATAATAATATTTACGGCGCGGGAATTCTTTTGGCCGCTCATGAAAAAAATTAATAAGAGATACATTAACATTCTACCGCGTATAAAACGTACGTCTATAATATAATATAATGTGTATTTATATGTTGTATCATATAATATGGTCATGAGTAATAATCTATAAGATATCCGAATTTTCTGGAAATATTTCAGCTTTTAAACAGCACTTTTCTCTTCATTAAAACCGCACGACGGTATTTAGTGGTGTATTGCGATTCACGGAGATTTATTTTATTTCTTCCTGTGTAATTTATCATGTAAATAAAATAAATTACGTCTAAAGTAATACGATTTGAATGACACAATAATCCTCAACTAGCTCATTTTTTAATGATCGGATTATATTGAAAACAAAAGTCTAAAGGATGACAACTAAAGCCGATCCAGCCGTTCTGTATACAGAATTACTAATACAGTTTGTTTATTTTTTTTTATTTATTTTTTTTTTTAAAAACACGTTATTAAAAGGACAGTCAATATGCGGTCTCGTATAGTATCTATATAAGTTACCGTGCACCAAACCACATCTGTTTCACGACGATCATTTGCATGAACGAAACCATGTGAATACAATTTAAGGCCATATTACAGGTATTGTATTTATACAGAGTGTTTCGAGTTATTCTGTAAAAATTCCACAGTTATTATCATCCCTCAAAGTTTCTATATTGAAATGTCTTTCGATATTTGAAAATTTTAGATGCCTGCAAGACGTCTTGATGACAACAAATCTATTCGTATTTATTAGGTACCTATTTTAAAAAGTAGGTAAGTTTGGAGAATTCGGTATAAAAAAACAAAGGCAATTGGTTGTTTTATTAATAACAATTTTATTGTCAATAAAATATTATAGTCGATATACTGTGATATAGTATGTATGCAATGTTAAATAAACTCTAAATGAACCTGCGGTGATCGTAATAATAATACCATAACGACGCATAAAAATAATACACTCGAGTAGCTAATAGTAAATATTGTTTTAAGTTAACTTGGTTTTGGAAGATGGGTACAGGTACACTTGTTAGATTCTCACCAACAGCATTGTACTGGCGACGTGATGTGAAAACAGTCGTTTCAGAAATCTCCCAACAACCCGGCCAAAATCACTAATGTTTTATGGACGATTCTCACGCCTGAGGTGGATAAACATCTGTGACCTCGCCTGCAGATACAGTGAAATAAATATTACGTACAGTATTTTCCGCGCTATGCCAAGGATAGGTAGGTGAAAAAACGAGGAAACTGTATGATAATATGGACACATACTAGTTGCCTCCTGGAATCAAAAAAGATGATAATTTGTATACGTATTGCCTCCCGACGTACCCTAAAATTTATCGTAAACGAAAAGGGACTAGCTATTTGCTTCCTAATGACCAGTTAATAAATGTGTAAGTAGTTCAAACATCGTGTGTGGACATAAGTTTGTAAATTCAAAGTACCTTCGAATTTACCTCCTCATTTATGGCCAAAAAAAAGTTTAAGTTTCTACTAATTCAGACCATGACTACAATTTCAAAACAAGGTTCTAATATGCTTAAATCATTATA
Organism: Rhopalosiphum maidis; assembly: GCF_003676215.2. Taxonomy (NCBI): domain Eukaryota; kingdom Metazoa; phylum Arthropoda; class Insecta; order Hemiptera; family Aphididae; genus Rhopalosiphum; species Rhopalosiphum maidis. Next base: position 28,449,463 of record NC_040877.1, on the reverse strand, counting down.
CGCAAGATTACAAATTAGAAACAAAATAATTTTCATTGATTCTCAAATAAAAAAGGTAAATGAAAAAAAAAATATCAAGTTTTGAGTAACTACAAATATAAACCTATGCAATGTTATAAATATTTTTTTTACCATTATAGTATCATATACATTTGTTTTATTGACTATTTAACTACCTAACTTAGGTACTTAGCAACTGTCTGTTTTGTTTTGACTTATTATTATAAAATTACCAAATTTACCTATTATTTGTATGGATGTATACATATAATATATATACCTAAGACTGATATTTTTAATAATAATAAAACATTAAATAATTCTAAATAACTATAATTCTTTAAAAATAATATAATAATATAAATTATTATGTTAATTTAAACTTAATTTATGTAATTATTACACAAGTGTGTATTATAGTGAGGTTTATGAACCATTAGGTACTTAATCGTATAAGAGAGGCAACTAGTGTGAACATTTTTGGGAGGCAACTCGTATAATAAAATTATAAACTACCTGGTCACTGAAGGCAACTAGTGTATATTAACCTTTTTATTTACGATAAGAATAGGAGGAAATTCGTATATTTTGGAAGGCAATTAGGTGGCACCAAATAAGATGACTAAGCCGCAATTTCTAAAAAAAAAAATATAGTATTCGATGTGTACTGTAAAATGTATTTGTAACATATTAGTATATTACATACATAGGTATATATTATGACGACGGGTGACCCATTCTGCCACAGACCAATATTGAGTACAGAAAACTTAGAGAGATAATATTATTATTGTTTAAACATTTAAACGTCTTTAACTTAATTTATTATTGTTTAACCTATTTATTCGATCTTATCGTAATGAGAAATGTTTTGTGGAAAACGTATAATGAAATAATCAGTTATTATTGTAACGATATTATTTTGTCTTTAACAACGATATAACTTTTAATAAGTATAAACTATGATAACGTAAATTCGGTACAAGTAAATAAATACGAAGTTCTCGTATATCAATGTATTATACAATATTAACTCGTCATACCAAATAAATATTTGTATAATATTGTTAAAAATTCATTAAAATTCTTAATTAAAATAAAGTGTATACATAGAATTTCAATGAAACTAATAACCATTTAATGTATAAATGTGATAATTTATTCAAAACTTAATAGTTTGTTTAAAATTAATTAAATGGTTTAGATGTATGATAATATTGATAAATAGTTAAACAAAGTTACGAAATAAACCAATAATAATAATAGTAATGTGTATTAGGTACCGTTATTCGGATTAAAAAAATAAATATAACACGATTTAAGAATTAAAAAAAATATATATTGGATTTTGTTAATTGTTATGATTTATTATTTAAACATTTTGTACTTATTATAGATTATAAAAAAAATGTATTTTTAAAATTTTTTTTAGCAAACAATATGAGAAATGTTATTATTATCTATTGTAAAAAGTAGAATGATCGTAGCATTATGATGGCTTAGTGGCTTACCAAACAATTCAATTGATTATTCATTTTAAATCTATTAATTTTTTAGAAATTACTAAAAATACTTTAAATTATATTCGTATTAACTAACCTATTGAACTTTAAGCTCATTAACTACATAAAAATTATATTATAAATATATATAATGTGAGACATGGAAATTTAAAGCATATGCATGGCAAAATAAATATTGTATAATACTATAAGTCAATTTAAGATAGTATAGTGATTAAAATAATGACATGGCTTCAGGGATAGAACAAATGTCTAACGATATTTACATAATTATATTATATATTTACAAAATAACATAATTTCCTTCCTTTTTTAGAAATCGACATATTTTTTTTATTATCAACGTTTCTGATATCGTGTATAATATATTGTATACATAATAACAATATGTAGGATAATACGTTTAAAGGTAACACTTATTTTCTCAAAGTTGTATGGCTTATGTAAATATTTTTTTGATATAATAATTTTTAAATTTCATATTCTAAAATTGGATGCTTTTCAGAGAATTTCAAAGTATTAAATTAAAATGTCATGGATAAGTGTATAGTGTATACCATTAAAATACCATGTATAGTGATATGGTTATATTTCATTTGATTCATATAATTGACTAGTCACTTTAAAATAATATAGTGCTGTACAAAAATACTTCAATCTATTGATGAGAGCTCCATCCTAAATTGATCGTATATTACTTTGAAATGATTTAGATATTTTATCATTTCACGAATCCAAACAATAGTGTAACTAGTAACAGTAACAATGACCGTTACGGTACAGTGATGATAATATAATAAACTTCTAAAATGCAATGCCTTTGTTTTATAGAGATAATGCAAAATAAACAGCAAGATACCTATTGGATGATGGGGGAAGAACATTTACTAAAGACTAAATCATATTAAACACAATATACCGTTCTAATCTAACCTCACCACCTTCTTGTCTATCGAACATAATGTCACATACAAAATATAAACACCCTGAATGAATATATACATATAGATGTATGAAATAATAAAAAATTGAATGACAATACAAAGTTTATTCACGTGTTATACACACGTGTTAAAGAGATATTAAATAATAATGTTTGCGTTTTTATAATATTTTACATAAGATTACGATAATAATTTAAAGTTTATTATTTGCTTATGTCTTTAAATTTTAAATAAATATTACCTAATTCGCGCACTTGAACACTATTGAGAAAAAATTGAGTCTTACATTTATTAACTATCTATAATCTTCTATATACATTTAGGAGACCGCTCCTATTCACTCATCAGACCAAACCACTAATTTTGTGCAGAGGTTCTTAAGCAAAGTAGAAACGCACTAAAAAAGCATTTTTCAAAATTCGACCTCTAAGGGGGTTTTTTTTATATAGCTATGGATATATGTATATTTGTAATTGTTAAATAATAATTGTTTGTTATTTATTCTAAGCGGTTGCTAGGATACTAAAAATATAAAAAAAAACATATCTAAAATAATCAGACATATTTTAGACACGTTATTAACGCATCTAATACACGGGAAACGCCGTGACGGAACAGCTAGTATATTATATGGTTAAATATTAGAGTTGGGTATATAACTATTGATATTACTAAAATTCTTAAGCAAAATTCATTATTTAGCTGACTATCGAGCCATTTACATACGTTTGTTTAATATTTTTATGTTTACCATTTAGTTTAAACAGAGACCTACAAAATGTAGATAAGAAAACTACAGATGGCATACAGTATTAAATTAAAATTGTATGCACCATCAGTTTTGTAACGAAAAGTTGGACGATTTTGTGTATTAAATAGAGACAAAAAGTGGGTATGATAGTTTTGACACGTAATTTTCATCTTAAATATACTATTCACTACATTATGTAGTTTAAGAATTCATAATACGCACAAATAACCAAGATGATATATAAACTTAAATCTTAATTACATACATCATGCGTGGTGAAGTAATCCTTCAAGTACAGTATGTATACATAAATAAGAAATGGCTTCATATAATAAACGTGCGACTCGTGATATGATATGACTCTGCGAATTGAAATTATGTGTCATTAAAATCATCAGAAGAATTGATATCGATGTATTATTATTGCTATGTCTATATTTTATATAATTGCTATCATAAAAGTCTATACATTTTAGATGCTCGAAAATGTATATTTTAATCTTGAGTTCTAATCTAAAATATATTGTAAACACGTGGTATAGGATTAAGCACCGAAGTTTTACATTCAGAGTGAGCGAACAAACAAAATTAATGCAAGACTTAAATCTCCAAACACTATGAGTATTTCTCTAGTGTCATTTGTCTTTCCTTGACACGTAGGATGTTCAATGTATATAATGCTATTAATCACTCTTAAAATAATAATATCCATTATTTCTTAGACTTTTCGGATAAAAAATCCTTAATTATTTATATAATTTATACAAAATACAAACAATATTATAAAAAAAAAATATCAATATAATGGTACTATTATTTGAATAGTACTTACAATTTTATACTCAAAATTTTAATTTTAATTAATTATAATATTATAAATAGTATAGTAATACTTGTTACAATCTACTAGATCGGGATTATTAATCCAAGATGTAACAAACAAAACAAAAAAAAATAAAATATTTAGTATAGTAGGTATAGGAATATAATTAGGAATCAATAAAATGTTGTTGGAAATTATAGATAAAAATACTTTAATTTAAATTTATAATATATATTTAATTACATTGTTTTCGTTTTTAACCGATTTGAAATAATTGTAATGGCGGATCAAAAATCATTAATTACATTAATTATACAAAATAAATAAACACGTTTTAATTGAAAATAGTCTGAAAAACACATTACGATCGTGTTATAACAAACAAAATAACATACGAGTAGTTTGACCAAGTTAATTCATTGATACTAATTTGCCTTCCGGTATTGTGCCTCCTGTTTAGTATAACTCCTAAGATAACTAAACTTTCGTACAATATACACATATGAAAAAAAAAATACTCGTGTAATTATAAAACCAATGCATTCATCGCTCGGTTCAGAATCTAAAAAATCCATCAATATTAATCAACTGAAAATGTCATAATTTTCCTCGTACTAACCACTATGTTCACACAATTACAACATTGTGTCTATATAAAGACCAAAAATACTAAATATTTTGTATTTATTGGCATAACATTATAATTATAGGACAATACATGTAATGATTGTACAAAAACAGAGCAAATAGCAATAATGACGTGAAATTAACAATTTACGTTAAATTAATAGTTGATTCAGTTAAATTTAACTTTAATTGTTACACGCGCACGTATTATTATTTATTTTTTACACACGATTCCTGCAAAAAATCAAATACACGTGCTCTTTCTAGATATATTACGCACATCAACAAATTGTATTTTTATTGTTGTCGTTAAATGCAGTTTTTTAAAAAGTTATACTAATCACCTCAATGTTATATCAATTATTGTTTTAAGTACGTATCTATACAAAAATAATAGCTGATAATATTAAAAGGAATGTTTCTAATTGTAATTAATTATTCGTAATATAATATAATGATATTAAGTTAGTCAAAATAAATTATATTTATATTATTTCTTATTCGCAATATTATAAAGACGAATTTTATATTAACAGTTTTGAAATTTAAACTTTAATAATACATTTTTGAGGTTGGTTATACACTTATATATTTATTTGATATAAATTATAACCTACAATTTATTTTGTGATTATAAATATTTAGAAAATGGGAAAATCACCATAGAATATTATTCATATTTAACAATGCATAATTTTATGATCATTATCATTAATCCCAACGCTTTATTAATGTTTATTAATGTTAAGTCATTACAATATCCATATATTGTAATATTGTATATGAGTTCCACGGCACGTTATTTTCTAGAAATTAGTTTATATTTTAACCAAGAACTCCATAATTCCAAATGTCACTTAATTGTATCACATTTAAGGGTATTACATTTAAATTTAAATTTTCTCGATTTAATTTTAATGGAAATTGCAAATTACATTTTCTAACGCATATTTTCGTAAACGACTATAATCGAACCTTATTTAAAACATATTCATACGAGTGTTTCATACTATTTTTATCTAACAAATATAATATTTTGTGCGAAAAAAATGTTAAGGGAAAAAAATTATTTTTCACATGGTGATAATTTCCAAGTTAGAAATGGTGATTCATCTAAATTATCTGAAATTTTACAATCACCGCCGAAAAGTGTTATTTACTATGAACAGAATTAGTTAAAAACCAATGACCAATTAATTATATACCTAGTTTAGGTATACTATTCAATAGATAACATAGGTAATAAACGATGTATTCGACGGTAAACAAAAACTGTTGTATATTTTATATCGGTAGGTAAGTTCAAGATTTCGTTTAGATAAAAGTCTTAGATATTATTATGAGTTGCATAATATTGTTTATATTACTGCACACATATATATATATATATATTTTAAGCAATTATAAACGAAATAACACGTATTCATGCATAAATACTTTTTCAGCGTCAACTAATAATAATAATATAACTTGTTTTATGCGAATGACGTTTTTCACAATATTGTGTTATAATATAATAATATAATACCTATAAAGTGACGTCTCAAATGCGGAAATAATAATATTGTAAGCGGTGGGCGGGCGAGACTGTGCTCGTGAAAAGGCGTAATAACAACAATGTGATGAAGTGGAGTGATGGGCTTTGGCGTTATATGGGGTTTATCGACATATTTTTTTTTAAGAATGGTGAAAAAAAAACGTATAATAATAATAATAATAATAATAATAATAAATAAAATAATGTTTAAACACACACACATACACACACACATACAGCGGCAGCGCATCGGGACATAATACGATTACAATGCCGTGACGTTTGCGGTTGCGGCGTACAAGGTCGCGGGGATTTATAGTTATTCCGGAACAATGATTTTCGGCTAGTTGTTGTTGAATACGTTTGCCCGTGTAGATATTATACAAATATATATATGTATATATATATATATATATACTAACGCACACGCGCACACACTCACCGTGGCCCGACGGGATTTCTGTTTCCGTTTTTTGGGGTCAGCGGGATATGATGCACGAGGCGATGAGGACGATTCCCGCGGACGAGAGGACAAGGGGATGTGCGTGTGCGACGGGGGTAGTAGGGGTTTTGCGTCGGCGGTGCTGATGGCAGTCAGACGGGGTGAGGGGGACAAGGTGTCGTTCCGTCTTCCGCCAACCCGCGCCCGACCTCGTTCGTATAAGTGTGCGTGTGTGTGTGTAACGCCACATGATGTATGGAATATTATTCCGATTCTCGGGCACACCCGACCCTATAAATACCTGCAGCTAAACCATATACACCCGCCTCCGACACCCACCACCGATTACGGTTCCGGTGCGGGACGACGCGAGATTTATGCGACGGCCCCACTCGATCCATTCAATCAAACGCTCTCTCGTCGACGCGTCCTACTCGTCATCAGCTCTTCCGCACACTGCACCAACCCTTTTATCACACCCCTTCCCCACATTGCCCCTCTCCCACAAACGCGGACGCGGCTGCGGCAACACTATATATGTCATGTGTGCGTAAATAAACGCGTGTCGTGTACATATGCGATGTATAAATATACAGAGTGGATCACGGAAGTATATATATATATATATAGGAATAAAAACAGACAAACATTATCCGCGATATTTTAGACGTGTATTTATGTTTTCTTTGGTCGGAGAATGAGTGCCATTGCGAATTGACATCGAGAATACGATGTCCGTCTCGTTGTCGGTATACCGAGTCGTTCCAAAAGGAAGTCGAGTGAACGCGCTGGGGCGAGACTTCGCCTAATAATACAGCGGTTTCTGGCCTTTCACGCGTGTAGTAATTCGTGTATAGTTTTGATGTAGGTGTATCGGTTTGTGGCATCATAGTTTCACGTACCTACATTTTTAATATCTGTGTAGTTTGCGTTATACGTGTAAATGTGTATGGATCACGGGCACCCGTAGGGATGGCTGGGAAGGGCCATTGTTCCCCCCCTCGCTTTTTTGCCAATGTTTGTGTATTTTGGTATATTTTTAATATACAGTTGATCATATTATTATATCCCCAGTTTTTTTACTAAATGTGTAATAAGTTATACACTGAATAAAGAAAATTATTACACAATAAAATACTATATCATATTATAAATATGTATAATATACACTTTCCTCCCCCCTCTCGGTGAAAATTTCTACAAGCGCCCTCTGTTATAGTCAATAAAAGGTTTGTACATAATTTCTTTTAATATATCAGATATATAAATGTAAGATGCATTATTTTTTAAGTTTTAAGGCTAATGAATTTTTTGATAAATTAATGTAACTGTAGATTTTCAAAAATTATAAGATCGATTTTTTCTAAACGAAATAAATTCGAGTGTTTGACTGTATTAAGTCTGGTCGGGCGAGTATTCAGCGTAGATTTACTTGTATTTTCCCATCAAAACAAACAGATGTCGATGTAAAATTATTATTATTTTAATTTATCATTCTGCACTTATTCGTTGTTAAATTGAACATTATTAAATATTTATATTGCCGTCAATGTCGAATCGTTAATATATCGAGCACAGAAAAACAAATAACGTGTAATTGTGTATCATAATATGGTATATCGTTTGATAAATATAATTTTGATTCGCGCGCAATGACACGTGTATATCAGTAGATGTTCGCGCGCGCGCGTATTCGTATAAGACCGCAGTCGCCGACCCCGTTGTTCTGCGCTCTTATACCGTATATTCTGTGCGCCAACGACCCGCCGTTCCACGGGGTCGGGTCAAGTCGCGGGTCTCGTCATTCACGTCTCACGTTCAGAAAACCCGTTCGCACGCTTTCGGCCATATCCCCGTGACCCGCCCCGTACGTCGTCGTCGTCGTCGTCGTCGTCGATATAGGCATACAACATACGCGTATATATGTGTGTGTGTGTGTGTGTGTACTACGACAGTGCGCGGGCGGGTCGTAGCCCAACCCCTTCGCCGCCACCGCCCACTCGGCCCTACCGGTTTTCGGGCGTGATTAGTGGTGGCGCTGTACGCGGTGGCGCGGACGACGACCCATCGCGCGCGTTATTATTTATAGTCGGAACCGTATTGTATACAACGTGTGTGTTATTATTATAAGCGCCCGACCGCCGCGAAAAATCGGTCAAAATTATATTCACACGCAACACACATTGTACGCCGACCATTGTGCCCGCCGTTGATAATGATCGTTTGCGCACGGTGTCCCGTAGTCATCACCCCGCCCGCCCCCCGATCGTCGATCTCATTCTTCCCCGCCGCCGCCGCCGTCATTTGTCGACGTTGCCGCCGTGTTCTGCGGTCCGCGCGCACGTTGCGGTCGTCGCCGTACGCGTTCTCTCTGGTCGGGATCCACGCACGGTATTCCGCGACGCGCGCTTACCGCACAGATGTACCGCGACTGCGGTATACGGCCGGCGTAACGTTATTACGGTGTTGATAGAAAGGGATGGGGGGCCGAGACCGATAAAATGCTCCCTCCCCCCACACCGCAATAATTCAAATTAATGTGAATATTTTTTTTTTCAATATTCTTTCTTTCCGTATTATTTATTATTTTTTTTTATTTAATTTTTTTTTTTTTTTTTTTTGAACTGGACGAAATAACATTGGAATTTATAATTTTTACGAACACGATATACATATTACAGAAGTGAGGGCACGAGATTTCGCTTTAATGGCGAGCGTAGCGGCTATAATTTTTATATTTTACGATCATTGTTTCTCTCGGTGTTCTGTATCGTTGACTGCCATAGCTTAGGGGCACGGTATACGATTAAAATATATTGAACTGGTTCAGGAAAAAAAAAAAAATGGAAACTTTATACATACTGTTATTCCTTTCAGTCATTGTTTAAAGTTGAAATTTGGATAACAGAGACGTAGCTAGTTTGCCTAACTTAAACGCCGTGTTACATAAAATAATAGAATACGAGTATTATAAATTAATTACATTTTATAATTTTACACTATTTAGAATAACACATTTTAGAAAACGTATTGAGATATATTTTTTATCACAATAATGCTTTTAATCATTATTAATTGATCAAAACAATTACAGATCTTTGACAATTTAAAATTAAAGGTACACGTAAAGTAAACGAATAGCCAAAATGGTTATTAGAAACGAACAAAATTACTAATGTCATTATCTTGTATGAATCCGTTTCTATTGCGATGATGATTATTTTATGGTTGTATATATCTGTTATTATTTTATAAGTTAATGAAATATATTTTTTAGTTATACAACAAAATAATAAAAACAATCACAATAATAATTGTGTTATAATTATTTTATAATGAGTTATGTTATAATATAATAATATGCATAATGATTTAACTCATAGGTATGAACACAAGTCCAATACATTTATTTTAATTGGCACTACTTACTTTATTCAATAAGCAAGACTTAAAACGTTCATTCTTGATGATTAAAGCGTATGTATATGTCTCGTTATAATAGTATTTCTCGTTGCTATCAATACCGCTATGATATGCGTTATTTTTTATAATCTGCGAGAGTGCGAGGTAAATATCACAACGGAAAAAATAGGATGAAAATAAGGGAAAGAAAACTATATCATCTTATATCGCTTTATTCATTGGTATCGACATTTTTGTAATAAAAATACTGGCACCTAGATTTTGAGCAATATTTATTCGTGTGATTCTACAACGACAACACACTATAAAATAATATTATATTTTATTTTATGGCCCCGTTTATTTGGAACGAAAACAATGCGATTTGATTTAACATAACAATATTACTATTATGTAATGTCTACAAATATTATACTCGTACTATTTATAATTTTTATATAATCAAATCATATTTTTTTTATTCCCATATACCTACACATATATAGAAATTCTTTAGAGAAAAAAAATTAAACAACTATTTTTGATTTGTTTTATCTATGTTTTTAACATTTATAGTTCAATTAAAATTTTGATTTAGTCTATTTTAAATCGTATACAAGAATCGTTAAGAAACAATATTATAACCATTATTTAGAAACTAATATATTATATTATATTGTTTTATATAAGTATTATAGCTGTTACATAAACATACAGCAATTATTTTTACTAAAAACCTTACGCCATTCAACGTCTATAAACTATAGAGTAGTAGCGAACCTTTCTGAAAAATAATAGACTGTCAGATGAAAGATTTTAGTGAGAAAATAGGATACTAAAGTTTCGTTTTTTATTTTGAACACGCAAGTATGGTTAGTTGTAATACACTACGGGGGAGGGGGACTTAAAAATATACACCTATAGGGCTGATGGTGTACGGAATTTAAAGTTATTGATTTTTCAATATATCTTTTGATGCTTTATTATTACTTTGATGTTTTCGATAAATGTGACATAAGTAAATTTAAGAATGATATAATTATATAAATTACACGTAGTAATTTGCATCACGAGAGTCTCGTCTAATTGAATGTTATTATAATAATTCTCAACCCAGTTAGCGAATAAAAAAAAAAAAGAATTGTTTATTTAACTTTTATACATTCGATCATTCATTTTACCTATTTCAATTTCTGATTATTCAATAAATTATTAATGTTTAATTTTAAATTTTTCAAGTTTTTTTTATATCAGTTTTTTGATTAACCATTGTTGCAATTAAACAAAAATATCATTAGCTTTATTTTATAATACTATAATATATATAATAATATCATCTGCATATTGACGACAATAAGTGTACGCCGAGATCCAAATTGAAGGTCAGGCGCTCAATAAAAAAATATATGTATATATATATATGTTATAATTCATTAGACTGAAAAGAATTTTTGCAGGAAAAGGACTAAATAATTATCAACAGGATACATCGTACTGGGACTAAAATTAGTATCAAATTTCCAGAAAGAGGTTCAATACATAGGTTATGTCGTTATAGAGATACTCGTTTTTATATATTTCTGTTATATTTTATACACTTTTCATAACGAATTATGTTTTTATTTTTTTAAATTAAATTTTACTTAACGCCTAATGAGTTAAGAATAAAATAAAATGATATTGAGAATTTTTTAAAAGTTATACAGAAACCAACACGGAATAGAAATAATTATACACAGATATTTATAAACATGTTGACATGTTTTTACATCTACATTTGCGAATTTGTTTTTTTAGTTTAATAGTCCAACCATAGTTTCTAGACACCAAAAAATTACACTGAAACTATGAATGTGAGAAACTTTGATTTTTTATCTAATCCGTTATCGTTACTGTTCATTGGAAATTGTTATATTTAATTACTATAATACATTATTATTATTCTAAATTAATTAACATAGGAAGAAATTTAACAAAATTATAAGCAATCACTTTTATATAAATTGTATATTATTATTTAATTATAGGATTCAAATTATGTTTTGTATAGATATTTATCTTACTCACTTAATTTGTTATTGTAATTAGGTTTTCATTATTGTTTTATTCTCTATTATTACTTTTTTTTAAACATTTAAATTATGATTTCTTTTTTAGAATCGTATTTTACCCGATATTAACACCATATCAATCGTATCCACTTTTATGTAATTTTACGGTGTGTTTGAGACGCAAATACTCGAAAAAATTTTTGTCTTGGCGTGAAAAATGACCATTCAACGTTTAACGGCCGGAATATCCTTCCATTCATCCACTCCACTTTTGGTAAGTTGGAGTTTACAGTCGGCTGACCGGATGTCCAGTTCCGAACTCCGTGACAGAAGTTTTTGCACTCATAAATCATGACCGTATATAATAATAACGTGAGGGGAAGAAATAGGAAAAAAATAGCATCTAGGGATAATTATTGTTCGAAAAAATAAACATTGTCTTGTAGTTCGACAATTTTGGCCGTAGTAAACTTTATCAAATATATTATGCTACCCAATGGAAATTTGAACAACATCGTTGTAAAATAGTATACTTAAGATTTTTTTTTGCTTCTTTAATATTTTTTCATTCAACATTAATATTGTATATAGTTATTATGTCTAACAAGACACATATAATATATTGTAACATATCTACAAACATTGAAACATAACTAAAAATATTTTATGGTTATTTTAGTTTAAGAAAAAAGAAAGTTTAATTTAATTATTTGAGTATTAAACACACATTGTTTATTGTAATACCCAAATAAACTAGGAATGCACATTTTTATTAATTAAAATATTAATTAAATACCTTAAATGTAAATTAAAAATAAAATATAAATGCATTGAATACCATCATAAAATATTTAATGGTAAAATTAATTTTGCCACTATCGTTAAAAAATATATTATTAATATAGACATAATAAGTATTAATTTAGATATGCATTTTATATATTTGTTCTGGTATAAAACCAATAAAAAATATTTATGTATGCATTTTAAAATTATTATGAAAATAATAAAATTAAAAAACGTAGAATTCATTTCAGACTTAAATTGGTATATTTTAAAACATTATAGGTCTTCATGAATACATAATGTTATGATCATATAATGTGTGTACTTGTGTTATTTTAGCGTAACAATTACGAAAGGTGACAAATGGAATTAATAATATAATATGTCTTTGAGAACAGTTATCAAATTAATCAAAGTTACGTTACATGGTAAGATTTTCAGAGGGTTTCCTGATCCGATAACTGTTGACCCGATTAAACCAAAGCGGTATCGTCGCGAGAGGGTTTGCTATTGTCATGGATTCGGCCATTTCGCCGCGAACATCATTGGAAGTACGATGGCACTCGAGGGTGTCCGATGATTTTATGCTGATATTACCACGTCACAGGATATTTTTCTGATAACGTTTTAATTAGGTGTACGCGTACCGCACGTAGAAGGAAATGCGTTATGGCGGTCGGAAATAACGAAAACGTCTTCAATCGAACTACCAACGCGGCAATTGAGTCGATAACAATTGTTTCTACAAAGCATATATTTAATATTATGGTGTATTGATATGATATTGCATTTACCTAAAGCATTTGGTCTTATTTTAAATTATTTAATACGAGTTAACTGGAGTATCATATTATATTATTATTAAGTTTATTTGAAATATTGACGTTTTGAGGGGTAGTTGCGTTCATTTAAAATATTGTTATAGTGACTAAATAATTAATTAAAAACTTATTTGAAATTCAATTTTTATGCATTGATATACTCAGTATATTCTTTTAGTAGTATAAAATCAAAAATAAATTATGTTATGATACAAAAATATTAATATAGATAAAAAAACTACGATTTTTTTTTATTATTATTTCAGATTATGTATTTTTTTCTACAAAAATATTATTGACTTTTAAGATAGTTAATTTTTTCTGTTTAAAATAATTATCGAGTTTATTATAAACTGATGTATTATTTTATTATTAGTTTATTGGACAGTACATCAATATATTTTGTAATATTGAAGTGTAACTATATCATTAATTCAATTTAATAAAAGCATTGTATTTATTACAACCTTTTATTTTGTAAATACTATATTAATATTACGTGTGAAATTATATAAATTAATTCGATTTAGAGGTGAGGTATAATAATTCAGCCAATCATTCATTTAAATTTTAAAAAAAATAAACAGAAATTATGCCATGGTGAACGGAATATTTTATTATACAATTATTCTTCGTTGTTAATATTAATTATGGAAAACCAGTATTCATCCTCTTTCATTTAGTTTTTAAAGTAACTTTATTTTTACTTTTATAGCTAATTAAATGTTATTGAAAAAGTTGTAGAAAGTAACTTTGGGCGGATATTCTTAAAAATTAAAATGTAATATAATTACATAATACTGAAATCTATTATGCCATTTGCATAATATGTTAAAATTACCAATAAACATAAACGGGAGAAAAAAATTTAACAGGTGTTAAATATTCAATAAAAATAAATAGTAGTTGTTTTCGATTAAAAAAAAATAAGGATATCTATTAAACCGAGAAAAATATTATAACATGCAATGATGACATCGACATGAGAATAATGCTTAATGCATATTATTACAAACTATAAAATTATTTAGACTACATGAAAAATTCTCACTGTCTAAATTATATTTTATAATTAATGTTAAATATTTACGAAACAAATACGTTATAATATGATTTGTTTTGCTTTCGTACTAATAATCATGGGTACAAAATAACACGTTTTGTTTTGAAGAATCGATTTTATTTGAATTTTTTATGTGAAATAAACTAGAGCTAAATGCTTTAAAGTGTAGTCAGGGGTGATGTTTACACCGGAAACAAGTGTCAAATAAAAAAAAATGGAAACGAACAGTCTGATTGTTACAAAGGAGGAGAGTGGTAACACTTAAATTAGTTGGTTCTTTTTATTGGCCCCTTGAGGATTTTGTGAAACAGAAGGGTATTCGGTTTATTCCCAAAAACTCTTGGTCTCGGCCACTTGCCTCCGCATTAGCCACTCCGCGTTTAATTAAAACTTTTTGATAAGTACAAAAACCCGCCGAGACTCAAAGTACCAGAAGTCATAAGCATAAGCATTTCTTAAGTTTGCCAACCAACAAGTCCTGAAAGAGAACTGATGATTTCCGTGTTTTAAAGAGAATAGTTAACGAGCAGAATATTTATGATGTAAGATGGAAACAATTTTTAATCGTATAAATATTATACGATACATTTTTGATCTTTGAATACATGACATAACACTAATGGTCTATAACATACTATAAAACCAAAGTTAAACAATAATGTTATTTACTAATGATACAATAAAAAAAAAAAAAAAATGATGATTTTTAATATTATTTTTAAGTTAAAACGTAAGAAGAAAATAACAAAATATACTGAAATATACTATAGGTATATTAAGGAGAATGTGTTCAAAAGATACTAAGCATTTTACAACCCTTCAAGATACAATTGCCCTTTTAACATTGTTATATTATATTATAATATATACCTATGTTAATGTTTGATCAAGAAATTTAACGACACACTAGGCACCAGCTGTGTAGATAACAAAGTAAACATATAGCTATACAACGATTATTTTTAATATTGTGGCTAAACATTTACACATGATTTTACATATAATTATGTTTATCTCATACGTCGAATTTAAAAATTAAGGTAGTACAGGCACTTATACAAACTAAGAACCTCATTGAACTCCATACAATTACATAAAATAATATTTAATAGGCTTTGTTCTATTGTTATTTATTTGTTTAAGTTATATTTAATTTTAGTCACAGATATAATATATGTTCCCTTGCGAAAGAAATTAAATTACCATGTTCATATATTGCCTTGAGTGCATTAGTAGATTGTAAGATTGTATCAACTCATTAGGGAATATTTTGATAATCTTCAAATAAAAGTTTTGGCACACTTTGACAAAATTAAAAATTAAACAACAGTTCAAACTACAAACGCAAAATGAAAAAGAAAGTTTAGTACATATTATTATTGATTAATAGTTTATAAGCAATAATGATTAATTATATTGATTGAATATTATATTAGATTACAATTAATTTAGAACTAGAAATGTTGTCTATGTTTTCATTTGAGTACTTTAATTATTGGAAAATTAAATAGTTATTTATAAAAATATAAATATTAGATAGAACAGTCAAGTATACGTGTTAATGTAAATAAATAAATAATTATTTGAATAAAATTTTCGAATAATATTTTACAAAGGAAATACCAGATTTTAATCACGCCTACGTTAAACAAGATATAAATAAAACGTACATTTCAATAATAAAGACTTTACATTTTACTTTAGAACTACCTACTTATTTGTTTAAATAATTACATAAATTGTTCACAGTAACATATTCAATTTCGTTTTATTTTAGAGTATTTAAATTTTAAACGTTTATTAAAAATAAATGAAAATCTATAAAACGGTTTTTAAAGGCTATTTATTGTACAAAAAGTAATTTTTGGACAAACAGTTTACAATAGTGGAATACAATATGCGTGCTTACCCAGTAATGCTCTTGAAAGGTGAATTGGAATCCTGAGACTAGAGTCCTAAGACAATTAAAATTTTTGAGGATAATTCGTGAGGAAAAAAATTTAATACTGTGTGGATTTTGGTGATTTTAAATTCTTTAGTAAAGTGAAATGTTAATGAATTTTTATTAGCTAATTTAGTTTAAATTATGTAGATTTAACTGAACTTGTTGAAATTCCATATGTGTAAACTTGTATTTTTATAACTTGTTTTAACAAAGGTTTTAAAAAAATGTAATTTCATAATTTTAAAAATATAAATGTTCTGATAAATACTTAATAATTAAATTAGTCAATATAAATAATGTCATTTATGTAGAATTAATTAGTAATCAGTGGCAACAATGGTAGAAATGAAAAATAAAAATATTTTATAATAACTCATAATATGAAATATAAAAATAGTAAAGGCATTATAATATTCTTGATAACAAATGATCACTGTTAAAATGTTCATAATAATTGTATAAACCGCCATTTCTGTTTATTTTTTACGCGTACCTTATAAATTATAATATTATATTTTTATTTACTAATAAGAAAGTTATAAGTATTTAAGTATTTTTAGTATTTAAGTTTTAATTATTCTACTAAGTAAATTAATTCGATTTTCCAACCAAACAGTGAACTCATTAGCATTAAATATTGTTTTAGTGTTAACTTAAAATATAATATATATTTATATAGATATAAAAATCACAAAATTACTCTAACTTTTGATGATATTAAATTAAATTTGTATTAAATATCACGAATAATTTTATTATAATTAAATAAAAATTAAATTTTTAATTTAGGTAAACTATTATTCTTTGTAATATTTAAGAATTATAAAAGTTATAAATATTGAATTTTCCATTTAAAAGAAATTTTTTTTTTTTTTTTAAGATCCATGTTTTGATAAACGATAAAGTTGAATTGTGTTTATTTTCTTTACTATGAGAACAATACGTAGAATGCGGCAAATGTATTAATGTATCTAAAAAAGAATAAAAATTCCCTTTTAAAAATTATATTTACAATGTAATAATACATGTATGCTGAAAAAAATAATCGATAATTTTTTCGTATAATAACGTTATATCGGAGTAAAGATAATATTTTACTTTTCGATTCAAATAGTATTCCTACAGTTAATTTGAATTTATATAAATATCTATTACTGTGTAGATTTTCTATTGTTAACGATAACAGTTATTTTATTTTTCAATTATACTTTTTTTTAATACTTCTAGATTCAAAATGTTTACATATATATATATATATAGGTTCCCTACATTTTTCATAGATATCGTTATAATAATAATGAAGCATTCACAAAAATATTTTATTTTTATTTCAATACATGAGTTCAAAAGAAACGCAGAGCTTTAGGTATTTATTATATTGTGGTTGTATAAGTAGTAATATTGTTCATTTTCGAACAGATTTAAAATGTTATATTTTTGAGTGATGGCATTTTTTTAAGTTTATTTTTAAAGTGTATATATTTTTAATTTATATATTAGAAAAAAATAAATAATATTTTAGTATGATGGATCACTAGGACAAACGTGGTAAATCTGAGTTTTGATATTAAATCGTCGATTTTGAAAGAGGATTTTGATTAAATCACGCTTGTTTAATTTTTTCAGTTTTAATAGTCTCTATTTTTTTTTTCTTTCAGAAACCAGCGACTTTTGAGAAAATCGTAAAAAAGATCTTTTCTAAGCATAGGTACAATATAGAATTGATTTTCAATTGATAGGTTAAGCGTCATTTGAAACTTCTGCAGCGCTCATTTACCCAAGAAATGATTTTCAAAAAAGCTCTATGCTTAAAAAAATATTGAAAAAGCATATTAAGACGTGTCATTTTATACAAAATTTTAAATTAAGAACTTTTGATTTTCAAGTATTATTTATTGCATTCGGATGACTCAATATTTACATATAATTGTGTATAGACCTTCTACACCGGATAACATATGATTAGAATTGAATATTGAAGGGATTAATCGTTGATGTTGTTCTGATGAAATTATACAATTTTACAGGCATGGTAAATCGATCAACAGTAGCAATTAATTTCGTGACGGTAAAACTTAACCAGATTAAAGTTTCTCATTATAGTGCAAGTAGTATATATATATATATATGCGTGCGTGGGTTAACAAATAATTAATTTTGACGCTAGGGTACGTGAACGAGTTGGCTGTAGGTCCCAAGGGTTCTAAGTGAGGCAAAAAAAAAAAAAAACAACTAACACAGTCACCTGGCTGAGAACCAATCTCTTATCTTGCAAAATTTACGAGCCTCCTTTTTCTCTCTAGCTACTTCTCCTACTTACTTACGGCTCCCAGTGAATGAAAGAAGCTCAAAGATTTTATTGTTTTACTGAGATTCTCACCCATCACATAAAAAAAAAGAACAAACTTTTTTATATGGTTATTTATCACTATCAAAAAGAGGTGTGGCTTTTTAATGTGGTTATGAATCATGTTATAAAATAAAGACAATAATTTATTAATGAACAGTTATAAATATTTTTAAAATAGTTTCTTGTCATATTTTGAATTTAAATTAATTGTATTAACAAGTTTTTTTTTTAAATTACAAGCAATATAAATATTATTAATTCAAAAACTCTTATTGCGAATAGTATTTAAGTTTCAGTTGATTCATAAGACGTTTAACCAAAAGAATTTTTATTTTTTGTACACTAATATTTTATGTTAAGAAGCTAAACAAGTAACAATCAACCAATAATTTTCAATTTAAGTTCCAAGATTTAATAAAATATTGAATAAATAAATTTGTTGTTATTGTTAAAACATAACAAACTTTTAATTAGAAAAAAACTGCCAAATAGCAATTAAATGAATGTAATTTTTAATATAGGACACTACAAATTAAAATAATAATAATATTAAAGTACAATTTTCGTACCTACGTGGTTCAAAATGATTATAATTACATCAATATATTATATTAAATTAATATTATACTTTTCAACAAATGACCTAGATAAGTTTATAGGTTTACCTTAGCATTTCGTACTATATTTACATATGTTTTGAAGATTATATTATATTACATATATTAAATGTATTCATATCGTTGGAATACTGATTACACGTTATATTAGATTTTTGACTGTTTTTAAATATATTTATTTTTTTTTTTAATTCCCTTTTAGGTATAATATTATTGTACTTTGGAAATTGTAACACAGTTTGAAACTTTATAACCAGATTTTGGTCATTGGCGATTAAATATGCATTCACTTTATGAATATTATAAACGCTGTGTTTTCTAGTTATCTGCATTAAGTTTTTCCTAATTATATTTACGGTTAACGATGTAATTATGAAAGTAATTTAAAAAGCAAAATATCATATCTTCTCAAATTGATATCTTCTAAATTACAAGTATAAATAATATAGAGATGTTATTAGTTTTTTAATTTAAAACGTTTTTTTCTAATATTATAAATGTATCGTCCAAATCAAAAGCGTTCGATCGTTGAAAATTACTACATATTATTCGTTCCTGCCTGATATAGCGAATAGCGATTGTAAAGGTCTTCAATACTCACGCAGCGTAAGATTCTCGCTCAACACAATTGTTATTTTAATTACATCTTATTTTACGTTTTTACGCCAGTTCGGTCTGAACGACTAGATTTTTTCCATAGCACAAAACTACAAGCCATTGGGACTTAGGAAATAATATATACTATATAAATATATTTTATTATGATAAATCATTGGTTTGTCGCATTTAAAACATATTTAACATAACTATTTCTGTGATAATTGTACACCGTATACTATTATATTTTGTTTGATGTTGACCATTATGAATAAATCAGGTTTGATTGAATTCGAAATAATGAAATGATAATATATTATTAATATAAGGGATCGATTTCAATGAGTAATTCAAGTACATTGTATTTATCTTACATAAACGATTTCACCGACGTACCAAGGTCTTTCGACAAATAGAAAAAAAGGTTTGAGTAATGAAGTTGTCTGTCAATATTGTGTTATACGACTCAATGAAATTCGATTAACGTTGAATGTTCAAGAAAAAAAATTCAACTAGAAATGCACACACAAACACCAACACACGTCGTGTTACACAACGTGGTTAAATCAAGTACTTTTTTTTTTATTCATTATAAAAAACGAAAAATAACGTTTTTTATATTAAGAAACTTTGTTTAACTAATAATATAACATTATACAATTAAGTGTCATAAGACACAACAATATTCGTTATAATTTATTATACGTTATATAAATCACGTATTGTTTGACTGTAAAACGTCTAACGATTACGTTTTGTTCATTTGATGGTATTTTGATATTTTATTTCTACAGAAAATATATGAACGTATGTTGTGAATGTAGTCCACCAGTTTTTAATTGGAGTAGAACAAAATATAATTCTCGTAAACCATAATGTATCAACTGTTTCATAAATTGTAACATAATCCTAACTTTATGGTTTATGATCAACTGTATGACTGGTGAAAGCTGTACCACAAAGTTTATTACACCATTCATATTTTTATTCAACATATCATTGTATTGTATTATTATTGGAGAAAAACAAATTGATAAACTTTGATAATGGCTTGATAAAATTAAACTCGTAGAAACCACTTTATTGTATATATTGCGTAATAAAATCAATATAGGTACCGTTATATTAGTATATCAAATTATTATTGACCTATGTTCCAATAATAAATCATAAGTTCGTACACTTGTACCTACTTGTATAAGCGTCTATATAATATAATAGTTAATTACACTTACGTTTTGGCTGTCACAGAAACTCCATAATTTCTATAAAAAAAAAAAAAGAGAGAAAAATATTAAACTTTGATATTAATGGCTAAAAGTAAAAATTGAATGGATGATATTATTGAGTTTTGTATGGCAAAAAAAAAATGCTGTAAAATTAAATTTTAGTTATATCATTTAAGATTATTTTTACTCTGTTAATTCGATAAGAAACATCTTATTATTTATTCTTATAACTAGACGAGTAATGAAATATTAATACATTATAACTATACTCTATTAACATCAAATTATGATAATATTATTCTAACAGCAATTTCTTACACAAAACATTTATTTATTACTCACCTATCAAAAAATAAATGAAATAACTTTTAACGGAAATATTTATAATATTAATATATGATAATATTTAAACCAATAGTTCTTAAAATAGCAATTGTGTGAGCGAAGTGCTCATAGCGACACCAACGACGAGTTAATTTATTACAAAACTAATTATAGACCATTCCATTTTTTTGCTTAATAATAGTATTTAATTATTAAGATATTAATAAATACTTGTCATTACAATTTTCACGTAATACATTTTAATGATAAATCAAAAACCAAATTATATACTTCAAAAACAAAAAATAAATACATGAAAAAAGTTGTTAAATGATGGAGATTCATAAAAAAAAAAAAAAATAATAATAATAATAATAATAATAATATAGTGTTCAAATAATCCGTGAATGAAAATGAGAAAAAAAAAGTTGTTTGTTTCGAAGCTAAAATAATAAATCACTTTCTAGTTCGAAAGCGTTAAAACTTTAGGGTCCCTGGGGTCTCTGAAACCAGTGGTTTAACCCTTCAATGCAAATCTCATGTATACATTTCTGGGACGTTTGATTAAATACCATTCAAAGACCGGCTTTCTCCTTTGTGTCTGTATCTGTAGTTCATATTAGACTCGAGACAAGCGATTTGAAACAATTAATAGAGACACGAAATTATTCAATCATGTTTATGGTTTTTTATGAAGGTATGAACATGTAAACACATAATAAATCTAATAAAAATCATTACCTTATATAAATGCGTTTAATTTTGTAAAACGTATCTATTCTGTTTAATGTTCGACAGAAAAACCTAACAAATTATAAAGATTATACTATGTATAATGTAGTTAAATATTGTCACAGATTTTACTTAAAGAATTTAAATAAAAACTCTGTTTTAAAATCCTAATGAAGTATGAATAAAATGTATTCAATTATACAAAGTAAATAATTAAAAATAAATTTAATACTTCATTATAATGTAAGTACCAAATTATGAAAAACATTCGTAGTTTCGACAGTTAAAAAATATATATATACCTATGATAAACATCTTATCCTAAAAACAAAAACCGTCAAATTTATTACAGTCAATAAATAATTGTTTATGCAGCTAGTGAACTTTAGTTCTTAAAAATATAAAAACCAAATAAAAAGTTAAATAAAACGTTTATAACAAAAATTAACTTAGAATTGTGTTAAAAAAAACTCGTTTAATCGTAAATGAATCAAACTTTTTTATTTTTTTTCGTTACAAACAATTTGAAAATATCGCTCAACTTAACTGAGTGGGGCTGGCGTAAAGGAAGCGGTTATTTTATTTTCTTTACGGTTGACTATTAATTTAACAGAACCCAGAAAACAAAGTTTTTCTTTTCTTTTTACAATGTTAACTTTGTACAGACCAGCAATATCCTTTTAATACATATTATAATTTATTCCCTTCTAGGGCTGAAAATTGGATCTGCAATTGAACCAACCAGCATTTTTATATGCATACATAAACATATACAAATCTACCCCCAAAACATACTATCCCCTTTCCACTTTATCTTTGAGGCGACGAGAGAGGAAACGCTACAGTGTATAGTAGTAACGTTATTTCTCCCAAGCGCGCATAATACGCTGTAGGGTGTCATAAATTTAATAATCATATATAATAATCGGCCGTCGGTTTCTCCCCAATTACAACGCTCACTCATCAAAAATTATAACTCAATCGAAACCCATCGACAACTCCCCGACCTATTTACCAACAAAACATTATTATATTTAAGCCACGAATACCATTAAATTAAATTCGAATGCCATCGACAAATAACATCCACACACTATACTGCTGTGATGTAGCCACAAAGATTTTTTTTTTTTTATTATTAAATACAGTTCAGAGCTGTAACGGTGAGTTTCACAACCATTAGAATCGTACGACCTATAATTTCTTCATTTTTAGTATACCTAAATCTGTCCGAATGATAAAACCCCGAACTATATATTATGTATAAACGAACATTTTAGCTATAAAAACAATAAATGGTTTATCGTTTTTAGAATTGGCATACATTTTATTGATAAAATCATATAAATAAGTAATCTTAATATTATAAATATATACTTAATATATATGATTATTCATGACATACGAAAATCAAACAGTATTAATATTTTAAATCATATTCACAAAGAATATTAGTAAATATGTTTGACTTAAAAATATAAATATTCGTACAGGATAACAAATTGTACAATAATTCAAAATTTGTATTACACATTTACACCTATAGGCATAGCAGTCTGTTATAATATGCTGTAGTATAAATAATTGTATAATATGTGTAGGGACCAACTAATATAATATTTACTATAAATAAAGCGTTAATTTAAAAATATTAAAAATTATTTATAATTGTTTTTAAATACATCTGTGCGACTAATCATGTCGAGTTAATACTTAATTTTTTTTTTACAACATGTATTTGTAGAAGTTTTTGGCTTGTTATTAAGTTGTGGCTTATTATTAATTTATCGGTATATGTTATATGTTCAACCATTGTCAATATTTTTTTGGTTTTTTGAATTCCATAATATTGAAACTCATATGACATTTTCATTACAAATATTTAAATCTTTCAATACAGCTTTACGAAATCGAATGTTATTCAAACCCCTCTCATATTACGTTATTTACGGTTATTTTCAAACGTACGGTAGAGACTTTCCCACTCATAAAATCGTAATCGAGTTTAAATCCGTTTTATGTACTAAAATAAAATATGGATATATTTTTCTATTTTTCAGGCACACTGAATCGTAACACATCGAGACAGTTCCCAACAAGTACCCAAACAGAGATCATATTTGTAACTCAATTTATGCAGTGATCGTATAGTTTACTTTCACGTGTTTAAATGAAATCGATAAATTATTAACATAATGTTATTAAAAAAATTTATCAGCGTCATTTGTTTTTAAGTTAATGTAGATGACGGACGCTTGGTATTTGGATATTATTCAATAAATTAGATAGTTCGTAATTAAGTTACGCTGTCAAATAAAAATATATACGTCATGTACATAATTATTGAATACACTTGTTTAAATATAAAACTTCTGACAAAAAAAAGTATACATTTTATTATATTTTTAAAATACATGTTAAAATATGCAGTTTCCTGCTAATAACTTTTACATAATTTGAAATGTTGAGTTTGCTACTCCACTTAATTATAGTGATTTTACATCATAATTTTTAACTATTTCATTTATATTTATGCTATACTTCATTAAAAATATTATTTTATTTCACATTCAATTCTTATTATTTAGTAATAAATAAATTACTTATTACCATATCCATCTTTATTATTGTATTCTTTAAATGCCCATATTATGACTTACCACATACACATGTAAACATGCCAAAAAATGTAATAGTTAGATTGGTTTTGATTTATTATAAATAATAATTTACATTATTTACAATTATTATCATCAAATAATATAATTAATTAGCGATTGACTATATAATATTTATTGATAGTATAAGGATTAAGGAATAATATATATGAAATTATAATTTATTGTTCTACACGTATTGTTAATATGTGATTGAAAATGTAATTTATTGTTTGTTATTACACAAGTGTTAATAATATAAACCATTTTTTTTTTATAAATATACAAATACAATGTTATTTTTTAGACGGTTATAAATTATAAATATACACATATATTTAATGGTAAATACATTAATATCATTGTTGTAATTGAGATGTAATTGAATTAGTACCTCATTGCCATCATATTATATCTAAGAGGGATAATTTGAGATACATTAATTTGGATTTCTTGATAAATTGGTAATCTGTTGTACGTTTCGTTTTCATTCATCCATGTAAAACAAAACACTAAAAAGTAAATTACAAGAGGAAAAAGGATAAAAACACAGAATATTGTTCAGTATTAAAAGAACTTGCACCAGATATTTGTTTCTTAATGTCATATAGAACACACTGCATGCATATTATGTAGTGTATGTATACTGTTATTTGTTTCATTATAAAATGAGATGGGTTATTTTTAAAAATAATTTTTGAGTACCTATTTCAGAATGACCGAAACAATTTTACATAAGAATGTATACAATACATGTTACGCAAAGCTTTAAAAACTGTTGGAAAAATTATTAAAAATGATTAAAAGAAAGTACGAGAATGTCACATAAATAATAGGTAGGTATTTCTTTTCATTAGACTGTAAAATTGTATAATTTATATTTACTATACTTTTAAACATAATATAATATTGATATATTTTTTATCTAGTAATATCTAATGATTTTAGCGATAAAATTAATTATATTATATTTTCACAGTTTATATATTATTTGATAAACTACCACACTTAAACGATTCTATTAATTTGTATAAGTATATTAATAAAAAAAAAAAAAGAAAAAATATGACATCAATAAAATATTTTTTTTTTTAATAACATTAATATTTATCAACGTCAAAAATATATTTAAATTCACCTTCTATAAAAATTTTAAATTTTATAGTTTATTTTTAAAAAGTTTTCTTTAAAAAAATAATTAAGATACATATTTAAAATAAAAATCATACAAGTACTTATATATAGTGCTTGATTTGTGAGGAGGGGGATGCGTAGAAATAGTTATACTATTTAACTTACTATTATTTTTAAGTAGAACGCATGGGACGATTCATAATTCTTCATTTTTCTCAAAATGCGCGAGCTACCATCATAATTCGCCTTATGAATTATTAAAATTATAATACTTATTTAATATACTGTCAGTTGCAATTATTATCATTATTCATTAATATTTGTTAGGTATCAATTATCATAGATTTAAAGATTATTATTTTTGAATTCAATTTTTATCATCACCATTGTGATTAATACAACGTACCTACTGTTCCATCCACTAAAAGATCTATACCAAGCTACTATGTAAAATCTTGAGTAATAAGTGGTAAAAGAGATGCAGAAGAAAATAGTTATCCAAAAAGAATAAAATTGGTAGAACAAAAAAACTAATAATAATTTATAAAAATATTTATGTAAATATTAGTTAACAGTTAAAAATGGATGTGTTTTATTCATTTACTTTTATTATCCTTTTAAGTTTGTTATTATTTATAACTATAATAGATACAGTAATTAGGAATAGTACCTATCTCTTATATTAACTTGCATTTTTTTTTATTTTATAAATTGATTAACTATAAATAATTTTATATTATTATTCAAAGAGGGGTATTATGGGGTGTGGGGTGCATAGTTCTTACGGCTCAATAACGAAGTGATGGGGACGCTCTTTTTTAAAAAGCAAACAGAGTCCCCTACTTTAATTTTGCCAAGTCTAGCACTGCTTATACCTATATAAATTTATATATATATATAATAATTTCAAATAGTATGTTCAATACGAAAAACAAACAAAAAAGTATAAACAAAATAGTAAATATCAATACATTATTTATACTGTTTTATTAGTTTTACATTATATATATATTATATTTTATGTATATATAAACTTTTGTGTTTATTTTGTTACTAAAATTAGATAACTACCAGAGTGGCCACCTTTTGGAACCAAAGTAAACAAATTCCAATTTCGATGGAATATGGAAAGGTTATATACTCTCAACAAATTTCGACAGATGATAGAGAAATGGGTAAATGGTAGATTATGTGTCTGCTGCAGCGTACGTGTGTGTATTTAGGTCGTCGAGTAAACAAAACAGCCAGTCGGTGTGAAATTCGTTATATGGGTAAACCAAAACAGCGAATATCGGAGACTACGGAAAAACTTTGATCACGATGATTGATGGTTGAAATGAATGCACAGGAGCGGGTGGAGCCTGTTTATATGTAGAAAGTGGACAAAGAGGATGCGTATATAGTGTTGACATTAGCGTGGCAAAGAGTTTTCGGGTGAGGGGGTCGGCGAGGTCGAGCAACCGAGGGTAATAATAAATGTTGTTTCGCCGCGAACCTTGACAAAAGTCTACACGATGGCAGCCATTATATCTTTTTACAATGACAGGGATATATGAAGGGAAAATTTGCACTTGATTCCCGTCAACAATTTGCACCATAACGATATATAGCAAGTAGCATCATTTCCACTTGAGCTGCTCCGGACGAACATTTATAGTAAATATTGACTGTTTAAATTAATTTTTCGAATACTTGAAAAAACTTTTCTCCTGCGCTAGTTTATATTGGGAAGTCTGTCAATTCCTGGGCAAAAGTATTATAGAGATAATCTATGATCACCTTAAAAAAAAAACCATAATAAATTTTATAAGAGTTCAACACTTGCCTTTAATTAAAAGGTCTCTCCAAAAGTATGTTTCTTATGTAATATCGTAATATTATCTATTAACTACTTTTTAAGTGTTTTATTAATTTATATACATAATTTTATAGATACAAAGTATATTTATTGACAAAATTATACTTAATGTACATTATTACAATATATCAATGCAATAGTATTTTAGTCAGATTTATGTTTTTTGCATTAGGTTTGGTTTTCCAGTAAACCATAAAAGCTTATGCGAAAGAGTAATATCCTAAAAAGTAGGTGTCCATTACATAAACAAAAAAAAAAAAAAAATAGAAATTATTCCAAAGCATCAGGTATGTTAGAAAAAATATTTTGAACGCACCATAAAAAGGGTGTCTTCATACATAATTTAATGCAATAAATGTACAGGCTCAAATCCAAAACGTTTCTTGGGATACTCTGTATATTTTATGTCCATGTCAGTTCAAGTGCGAAAAATACGAGGTAATAAACGTACCTAATATGTTTCATCTTGAATATGTATTTTTCGAGGGATTGAAATGAAAATAAATCTTTTTAAAAATTAGGTAGATTATATAGTATTGATTAATTGTCAAACATTGACAATTATTTTAGGCGTGCACAATAATGTAACGACGTTAAAATATTTAATGCCAAAAATAACAATTGTGACAAAATACTGTTCAGTGTGGACTGAATTTGATATTTTTATTAACACAATGAAATCAAAAACTTACAAACATTACTTAAATTTAAGTAACATTATGCGTATTTCGTGGTATTGAAATATATTTTCGAAAACAATATTTCTGTTTGCCTCTTGAAATGCATCGTTGTATGAACCATATCATTTAAAATATCACTACTCAGAATAAAGTATTGGTATATGGTTGTTGTTTATTTTAAATAAAATGTATCACCACGCACCAAAATGTTGGTATACACTGATCAAACAGATTTATTTCCATAGAAATATCCAATATATATATATAACATATTGTAGTATTTGCAAATACTATATAGAGTAAATATTGCTGAAACAATAACACTCAACATAGGTACCCGATAAACAAAACTCGGCATATTATTATTGTTATAGTTTATTTAATAAATATTTAATTGACACTCAATTATGTTTTTAAAATATCAACAAAAATATAATACAATATTACGAAAAAAAATACAATCATATACTGGCAAAAGAAAACATAGGCTTAACTACTATGTAACTACGTTTAATAAATGAAAATATTTTTTATTTATTGAATAATAACTATTGATAAAATAAAGCTCGTTTAAGAATTCTTCTCTAATACTAGGAATAGGTATCTATATTTGTTTTAATAAAATAGTTTCCGACATTATGATCTTTGAAGCCTTAAATACTGTAAACGAAAAAAGTAAATTTTAAAATATATATTTTTTTAATCAAACTCATAGTTATTTTCTAAAAAATATTATTTCCCTGTAATTGTTTTTATCGATACATTGTCAAAATGATCATAAGATTTTAATATAATTTATGTACAATATCTGGTTGGCAATTGCAGCAGTGCTTTGAAAAAAATAACCTGCAGACGTCTCGTCATGTTTCCATAATATTTTATCGGTTTCATACTTGTAATGATAAAGATATATTTTTATGGTTTGCTCCGGTACTAAAGTCAACCGATTCATCCCCTCGGTTGCTGGTACTCAGATGAGTTAACTCCGAAAATAAAATAAACATTGCACAACACCATCGCATGTTGACCTTTAGATATGAGTAATCGAATCTTCAAACACACAAATATACGTTTAGGTTTTACATTATATTAATATTTATTTTCAAACGTTTAATTTAAACAAAAAATATGTTTGTACCATTATCTGATCTCATATTTAATTATAATTACAGGGATTTCCACGCGTGTTAATATGTGTGAGGTATATTTTATGTTTACTATTGACCTTATTACGGTTCAATAAATTTAATAATAACAGATGATAATAACGTTGATTAAATTAATAATTAATAAAACGACATTATTCGTATAATATTCGCTGTACCCACCACGTCGTCGTGCTCGTTAATATTTCGCTATTATTGGATATAATATTATTGTGTTACAATGTTATTAATCAAGTAATGCAAACGTCTAAGCGACAAAAATATTGTGTTTTATTTTTTCTACGACGAGGTAGATATACAGTCAAACGGCTACAGTATAAACGTGTATACCTATATAACGTTATGTTATTCAGAGAGAAAAAAACTTATGCAAATCTCGTTATCGGTGCGCCAAGAACGTCTCACTGCGCGATAAATACAGATTGTCGCTCTCGTCAGTGTTTTCTCCGGGGAACGCTGCAAGTACATAAATACACACACACACACACACACACAGTGATAAAGAGAGAGGGGAGAAGTGCTACTGTGTCGTCTTCGGTATCAAATGAAATACTGCAGCGTACAATTTAAATCTTCACATGAATTATCGAGAACCAGACGAAGTGATTAATGGTTATTGTACTTATAGTAATAATATACAGTGATGTTTATTCCCGAAGTACAATATTATAATCATTGCCGGAAAACCAAAGAAATTGTTGTACATCAGCTGTAGTTGTCGTACAAACTGCGGTTATCAACACGGTTCGCCGTTATTATGATACATTATGACTTATGAGGTGGCGCCGGTGTGTATTATTATTGTAAACGCGCACTGCCGTATTAATTGTAAATATCATTTGACCAGTACGTATAATAATAATATAATGTGTACGATAATCAAAAACTCAGAATAGTATACAGTCGCTGAACATAGGTCGGTGGTATTGTGGTGAAAAGGACGTCATACCCATGTGTTGTATCCGTTCTAGTGACTCGTTAAATGAAGTAAATTTCATGTTCCCAAAAATTAATATTATATTATTTTTAATATTAGAATGCATATTGACTTATTATCAGTTGCTTTTTTTTCGAGGGGGGGTGTTTTAATGTTGAAGCAAGTTATAAGCACTTTAAAATTTACGAAAAAGAAACGATTTTAAAATGCTTATAACTTTTATCAAATAAATAGGTGAAAAATGATAAATCACAAGGGACCTATCCGAAGATAATGTTTTTACCTTTAAATTTGATAATGGGATACTAAAAATTACAGAATAAAATATGGATTTTTCTAAACGTAAAAGAACGTACAACGTAAATTGTATGTGTATGACTACATCAGTAGTCAGAACATT
Source organism: Rhopalosiphum maidis (assembly GCF_003676215.2). Taxonomy (NCBI): domain Eukaryota; kingdom Metazoa; phylum Arthropoda; class Insecta; order Hemiptera; family Aphididae; genus Rhopalosiphum; species Rhopalosiphum maidis. The sequence goes on along the minus strand of NC_040877.1, from coordinate 28,418,067 downwards.
TTTTTTTTTGTGGGGTTGAGTGGGATCATATATTTTTTCCTCTAGGATTTGCACTGTAAAATAGGTACTTACTTATTGCTTATTACTTTATGAGTCATGACTCATGACCCTTTTGTTCATAAATTATTTACTATACATGAACTTAGTTTTTATTATGACTGTAAAATTAAGTTAGCGAATATGATTTACACTTAACATAACGATGTATTAACATTAATTAAACCACGGATTAATGTATTTATAAATAATATGTTTTATGGAAACATAAAAATTAATTTTGTATTCATTCAAATAGTATGATAAGACCATATTTCATAACTTGAAACTTTTATCAAACACATAATATAACGGAGAAAACAATTGCGGATACAAATGCGAATCTTAATAAGACATTGGTCATTGGAACAATTACTAGGCAATCAGACAATCAAATCATACATTATTATAAGAAATATGCGCTAGCAGAATGGTCTATTTGTAAATATATACATATTTTTTATTAATTTTAAAATTTAAAATGCTTTTATTTTTCTAACATAAGATATACGATAAGCGAAATGCTTTTTACACAGACTGCGATAGCGTAAAAAGTATATTTTACGACTAAATTGATATAACTCTTGTCGCTTTGAAAGGAAAAGAAAATTAAAAACAAAAAAAAAATTATTTAGTTTGTTTAAAGTACAACATTAACATATCTGAGTATAAGCTATAAACGTAATTTTTACTTCAAAAATATAATTATATGAAATAAAATCAAGTAAAATATCGGAGCTATGTCGCTATAATAGGTACACACTAAATATATTTTTGACAATTTATTAGTCTTACACTCACATATAAAAGATTTAATTAAAAGATTTGAGAAAAAATTATTTAACAGTTTTTATAGTAAATTTGTTCAAATTAATTTACAGCCCAATAATTATTATAGTTCTGAAAATAGAATATTCTTTACGTAAAATACAGAAAGAATAATATACGGAAGAACTAAATGATTAGTATAAATTTGTAGCTTGTACATATTATTATTTTAATTAACGGTTCACGTAAGTAGTTAAGTATATTATATTCGTAGGCGAAAACTCGCCTTGTTAGAATGGAGAGCTAAAATTATAAACATTGAACAGGCCTGCGGAGGGCTGCAACTTGTTTGCGCACATTTTTATTTTTTACCCGAAAAATCGGAACTCGTTTGGGCGCACAGTGATATTAAATGTATAACTGGTTTTCGTACACGAAAACAATTTATTATTGTATTTTACCTGTCCATACTGATCTAAGCACTAATAAATAGTAATTATCATTGATAAAGGATACGGAAATATTATTAAATTCCCTACAAACAGTACATCTCGAGAACTTACAGTGTACTTACATATATTTTGTGACTCTAAACTATATTTATTGAACGTTGATTTAGAAATTATTGAAGCTTTCTAATCGCAATGTAGAAATGCTTATACTAGTATAAATGATTTTAAATTTACTACGTAACGTGTTTTAAAAAGTGTTAATTTTTATTTTCGTTGTTCTTAATCTATTAAGGGAGAAGGAAAATAATGTATGTAAATAATTTTAAACAAGTATTAACTATAAACAATTTTTAATACATTAATATTAACATGCACGGTACCTAACTGAAAGGTAACTCTGCGTAAACCATGTGTATGGTTTAAGGCTCAACTGTTCCCAAATGAGTAGTAGTTTTGTGCGCAAACAAGCTGTATTTTTTGTATTTGTGTGCGAACCGGTATCACCCCCGCACCTTCTACATATACATTTTTAGAATTTTATTATAACATTTATTACATAAAATGTTTATAAAAACTTCAAAGTTATTTATTTAACGGCATATAATACATAACTTTTTATCGTTGTCGTTATAAAATATTAACGTATAGCTCAATCATTTTAATTTTATTACAAATTTACCCTAATCAGGATATCCTGATTAGGAATTACGTTTTACATTTTATAATTTTCTCTAATAAATAACCTTAAATTTCCTAAAAAATTTTTAAAAATGTAGGGGCTAACTCCCGCTCCCAAGTCCTCCCAATGAACGCCTATGTATATATTATGTATTTTTAATTTTTAGATCAAAATATCTAAACAATATAATATGTTGATTTTTAACTTAACTCTACGTTTTCTTTTTTATTTTTATTTTTAAACAAAAATTTAGATGTAATAGAGTAGTGCACTGATTGGAAATACTCTATTATGGGGCTATGGTCACAGTAGAGATTATTAATGTAACATTGTTGTTGTTTACCCCTTAAAATTATATAATTTATTATTAATTTTAATGATTTAATTTTCACATGATTATTACTTTATTCTGAACCGTTTTCGACTTATACAGCGCAATTAAAGCTGTCCACCAATATTAATCAATTATTAACACTTTAAACTGATTTTATCAGCTGAATATATATGCATAAATATACGCTTTACCCTATCGTTTTGTTATGTAAATAGGATTGTTACGTTTGAATGTAAGCGTTCTCTTGGCACAACGCAATAATAGAAAAAAATAAAAAAACTGTTATCCTAATTTTAGGTCCATCACCCCAGCACCTCAAGTTAGACACCGATAGTTTTTTTTAAATTTTCTTTGGCTGCCCTTGTTATTTGTAACTTTATAAGTAACGGTTAGTTTTGCTAATATTGTACAAAGCATTTTATAATCACGTATTCACGTTATTTAAATTTTAAATGTATATGTGTGCTTAGATATGCTAATTTATTTAACGACAAGTACAGATTATATAATATAATATTCGAAAAATATAAAGACTGTTATAATATGTCTCGATAGCAAAACATAATTCGATCAATGATTAATGTCCTAATATAAAATTGTTTCTTAAAAAAAAAAAAAAAATTGCTTATAAAGCAAAATGTCAAGAACAAAATATTAAAATAACTAAAGGATACTCTATACAGAGTGTTCTGCATAATTAATAATTTGTGCCTTTTTATATTCATAACAACAAAAAATGTCCAACAATTATTTTTTCTTGAACCGTATTCTGAATCTATTTTATGAAGGGCCACATAATAATAACAATTATTATAATAATACTAATAATAAAAATAAAATATTCAAAGCAATTAAAAAAAAAGTATTTGCTTTCATTTTTAATAAATGAGTATTGTTATAAAATAACAGGTATTGTAGATTGGTTTAATACATTTAAATAGTATTTAACAATTACCTACTCGTACTATATATAAGGAGAAAAATGATTCTTATTATATTTTTTTTTATATTTGCACGTTAACTATGTTACTTGTTACACAAAATATGGTTCGATTTAAATCGCTTTCCAGGACGGATTTAAATACGATTGACCCAGCGATGTAACGTGGTGAAGAACTCAGAAAGGCGGGTGTAGGACAAGTATAAAGAATTTTCATAACACATTTACAAAACATACACAAGAAAAACAACATTTATGAATAATAAGTATAAGCATATAGACTATAATGTCAGTTATGATATCTATTAAATTTTCTGATGAAATATATTATCATAACATTTAATGTAAAATTACGCGAGTCTTTTATTACTCAGTTATTGGCTGTTGTATAAAGTCGCTATGCAATTACCCTCCGTTTTATTGTAGCGCATAATTTTAGTTTTGACTTAACCATATAATGTACATGATTAACACACTAAGCATCTTTTTGATAAGTTAATAAATATTTCAAACATGATCAGTATTTATTGGTTATAAATATCATACTTTCTTGATGTATTTGGTACTAAATGAATCTTTTAATTTTAATTTTTGGATCATAGTGTCGTACACTGCAGGTGTAATCGTTGAATAGCATCTTCTAATTTATTTAAGTGGGAAATTAAGAACATTAATATAGTATTACGATAATATTAATTATTACTTTTTATCGATATACCTCGACTAAAACATTGAATTCACAGTGGCCATTGAACGTCGAAACTATATTATGTGTAATAGTAAAAACAAATATATCAATTTATATGCATTCTCTTCGAGCCAATTTTATTACTCACTCCGAATATGTTTCTACGCAACATCTCATATAGGTCGTACTGTCCATTTACTTAATAAGTCTACGATGTAGACGATAGTCGTTTCGATCGATACCGCAGTACGTTAACTTGCAGGTGGCGTGCGATAAACGATTTACAAGCATCGTTTTTACCAGAAACCCACGACGCTGAAATTGAGAGTCACGACGCACCCACCGCCATAATAATATTATCATTCATACATAAGATACTATAAAGACACGTCGTTTGCGTAAGAGATTTACATAGGCGTTTGTCCAGAATCTCGGTGTTATAACTTATCATTGATATTATGACATCATATTTTCATCTTGAAATTTTTCTGTACGTGGCCAAATCGTTTAGTTCATCATGAATCTGACCGGAAGCTTATAGCGGTGAAAACTTGATATTGAGGTACGAATATTTTTTAATCAAAATTTGATGAAAGATTTAAGTTCCAGATATTTTAGGCGTTAAAATTTGCCGTAAAAAGTTCAAATATTTTGACATGATAATAGTACGAGGATTTATATTAAAATGAGTATGTGTTATTCTGCGCATTACGCAGATCGAATAATTACGAAGAACGATCGGTTACAATAGGCACAGAACTCGTTAGGATGTAAAAGGTGTGCGTAGCATTTTGTGCAAATTAGGGAACAATTTATTACAGACATTTTACGACTATACATTTTAAATGTTCCAGACTTATACAGTTTTCTTATGGACATATTATTATTATTGTCCTAACAAATTAACCAACATTTCTGATATACTATCGTACTCAATATAATACCTACGAATAAAATAATTGTAAAATAACTTACCGTTGGAAAACTAATACAATACGGTGTCTAACAGTGTTTGTGTTTTAAATTTCTCACGCCGTATTGTACTGACTGTGCCGACAACAGTTTTTAAAAAAATGAAACAAAAAATGTTATTTCCTTCTTGCCAGTTAACCTAAAGGTTCGTTATATGAGTACATACGTGATACACTCGAAATGGTGTAGTATTAAGTTTACAAGGTGAAGGGAATGAACACACGACGATATTATGATATTATAATCGGCGTTCTTTATAATTATAGCGATATTCCACCCACTAATAATACTATAGAGTAGGTAACATAATTTCATAATATCATGTATGACGTGGCTAAATAATAGACTTTAGTTTTGCGCTCTGGTGTTAAAATACGCGTCTTCTTGTTAAGTTCATGCATGCTGTTATGTACATTATATAGGTAGGTACCTAAACACGGTTCACTTCAATCGACTCGTTGATTTTATGCATACGAGTGAATCGTTTAAAATTTAAATTATGCATTCGTACCTATTGATGAAACGCGTATAATACACTAACAATACTCGCCGCAGAAACAAATTAAAATTTCAGAATATGTTTTCGAAGACTGTATACGTTCTCTATAAAATTGTTCAAGCCATTCGTATTTCAAATAGAACCCTATAATATTATTCTAGAGATCTAAAATGTGGATTCTATCAGCGCTATTATACTTATTTAAATAAAATTGTATTCATGGAAGTATGTTATATAATTATGGTTTGGACCATGCATGGAAATATAGTAATAGTATTTTGTATTCAATGACGTTGAATGATATACTTGAACATCTATCGACGTATTTAACAAAGTAAATTAGCTATATTTAATTCTAATAGGACATCCATAGCCAAATCTTTTACATAAATATGTGTATAAAACATTACAGTTTTAAATAATTGTTTTTGTACAATTTATTAGAAATTATAATTTTATGGTTAGTCCCAATCAGAATATTCGAATTTAGAAGAGATAATTAGCCAATAAAAAAACTTAATATATGTATAAATATTATTATAAAAAAATGGCGTTTAATGAGTAATTAACACATTCTTAATAATTTTATTATTTTTTTGAAATTGTATAGTAGGTAATAGTTAGTTTTTTTTTCTAGTCAATCATTATTAATTTAATTTACAGATATGCGCATACTACTCATATTTAATAACTACCTACTTTTACCAGTCTAAATAATATTTTTAATTTATTTGCATAGTTTTTTTTACGGAACAATACGATTTTTAATAATTCAACTCTGGTTTTATAATATTTTTATTGGCAGTTGAAAGGTATTTTTATATGTTCTCCGAAAATTTTTTCTATATTTAATCAAAATGTACGTATCTTTTATTAACATTTACTTATGTTTTATAACATGATAGTATTATGATAGTTTTAATTACATTTTTATCATAACTCAAGTAATAATTATTAATTCTAATTAACTGCCATCAATATTTTTAGAAGTTTTATTGTTGAGTATTTGAATTTTAAAAAGTTTTGATTTTAACGTTTCAGTAAGAAAAAAAATCTATGAACATTTGAATTTGTTGAATTGTTGTTCATTCAAATATATTAATTCATAAGCAACAGTTAAAGTTAAAAACTTTTTATTCGCACACAATTTACTTAAAGATTCACTATTTTATGAAATAAAATAATATTTATAATTTTATTATACAAAAATACAACTACAACTATATTCTTTCTATAATTTTCTTTCGTGTATAATTTACATTTCATTTGGACACACACACACACACGCATATATACAACATATATTATTTTCTCCATCGACATTACCACTTCAATGCTTAGCCACGTTTTATAATGCAGCATGGACATATTTTCAAAACAATTTTCCAATGAACTCATTTTAAATGAACAGTACAAATTAAAGGTATTTATCCTAGGACATGAGTTCCTTGCATTGTATATTTATTAATACAATATATTATATTATTGATTTTTAAATTAAATAAATTCTTTTGTTTTCCAGTCACTTAAACATATTGTATTATCATGTGTGTTATTTTCAAAGAAAATAATATATAAATTATAAGTACAATAAATACATACATACCATTAAATTGATTGAGAAAAATAAAATACTTATTTAAGATAGACTAAACAAAATTAAGACATTCGTAAGTAATAAATTATTTATTTTCTAAGTAGGTACTATAGCTTATTGTTTATAATCTGGTTCACCTAACTCTAGTAGATATATTAACTATAATTTTTTTTTTCATGAGACATTTCAACACTAAATAATACTTTTTTTTATTATTAAATAATATTTATAATCTGTAAACAAATGATACAATAAGTAAATTTTAAAATATATAAGTGTAAGGCATGGAGGCGTGATAGAATGGGGAATCCATTGACACTACTTCAAAAATAATTCCTAAGAATATAAATTGCATATTGAATATTAATGTATTATAAATAAAACGAGCCGTTTGTAACAATTAATATTTACTTTATACTTCTTATTAATAACAAACTATATTATTTAGATAGCAAAAAATATACGAATAACAAATAATATGTATAATATCACCGTGTTGTATTACCAATAAAGAATAGAATCATTAATTTTATTATCATAAATAATTGTGTATTAGTAAAATTAACCGATAGCTTAAAAAAATAATAATAAACTAAAAGTTTCATTATTGGCGATCAATTATACCTATAATTATGATTCAGGATTAAAAAATATACATTAAAATGATATGTGTGTGCACGCATAGGCTATGTTTTATTTTCATAACTAAAATAATATTAAGTTTAAGGTTTATAGAACATTTTTATGATTATGTCAGGCTATTATATATAGGGCACATTATATGAAAACCAGGTAACACTAGAAAATGTTTTAATGGCCGTACAGGATAACTGTACCACGCCAACAAAGCTGACATACCCACCCTAATAAATTGTGCACTAATAATATATTATATTTGAGACAAGTAGACAAGCAATATATAATAAACGATTTTGCATTTAGTTTATATAGGTTATAGATTAATGTAATTGACGTATATGACAGTTTAATTTAGGTAACTTTAAAGTTATATTATTTGGACTAAACAATGTTGATTAAATAATTGATATTATAATCAGAAACAACAAATTGTACGTCGAAAAATTAAGGCTATTTAGAAATAACAAGAAATTACAAAGAACTTAATTTAATTTATTTATTTATTATCGTTTATTATCAAAGCAAAATATCGTGGAATATAATAATTACAATATTTTTGGATTCTGGATAGTGATTGAAATAAATTAATAAACGTTATAGTTATATACATTTTGCTGTATCTAATATTAAATGTATAGGTAAATGAATATTTTTATTCAAAACTAATATTACAATGATTTATAGTTATTTATTAATTCTGAAATACTAATACACTAAAAAAACTATTTTCATAATACGGTTTAAGGCATTTTAAATCATACGCCTTTCAATAAATCATTATATACACTGGTCTAAGCGTATTAATACCATTTATAGTTTTATTTAAGCATTTATTTATTTAAAATCAAACCGAAGACTACTGTAAATGAACACAAACTGCAAAGTAAATTATAATGGTGATATTTTTAAGGTGATATCGATTCATCACGTCGTACAAAGAAATAAAAGTACACACTCTTGTGTCATTGATCAAGTTTTACATTGGTGTTCACGATATAAATAGGCATAGCACAATAGCCTTTAAAGCTGCGAGCTCTTTTTCTAGTGTTTCTCCCTTTTTTTTTTTGCACGCATTGATTAATCGTAATCATGTATTATTATCTCGGGCTGAATCCAAGGCGGAGAGGAATGTATAGCTGCGGATTGAATAAGGAAGAAATTTACCGGGTCTCGCGTCCATAAACGAAGCCGCAAAAGCATATATACCCTCCACGCACACCCACCATAGAAAAGCGTCTTTGGATTTATTGCCGTCATTTATCAAACAGTCACCTCTCGTCGGCCACCATAATTTCTTATTCGTTAAAACCTTCTCCCACCCAACCACTTAGTAGGGTTCACACACTTCACCAGATTCGCCCGGTCCAAGGTGCGCGTTCGACGTATCGTCGGACAAGCCGAATAGATTTACAAAACTTCATTATCGCACGACCAAACAATGTATGCATTTTCCTCCACAATAAGGTACCCATTAAAATTGTCGTTATTAAGGTTTAGGGTTTGTGTACGATTTATCAAATGGCGGACAAGATCGATTTCTGTGCGAACGAAAGTTTTTTTTTTTTAGTTAATTGTATTCCATCGGTTAAACGTATTGTAAAACACAACAAAAATAACATGCTACAATAAGTAGCAGTAGTGACATTTAAGCGTCCAAATTGTAATGAACTGTATGTTTGATACATCAATTATTTACGAAATTATTTAATTTAAACAATAAATGCCGTATGTTTAATTTTGGTAGGCATAAACGGAACTGCTCAACAATACATACCAACGTAACGGTCTTGTACTATAAGTGTACAACGAATACCTACGTTAATTTTTTTATTTTATTTATTTTCATCTAGTTCCGTACATTAAAATGCCTTATGCATCTTACATCATATTGTGTTATGTTTTCTGAGTGGAATGTGTATTAAAAATGTTGTTACCGATGAATAAATAAAAGACAAGAAGGTCAACCGTTGACGATGAATTTTTCATGTAGAAAAACCCAACTGACATTTGTTGAAGGAAAAAATATGAACATAAACAAAATAGTAAGTATGTTCCCGGTACTGTAACTGGTTACTTAAAGTTATGAGGTATCCAATAATAAATTCGCCATCGGATGCCCAAAACATATCCTATCTTATTTTAACGCAACTTTGAATTGTATGTAAAACATGATTTCATTATTATATGAAGAGCTACATGGAATTCACTATGACTAGTAGTTAGAATTGTAATTATTTAAAGATCCTAGTTGGGAAAGTTTGTGCTCGTAAAATAATCCAAATTGTATCTATTTAGATTGTAGTCCTTAAATGTTTCATAAATTCCAAGAATACTAAGCAATGTTTGCACCAAATAATTTAAACCAAAACTACTGCATATTGTACTTTAACGGAATTTTAATTTATTAAACCCATAATAACTATATCACATTAATACGTTAATCATGACGATATGTACAGAAAAAATAACATGAATGCGCTTATTATTGTCGTGTTATTAATGGTACATTGATATAAAATGTAATTTCTATCTGGATAATTCTATAGCAAATTAATTTTTGGAATTTAATTTAAAACTAATTGCTAACGAGTTACATGTAATGAAATTCTCTTGTTTTATAAAATAATTTTCGGTAATATTAAAATTGTTAAGCCTATATTTTTTTTTATAACATTATATTAATTAAATAGGTTTATCCGAAACTTATTTAATTTGTACGGTCTTTTAACGACGGGATACGATAATACAATTCTTAGTATATTTATTATAATACGATGTACCTGTATTGTAAGAGTACCTATATTTTTTCTTTATACGTATAGCTTTTTTTTCAATTTCAAAGTAAAAAAAAAAATAATGAAATATCAGACGGAAAGAACAGTTTTCTTTATTAAACGTTTTGTAAAATAATCGTTGAAATCCGGGATATGATTTATCATTTCATACCCAGCATTTTTTGGAATTATTTTATCGGTATATTTTTTCATTAAGTGGCAACCTTGCATGATCGTACGACGTAAGTATACTCGTACTATGATTAAAGGGTAAGTGGATAATAGTTGTTTGCAATAACATAATTATATACCATTACCTCAGCACGCTATTTTAAATATAGTTCTTCAAATAGACATATCTACAGGATCGGATTATGGTTACCTCGATGGTATACCATGTCTTGTAAATAATTGCAACTTCATGATACAGTATAATACACAATTTAATTATGAGACAATAAGATAGCAACGAGAACTCGAGATGATCAATTGATTCGAGTAGGCTGTATTATGTGAGCTATTTTAATCGTGTTGTAAGCTTTAGGAAAAAGTAAATTGAATTTTAGGATATTGAATTTTTAGAATACCGTGTATTTAATAAAATTATGTACGTTATTGAAATTATGAACAGTCAACTATACCTGTGATATATGACCATTGCATCGCTATAGTCTAGTACTATTATAAATTATTTCTATTTTATCACGGCAAAAAAATAATACCTACCTGCAATTAAATATATATATATATATATCAGTGAGAGTATAATAATATTATATTACGCATACGTGTTATTTATTATTTATCTGCGGGCCGCCATTTGGTGACCCATGATATATACCTAAATATCATACTAATGTGTAATATTTTTATAGATAAAAATTAAGTTTATTGCAATATTATTATGACGAATTTAAATATTAATTCATAGTAATTATTGTAAGTTGTAGTTTATAGTAACTATTGAATTAAATTCTAAAAATGTACGAAGATTATACAATTAACGTATAAGATATGCATAAATATTACGATTAGCGTAGCGTACTGACCGGTAAAACAGTACAGTATTTATTTTAACCATATTTTAAACTAGTTATATATACATAATAGACACAAAAACTTCTGAACATTTCATGTACAGCACGATTCCACATGGACTCAAATGAAACGTTTTCATAAAATTCAATTTTTCTCGTTATTACAATATTCATAAATGTATCAAAGTATTAAAATTATAAGATAAAAACAGCTTGTTAGCAGAGAGAATGTGTCATGGTCTACGATAGTCGTTTATGCACACAGCTGACTAATCATATAGTGATATTATACCTATTCATAATGTAGAATAGTGTGAATTAGTATAGTATTATAAATCGCCTGTATATTTAAATTTAAAGTAATAATTTTAAATACCTAAATAAACATTTAAGAGTTGTTAAATATATGCAAACAAATTTTTATTATCAATACAATTATTAGTATAATAAAAAAGTGGTGTACAATTTTTATTGCTAAAAAATGTATCTCAAGTTCAAGTCACATTATTTTTCTACGACATCCGATAAGTATATAAACCGACTAATGCTAATTCTGTACATCGTTTTGAACTATATAATTGTTAACGTAAACCGATTGTTTTTCTTGAAAATAATTTGATGGTGTCATTATAGCATATGCCACTGAACAAATGCATGTAATCTGTGAATGTTAGAACTTTGAAACATTTGAATACGATAATAATAATAACAATTTTATAGTAGTAATCTGTATAGTAGTTTATAGTATCCGTTTAGAGTACCTATATCATGAATAATATTTTTGATTAGTTACACATTTTTTATGGAGTAATTTACATTTGTCTTGTACTTTATTTAGGAAATGAATTGTGTGATGTTTTGAAAATTTATGACGATACGTGCCGGCGATGTTACATTTAAAACTATACGGAGCCATGTGCGAATATAAAATGGACTTGGTGAATAGTTGAACGAATGCAACTAACGCCAAATAATGAGTTTGTGAGCCGGATGTTATTCTCTATTATTAACGATAATCAATAGTCTTTTTAGTAGGCGATCTTTCAAATAACTTGTAAACGATTAGGAATAGATTAAATTATGGTTTAAATATAATTTAAAAGTTATTGGTTTGAGATCGAGAATAGCAGCCGAGTATTACTAGAATATAAGTAACTTGAACAGTCTTAGCATAAATAGTAGAAATAAAAAAAAATAATAACTATAGTGTTATGGTTTAAACTGTTTAATAAAATTTTTTAATTGTAATTTGGTTTTTTTTTTTCCTAAGAAAATTCAGATATTAATAATATATTTATTTATAGTAAATTATAAGCGGTAAAAAATAGTTATAATTTAATGACACAATTTAAAACCCGTAGTCGTTATTCATTACCGTTGTCAAATTTTTTTTGTTCAACGGAAAAACAGCGCTATTTCATAACGTAACTAACGTAACACATTAACTTAGCGAACTGCACAAAACCGATGTAGTAGGTAATTGACAATTCTGTAAAGGTTGATTGGATTTCGCGTGAAGTGTATTAACATTCGGGACAAACCCGCCGAGCATTAGCGTGGGTGGTATCGATGTTAATACTCGATGCGTAATGCAATCTCGTTCTTTAATAATTACATATATTAGGGTTGATTAACACGTGTATAATGCTAGCACGAATTGAGGGTTCTCGTGGACGACGTGTTTTGTATTTTCCAACGGTTCGCTCTGTGTCCGCCATATGTAAATTATTATAAACATTATGATAAGTGAAAACGCTAAATCCGAATACTCTGCTCCGGCGATCGTCTGAAACTAACGATGTATAAATCCGAAAACGTAACATTACTTTTTGACCAACCTACAGTGTTTTATAATATAGGTAATATTATATACGCCATAATAATATAACGTAAGCACGCTGGAACGGTAGTATTATATTTTCATTTTCAAACATGACGTGATCAATATAATATAATAATAATGTTATGACATCTAATTTTCGGCAGAATTAATTTTAAATATTTAATTATGTCTAAGTCGTTTATTTTTAAGCAATACACAACTATATTATTTTGTTGTTAATTTGTGATTATTAATGTATAACCTCAAAATTTAAATTTAACGCAATAGCCAATAGGTATCGTATATTAACATAATATGTTAATAATATAAAATTATATTGCAAAAGTATTTTATGATATTGTTTCTAGAATAATATACATACTAATATTATGTACCTAATAATATATTGTGTATTAAGAATAATGATACAACTAATAATTTTATAGTAATACGTAACTTTCGTGATTGTTATTTTTATTAGCGTGAAAATAATATTTAGAAAACTAGTGTACTTACTCATAAATCATCGTCTTTTTTAAAGCAACGTTATTATAACATTTCAAAAAAAAAAAAATGCTCATCATTGCTTTTGAAAGGCAACCATCTTATGATAACTGTATCATATTTCAACCTTTATTATTTTATATTTCTGTTATTTTTTTTCGTTCGTAATATTTTTATTTTATACTTAAATGCACTGAAATTGTATAATTTTGGCAAAACTTAACTAGATTATAAGGCACTTATATTAATAACTTCTTAATTTTAGTATTTTTCTCATTTCAAAATTTTAACCGATTAAACGTGCGGTCTCTTTCATTCGTTTTACAGCAATACTCGTATTACACGTGTCTCGTATAAAAGAAACTCGTTTGTAATCACAATAAAACAATTTAATGAATTTTGTTCACATCATACCTTCAATTTATTTTCAACACTTTTCATTTCTACACGCTTACACACTTTGTAATTAAAAATGATAAAATTGAATTTAGTAGTATTTTAACTTTTTATTTAATTAATTAACCGTTTTAACATATTAAATGTTTTCACTAAGTTAAATTGAATTGTATATTATTATAATAGATTACAATATATATGATTTTGAGCATCGGGTAATTTGAATTATTCGTTATTAACAAACAATCAATTTTACAATTTTTTAGATAAGAATAAATTAACATAATGCCGTAGTGTATTGATTATTATGTGTAAAATATAATTAACATATTTTTAATCCTCTCTTATTATCGGAACAGCTCTAGCAATTTTCAATGCATAAAATACATTTTTAGTGAGTCGCACTTTTTGACTAAGTAATTTTTAAGTTATCTGTATTAGCATATTTTTAAATCTTAATTTCTCAAGTAGAATCAAAAACTTTGTTCAGTAGGTAAAAATTGTGATTTTTATTTAAACAAAATATCATAATATAAAATATATAGATAATATATAAAAATAAAAATACATTGTGGCTTATTAATAGTTATTTTACTGTAGAAAATTCTCGAATTACTTGGATCACTTTATTTTGTAAATTACATCGGTTCACTTACAAATGTATTATATCTAATAATATTGTTTATTATACATAAGTACTTACCTATAAATAACTATTGACTATATTATTGTGTAATACGTTTCGACAAGACTTTTATCTTTTTCATACTGTTGGTATAGGTACGTCCGTTTTTCCGTCAAGTCGTGATTATCATATTCATTTTCTAAAATGTTCGCGTGCGGTAAAAGCATTTCACGAAATGTTGAAACCATACATATAACATTGATAATACTCTTGTCGGTAACGATATTATTATTATTCATTGAATTCCGAAATATGCCGTTATGTCTGTATAATATTATGTCGTATTACCAACGTACAACGCAGTGCATGTGGCTCGATTACTTTTCATCGACATCCTCGCGATTTTCCGCGTTTTCGCTGGTGAAAAACTACATCGTTTTTGTGATTATTATTATTATTTATTATAGTCGAAGCGGCCGTGCGGTATTTCAACTCCAGTCCGACGTAAAAAAGACGAACTGCCCCGTCACCGTGTAGGCTACCGGATGTACGCCGCGGTCGTATCATCCAACGTGGCGTTGAGATTTTCATCTCGAAAATAATAATTGGAATTATTTAATCATATCGCGACTAACCGACCGCCGCGGAATCAAAAGTTCGCGTGCACGTAACGCTACAGCATCGTTCCCGTCGCCGCGTACGTGTATATTATTATTATATAGGTAATATTACATATGATATAATGTGTGTGTGTGTGTGTGTGCGCGCGCGCGCTGCAGTAAACACCGTATGTATACATATATATATACGTTTCCTATGTATGTATTATGTATAATATACATAAATACACTAAACACGTCGCGCCGGGCGGAGCGCTAAACAAATATTAGAATATATTATACATATATATATAATATAATAGGTACGTATATTATATACATATCGATAACAAATCCCTTTGATCTTACCGAAGCCAACACCGTTATATTATTATTTAGTCGTCGTCGAATAATATATAATATATATATATATATATTCACATCCACGTTATGCTGCTATGTAGACGCGAGCGCGCGCCCGCGTGTGTGTATGTACATGGCACGCTAAAAGGTATGTGTACGCGCAGAATATCGAATGTGTGGCGATAGTTATTTATGTATATACATTATACACCTATGTGCTGTAGGTGTATTGTATAACATATACGTATAGTGTTGTACGGGAAGAAATCAAATATTCGCACCGCATCGTTTGGGGGAGGACGTAATAAAACAATTTGATACGTTCGCGTCCGCTTGTCGCTGCCATGGCCGACGAACTGTGTTGTTTATCGCATATTATTATTATTATTATTATTATAATAACGTTATATAGTATAATATTGTGGTGTATTATCATTTGAACACATGTTAATAACGCGGGCACGCCACAGTAGGTAATGGATCGTGGATATAATAACATAGCGAGCGCGGACGAAAAATAAACGAATTTCGAAAAGTTTTCCGTCTAATTATGTTATTATTATTATTATTACGATGGTATACTGCCGGGTTGTGCATCGTCTAGATTAAAATATTTTAAACTTTATTTTTGTTTCTACATTATTCATATAAAACGGGGTTATCTAAGATAAATTATCTACATAATGTTATGCGACAAGTAGTTTGATTTTATTTTGTAAAATTGTTGTTTTATTTTTGTTGTTGAAGGAGTGAGGTGTTAATTTTTCTAACCTACTTTCTATAGCCTGTTGTATTTTCACGTATATTAATTATTTTTAACCGTTATGATAACGCAAAAATAAAATAAATTAAGAATAAAAATCGAGCAGAAACGCTAAATAAAGAAGTTACGTGAAAATAACGAACGTGTGTGTATAATAAATCTGAGCATATAATTACACTATAGTTATTTTTAGTATTTTTTTTTTTATATTGTTCATTCTTTATAAGCACCGACGCGTAATAATCATATTTAAAATACACATCTTTACCGGTTTAAAAACGTAAACTTCTATAATACCAACTGATCCAGCACGGTGCTGCCCGTGACTAATTAAATAAAGCCAGTGGATTTATTTACCCTGTCTTAAACTCCATTAAATGTAAGCCACACATATTCATAACAGCCGTTTTAGTGGTTTTGACCAAATATCAAAATATATATAGGTCTGAAATTGTATAGAATTACAAACTGTACTTCGTCAGTGTTAAAATTAATCAATATTTCTATTGTTTTCCGTCTTGCTTCAGTTGATGTATATACTAAGTACAAATACTGCACTTATAATGAATAATTTTACGATTTTGACATTTTAAATCTGAAAATATTTTTCATGTAAACACCAAAAACTCGAGACAGAATCAACAAATGCTAACCCAATATATTACCCAATATCGTTTAGATTATAATTCGTCTTTTATGTTGATAATGTCAAGAATACTTCCAAAATTAAGAATTTGATTGAAAATCATAAACGTAATAATTGTAATAATATTATAAAATTGTGTTCATAAGTATTTTATTTTAAGATTAGTTTTTTTTCTTAATACATTTGTAAACAATTTCATGTGCCATATCTCCACTAATACAATTTTAATGATGATAAAACCTGTAATCAATTTTAACAATTTAAATAAGCAAATTATTTTAAAATATCATGAGCCACACATGATATACACAGATTAAATGTAGGAACTATAATGTATAAAATATAAGATGAACGAAATTAATTCTGTTATGATTATTTTATTTTTAAAATTATTACTTTAAATAAGTATATCATTGTAAATATAAGGTTCATTTAGGCATAACTATTAGGATATTTTATTTCGATTTAGTTCAAAGTTATGTAGTTTATACAATATTCACTCACATATATATATACGTATTACTATAGAGAAAACTTCTGCTGGTCGATGTATAACACGTTACTAAAAATACTTGGTTGGAGTTGAGTTTAACAAAGTTTAATGTGGCTTAGCTTAGAAATACAAGTTGACCACTGTACCCAGCCAGCCTTTAAATTGCACACAATGGCGTATAATTAAAGTGGCCACACAGAAACACATAAATATAACATAACACGATTCTTATTGTATAATGTAGTCGAAAATTGGAATTACGTATGCCTAATATGATAAAATGATGTGGATTTTGTACATCATTCGCGTTCATGTTATTATTATTATTTTTTGTAGAATACGAAAAAAATCATTAATAAGTAATGTCAAAAAAAATTAAATAGCTTAAATAAAGTTTCACGCTGCAACAATTAAAAAGTTCATACATTTTAATTCATAGTCGTGAACATTGTTTAAAATTTAACTTTCGTGAATTAATTAAACCCAAGTTGTATTTACCTCATCATTTCGATTAAAACAAAATGTTAGTTACAGCTAACAGTCATAGAATTATTTATATAGTTAGGTACATTAAAATTTGTTAATATGTTATTTTCTTGATTGTAGTTTGATTTTATTATTATTTTAAATACTGTAATATTTAATAACTGTAATGTTAGGAAATTTGGTATATACACTAATCTCTATTATTAATATTAATTTTAAGCTTATAAAATCAATAAGAATCTAAAATGTTTAAAAAACAAATCGTTTGGAAAATTAATGATATTTAATGGTTATAATATAATAAAAATAATACCTACACAATAACTAATATATATATGTATATTATATATCGTATTGCGCATTTGGTAATAATAAATTATATAGTATATGCGACGAATAGATGTACAATGTCTTATGGTTTAAGTATAGGTACGATTTGACATTTAAACAATACTGAAAATTAAACATTTTACTGTACATAATTCTCTCTTTATATACTGTATACATAGTATACATAGATGTCTATATTTATATGTCAATTATTTACGTTTAAAAAAAATTCTTAAAGCTAGAAATATTACTACGCCATTACGTAAATGCTCTAGAAAAGATATTCATCCCTATTACTAAATGCATTTTATGACAGTGCATACAGTTCTAAGAAAAATTAATTTAAATTCTTAAAGAGCATATTTAATTCATACATACTTTTTTATATACTATACAAGTAAATTATTAAACATTTACATAAAAATGAATATATATGTTTAAAGCAACAAAAATGACTTGCAGATAAATACTTAAAAATTTAGTTTACTATTAACTAAATAAAAACCATGTTTTATTATAGTCACTCCTACATACACACATTAAATTTTAAAAATTAACGTTTTTAGTTAAAATTATGTAATATTATCATCAGCGATTATTATAACCATTAATAAGAAAGAACATTTTTTACCGCATTATATTCAATTAAAATTATTATTCGTAGGTTTTCCTTACAATATTATCTAAGCTAAAAACGTATATCGCACAGACACAGTTTATACTCCTCAGTATAATCTGTGTATCCATAACATAGCTTTATACGCACACTACTGGGATTTAAAATCAAAACATACATAATATTTATTATCAATAGAAAAACAATAAATGCGCACCTTCGTCCAAAAATTAAAAAATACGAAAATGTATAAAACATTTTCTGGAACTCTGTACGGCAGAGGTATTATACAGTCCCCAGTGACCGAATTAATCTAAAATCAATCATGTCTCTGTTTTGATCCAAGTCTCAGCTTCTCGGGAAAATACGGTCAACTATAGTCTCGTTATACGTATGAACGTCTCCATAATAGTATACTATATAGTCTTCATGTTTGACATAACATATATTATAGTAGGTTATGAACGCATAGTTTTTGGTAATATTGAAGTAGTTATAAATAGCTGTGTATTTGGTGATTAAAAAATACATATATCAGATTTGGTTTAAGACTCTCATATTATGCTAAGCAAAAGATTTCAGTATTATTATATATTAACGTAATTAAATTACATCATGTGTATTTGAAGAATTATTATTTGGATTCAAATAAATAAATATGATGTAAAAGTAAAAAACTATAATCGTACTAAACTTATTTAAAGCTTGACAATACACTAATAATAAATAATATCAATAATTAGAGCATATTTGAACTTTAGTTTTTATGTAGGTAAGGGAATTTTTTTTCCTAGTACCGTATTTTAATAATAATGAAATTTATGTCGTTATATAAGATAACGACTTATTCAAAACATACGTTTACACACAATATTATAACAGTATATTTTATGTCGTTTTAAATAAGATTCAACAGCTTGTCAAAGTGTTAACTTACTGTACAAAAAAAATTAAGTCTATACATACTCGTAAATCTGTGTAAAATAGAAAAAATGTTGTATGAAGGCATCTTTAAACATTTTTTTCGAAGACAATACGTCCACAATTGTCAGATTTAATAAAATACAATAAATATATTATAAATAAATAATGATACATAGTATGTAAAGTTTGATATATCCAGAATTTTGTATACATGTGTTTATTGCGGAAGGCGGAAATATTAGCTTCCAAACGCTACGAAAGAACAATTTGATTCAAACGCAAAACCATCATCTGCTGCCGTTTTATATGTTTCTAAAATATTGTAAGAAAATACAGACTTGTACGACGTTGGTGGCAGACATATATATATATATTATGCTGTGAAATGTATAATATACATTGTACATAGGATACTTATTATATATTGTTGCAGGGAAATGTGAAAATCATGGAACACCGAAATAACAATAACAAAAGAGCTTTTTGCGGTTTTTTATTTAAAAAAAAAAAAAAATCACGTGGTTTACGTCATGTTCAATACGAAAGATATTGTTCCTCTACGACCGGCGACGCTTCACCGCCGCCTCGAGCTCAAGTCGCGTTTAATAATGACCGTCGACTTACATAATTGAAATCATTAAATTACCCAAGAGAGCCTGGCGGATCTGTGATTTATTCATTGACGAACGACCGGCATAACGCGACATCCGGAATAAATACATTAATTAAGGTGAAAAAAATGTGTCTACTCCCCAATTTTCCCGAACACGGGGTGTTGGGAATCGCATCGTGAATGACGACCTCCCGGCTAAAGCGGATGCGCGTCGTTACATTTTTTATTTTTTGTCACCGACCAAAAATGTATTAGCGCTCGTCTACAGTGAAGTTTCTATTACTTTTGTGGGCTGTGACCAACGGACCACTTCATAATAATATTATTATGAGAAAGGCGAGTAATTTGAATTTATTCGCTGTTTTAATAATATAATATCGATCATAATATTACTAGCTGTGCACGAGCGTAATACCAATCGAGATAAATGGTATTTGTTATACTTATAATAATATTTCGAGTTTATATTAATTTTGCATTTTTATATATCTAAAACATAATATTATATGAACATATTATCATAATCTGTCCTATAACTAAAAACACAATGATAGAGTCATATGATAACACGCGTAAGCGAATAGAAAGAAAACAATTTGTCTGGACGACTATTGTTAAAATATTATTGACATAACAATCGTTAGGTTGAACTGAGTTGAAAATCTTTTTTGTAAAATATACAATGCAGTGCACGCGAAAATGTACAATACTGCTGTATTATAATATGTTCAAATAAAACATCCTTCCATAGTTCCGTGAAATTAAAAATACATATTTTAGTATTTTTAATTATTTTGTTGTGCAGTATTTAATGGTGGTTTATGACCTATAATTAATGAAAATAAATCAACTAAAAATATAAATAGAAGCAAAAAAACAATAAAAATCTGATTTCAACGGTTTGAAATAGGTATATGTTTTTTTTTATTTTTTTCCGGTTGATCGAAATAAAAATAATACTTAAAACAATATACTATTAAATGTATAAACGTAGTATTAAAATACCGAATATTTACAATATCATTTGTACTATTTATTAGTATTAAATTACCGCATATCTAGGAAATCGAACTATAACATTTATAATTACTATTTTTGAACTTCGACAATGGTTGTAAGTGTATTAATAAATCATTTTCATGTTGAGCTTATTGTAGCAATACTGACGATTACGACTGATTAAAATGAAACCACTACATAACATGTATACTTATATTATAGTAACTATTCACTATAAAAAATAAATATTATTGAACTATTTTGGAACTAAGTACAAAAGTGCAATAAAAATATTGGTTGAAAAAACCAGGCCTATAAAATAAACTTATATAGTATATTATGATACAAACGATAACAAAAAACCAACTACATATTTCCCAAGTTTGGAAAATTATTTTTTAATCTAATTTCAATTGAAATAATTTTCCGTTCTGTTCAAAATAATTTAACTTCAACTTGAATGAAATTCTATTAATAAAAAACATTAAAAGATCATATTTTTCTTAAAAAAAAACTTTTTAAGTATTGGACGTTTGTTATTGTTTAATGTTCTATTTCGTAATATGCATTCAATAATTTAAATGATGTGTATTGATAGAATTAAATATAATATACTATATATAGTATATACTGTTATTGACAGTTGTACTTATACTGCATTTGTATTGTATTGAGCTGCAGTTGGTAACAATATTAAAGCAATCCTGTTGTTGACTAATGTCATTGAATTTTTTTCGCTTTATTAAAACTTTTTCTCACTGTTTAATTGCGTCCCAAGCTATTAAAATGGATTCGGAAAATCGGCGGCGTAATCAGAAATAACAAAAGGAAATCTGCGTGTGATAATCGATTGAAACAAATTCATTCAACCTTTACCAGGCAAAAAAAAATGCAGTATATAGAAGAGGGAGATGTATTTTTTTTCATAAAAACCGCTTAATCGTTTCACTGTTGTCAGCTTACATATTAATCAGTAAAACAAGAATAATGATAATGGTAAAAACACAAATTACAATTTGAAAATTCACAATTTATAATCAAACAATCCATAGGCGCATAACACGTGTCATTCCATCAGACTTGTCGAGCCACCGAACAAAGCATTAGGTTGAGTAAAGTAAAGTTTAAAATATAAGTTGATAAAAAAAAAAACAATTTTCAATCCAAATAAAAATAAAAATTAAATATTAATATCACCCTTTTACAAATTGAATTTTCAAAAGTATTCATGCGTTGAAGCGAAGTCATTGATTTTAAAAAGGATTGGATATAATATAGAAAATCTTATTTTTATATTATACCTAAACAATGTATATATATTATACATTCCAATTGCAAACCATGTAGCCATGTAGGATTGCTGTTGGCAATAAATAATAAATCATTAATTTTTCGAACTGCTACTGCTATACCTACATAGGCAGCATAATAATTGAATTTAATTAAAAAAAATTTATTGCTGTGAATTCAATGGACAAAAATTTCAAATAAAAATGTTTTTAGGGTAAAAATAACTAATAATAATTATTGATTTTGTATTATTTTAACTTGAAAAAAACCAATCGATCAATGAAACTTTATTTAGTTGAGTTTCAAACCTACAACATACGTAAAGTAATTCTGTACTGAATTTTAATCGTTTAATAATTTATTTGTGTTTATGTTTCATAATTTACGATAGTATAAAATAGAAAATTTTGATAATTATTCGTTACGGTTATTAAAATAATATTTTTTATACGTATTTCTTGCAAGTACATATTTTCGTATAGTTATCATTAGTTTTAATATTAATATAGCATTTTTATAATGTCCCGAAAAATCAATCTAGTCGAATAGTTCGAATAACCTTTTGATTATTTCTATTTATACACTCACAAATGTGCTCATACCATCGAACATCTACGAATAGTCTGGCTGCAAATGAGGCCTACATTATATGAAGTGAAATTCTTTTCTCTGAGGGATCTGACGGAATTTCAGTTATTCCATAGGGAGTACAAAAATAATCATCACTCGGGTCATCTATGAACACCAAAAGTCTATTATTGAAATCGCTTAAGTTATTTCCACCCCTTTTCGTACACGTTTGTGCAGTTCTCCACTTCTTATTGTACTTATAATTTATGTACATTTGGTTTGGAGAGAATGAAAAATAAAACGAAACATAATATTATTCTTTATTCTTTTAACGTGTTTACGGTACTCCGTTAGACATTTTTCCTATGAACGAGTAGTGTTATGAAAAGCGAAGTGCTGAAAAACAAATTTAAAATAATTATTTTTCCCTTTTTTTAGACGTTAACTTTAGGGTTCCAAATAGCCTGGAATTGGAAACCATGTTCAAAAACGTTTTTTTATAAATGAATGTGGGGGGTGATTACACGTTTTTTCCGAATTCTCGAGTTTATATTATATTATGTGATCTCTTATATTATAAATTAAAATGAATATTTTTGTTTTTTAATTTTAGTTCACTGTAAAGTATTTCACTAATAGTATAATTTATATCTAAAAGATTTAGATGATAAAATATGTGCAATATATGATGATAGAAAAAAAATGTATATTTTTTTTACAACTGTCATTTATAAATCAAGTTGAATAACACTTTAACTGATTTAAAAAAAAAGTTGAAAATTTTATTTAAGCAATTAATATTTTTTTGTTAGAATATACTTGTCTTGTTTATTTATATACCGATTAGATGCCTTATATTTTGCCCTTTATTTGATTTTTTTATTCAAAACCTTTGATTTAATTTGTATTTATTGTCGTTTTTTAGTTTTAAATTAATGTTTTGTAATTTAAATTTGTATAACAATGGTTTATAACGTACGTTTCGTGATATTCTGGTGAACCGTGATCTCTTATAGTAATACCACATACAGAATATTATTATTTGGTATTAAAACAATAATTGAAAATCCAAAATACAGCGGAGTCTTCTTTTTTATTCATAACTTACTACGAGGAAGGGTCCCAGTGTTAAATGTCATCGTTTTATTCAAAATCAATTAGTACTATTTTAAGGATATACATTTTTAATCAATCATTAAATGCGTAATTAAAGTATGTAAATAAAATATATTATATTATATTATTATATTGTAATATTTTGAATGTTAGATTTTAAAAGATTTCAAAAGAACAATTTTAAATATTATAATGTGTCATATTTTATTAACAAAGCTTCAAAATTAATTTGTACTATTTACAATATTTTATTTCTTTTATCATATTCTAGTAAATAAATTATTACTTTTTCTATAACATAAAAATTGTTTTCTTTGTTATTATATATTCACTATTGGTGGTTAAACGATTGTTAAATGTTGTTATAATGCAACGCGTCTCTTAGATTAAATTGATATGTCAACATGTACGACTATATGGTAGGTTATATGTTTACACTGAGTAGGTACATATATGAAATATTCCTAAAAACTTATCTTATGAAAACAGATTAGTAAATTTTAAAATGATTATAATTTCGAAAATAAAATATAAAAAATGCATTATTATATTTTATTAAAAACCTACGAATGAGCCTGAATAATATTCTTACTTTTAAATTTTATAAAAGGTCAATATTTACTTTAATATGAAAAATACCAGATTTTTTTTAACTTGAAATGTGCTTTATTATGCGTTGACAAGGAAGAGTCAATACATGCGCATATGAAGTTCTTTTGATTAATAATCTAAGTAAGGTACCGTCATGACTCATAACAACATAGCACCTATTTTATTTTAAATGTCAAACATATATACATATATTATATTATATATATATTACACACACACACACACATGATACATATTATATAATATTATGTACATTTAAAAATATTGTAAAACGGGATAGTGAGGTATGCACAAATACTAATTTATGGACTTTCGAGAATTGGTTTTGTGAACTGTCAGACTTCACGCACACGTCAGTACACAAACCATAACTCATTTGTTTAATTCAATACGTGTAAAGTATTACGAAAAACTATCAAACAATCAGATAGTAAATAATATATTTTTAAGATTGAATATGCTTCGGATACATATTTTATAATTTTATATAATATTCAATAGCCGTCAATAGGTATCTATATCGGTTGTAAATAAAAAATCCTATAGATTATTTGATAAATGCCACTAACAAAACAAATTATTTATTCATGGTTTTAGTTACATAATAATTATGATCTGCGGTTTTAATTGAAAATTATACATTATCAGACCGTAACGCGGTTCTCTATTCGTGTACCTTGTAAAATAATATAGTGTTCATATTTATAGTCAACACAATATAGTATAGTATGAAGTGTAACATTTAAATTAAGTGTTTTAATAGCACTTATCTATACTCGAAAAATAGTTATGTTTATGATGTAGGTATAGAGTATAACAATTTTTACGTTATTGTGTTTATAATTGATTTTAATCAACGGTAAGTTATATACTTTTATAGAAAACCTTGGAGATTTTTTTTCCATAGAATCAGTTATACATTTTAATTAATGCATTTAAAACATCAAGGCAATACAAACAAGAATAGAGTTACATATTAGACTTCGGTTTAATCCAAAATGTATTTTGTGACAAGGGTAACATTTGCGAAGTAGACTCAAAACGTCTAAGAGGATAAAACAAATTGGCTTTTGCTAAGTTGTATTATTTTTGTATTCCACGTTGTATGTATATACTAAGGTATATGTATGTGTGTGTGTATGTGTGTATAAATATAGTTTTATGGTTCGGTTTTTCTCGTTCGTCTTCGTGTGCTACAAAAATTGTTTTATTGATGTTATAATGGCAAAAAAGGAATTTTCTGAAAAAGTTTTCAATAAATTCCGTGGCCTTTATAAACCTATACATGTCATGGCAGGTTTTTTGTTAATATATTGTATTATTATTACGACTAAAGGGCGAACACATGATAATGAAAGTCCCTACGGCCGTCTCGCTCTGATTCCGGCAATCCGGCGCGTCGGTTGGTACAAATCAATTATTGCTTTCGACATTCCGTGAGTTCCTTCGAGTTTAGGTATACGTTTGAACTCTAATCCCTCCAGAAATTTCACACAATGTATTCTACTATATTAATATAATGTGGACTTGACACCACCGGGTAATCGATTGTCAACTCGTGTTTTTTTTTTTTTTTTGTATATACAGTGGATAACTTAATTTGTGGTTTTTCGGCCAATGTCACTGTGATTTTTAGCACAATTATTATTATTTTTTTTTTTTTTGCTACACCATATTAAGTAGACACATTCTTGCAGGAAATTCGCCTAGTTGATGATTGTTTATATCTCGAACAGACTAACACGAAATTGTCGCAGTGGTATGTTATAGATTTCACTATAATTTAACGTTTGGGAAATTTTCGATCCGTTTTATACACCGCGTTTCCCGCTTTCGTGGTAAAAAGTATTAAATAAAATAACAAAACCTATAGAGGCGTTGGATTTTTTTATTAGAGAAAAATACAAAATAAAAAGTAATAGTGAGTAATATTTTAAATTTTACGAGTGCACATTGGATACAAATACCAAAAGCTTTACTTAACTGACAATCTAAAACGTTTCGATAAAATCCTGGTAACAATAATATAATAATATATTGACCGAGAACTGTGGGTGAAAAACATTGGGGTTATATCGCACAAGAAACTTTTAAGACCGAAATTTTCGCAACTGGTATAAATCATAATGGGAAATCGCACTTGTTGTTGTCATTATAGTTAATCGTTAGTCATCAAAAGATACGATGGAAAACCTATAGCACTTTTCAACTGTTTTGGTCAATGTCAAAAGTAAGATAATATTAAATAAAAACAACAAATAGAAAAGTACGTGCGGTAAATATCGTTTCGTGTTGTGATGCCAATCGTATACTCTATATTTACACATAATATTGTGAATAATATATGGATAAAATTTCAACCATGGGTTTACGTATAACTATAATAATAATAATATTATAATTATATTGTTTAACGGTCATTGAATATTAGGTTTAGTTATTTTTATTGATTCACGAGTCGTATAATATATTATAACATTCTTAAATAAGAGCAATTACTTTTATCGGCACATCAAATCAATATTACTGTAAACTCGACTGAATGTAAAATGTTGTAGGAACACAAATTGTGTAAGTATATACTTTTATTTGACAGCAATTTTACTGAATTATTTTTCAACATTGTAGTGGTTAGTTAGTATTTATTGTTATTTTAATATTTAATATTATAATCAATATATAATTATACAAACTATAATAGAGAATAAATCATAAACATTAACTTGATATTAGTTTTTATTTTAGATTTGAATTATTAGATTATAATATTACACAATAAAGTGATATTTTTGGTTTGTCTCAAAAGTCACCTTTAGAGATTTAAAAACGGTTATATCATCCGAAGGTAGTTTTTATTAGAAAATTAGATCTAATCGGTACTTTGGAGGGTTAAAAGTCTCAGTATTTTAAAAAAATTATATAGAAAATAAATAATATTACAAAATAAAATAGAAATTCACAAAACAATGAATTGGTACAAGTAAGTATATTTAGTTATACTAACCTATTTAATATTGCACTGTAAAAGTTTAAATTAGTTTAATTCATGAAAATTTTAGTGCTTTATCCCTTGTCATGGGCATTTTTACTTTTAAAATAATTGAGTTGGAAAAACGAAAGTTGTCATACGTAGTTACTTTTTTTTTTAAATAAGTATTATTTTACTCAGATATTCAGAATAAATAAAAAAAAATATGTTTATCGGTAGTTGTATTAACAATTGAACCTAACGATGATAACTTATTATTAATCATTATATTACTATATTATAATATTGCATCAATATCAAAGTTAAATTACTAAAATGGATATTTATATATAATATACTGCTGTGGTTGAGTATGCATTATTTTAATTTAGATAATATTCTCGTATTGTACTGATACATATGTGATATAAATAATAAATATATACGTTGAAATTCTTTTGCATCATTTTACTGTGAGGCGGTCGATTAAACATCAAACGCCAAAGTTGTATGCGTTTTCAAGACTTCGAAACGATAACGTGTAATAATAATATATACGTAAGAAATAACCTATGGCATCGGGTTATTTCCT
Source organism: Rhopalosiphum maidis (assembly GCF_003676215.2). Taxonomy (NCBI): domain Eukaryota; kingdom Metazoa; phylum Arthropoda; class Insecta; order Hemiptera; family Aphididae; genus Rhopalosiphum; species Rhopalosiphum maidis. Next base: position 28,389,325 of record NC_040877.1, on the reverse strand, counting down.
AACATGGTGCTGAAATGTTCTCGGTTTAATCATGCATATATGTATACAGTTAATCGCGTATCTTTGATGTGCTGTATAATTATTATGGCTTTAATAGATATTACTCTGAGACGCTTTTTGAATAAACCAACTTACTTCGGATAAATTTCTATGCGTTTAAAAATCATATGATATACTAATATTTGGTAAAGGAAAAATAATCATTAAAAAAATATATATCACGGATAATGCAACATAAAAATTCAAACGATTACTTTATCTTAAGTCATTAAATCAAATAACATCAATTCTTTTTTATTTTACGATAATGACTATTGGGACATTGATGCGCACATTGCATTTAGACCTACGCGATTTCCGAAGCTGTCTCGTCTATAATGCGTAACCGTATCTACGTCATATAATAGTCATCAAAATGCTCTTGCTAAAAAATAAAAGCTAAGATATTTTTTCCGGAAATCGTTATAAGCGACGCGCCGGTGCAGAGACTTAAAATTCTAAAAAGTAAAATATACAAAAGATTATCATTATTGTTAAAATGCACTGCAAATATATTCAAGCAGGCCACTATACTGCAGTTTATATATAACACTATAATATTATGTGGATGGTGATCGATCGTCTGTCGTCACAATGGAAACTAACGGGACATTATACTAAACACTAACTGGATCAGTGGTACGATGTGCTTCCGGGGTGAGGGCGACTACTGGTAGAATCTTTAAAACCAAAAAATAAATAAAATGAATAAATACCTCCACGCTATAAATTCAAACGTTTATCTTTGCATTATTAGGAAAAAATATTTGCATTAAAATCGATTTGATTTAAAATATTCATAAGCGTGTGTCCATAAAGAGCGTATAAAGATAAATACAGCATTTTTTTTTTTGCGAAAATAAATACTAAATATTTAATCATTAATTATTATCGACCAAGACCACATCATAACTCTTATATAAGTCGGAGTTAAATAAACATGAAAACATTTTCTATCGTCGGAGACCAACGCTATTTTAATAGAAATTGATTTTTTCTTAGCTTAATCAGCTTATGGGTACGTTTTTCTGTTCAATAAATCAATACATATGACTTTTATACATCGTTATATACCGATGCAACGTGTACGTGATTAAACTGTTACTAATAATATATCTTTAAAAATATTATATAAGCAATCATATCAAGTGTGATCAATGACCACGTTTATAAAACTAAATGGCAAAGCAGCACTGATATTTGGTATGTGATCAAAATGTCTGTTTACAAAATGAAAATGACGTATACTCGAATTTACTCGTTCTCCGGAAATTGTATAAGAAGCTTGTGCTTTCCCGGTGCAGAAACCTCGAATCCTAAAACGACAGTCATCGCTAGGCGATTTATTTTTATCTGTTTTTGGTCTTTCCTTTTTTATGTAAACGTCAGACATCATAATATATATATATATATATATATATATATGCTTATTGTTATACATTTTATGGACTGCCTACTGCGGACGACTGTATAAATGTTTAGAAAATAAGATTATTATTACTGTTGAAATGTCTTATCGAAACGATCTTTTCACAGCATTAACTGTATAATATCGTACAAATACCTACGTATATACGATATTATGCAGACCGAGATCCATCATCGACTGTCGTCGCAAACCAACACGGTAGAATAACGAGCCGATAACGTATAATATCATATTATTATCCAACGCAGAAGCAACCATGCGATTATGTGCACGAGATGAATCCGCAGTTACCGTTTATCGTGACATATACATATAATATCGGTCACTAATAATTGTCGACTTCAGTGACGAGTATAATATTATATGGTCAAATAAGTTGGCTGCGATTTGTAGTTTTTTTTTTTTTTAGTTTGATATAAATGTTCAACATACTGACGGATACCATTACTATAGAAGCAATATGATAAATTTACAGCTATAGAAATATTTATTTCGATGTTACACTGAAAACGAAAGTATATATCAGACTGCCACGTTTCGTTGCTTTCGATAATAATATATAATATTATAAGGAAGAATACCAATTAAGTATACATTGATCTATTTTGGGTATTTTATGGTTTAGTGTTAACTTTCATGACTTTTATTATTTTCATTCACTGATACGTATAAAGGATAGTCAATTTCGCAATAAAATTATAATAAACATATATAAATATATTCATAGGATTAATACATACCCCTAAGCGTAATACGAAATGTGTTGTGTACTTGTGTTATATCTGTAAATAAAAAAAAATATATTTATTAAAAATATATGTAAGTGGGTACTATAGAGATTCACTAATATGGGATTTAGTTACATAAACTAAATGGTATTTAATTAATAATTAGATCTATATTAGGTTAGACTTTCATACTCACTATTAAAAGGTTAATTTTATAAAATTACTTCATATTATGATTATGTAGATATATAATATAGAAATATATAAGAAAAACTAAGAATCCTAAGTGGTGTTGCCATCAAAAACATAAAAAAATAGTTAAGATAAAAATAAATGAAAAATTAACGAGATTAAGTTTATTTGTTGTACATAGACAACGGCTATAAAAATGTGACATTTTTATACTTTATTCGAACAAAAAGCACATTACTAGAACTAAAGTCTATAAGAAAGAATCGAATAGGAAAATTCAATGGTTGTAATCGACATGAAACTTGTTAAAAGAACACACTTATAAAGTCGTAAAACTCCATTTACGTAACCGAATAGAGGGATAACAACAAACGTACAACCAAACATGATTCAATAGAAAAATTTGTTTGGACAAAAAAGATACCGTTCTGAACTTTCGAGAAAAATAGTTATGAACTATGCATGGGCCTGTGACGCAGTGTAACCGATGGATCACACGGTGCCCACATCCCATGTATAATTACATAATATAACAAAATTAAAATTACTGGCGCTAACAGTGTTGATCGACCAGACCAAATGATGAACTACTAGGCAATCCTGGAAAAATGTGCAAATGGTACAAAAATGGTATCCTATGCACTTGATTCGTGCGTGTATAATTCATTTTACATAATATATATTACAACAATATAATAATATCCAAAAATAAAATCTAAAAAGTATGAAAATTGATCTAACTTTGAAAAAATTAAGTGTGGCAAACGTGTTAAATGAAAATCATAATAACTTCCAATAACTGATCATTATTAGAAAAAATTCCACAATTAGAAAAAAAAAAGAAAAAAACAAAGTAGTTATTTCAAAAATCACATCCAGTTCTAAAGACAAATAAAATTAGGTAATAGCCAGACACCTTTTAATGTTAGCAGTGTGAAAAACCACATTGTATGGAGTATTATTTTTTAGTTTTCCGCAAAGAATTATACAATTTAAAAAGACAGACAGTTGAGTTTGATGTTATGTTTTTTTTAAAATAAAATAAAGCCTATTGTTATGTAAAGTACTATGATAATAATATAAATATTGGTTGCTTCCACAGTCTTTTCAAAATAAAGGTACAGAGTTTTTTGTCTTAGATTTTGAAATATTTTATAATATTTTAATATTAATGTATAGTAGGTAGTGTTTTCAAAAATATAAAAATGTTGATCTTTTTCTCTACCGAAATAGTATAAACACGGGTGTTGATATGCTTACAGATCAGAATTTATTAGTCTATCGTCCTTCGTCTGTAACTGAGTCCATAACATAAGTTAAAATAACGTAAATAATAAATCGGGTAGATATCATTCACTGTATCCACAAATGTTGAATTTTAAATAATATGTACAACTGTTCTGTCTTCGAAACCTTTTTTTTTTTTTAAAGTTTTTATTCTATTTTTATTCTATCCGTACAAAATAATAGGACCATTAGAACAATTTAGAATGTAAGCGGAATTACAGTTTAAACAGACTTTAGTGGAGATACTACGGCACGGTAAAATGTTCAATTAGATTAGCAGGTCATGACACATATGACGTCGAAATCTAACACCGTATCTTATTAAACAAACGTCTCGGAAGTTTTTTTTCAATCCGTCGATGAGCGATGATCATTACACGAGGGTAAGCGAGAACACACGGGTTATTCAGTTAATCCGGTAACGATTTAAGAAAATACGGCGGCGTATACGAGTGATAATAGAGTGGTTTTACACACAGCTCGGCGGTGTTCGGTGGGGGTGTTGGTGTGGATGGGAGCGGTAAGTACGCTGGCGAATTATTTTAAGCGCTCGAGTTATTTCGCCACCGGTTCATTTAACGAGGCGACGGGAGAAAACTTATTTCATTAGGGACAGCGCGTGTCCCCCGGCCCAGCGCCCCTTAACCGACCGTGTGAGTGTGTCATGGTGATTTATTCGCGAGTTTCGAATTCGTCGGCGGCGGTGGCGGCGCCCGCCGAAAACCCTATACTTTGTCTAGTGGACCGGTGCCTCCGCCGCACTCGAAAATGATACGTATATACACAACATACATATATATATATATATATATATATTCGTATACCTATACTCCACCAATGTGAATATATATGCGTACGCGCGTGTGTGTTTGAGAAAGAAAGTGTAAAGATTCGAGGGCGGCGAACAAGCGGCCGATCGATCGATCTATATTTAGATAGTCAGGCGGCCGGAACAAGAAGTTAACAGCTAACCGAAGAGTAATAAATTACATCTGTGGCCCCTTTAAAACTTCTGACTTAAATTCTCCAAGAGTACACCAAAACGTCGGTTCGCATTTTTCCCCTTTTGCTACCACGGCCGCCGCCGCCGCCACCGCTACCGACTATGCGTACGTATATTAATATACAAATAAGTTGTCGCGGACACTATATCGCGACTGTAGAAATATAAATTCTCACTTCAAAGGACGAACGACGGAACGCGCGTATCCTGGCACGCCGCGGTCGTTACACAATAATATGTAGTATTTTACAAAGGGAAATAATATAATAGTCCTTTGCCCAACACATCGCCGACGCGTATTTATAGATAGAAACAACAACGACGGGGGAAAAAAATAATAACAACATAAATAAACATAAACAACAGTATACCCGGCAATATCGATTTCATCGTTTCAGTCGTTTTTTCGCAGTCGTATGGGTAGTACGTATAATACGTACGTTATGACGTCTGTTGAGTCTACAGCGGGACCGAGTACGGTGACACTCGTACGTCCATACGCGACTAACTGTGGGGACAACCAAAATGTTCTGCCGTATTTTCTTCGGTACATTTTGTGATGTTAAATGGTTTTACGTACGGCTATGATGATGATGATGATGATGATACTGTATTGTAGACAATACAAACGCGTGCGCGTGTAAGCGGATATTAAGTTGACAACAACGCGAGTAAAATTTAATTAAAAAAGACCGCGTATACTTATTAAATTGTACGGAAAACAGGCCATGTGGCTAAATGTTAAATGATTTTTAAATAGTATAATTTTATTATTAAAAAGTAAGCGATTAAAAATTATACTCTAAGCTTTCCTTACAATGATTTTAATTTAATGGGTCAATTCTTAAATCTATTGTGGTCCTTTTATATAATTTTGTTTTAACTCATTTGAAAAATAAATGTCGTGGAAATATAACATGATGATGAAATGTTTATGACTTGTAAACGGCAGTAATACTTGACATTAAGCCAATGTACTTTGAAATGTTCTTTTAAGTAGTAATAATGTTTTTTATTATGTTTTTTTTTCAAACACATTGTAGTAAGATATTGTTTTATTTCACAATATTAAGAAAACTACACTCAATGCAAATAATATAATAATGATAAAATCTCTGTTTATAATATAATACTGAACACTGAAATGGATATTTTTGTCACTGACTGATTTTTTTAATATTTATTTATCATTCAGTGTTTTTTTTTTTAATTTACTGTGTATAGTGTATACCACGAAACAAGTTTTAAGTATAAGTTCAAATTGTTCAATACTATGAATCCTATACGAGGAAAATTTAGTGATGAAACAAGATACAAACATTACGCCATCTGTTGTCCGGGTTATAAAGCAATCGTTTTAGATATATTATACTAACATATATCTATTATAGTATACATTTTGTTTTGATTTTTAACCGTTCTGATTACAATAATGTAATTATTTATTATAATTTATTCACATTGAAAAATATTCTATGACTTCATAATTCTTCTTTGTTCATGCGAATCTCATGTCAATTTTGTTATCCTCTGATTAAATTTATGTATTCTCTAATTTAATATTTATTGAAAACAAAAATAAACTAAAAAATATTTTTACTAAAAAATCTTATATTATACTAAATATAAAACAATAGTTTATTGTCTTATAATTTATTAAAATAAACAGATAATTATTATTATTGATAACTGATATAGCCTGATAGATACAAAAATGATTAATGTTTAATAAATGTGATAACAATAACTATTGTATTTAAGAGGCTGTTGTAAAGGATTTTAGATTGCGTTATCTATTATAGATATTCAATGGATATGAAATCATATTTTAAATTAAATATTAAAGTATCATTTCAATTATTAATATTGTTAAAAAATGTTTCATGATGAAATTTATTTAGGGGTAATACTCGTATTATAAGCAAATCCGGTAAGAAATATGATAAGGGAGAGAAAGGCAACCAAACAGTCGCTGTGTTTGCATATATATTAATATGGGCAATATTTAATGGGTTATTAAAAATGAGAGAATAAATCAAATGCACTTTTTTTCTCAAAATTAATACAAATTGGGTATTTAGTATTTTGTATGGTTATTTGTTTTTCAATAGATACGACAAAGCTTCACTAATGAAAATAAATGAATATTATTATTACGAAACCATAAAATGACAACAGTAGGGACTAGGGAAATGTAGTAATAAGGAATAATAATAGGTACCTACCTAATAAAATAACTCATTAAAATCTGAGGTCTTTAGCGTTTGGTTTTTCAGCAAGTAGATAAATATAATTAATTTGTATACAGCGTGCATATATACATGTTACTACAATGTATAAGTAATAAGTATGCATGTATATAGTGTTATATAAGTTTCTAATAATATTTTAAGAATTTTGACACATAAATATTACTTTTCCTTGTTTAAAATTGAATCCAAAATATCCAATTACACGGTAACTGAGAAAGAAGAAATATAAGATGAAAAAAATTGAAAAAAAAAACCGCTACACCGGATAGCCTCAATCCGACAAACTCGTACCCATTTGTTCTTATACGAACAAAGATGAGTAATGATGGTCATAATTGGCTGCAATTTCGCAAGAGGTGAAAGTGTGTCGATTTATTTTACCCTCCCGACTCAAAGGTCATTTTTATATGATTCACAACGAGTTGTTATTATTATTTGTCTGCAGGGTTTTTGGGTGGTAGGAAGGAGACGACACCTCAACTTTCTTGTAGATTTGCAGGCGGCGGCGGGTCGTTGTAATCATGTGCGTTGTGCACGCGTATTACGTGACTAGAAATGAAACGCTATAAATACAAGCGAGGGAGAGAAAATCATAACTTGACTGTAGTTGTACACGTGTTAGAGGACAAATAGATTTCATTTTTTTTTTCTTTTTGGTAGAGTTTTAAGACTGCCGTCCGTCCACGAGGAGATGAAGATATAGAAGGGAGTTTCTTTTTTTTTTTCACTGGAACTTAAATTACAGTACACACCGGACGTGTCTGTGTATATATATGGCCGGTACGGGGAATTCTGGAAATATTGTTTGGACGTGAGAGGGATGAAATCTCTTATGGTTTTAAAAGCTCTGTTATGAGAGCAAATTGAAATGATTGTCAGATAAACCTTGGGCAACAATTTTTATAACCCCCGGAGAGTGGTGTTATCATCATGGGGTTTTCTTCACTTCCCAATCCCTCGGTGGCAATTATAATGCACTTTCAGACGAAATCACCCCGATGAGTCACTTTAACACGTACGAATTTATAAATTTATATCACTGGTCGAGAACGAGTTCTGTGTGTTAAATGGATACTTGATTATAAGATTAAAAACCCGATAAAAATAATTATTTAGATTGTGAAAACAAATATACATTATAACTGTAATATATTGTAGTAACGCCTATTTGAAACTCGGATGGAATTAATTTTAAAATGTATTCCAAAAACTTTTTTCGTAAATTGTTCATTTTCAATAAACCGTATTAATACTTGTTGATATTGTTAAAAACAAAATTAAAAGTGACAACAAATATTAATACTCTAATGACTATACATTTTGAAGTGCAACTGCAAATAGATATACAAATATTTGAGATTTTTATGGGTTTTTTTTTTTATTAATACTTATAATTACTATTAATATTTTTAATTTAAATTTATTAAATTAAATTTAAATCCAATACAATTATAATTTAATATATCCATTCTGAGATAATGTATATATTACCCATAGCTTATTTTATACGATAGCATTATAAGCGTGATGTATTTATCAAGTGGGGAAACGATATAATTAAAAAAAAAAAAACACAACCAAGAACTGTAAAAAAAATGTAAACAATATTAAAAATGTATATATATATATGAATTGGTATTATTTAAAAGAAATCTTACTCTTTAGTCGCAAATTTGAGTAAAGTAGTTTAAATGTAAATTATTTACATTCATGTGTAAACACGTTGTTTTGTGCGAATGAAAGCCGCGCCATTAGTTGTAAAATTTTTATTTCTATAAATTATTTTTAAATAAGTATATAATGTAGCAATGGTTTCTGGAATAATCCCCATATGACCATGTCTGCGTAATAGTCAATAGTAATACAATCATATTATTATGTATTATATATTATAATTGTTTGTTTTGAGAGGAATTTTTAACTATTAATGAGAAACAAACATTTATGAAATATCTAAAGTTCGTATTGATATTTTATTGGATAAAATAAAAAAAAATGTATTAATTTAGAAGCATAATATTGTACTTTTTGATATTTTAAATTATTAAAATTCGCTAAAAGAGTTTTAGAAAAACTTAAAATACGTTTTTATTTTTTATTTGTTTTATAGTAATGCTGATTAATCAAAATATGACGATGATTGTTCAACACAAATTAGTTAAAATAAAAAAAAAAAAAACGACTTGCGCGCAATTCCAATCAGTGAATCAGACACGTAATATAATATAATCTAAACAAGTGTGTTATCAGTGGAGTTTTGAATTATTGTAGTTATACATTTTTCGGTAGGTGGGTTATAATAAAAGGATAATCTTCACGTGAACCATGTACCACACCGGACCTTACAACATATAAATTTAATTTATTGCACAATAAATCTAGAGCGTATACGAATTCATTTTGACCATTAGCATTTTTGCCGTGTCTATTACGCATATCATACTCCACAAATCCTATGCTCTTGCGCAGATGGATAAAAGACTATATATCATTATCATTTATATTAAATTATATTTAGGATACTCGTGTATATATATATATATCGTATTTTCGTTTAATGTAATATAGTTAAAGGAGTGTTGTTTATTTTAATTTCGTTGTACGCGAAAAAAATATTATATCGTTAAGTGAGAGAGAAAATGATTCCGTGAAACGGCGATGTAGTTTTACGAATCGCAGTAGCGCTGCAAGTGTAACGGTTAAAAACTGTCAAACAAATATTTACAAAAATGTTTTGCTCGTAGCTTGAAACGAACCTATGAAATGTGAAAACGTAAGGTGTCATGTGAAAATCGTTAAATTTTAATTATCAAACTATGTACAGTGCATACTGCATATATATATCACTGTAACATTTATATACTACTCTTAAAACATCTAAGTCCGCTAAAACACTCGAAATTTGAATATCAACAACAATTCGATTCTACGTAAGAGTATAATAATCTCTTCAGGAATAATGCTAATAATTTAGTTTACGAAACGTTATTTTCCAACAAACCGTAGTTATTTATATTTGATTGGTACACATACTGAGTTAGTTTACATTATACAGATCGAAAAGTTTTTTCTTTTCTGAAAAGATTTAAAAAATTCATCTTTTTTTCACGCTTAAAGAATGTTTATCAAACCGCGTTAAGTGCATACGACGAAAGTATATAAGTTATTCCTAGTTAATATTTAAGTTTATTTTTTTACTTTACGTAGTCAAACATTCTGTCGTAGGTCTATTGTAGTGTTACATTGCATTATTACATTACGTCACATAATCATTGGGTTTTCGACAAACGGCATTATAATAATGTTGTAAACTTTTTTAATTGTCATTATGCCTATATTGTGTATATTATTATAGTAATATTGTTTTGTCGTTTAGAATATTTTAACGAGATGAACGCATCGCCAAGCACCGGTGTTGGTAAATTATGGTTCATCGATTATTGTTTTGTGTATACTTTATATTCCGTGACATTATAATACCTACGTGTAAACGTATACGAACAGACTACATTATTATTATTTGCGGTACTGCAGTATTTTAAAATCAATCTAATGCACAATATTACATGTCACAGGGGTAGTAGGTACATATTAAATTTACACGGGTATCAGGATTATAGATTTATATTTTAGATTTAATAAACTTGACTTGCATTTTGCTACGTTTTCTGTTGATAATATTATGTGTACCTACGCGCGCGCGCGCGCGTGTATGTGTGTGTGTGTGTGTGTGTATTCGTGCGTGCATTGAGTATTTCCGTATTGGAACGAGAGTATCCGAAGACGTGCAGTTTATCGAAACGGAACTGAAGAAAACAGCAATTTCGCCGATTGTCACCTATGGTAGTATACAGTGTACTGGGTATATTATTATTATTATTACTATTACTACTATACAATATGTACAGGGTGAACCGTTTAAGCTTCTCAACCGTTGTAATAGTCTACGATTTTCATGGTTTTAAAATGTTTCAATATAGTTTGCATATTATTATATCCAGCTGTCTAGGTGAATACTTATAAAAAAAAAAAACACCATCATACTTTTGTGCAAGATATCTAACCTATAACCGTTATTCAGCAATATTTTTTTCTTAGTATTTCTCATTTCCATTCAAATATTTGTATTAATTATACTTTTAATTTAATATTTCTTGGAGGAAGATTTTTTTTAAAACAATTAGTGTTTCAATAACAAATATTTAACTAATATAGTTTTTTTTTTATTAATTTAAAGGTTTATGTTTAAATTGTAAATGGTCGTGCAACATAGTATCCCAGGATAATCATTTTACTCTTCGGTTTTTTTATGCTGCTAAAATTTAAACGCTTTTAAATTAAAAAAATAAATTAAACCGTAAAACATTAGTTCGAAGTAGCTTTTTATAAAAATATTCAGAAAACTATCTACATTCTGTCGGTATACGGAATATGTAAAAAAACCATGATTTGCAATTTAAAATGGTCCTTGAAAAATTATTACTGTAATACATAATATCATTGTGTAAAAACTTGTTTTGTTACAAAATCACAACTATTTAACGATAAAATGAGTGTGTCACGTTAAATGAATCACTCGGTAAAGCTATATAAATATAATATATTATAGTGGCTATTTTATTTTGCGGCAAACGTCGATAAGGTAAACATAGGCTATGTGACCCCCGACCAACAACCCTGTGTGCCATAAAGCTGTCGTTATTATATGGCACACGCCGATAGCGTCAGTCGAGAACTTTTGTTTAATTTGATCTATAGGGATTTGGGCTTTTTTACTCGTTAAACGCAAAACGTCTATGCAACTATCACTTATAAAAAAAAAAAAAGAAGAAAAATAAGAATATAATATATTTATTTTCCGTCACGCCAATATTATCATACTGTTATTTATAGTAATTCCTAAACAACAAACGTTACGGTTTTATTTGCACCCGAGAAAAACAATTCGAGTACAAATTAAAATAGTAAATATTGATCATTACTATTTAATTAGAGGTCATCGCATACTAATTTGGACAAACCGAACTATATATAGTATATAATATCATGTAAAACGAAATCAATTTTATAGAACCTTACATAAAAATATAAGCCACATACATTTTCTATGTACAGTCTATATTCTGCATGTGTATGTGTACACGATAAATGGACACATGCGCATGTTAATTACAATTGTATCACCCATAATACAGTAGAATTGAGTTAACAAATGAAACCATTATATTTTACACGAAAGTTAAATTTAGCAATTTTAAAACCACTAAATAAGATTATTGTAATATATATATATATATTATTATTATGTACATAGGTTCGATATAAAGTCGCTTTTTGAGTATACTCTGCTATAAGGTCGATTAATTAAACATGTTACCAATTTAACCAGAAGGTAAAATTAATTGTACATAGGTCCTCATATAATTACACTATAGATATATAAATTAATCACCCTAAACTCGTCTATAATCTAAACTGCATCCGCTCGTAATGTAATACCGGAAGGCACTCGATAAACTGAAAACCTAGGAAACAAAAGAAAAACAAATTTACCTGTCAAACAATTTCATGTGAATGTTGTGTTTTGATGCATTACTATATATGTTGCATTGTGTAAAAGGGGTATTTTAAAATATTATTTGTAGTATCATAATACACTCAAAACAAAATTTGTGCTCGTGTTATTGAATATACTGTATATATTATAAGTGATAGCCTACACATTATTACAAGTATAACTACTCCATGTTCGTTTAATGATGATAATTTTGTTGTTGCTATTAAAATTTGATTTATTCAATTACCTTATAGCTAAAATGTACACACTCGGTCCCAATATATGTTCAATTAATCACAGTAATAACAACTGTATATGGTTTAATTTTAATGGAAATTCTCTGTTTATACATCACTTATTTTTTATTTTTTTTTTATGTATTATTTATTTCGTTCACCGAGTGTATTGAAAACTGTATTTAAAAACAATTAAATCAAGTACACCGCGAATTATGTTTAAAGATATAAATGGGTAGGCGTTTGTGTTATTTTTACAAATATGAGATGGTTGATTTATCGTTCCGCTGGAAAACAATATTTGCGTTTGGTTTATTGCCGACGTCAGAAACGGCAAAGTAAAACAACTATCGGGGTGCTCAATGCACGCGCGTCTTAAACCAAATACACAGATTTATTCGCGTAAACTCGTACGGCACAGCGCAATATATTTCGTCGACTCCGTATTATACGAGAGTGTACCGAATAATCGGTGTGAGCCACAAAGACATTTGAACGTTTTATAATGGTATATGTCAAAAAAATGTAGGACGAAAATCCGCAGTGACTCTGCACCGGTCTGTATATGTACTGTATGCGCTACGCAGTGGTGTATAATATAGAAACGTACATACGCGATATTGAAGACTCAGCTCGAAAAAAAGGAATAACTGCATATTCTGTCGATGTATGTGAAAAAAAAATCTAATCGAAGTATAATTTCCATACCGATGTCGGAGATCAAATCGCATTTATATATATATATATATATATATATAAAATAAAAGTTTTAAAGTTTTTGATCTGCCATACGATCCCGATGATGATAATAATATCACAAAAACATATTGTTTATAACAATAGTACTCGTTGAATCTTCAGTTAACGAGTGTGTGGCGTACATCTCGTTTCGCTAATGCTTCGGGTTGTTATGTTATTACTTATTCTTATGTAAGACCGAAAACTTCAACGATGACTCATCACATTCGATAAAACGATTTCGCATTTATATATATATATAAAAAGCTATTAAAAAGACACGATGTGTATTATATATATATATATAATAATGCACAACAATTGCAATATGTGATTCAATCATTGTATCTTTTTTAATATATAAAATACAACATTTATTAGTACCTAATTAAAACTATAAATATTCATAAAAATCATTTTTTCAAAGAAAAATGTGTTTGAATAGATTACAATAGTTTAATAAGAATACAATAACACTAGGCATTAAATGCGACTAATCTTTATTTAAAATATTAATTATTTGATATTACAATTATTGTAAAATTAATAATATACAAACATCGAATCGTGAAAAGCTCTCTACGAAATTTAAAATATAAAAAAATAAATATCTGTTTAACAAATTTAATTTAATTGTATTAGATATATCATTACAATTATGCTATGTGAAATATGAATGCACTATTAATTATATATATAGATCAGATATTATTTTTCAAAACATTCGCAATTATATGTAGGTGTATACACTAATTCCCTACCAAAAAAAAAAAAACAAAATTAAAAACATTTTAACTCATAACTTAATATATATTGTTGTAACTTTTACTGAATCCATATCTGTAAAACACCACATTAACTACGAGGGTTACAAACGCTACATAATAATAATAATTATTATATTTCATAGAACAAAAATCAATTACATACCAAAAAATAAAAAAAACGATATGTTATGTATAATATATGTAAATACTATTGATCGTTGTTATTTTATGTGAACATTTTTAAATATAATGTAAAAACATGCGGTATCATGTTATCCAATATCAATATTCTAGTTATACAACTATAAAAATTGAAAATTAATATTGCGGAATATGTCGTTTTATTTGCAAATATTCTAAGCACTAAAAATTAATACAATTTTTATGGTATTTTTAACCATTATCCATAATCGCATAGATAGCAGTTTTAATAGGTACCATTATGTTTTAATAACAACACATTTCTTAGATAAATATACATCATGTCAATGAATGCAATATTGTATAAATATTTTTAACACCAACTATAACTTTATTATTTTATGTAATCGATTAGGCGATTAATCAATAGATATTAATTTGCATTATAAATCATTACGTTATTTCGGTCCATAAACGAATATTTCAGTCAGAATAAATTACAGCTATAGAGGATACATGATGCATGTAGTACATAAACTTAATTGAGATGGTAATTATATAATTTGTAATTGGTTCATTCAATCAAGAAATTTAATTTACTCTACAAAACTAAATGTTTATTAAATTCCATTATGGTTAGTAGTTAGTACCTATAATATAATATGTACAGAATTCAAACTAATTGAAATATTTAAAAGTTAAATATCGTCTCAAATCGAATAGAAATGAATAATGTATATGCGATGCGCGTGTGACATGCGTCATGTACAAGACATAGTACGTAAATCGGAAAATACTAGTACCTATACACTATTCTAGTATTCTGTATAATATGTAAAAATTTAACTAAAAAATCGTTATCTATTGTATATATACTATATTCACTATAGAAGATTTTGAGTGTACTCAGTCATTATTGAATAAGGTGATCATAATACAAGTATGTATGTTAAACTTGAATTTAATGATAAATCGTTGCACACAAAAAATGATGCTGAGCGCAGAAGTCTCTTTGCTATATATTTAATGTTATATTTTTCAATTATCGAAATGTGACTGCACATACCCATAGGTCAATAGAGTGTACAAATAATAACAAAATTTAAAATGAAATTCTATACAGGTAGTTAATTATAATAATTTGATGTCGACATTCGTTATAGAAACTAAGTAACTTAAAAAAAACTTCAAGACATATTTTGATAGCGATATGTGATAACGCGTTCATACTTTTCTACTTTTTTTTTAGAATTAAAAATATTGTCAATCTATATATTAGAATATCATACAATAAGTAAATTTCGTGAAATCAGAGACGTTAAGATAACATACGACTAAATTATTAAAGAAAACATCGGTTGATTTTACTCAGCGGAGAAGTATATATTTAATAATAATATTAACACAAATTTAAATTGTTTTATACCTTATTTTATGATAATTATTATATACTTACTATTAGTATAGTATTTTTTTTTCAGTTAAAACAATTAAGCTAAATAGTGTATGATCCAAACTATTTTCATCTTTGACGACGGGTGTTATTAATTAGATAAAGGAAGGATGATGGTTGGGAAATCAGAGGATTTTAATGAAAAATTGGTTTTAGTATAGAAGCTTATTTGGGGATGGTCATTATATTCAGGTCTTCGTGGAAGGTTATATTACTGTTGGTTATTGACTATAATTGTTCTTATGGGTATTGATTGAAAGAACAATATTTTTATATTTGAGTTATTTGAAGCACTCTCAAAATCGTATACCATATGTAGCTTATGACATGATAGTTAATATATTATTTCTTATAAAATTTTGCGTTGTAACTAGAATCGTAGTTGATTTGAAAATAATATAAACTACTAAGTCTATGATTTGACGAATTTATTTTTCTTTCAATGTAACTTATATCCACGTGGCATGTGATGGGTAATCTATTTAATATTTTCGATTACGTGATGTATAATTTTTATTAAATATTATTCTGAAAATAAATCTTAACACTCCTGTTTTTAAATAAATATATTATAGAAATGTAACTGTTTTTTGAATAGTTTATCCATAAAACTTAAAATATAAAATGTTTTTATTCATAATAAAGTAAGAGCGATTTTTTTTCTTCAATGTTAAATGTTTACCAGATATTATTATTATTATTTCCGTCCACGTTGATTGTTATTGCTAAAAAAGCGTTTTTACATTATTCTTGATTATAATGTTCAACTCGTGATTTTTTCTTGATGTTACTACAAGCATATCGTTGACCTTGATATTTCATAGTCGTTTCTAAAATATTTCGCAATAATTCTGTACGTTATTCTATCTATAGTTAGTTTTCATTTAAAAGTATGATACAATTTTAATAAAAGAAACAAAAGCTGATAGTACGTGTAGTGTATGCTGTATATTGTGTGTTATCGATAAACTTATAAGTAAGGGATAAACAAATGAGGACACTTTATTAATTTGTTAATTATAAAACGTATACGTGTAATGAATTTACATTTTTCAAAAGAAAGATATCCATCAAATGAATAACATTCGAAATGATTAGTATTAACGTCCTTTTACTGTTAAAATAATTAGTCCATATGGCCAAGGCGTGTAGCTGTAATAGCAGCATTGGGGACACGGAGCTTGAAATAAGTCTAAAGGTAAAAACCAAAAACTTATTCACAATGTCGAAATAATAATAAAACCAATTTATTAGCCGTATTATACATGGTGTATTGGAATCATAACATTCAAACAGTTTCCGTATTTGTCAAGCATTTAAATGAAGTAAATGCATTTCTATACCTACTTTGAATCGTATAGATTATGACATAAATTTGCCTTTTGTATTCGATTTTGATTCATTAGTGCATAATATTTGTACTCCGATTTAACTACAGGGCTTTATATAATATGGTCATTATTATTTCACTAAATTGTATTATTGTCATGAATTCAATAAAGTTCGAACGAATCATTATTTGCACTTTGTGACTTTTTTTCTGTAGCTACATTATTGATATTGGTCTGATAAAATAGTATTTAAAAAATTGTTAGTTTTTATGGTTTATACTTATATATATTGTATAATAATATGATTATTTACACTGTATAGAACTTGATTTAATATTATAAAGGAAAACCACGAGCTTATATTTTTTTTAAATGAATATACAGATTTTCTTGTTATTAATAATAATAATTATGATAGTACCAAAGATACACAATTTAATTATAGTTTCCCATCGATGCTTTGATGTATATCCATTTTCCAACAAAATTATTAGCTTGCTGTAAATTTCTAAAGTACGTTTAAAATATGAAAAAATACCTTTTTTCCAAATTGATAAATAATTAAAAAAAAAAAATATTGTAAAATCTTAAATTAATTTGTTGTACTAAAGGAGGTATCATATGATAAATCAATCTCGATGTAATTAACAAGTTATTATCTAATTAATTCATTACTACTATTCATCTATTCTATGTACATAAAATACACTCACTCATATTGCAAACAATTGTGTACATTTTATTTAGATGAGAATTGGAGTAGTATTTTTATAGCTTCAGCTGAAAGAATTAGAAATGTTTGTTGAGGCGACAGCCAAAATTAAATCACATTATTGCGGCTACATTGAAGTTTTAATGACGAATGTTCTGATAAATCAATGATTTTTTCATTAATTGATCGTATTAATACCCGTCGTAATAAATAAATATACGATGAATTATTATTTATTACCCACGTAATTTTTGGTAATATATTACTTCAATAATAGGTATAAGTATATTTAATATTAATTTAACATACATTTCTTGGAATCTATATAATTCAAAAAATTGTTCGCGACCCACCAAAAATTGACCGATGACCCACACTTTGAGAAACGCTGCGGCTTATAGTATACTGTACACACATATTATACATTACAATAACTATTTTAACTTATTTAAACGATAAGATAGGTAGGTCAGTACATGAAATTAAGACGTGATTAGATGTTTTGCATGAAAGCGTATTGTATTATAATATCACTCTCTACTCAGTTATAAAAAAATAAAAAATATTATGTAAACGTTTTATGACCTTATTATTTTTAAATAATATCACAAAGTTCATTGTATATTTAAGATGTATTTCTGCGTTCGAGAGGAATAACGAATGTTCATTTAACAAGCTCATCGTAAAATTGAACTGTGATGTCTGTAGTTCATCTGTTAAAATATACTATAACCTATACCTGCGTATAAGATCATTACTTAGTTATTACGATCATTTCGATATAGCAAATACCTAACTACCCGCTTTATCATTACATATATGTAATATGATAATCGCTATTCTTCAGTAAGTCACTCGACGCAATATGGTCTTTAACGTGATCCTACTTCGGAATTTTCTGCATATATATAACGCACTATTATTATTCATAATATTTATTCGGAATACAAAATCATAATATATAATAACGGAACTCATTTTGCCTAGCAACACTTCAAAACTACTCCCACTTCTACGCTAATAGTACTATCTACTACTACTTCTACTACTACTTCCATACTACTAAGATGCTGATGCTTTACAACGATATATTATATATTATATTGGCGCGTACGCCGCAGTTACGCCTAATATCCGCAGTACACAATAGTATTATTGTAGTATTATACAATAATATGTACCTGCAACCTAAGAAGAGACTCATTATGAATAGTATGTCTATCTAGTGTGGTTATTACCGCGCCTTGGTTAGTTACTTGTAATAACATGCGTAGTAAACGCCCAGTGTTTATATAGAGTATATGTGTGTGTGTGTGTTACCTATTATATGTAATATGTACTCGTATATGAAGTGCGTATCACTAACATTACGTGCAATTGATGCGGTCTTAGCAGTGCATCGTTATACACTATTATTGTATTTTACAGCGTTGTTCACGACGATTTTTCAAACGATGGAAAATCTGTTCAATACCGTTTATAAGTAAAACATGTAGCGTATGATTGGAATATTATAATTATGCCATGCCATATCGACATATTATCGTAGATACTTGTTTAGTAGTTGAATACGTTTTTTTCACACGTTGGATTTAACAATAATAATATTAAATATTGCTGTTGTTGTTCTTGATAGAAAGAAAAGTAATTTTAACGTGTACGTATATGAACCAATTTTGTCGAGTGGGGGCTTTAAGTGTTGATCCAGTATGTTGTAGAAATAACGGAACTTATAAAAAACCTTTTCACTCCACTAGGATTAATATCACTTTATTACTACTAACACTACTATTTGTTTTTATATATACGAATACATATACACGGTATTTGTCACAAATTAAATGATCCATAAAGTAAATATTATAATATTATATAACTTTAATATTTACAACAAATATATTCGATTGGCTATTAAATGGTTTTTATATTTAAATACCTATTTACATATACGTCATAAAACGACCCTTATTTTTGCGTATATAAATTAAGATATTTTAAATTAATAGTCACTTATTGCAGATCGGACGCCGAACGCAGATATTATTCTACAAATATACATCGTCATAATTTATGTATATATATAAATACTTACAAATAGTAAGAACATCGATTCATCTCTTTCGATGAGGTATACAATAAATAACAATACGTATATATAGTATGAAACGTATTCTAACGTTTATACGCGAATGTATACTGTAAATAACATAAGGGTAATAATAATAAAAAAAACAAATCGATTTTTTTATTTTTTTTTTCGATAGCACAATGAACACTTTTAAGTGGAGTTATATTTTTTAAAATATACTCATCATTGATTGTTGTAAATATATATTTTTAATAAATTATCAGGACACTTAGACATTTATCACGTTAAGAGAAGAAGAAAAAAATAGAATATTTACTGGGATTGGGGATATTCATTATTAATTGTTTGTTTATTTTTTAATGATATTTTGAAACAATTAACGTGTTTGAATACCTCGACTTGAACAAACTTAATAATAAGACGTAATGAAATAAATATTTAATTTCCGTGCAGTATTTTTCTCTTGACGACATGTCGACATTAGAATTTGACGGGAACGTATGAATAATATCAAAATAATTTGAACTTTTTCCAGATCACACATTTTATGATAACTATAATATTATTGTTGTTATTATTATACATTTATTTATTTATATTTACTCGAGGGCTCACAGTAAATAAAAAATGGATTCCGATCTTACCCTGAACACATGGATGTAATAAATATTTCTGAACTTCCCTCCGGCATTATTATTTTTTTTTCATCCATTTCTTCTCCATTCCATTCTTATTCTAAATAAACACCGGGCGTACCTACTACTTACTCCGATTTTCAATTATTATGCCACCTATATCGATTGGTCGTTTTCGAATGTGGTGCAAGGAAAAAAAATAAAAACTGCAACAATCGTATATAAATTCAATTGCGATTATATCTACAGGTCGTTTATTAAACGCTTCAGAATTTATATGTAATGTACTCACTATAATACCATACTAGTTAGTATAATATATAAAAATATTATATTAAATATTATCTATTTAAATATGATATAACCAAAACCGTTGGGTCTTAACCTAATCAACGTAGGCGTTCAACAGAAATTATTAAAAAAAGAAACGTTCGATTATATTTTTATATCCACCAATCATCCCAATGAATTATATTTGTTTTCATATATTATTTGTATTCTTGTCATCTAAATGGAAAATTTAAAAAACAAGTAATTTACTTTACCTAAGTTAAAAATGTGTAATATATGTGAATTTAGTTGCTATTTGCACTGAGAATATGACAACGATACTGATCGGAATAAGTGTAAATATTATAATAAATAAATAAAAAATATATACCTATGTAAATATTTTATAAATTATTCATTATTGGTTTTAAAATATTTGAAAGAAAATGAAATAATAATTCATAATAATTATTATTCAAAAATGCCGATTTTATACATTTTTATTAGGTAACAAATACATTTTCCAATTCTATTATGTACGACAATTTATTGTATATTAATTAAACTATTTCACGTGTATTACTAATTCTCTTATAATTAAATTCGATTACGAGTAATTTTATAATTATTTATTTAATCAAATCATGAAGTTGTTTTTAAATAATGATTAAAATAATAAATTATACGTAAGTACCCACTTAGATATTATTAATAATATTAAGAAAAAACAATGCATTGCTATTTCATACACACATATATATACAGAAGAGAATAAAGAAGCAAATATTTTTATACAATGGAGCTTGCTAAAAAAGTAAAAAGCATCATAAATAATATTAAAAACCAAGGTAAACTTTTACCTTTGTTTTAGTTAAATGATAATTTAAAAATAAAATACAACAAAAATACCATTTCCACACTTACGGTTCAAAATGACGATGCTGCCATATCAATTAATCTAAATCCTTTTCTTAAAAGTTCATCTGGAACAATTAAAAATGAAAAATTAGTTCTTACAGAATATTATTTATATAAATTTTAACACATGAATACATAGAATAAACCATTCAACGATTTAAAATTATTAGCTAAAATTATAATTTATCAAGTTGAAGAGTAATTAATTGTTAACTGAACACTGTATTTTTTGTTAAATTTGAATGTTGCCATTGGTATAATTTTTAATTACTTGATACTATAGACTAGATGTTTATAGTATATTAGAAAATTAAAATTTATTTCATATAATAATACGTTTAAAAATATGAAGTAAAAATAAAACTGTATATTATGTGTATTTAATCAATATTTTAATAAGTTTTACATTGGATTATTAAAACATAAAGTCTAGATGATTCGTTAAGTTTTTAGTAAAACTTTTATAGTTATCCGTTTTTTAAAATCTAAACCCTACAGTATATTATAATATGTACCCACTCATCAATCATAGATTTCTAATTTTATGTTTGATACACCCGTGTTCTGAACACATAATACGATGATACAGTATGCACCTACTTTAAATTAAAACCTTAATTAAAAACTACGGTGTTTTCAAATCATTTTATTGTTAATGGTGTATTGGTATTTCCGTACGGAATATAAAGTTTCAGTGTACATAAAAGTGAAAAATAGAAAATCTAACTTATCTAAACCTTCTAAATGTTTAAAAAAAAAAATCCATAGGTTGATGTAACCCTTTTGATGGATTTTTTTATTTTAAAGGTCATCGTTTTTAGACTGTTGTCTGTTAAGAAATGTAAAAACCTTTATAAAATCGAATAATTGAATTATGTAATATTTAAAATCTTTATTACGAATAACTACTATTATTTTGGACATGGAATATAACTTATAATGCACAGCAGAAAAACTTTAAATTCGTGATAATATTTACATATGGTACATACAAAATTATGATTATTTTTTGTTTTTTGCGATTCTGCGATTAAATTTAAAAAAAAAAAAAAAATAAAAAATGATTTTTTCACCTAAAATTATTGCGTTCTATATACTTCTAAACAAATAAATCTGGTGTTCTTCATATGTTATGTTTTGTGTAATTACAAGGGTTTAACATTCATCAGATTAATATGTTAGATAAGTAGTTGTATTGTATGGGGCGAATGTTTGGGGTTGTTTATACCATAATACACCATCTCATGTACCTTATATACCGTCTATAAGGATTTATTCTGATATGTTTATCGTTGGAATACGTTTATGCTTTAATAGTTGTCGAAAAACGAGTTGCACGCGTAAGGATTTCAATGTAGGTAACTGATTATATGTCTAAAGAAATTCATGAAATAAAATATCAAAAATCACACAGCATATATTGTACACGTCATGAGTGTTTTACGAGTAAAAATATCAACCTGACACTATTGCACTCGCCACTCGAATCAAAAATATTTTACAATCGATGTAAAATCGTTTAGATTAAATAAAATAACGATACGCGCGGTTTGCGCGTTAAAACATAAACATTTTTTCCGTTACAATTTACTTATATTTCGCTGGAACGACATAATTCACCAGTTATTTCAGAGACGACTATAACAAGTCGCGTGCGCCAGTCGCGCTCTAAATAACTTTTCAACTTTTAAACGGTTTGTCGCGGACGTGCAAAACGGTCCGCCTGCGGTGCAGAAGACGCGACTGGAAATCTCGCGGTGCGTCAATTTCTATTAAACAACAACAACAACAACAACTGCAACAACAATTCGTCACAATCCGCGCATTATTTGATCGGATAGCGCCGCAAGTAAAGGTACACAAGTTTACGTCGCGTCGCCGTTAATTGCTTTTGCGTTTAAGCGCCGCAAACAGAGTAGTTTGAATTAAAACGCGACGCTCTTAAAACAACATAATATAATAATATGATATATTTATATATATATATATATACACCACATCGAGTGTACCTATCGGCTATGTCGCGTATTGTACGACACGACCGTCATCGGCGCATGGTGGGGGGGGGGTTTACCACGCGGTATAGGCGCGCAAGCAATAATACGTGCCGGAGATAACGCGGCGGCGGTAATACCGTACGGGTTTCCCGGGATGGGGCCTGTGTTGGCCGCGGTCCGGCGGGAGAAAAAAATACCGATACACCGCCGTCGCCGCGCGGACTCCTCTTCGTACGGCCGTTTCGACGCGCGATGATCGAAAATCGTCGGCATTTTCGTTTCGCGGGCCCCGCTGCCGCTAAGTCGTCGTCGTCTTCGGATACCACCGAGCGCGCGCATTCCCTCCCCGGGGAGACCCGTGACACGCTATTGTATGTTATATAAACAACTGCGCGGCGTATATTATTATTATCATCTGTGTCGCCGCCGTCGCCGCCGCCGTCGCCGCCGCCGCCGTCATCTCGAGAGACAAACACACGACGTTTCGTATACATATATATACCTTATACGTATATTATTATATAATATATATATATATACGCGTATGTATGTGTGCGTGTGTGTGCGTACAATACGCGAACGCGCTCGTTTATAACGAAGTTTGGGGAGGGAAGACGAATCGAAGATACTGCGCGAGTATTTATTTGTGTGTGTGTGTGTTGTATACGCGTAGCGCGCCGGAGAGCAGATGATATTATTCATTTTATCGCCGCGAATTCCTGCGATTCGGCAAGACCAGGCGGAACGGTCGGCGGCAGACTATCGCGCCGACAAAACACACTATCGAAAACGATTTAATTTTCGACCGACAGTCGTATGTGCAGTTATGTGCGTATACGTATATACGGCAGATACATAATAATAATAATATTATAATGACGTGCGATTCGCGCGGAATGGATTTCGTAGTTCGATTGTGTCGCGGCGACGACTACGCTGTACACAATGTGATACACAATCGCAGTAACGCACGAAACGCAGTAGGCTGTACAGTCATATTTTAACGTCGTAATAATAATAATAATATTATCATAATTATATGATACAAACTCGTTTTGTATTCTTATTTTCATTTTTCGAGTAACACGCGGCTTTGTCGACGATTACGATGCAACCCGGGCACGTATATAGGGGGGGATTCAACCCCCTCCCCCCGAAATTTTTTTTTGCGTACGTGCCTGATGCAACCATAATAATGTTGTGTTGAATTCGTTTTTATTAACAAGAAAAAAATTCGTTCGATGCCACAGTTTACGCTTCACGCGCGCGTAGGCGTGTGTATATCGTGTAAATAATTACTGTCAGCTATTCGTCCGTCAACATTTCACATGAGTTTCATATTCTATTTTATACATATTCAATATGGTTCATTTCGTTCGCATAGTCAGCCGATCAGTTAGCTGTTCGTTCGCTTGTCGTGGCCGTGATAACGAGGAGTATTAAAACTTTTAAGTACTGACGTCACAACACTTTAGCCTCCGTCAAGCAAATCGTTACGACATTCCGTTTTTGTACTTCACGTTAATCACTATACATAATATATATATATATATATTGTGTTTGTGTATGTTTATTAATCCAAATATCTAATAAGTCTTACACGCAGAGCAGAGCAGACACTCTGCATCATGTCCCACGATATGGGTTTTAAGTCCGACTACGAATTCGTAATATTATAATCATATACTATTTCTAGTCGTGTAATTTTCATTCTTACTCTTATCGGTGTGTTACGATATGTTGAACAACTGCAACAATTTTTCCGAAATCTATCGCATAATTATTATAACGATTTATCCGAAGCTATACTCTGTTTTCAAGTGGATACGAAGAATTAACACATATAACGGAAAGCCGCATATTATATAAATATTTTCATACTACCTACCTATTTCAATTTTTTCTGTTTTTTTTTTTTATTTTATCTATTTCTTATAGTTTAGTCATCCTATGAATCGTGGAAGGGCGCCATGAGCAGTAAAAGTTTGGGAATCGCTGCGGCGTAAAGAGTAAATTTACTAACGTAACTTATAACTTTTCCTAAATTAATTATATTTTTTAGAATCGTCTAAAAAGTTATTCCTTGTTGAGCATGCTCACCAGCAATTATAGTTTATCCTCTTGATTTTTTTTTTTTTACTTTAATTTATAAAACAATTTTTCCTTATTGAGTATCGTTCAAACTATAAACGTGTTTTTATTTATAAGAAATTAAAACTGCTCGAAAATTGTATAAGTATTTCCTACGTGATATTATATCGACTGTTTACCTAGGTAGGCAATAAGGTAATAGATTTTAAACTTTCGTACAGTCAATGCAAAATTAAATAAAAAACTATTTGTATACTAAATATTTCGTCAAAATATCTGGTTCATTTATATGACGTAAATTTTACTATAAATATACAATATATTACTTATAATATTAATTGATATACAATAATATTTGATATAGCTTATATTTCCTGCATACAACTAAAAGTGATAAAACAAATAATTTTTTTGTGTATTTATCGACATAAAACAATATTTTTAACACTTTTTTTTTTTTTATATAGGTAGTTTTATTTTAATAAATTTAATATGTAAATACAGTTCAACTAAATTTATTAAAAAATAATTATTCTTGTGCAATGTAATTTAGTATAATAATTTTAATATTATATTAATTGAAGACTTTGATTTTTTTTTTTTTTACTTAAAGTGTCTATAAAAGACTCGTGTCAAAGAATATTTGAAGTCTTGTAAGTTTTTGAGTGATTTTCAAAGTTACTGTCTTATATTAAGCATCGTTTAAATAGAGATTTTAAATGAAAAACACGATTTTCAATGATTTTTTCTTCAACAATTCAATGTAATATGTTACTGTTTACGTTATACATCACCGTTAGCTATTATGTCTATCTGTTAATAAAAAATTACGAGCACTTATAATTTTTTAATAATATACCCACTGTGACAACATTCGGATTTTGCTAGTAATAAGTTACTATAAATACATTTTATCGTACAGAAAAAAAACATACAGACGTACATTATCATCGTTAAGTCGATTTTTGGAGTTATAATATAAAACTAATAGAAATCATGATGTTTTAAAGAAAATATTTTAATTATTAATATTATACCAAAGAAAAACTAGATTTTGAAAAAAAACTCTCACCAAGGGCCTTTTAATTAAACAACAAAGACCCGTACAGTATATAAACATCGACGGAATGAAAACAATTCGTCGTTTCAACTCGACAACGACGGCTCTTAACCAACGTTCTTCCCACACATGGCGCACTACCATGCCATAGTAATTCAATCATATCGGTTTTTTTTTTTTTTCATTTTTTCCGACCTCACCCTGTTCGATTGGCAAAAACCGTCGTCTTCATAAGATGTGCTTTATTATTATCATTCTTTTTCACCGCCCCGTCTGCGGGTTGACGTCGTTTCACACACACATATATATATATATTATTATTATTATTATTATATTCGACGACGTACGAAATATTCAATATAATAATTTGACGCGCCGCGGGAATATTATTGCGTCTATACACACACAGTCGTCGCAGAGCAAAGGCGGCACGGCGAAAAGCACGAGACTCGCGGTTAACCGCGAATAAACTGCACGCGCGACGGCGGGCTGTGGTGTTGACGGCATCAGTGGCGTCGAACGTGATCGCGGTATACTATAAAACATTCACGAGTTTGGTTTATGCGATGTATACACATATCATTATAATTTAATAAAACAGCACGTGGCGGCAGTGTCGGAGCGAGTTTTACTAGAGAAAAACAACAACAAAAAAAAAAAAAAAACCAACAGAAAAATTGAATAAACTTTTTCCTCCGCATACACCACGGCGTACAGACTTTGTTAGGTAATTAAAACCCCGGCGCGGCTTATTACGAACGACGCCGCCGCGCGAACTCTACGCGCAAACATTCCCATGCCGCTGTCGTGTTATTATTATCATTATTATATATATATACCTACATATTCGCGGTACGTATAGTTATTATAATATATTATATCGTGTTAAATTATCATTATTCTCGTGACGACCACGGCGGCGCTCTCGTGTTCTTTTTTTTTATTCTCTTCATTCCTTTTTTTTTTGTTCCATATAATTCCGCCCCCCCGACGACGAGGTGATATTTTATACGAAACGCGCCCCGAGAAGACAGCACGCGGACATGTCGGCACTACGGCGAAACGGGACTCTGTTGTAACGGGAAGACCGTCGTCGTACGGCGAAGTGATAATAATGATTTTATACTGCGCGTAGACGGTACACGGCCAACAGAAACAATACGACATCGGCGTACTGTAACAGCAGTAGTAATACAGTCACGGTGGCGCAGGCAGAGTTAAAACGTTTGTCGTGTAATGACCACGGTGCATAATGCATATATTATGTGAATTCGCACGGTGTGTGTGGTGCTCGGGCGAGGATCGTCATCACCGCAGTCCCTTGTTGTGTTTATTAATTTCTTTCTTTTTTTTTTGTTTAAAATTTGAAACGCCCAACCGGAAAAACGGACGGCATGATGAGAGCGAAGAAGTGAGTGAGATTGATGCCGCGACGAGACGTGCCAGCGATAATAATACATATATTGTTAGACGGAGATGGGAAGGGGAATTGATGGGAGGGGGCTGAATTATTATTGTTGACACACGCGA
Source organism: Rhopalosiphum maidis (assembly GCF_003676215.2). Lineage (NCBI taxonomy): Eukaryota > Metazoa > Arthropoda > Insecta > Hemiptera > Aphididae > Rhopalosiphum > Rhopalosiphum maidis. The sequence continues at coordinate 28,360,870 of NC_040877.1, read as the reverse complement.
ATAGTGTGTCACACGGCGGTGGGGCGAGAGACGTGCGTTGTATGATAGGAGTCACGTCACACTATGTGGGTTTCATCCGGTCCTTGTGATGGGTAGGGAGGGGGGTGGAGAGAGGCTGCAGGGTCCGGGGCGAATGTTGTAAGAAGACGAATGTGGGAGAGGGGAAAAAAACAAACGAAATTAATAAATCACGTCTGTAACTCTATAAATAATAGGTAGGTAGTGGTAGCAGGTACGACTGCTGCGACGCTGTTATTTTCTAAGCGTCGTGTGTTAACAAATTGATAATTATTATACCGTTGTAACGTATAGCACTATATTATGTACATTGAGAGCGAAAGAAAATGCTGGTGATTTCATCGAATAAAATTTATAATATAGGTTCCTTGGTCTTTTTATGTTTGAAGTTCGGACGCACGAATTCCATCGTATCACTCGAGGCTTAGCTGCAGTGACGTCCTAAGTACGACGGGAGGGTGGCTATGGCGACTGCTTCGCCGAGTGGCAAATGTTTTGCACTGACAAAACTTTTAGAATGTGTTTTATTACATAAACGGTCTTTCATATTATCATTTTTTACGAATTAACCAAAAAACGGTATTTCTAAAGAACTTTGACCCGATCATCGTATAATATATATTATAGAGTATTACTATTATTGTTATTAATTATTTATTTCTTAATTATTATGTTGCGAAAAAAAACACGAAAGGCAAACCTATACAATTTTTCACTGCACAACACCTTCCTTTTGTATTCTCACTCAATTGTTACAAACTAATAGTTACATAATAATAATCAATAATTAATCTGCACTATATTTTGTAGTATACATTTGTATGTGTGATATGATCGATTGAAATCGGTAACTATATCATATCTTTCTATAACGAAAATTAATCGAAGTACGATAAAATTTAGTAAGCCAATTTGTATAATGTAAAAACCTATTTCTATCAATCTTTAATTTAAATTTACTTTCAGTGTTAAATAAAATTGTACAATTTGTATATGTACACTATAGACATTAAAGATGTCTTGTTAATTTATTTCAAGATAAAATTATGACCAACTACTCGGATTACTATATATTTAGTATCGATAAATTATTTTCAAGAAGCTTTAATGGTGAACTCAAATACTTATCAATTTTATTTTAAAACGTTAACTCGTTATTTTTCATACTTTAATCTAATGGGAGTTCTTTAACTAGGGTCTTTCAGTAAAAGCTCTCTGAAACCACTATTAATACGCCAAAGAAAAATAGTTTGTATATGTTTTACATATTAAATCTTCTATTGAAGAGTCGACTAGTAAAAATGTAAAATCATTTAATGAACTACTAGTGAATATATTGTTCAAAAAAATTGCTATTTTGTGGATAGTAAATAACTTAAAAAGCTAGATAAATTTAAATGAAGTGATAAATAAAAGAGAATTTATTGTTTATGATGCTAAAGTAATTTATTTTATAAATTCATTCGGTCAAAAATTCGTGTACCTCGGTCCTACTCATTTTATTTTATTATAAGCCTGTATTAATATATAAGACAAAATTATCTAAAAAAAAAGTCGAAAACCAAAATATCAGTTGGTCAAAATGGTTTTTTATGTTTCTAAATTAATTAATGTAAATTTATTAATAAAAAATTCAGATATTATTTTATTTTATTTGTTCTTATATCTATATATAATATAATTATATGTCAATTGTCAATATATTATAAAGTAGTTAACTCTCTATCCTCAACACAATCAATGCTTACAGAGCGTAGACAATTTTAATCAATCTATGAATTTATTTTTATTTTTATATATTTGCGTATAATTGAGATTAAATAAATAAATAATAATAAAAAAAATGTAGATCTAAGACAGTTTAAAATAATATTTTAAACGAAAACATTTATTTGCAGTTAACATTCACAAGTATAATATATTAATAGCTATAACATATAAATCATTGAATTATTGAGTTTAAAATTACAAAATATATTATCAAATGAAAACTACTGCCATATATTATGATCACATTAATTTACAAATCTAACTATATATGTTAAATTATTTTTAAAACTTATCTTTAAAAAGTTTAAAACCTCATTCAAACTCTTTAATAATTTTAAATTAACTTGTCATTATCGTATAAAATTTATTTAATCATTTAACCGAATTAATTATTATACTTATCAAATATATATATATATATATATCATTTACCATTTTATTGTTATTTTTAATTCAAACAACCAATCGTATTGCTGCTAAAACTTTATAAATCTATTTTATTGGCTAATTATATAATTTCAAACAATCTTGTGCTTTCGTCTATATTGCTTACATTTTTATTGTGTGAATTATGTCAAAGTGGAATAGTAAATGTCATTCCGCTATTTATCATTAATAAGAATGAATAGACTACAATGCTTCAAGTTACGATACTTTAATTTTGGAATTTTAACAAGGATATTATTGTTATGTAAGGACTTTGACGAAATAAGCATGAATACTAACTATTTTAAATATATTATTTTGATAAATAATGTTGTACAATTATAAAATATCAAGTATTAGCTTTAAAAAATGGAACCAATATTATTTATTAATTTCAAAATTGAAGAAAATTAGATAGGTTCGATAATTTTGTATATTGGCTAAAATTTATACGAAGTTGCTTCGTTTATATATTTAATTACTAATAGGTTTATTTGTTTTTATTCTTAAATGAATCAGTCAGTGTGTTCACGGGTGAAAAATCGGCATAAAGCATTTTCTTATTTCAGAATATAATATTCCAATGATACAAATCAAACCAGACAAGTTTAAAAGTATACAGTAAAATTAACTTTCTAAATATTTTAAATTTAGAAATAATAATTTGTAATATCATCACAACTTATAGTAAACAAATATTTAATGTTTTAAAATTATTTTCATATTTTGTCTAATCTTATGCATGTTTAATATAACTATTATAATAGTTATAATATTTTCATAGTTTAATTATTATACGCACAGTCTAAAATTATACGAAAATGTGGAAAATGTCTTGGCCTTAGGCATTATGTGGAAATTCAGGATTAATTATATCGATGATAATAATAAATTGTAGACCCATGTCTGCCACACGTTGTTTATATTTTTTTCATTCTTGAAGCCACATTAGAAATTATGAAAGATTTTTTTAAAACACAATAGATGTATTTATTTATGTATTACATAAAAAAATATAGTCATTGTAGTTTCTACGAAGAACAAATGAAAAACATGGAAAAATAAAAAATAAAAAGCCAATCTAATCATGTAAGCAAAAAACTTTAAAATGTTTTTTCTTCTTTTATTCGATGGACTGAATTGTATTACGTGTTACCTCTATCATAAGCAAAAAAAAAATATACACCCTTTAATCGATCAAAGTTCTACCATGCATATAATATTAGTTCACTGGGAACCCAATCACTCCCACACTCACATCGTATCAAAGTGACAAGCAGACCAAAACATTCAAACTGTAGCTCGTGTCTATTAATCTTGGCTAACAAAAGACTTTGTTCGTGAATAGTTACAAAACTTTACCACCACTAAAAACAGAAGACTACTTAGATCCAATATTGTTTCATACTTTTGATCCGTTTTATATTCACTATGGAAAAAATGAAAAAAATTTTAATGGTCAGGTGCAGTGTTTAAAAAAACCTTAAAATCGAATATGAATGCCAAATGGTTTATTGTTTAATGTGTATATAGGATAAATAATTTAAAACGGGCAATGGCTGAAGTACAATGCAATCGTCATACGCGGCGATAAAAACTGCCATAAAAAATATCTATGAAGTTATGCATATATACGAATATTTGAATTTAACGATTGCAATGAATCATAGCACTACGTGTATATAACTATTTTGAAATATTAAATTATTTATTTGTATTTTTAAGTTCACGAATGTTAATATATTTTAATTAAACTGATATTACATCATATCTAAGGTTTAGATAAAGTAAATTATAATGCACATTCATTTTTTAAACCGTATCTTTAAGATTATAAATTCAAAAGTGTTCAGTGAGAAGAACTTGCACTGTAGCTGTTGTAACTAATAGACTAAAAGCAGAATACTTAATTACATCGAAATGCGTAATGTCGAATTTTTATAAAAGATAAAATTCTATAAAAACTGCAACACTGACTTAACAAAATATATAATATATTGTATGTAGGAATGGTGGTATCAAATATCTTCAAGGACGAAAAAGACAAAAACTCTGACTAACGGTTATGAGACTAGTTCATCCATTTATATATTAACGAATCTTCGGTGGTATAAAAGCACATTATCAGACTAAATAATAATAATGTAGAGGATATTTTAATCCAATCGTATTGCTTTCATTCGAAAATAAAATAAAAACACGTCAAAATTAAATTATAATATGTATTGTATATAAATATACATATGAAATAAGATTTCAGTAAAGATATTTATGTAATGTTCTGCGCGCAAAAACAAACTTCGAGCTTCGAACAAAATCCCATAAAATCGTTATTTAGAAACTCAACAGGAAAGCGTTTCTTGTATTGCATGGGGGAGTATTATTTATAATCGGCTAATGTAAATATCAATATTGATAATGTCTTCAAAACAGTATACGTATAACATGATTAGCTTGATAAACCAATTCGTGATTATTTTTAATATAATTATGATATTATAAATAATATAAATTAATAATAAATATATATCTAATTCATTAGTTGGATAATAATATTATTACCACAACACTAGGAAATATATTTCTATTAGCAAGGTATATATTATACAGATTAGTTAAATTAGACTCTAATTAATTAATAAGTTACGTTTCGTATGTAATTATTATTTCGTAATGCTATACGACTCGTCTTAGATACTCTTATGAGTTTTTAATTATTTCTGTAAGATAATTGAATGTGCCATAAAAAAAATACAGTATCATGAACTAACTCTTTTAAGGTATAGGGGGTATATCTACATCTATGTTTGATTTATGTATGGACGATCTTTATAATTATTTTTAATTAATGTAAAATAATGTTTTCCAAAAAACACAAAAAATAAGATGAAGACTCCATCATAGTAAAACAGCCTGAAAAAAAAAACTCAATTTGTGATTATAACTTAATTTGCAGAGTAGGATGTAGGTAAACAATAAATATTTGCACAATCATACAACATTCGTATGATTTCAATCTACGGATTTAGTATCTATTAGTTACCGAAAAACAAAAAAAAAAAAATTGAATTTCTAATTACACATGTTTAAGTATCTAACTATACACTAAAGGAACTGAGTATTAAATATTATTTTTATTTTATTTTTTTTTCATAACATGTACTTATGTAACACAAGAATAATAATAACCAAATTATAATATATTGAGAAACTTTTAATGCCTCTTCTGATGTTTAGTTGTAGAATATAAGTTTGTTTATTGAAAGTTTAATAACATCGAAATACACACTAGTTATCCACAAAGTGTATCATCATCGATTGTGACCGTGTTCGAAAATGCATGAATAGGTTTATTCATACCCAATGAAATTAGGGTACTCTAAAATGTTACCCAAGGTGGTTAACTTGCTAAACAGAATGTTGTAATTATAGAGGTGTTATTAGTGTGATCACAACTATAACCAATTTATGTTCAACCTGTATATAATGGATTTGTCGAACGCAACCGCAAAGTTTATTAATGATAATCGTTATTCGTTGTGTGCGTCGATCGATTAATTTAATAAACATAATGTTTCGATCAAACGTGTTATTATAGGAATAACCAATTCATTGATTTAATACCTAGATATTAAAAAAAAAACAACCCAAAAAAGTTAATATAAATCATACGCGTTAAAGAATCCGAACATTTTTGTTATTAAAATTAAGCTTGATTATTGTACAATACAACATTGTATTGGTTTAGTAAAAAAAATAATTTCAATAATACATAATGAAACCTTCATTTCTATCTTAGGAACATGTACATATTATGAGGTGCATCCTTTGGATTTTGGAAACAGGCGACTTGCGGTGTTCAATTTTCTATGCAAACAATATAAATTTGGTAACTGCACTGCTTAAAAATTTCATATTTAAAATGCATATCATATCTATTGATTGGTGTGATGTATACAATTTTTAATGAACGCGCATATGGTAGAATTTAAATAAAATAAGAAAAACAAGAAATAGCGATCGTTGTCGACTTTTAAGTTTAAAAAACCAGAATACACTCGGTCTATCATGTACATTCACACACACACATATAATATTATATACATTATAAATGTATACCACGTGTATTTGATAGCACACATAGATATTAGATATGCATACAATTTATGTATATAACATTATCAACGATCATAAATTTCCGTATATTGCAGAGATCGCATTTCAAAACGACGTGCCCACTAAAGAAGGACGCGCGGCACGAATGTTTCGAATTTCAAACGTAAAGTGTATAATATAATATAGATTTCGAGTCGCAGGCGCTTGGTACTTATCGCGCATGGCGTATTGCGAAAACTCGTTGCTCGGGATTATTACCAGAGATAAAACAACGGCCGGACGTAAACGGTTTATAAACAGACGGTGCAGAAATATCATCGAGATCGATGGTTGTTCGAAAAATGTACGCTGATACCGACAAGTTTTATGCACGAATGCGATTCTCAGAACGGAAAAAAATACTCTAAAACGTTCACACTTCACACCTTCTCGTTAGAGCTGATATTAAAATACAATGAAAATAAGTTTTCGCTGTAAACGGCTAATTTATTGAGAAAGCTTTAAGTAGAACTATGAAAAGCTGCAAACAAAAAGTACGAGAGTGAGTAAGAGTAAACCGAAATGTTCTTAGAATAGTTTTTCCGATCCGATGTTTTAATCATGCTCGTCATAAAATATTATGTGATATAGACATTTACGAAACAGTAAAAATAAATTGTAACATACACAATTCAAATAATTGATATTTTTCTCGATATCTGAAATAAAAATCTATTTAATAGGTATTAATATATCTTAATTTAGTTTATGGATCAAATTATAGTACTACCAATTATTATAAATGTGTATTTTATTTGTCTCGAGATATTAATATAACATAATTTTGTTAATTATTATTTTTATTTTGTTCGTTAGTGCGATCAATATTAGTCCCTATGGTTCTCTGAACACTGAGTAGCTCAAATTCAATTTGTTTCTAGTTCAAAGTATAGTTTTTACAGGAAAAAAAATGATCCCCTAAAACCCAGGATAAAAAGCAATTTTAGATATTATATCGAACAATAATACTCTTAAACGATATTGGTCTGTAATATGTAAATTGTGAGAAAAATCAATATCACGGAGCCAAATGGGATAAGACGACCAGTGTATGTCAAGTACCACCATCGCCAGTTCAAATTCGGTACAGACCGCTCCCCCACTAGTGCAGAATTCAATGAAAACCTACTGTACTAAGATTATTTTCTAATGACATATTAAATGGATAGTAGTCAAAGTCTTATAAAAATATGGATTGTATTAAAATTAACCCTATGATAGTGAACGGGATCTTTTTACCCGTAATTCGTTACAGCAGTTAAAATAAAAAAGTGATCAATATTGTATCGATTAATCGTTATCGCATTAAGCAAACGCAGTTAATTATAATTTTCTTGTTCACTAGACTTTCAACGTTTTTAAAACTCCCCCCTCCATCACTGCCGCACAATTATTAAGAGTACCTAACCGTATCCGCATATGTTGTTTCTGTTTTACCGTAACAAATTTTCGTTCAGCAGAACACATTTTGTGATGTTAGCTTTCATATAAGAGTAAATTTACCTATTATAAAATTTTAAAGGTAAGAGTATTATCTAGAAAATAACATATGCTTTTATTGATATTGTCATTTTAAGGTGAGTTATGAACATTTTAAAGTTGTAATATTTTACATAGTTATAACTCGCTTTAAAATGATAATAACAATAAAAGCATATGTCATTTTCTAGATAATATTCTTACCTTTAAATTTGATAATAGGTAAATATTTACTTTAATATTAAAGCTACCTAACATCACAAAATTGTGTTCTGCTGAACGACAAATTGTTGTACGTTAGTAAGACAGAGACAATACATGCGGATATGGCGTCCTCTTGAGCATATTGTACATTCTTGTCTGATTGTAAATTTTCTCACTACACATTTATATTCAATGTAATACAGTATTATAAGGGTGACCAAGAAAAATATGTTCGCGAGCCTCATAGATAAATGCAATGATATCAATAAGAACCAAAATGTTTATAAATATGCTTTTGTAAATATATACCAAAAAAATGTAAATTCATAGTAATAAGTGTCCCTTCTAACCTTACCTACTGGGACACGCTACTGAGATACATTCGTGATGGTATTGTAGAGTATTTAGAGTGTTTAGACTCGTATAATGTAATCAGTATCGGACTGTCTCAAAAAGATCTACCGTGCATTTTAGTTTGAAAGACCCTCATTTTAAACACTTAAAGTCACACTACATTTTGTAGAATGGTTGAAAAGTAACTTTTTAAATTGACCTTTATTTACAACTGTAGCTTTATTCTCAATAAATCTGTGGCCTCTGTTGTTCTCTGCAGTCTAGTAAAGTATCTTCAAATACCTTTTAAGTTACCTAGGTATTGTAATACGCATTCTAAAAACATTTGATAAAAGTATTTGGACACAGTAGGTATATAGGTAGGTTCTAAATATATTCTGTTTTTAGATACTTTTTTCTAATGTATTTTTTATATTTGTACATTTTTTTAAAGTTAGACAGACTATCTATAAAGTTTTTGAAACCATACATTTTATAATAATAATAAATAGAAGAAATAGATAGGTATGTAGGTAAATATATAATTAAATTTTGTTCGAAAACGTTAGTTACAATCTGGTTTACTTTAGTTATCTATTTATATATTTATAATTCATTTCGGTTTATGTGATGTATATGCGACTTCTCGGAGAGATATAATGATAAATATTAAACTATGCAACTTCTATATAAAGTCACACAAATATTATCTTAGAGATTTTTTATCGCGAGTTCTTTGGGACTTCGAAAATTATTTATAATCATCTGTAGTCTATTTAACGGTATATAGAAGTTCAAATGTGCACTGACATTTTTTATCACTTGGCGACTTCACATGGATGTGAACCTCACGTTATTGCACATAGGGGTACTTTGATTTTATAAAAGATTATAATATTATACGTCATATTCCTTAATCTATATAATATGACTACGACGAGAGCCGCAATTGGCCATTCCTGTAATAATATTATAATATAGTCGTAATATACCTACGATATACTAAAACATTATGTGACATTATCATATCATAAATAATATATTCGATAACGGTTTACAAAAACCACATAAAACCGTTTTCACCCGACTCGCGCGTGGGTTGTTTGGTACGATAACAATATTAATATATAATAATAATAATAATATATTAATACATAATAAGGGGACGTGAACGGTTCTTTTTTTCGACCCATATATTACCTATAATCCGTCGCCACCATTAAACGCGTTAATCACTCACGTTTGACGAGGTTTTAAACACGTCTCTCGCGGAGATGTTAATAACGTGAACCAAAAATAATTATATAAATACTCCAAGTATAGTAATAGTAGTAGTAGTAGTAGTAGTAGTAGTAGTAGTAGTAGTAGTATAGTAGTACGCGTGTATTACGCTTTAATTCGATATCACAATAATATAATACATTAATACGTATACGTATGTAATTGTGTGGGTGTATGTTTTACGCTCACAGTTCATCGTCGATTTTACAGACGAATACACGATGAATAATTTGTACGATATTTGTCCGCGAGGTATAAACTACGATTACTACTACCACGACTACGCACGTATATCATAAATATATATATATATACATACATACCTAGTCGTGCCATAAGTTCTGTCCCTTATACAAAGGTGTATACTTAATAAATAAAATAAAACAAATATAAAAAAACTGATGTTATTTATTCTTTATTAACTTACTAACTAAAAAAAAATAAATACTATTCAAAATGTCCACCATTTGCATTTATACACTTCTTCAAACGATCTGGCCACTCGTCTATGACAGCACGCACCACTTCTAACGGTATTGAGGCAGCTGATTTTACCAAATCGGCTTTTAATGATTCGATATTTCGATGGGGCTTAGAGCAGGCCTTCTCCTCTAAAATATTCCACAGTCTGTAGTCCAAAGGATTGAGGTCTGGACTTCCCGAGGGCCAATCTTGAGCGGCGATAAATTCAGGTAAATTGACCTCTAACCAGCGTTGTGTGGTTTTTGCTTTATGTGCAGGCGCTGAATCCTGCTGAAAGGTCCAGTTCTTTCCTACAAACAAAGTATCACTTAAAGGCTTCACTACCTTTTCTAAAATATCGTTTTGGTAGTTAACCGCACGTGTTTTGACTCCCTGCTCACAGAAATGCAGTTGAGTAACACCCTCATATGACACTCCCCACCAAACCATCACTGAGGCTGGATGATGTCCTCTTTCTACTCTTTGAATATTTTCAGCAGCTTCCCGAGAGTTGTGAGCATAAACTCTATCATTTTGACGGTTAAATTTTTCTTCTACAGTAAAAATTTTTTCATCTGTAAACAGTATCTGTCTGTGGCCATTTTTTGCGTACCGCTTAAGTAACTTCTTCGCTCTTGTCGTTCTAATTTGACGTAAAGCGTCGGTCAACCGCTGACCGGTGCTTCTTCGATAAGCACCAAGACCAAGGTCTTCTTTAATTATTCGTGACATGGTTCTTGGTGGAATTTTCATTTCTCTAGCCATGATTTTTTGCTTGCGAAGTGGATTTCTACGAATCCTCTGTGCGACAGCTTTGACTGCTGCATTTGTTCTTATTTCACGTGGACGTCCACTTCTTGGCTTGTCATCTATAGTGTTGAACTCGTTGAACCGTTTTATGGTCCGATAAACAAATTTTTTCGTTATTTTCAACAGTTTCAACAAGTTGAAAATCTCTAATGGTGTTTTATTACACTTAAATAACGCAATAACAGCAACACGATTTTCTTTAATACCCCATTCCATGTTTAATACTTGACGTGAACTATCGTACTAACCAAAAATAGTAGATATTACAATTGTTGAAAATTATATTCATAAACAAAGTCATTAGTGTTATCGTAAAATATTAATGGAACAACTGATAAATAGGGACAGAACTTATGGCACGACTAGGTATATTATATGGAGAACGCTGGTAATTTTAATTAATGCAATCAAAATATGATAATTTATTCCAGCGTATCCTCGATGATGACAACGACGACGACGACGACAACGACGATGGTGCCGCTGCCACCATAGCGGTTTTCGCAGCGCATTATATTAATACTCACGATGCCAGAAGGGATCAAGTCCTTCTGTTTGCGATTCAATAATTATTTCGCGTCGACGCGGCGACTTCTCTCTTCGTCCTTATTATCGTCACCCTCTCCCATAGGCCATGGTAGTAGCATAATTGTATATCATGTGGTGCATGCGCGCTGCACTTCTGATTATACGACAACCGTCGTCTAAAGACAATGTGATTACAATATCATGATACAATTTACTCGATCAAACAGACGTTCAATAAAGATTTGACGATGAAAATACCACATCCCGTGTAGGTGACATTGGGCGTGATAAAAAAAAAAAAAAAACCAAGAACTGAGTGATTGAGAGAATTGAAAACAATCAAATCGATTTATAACACGTTGGCCGTCGGAGGTTTTTTAACTTTTATATACGTATACGTTACGAACGCCAATTTTTAGATCACTACGGTAAAATAGTGTAATAATAAATAATAAACTTTGATGAAATACTTTTGGCTTTTTAAAGATTTTAGGTGTATAATAAAACGTCAAACCCGAAAATTGAAAACAAAAAGCCTTGGTCAACAACTTACAATAAGTCGATAATACCTTTATTTGTAAAAGTTATTGTTTACTATATTGTTATTTATTATCCTTAAATAGGTTTACAGTATAAATAAATATTTTATTATTATTATCGCATTTGGTACTGACACGATGGATTGGTATGTATTGAATGGAGGGCGGTGAATGTTTTCTTGCGTTCGCGTTTATGTCACTGTTTACGATTATTATTACCGACAATTATATGACGTAATACCTCTTAACCTTTTCCATACTGTGAACACGTATACACGTCCAAAGGTCTTACTGCGTTTTTATACATTTTGATTATTTAATGTATCATTGAGAGAAACAAATTATGATATGAAAGTATAATATTATAGTTTTTTTAATTCGTTAAATAGGAAATAATTAACTAATATGTTTGATAATATTATGTACAATGTTATTAGAATACTTTAATATTTGGTACAATTTATTGTTTTCCAATATGTAATGTTTATTATCAATAATGTGTTTATATTTACTATTAAAAATCTACCAACACTAATTATTTATTATCGAATCAATACAATAAGTGTGTTTTACATAACTACTGGTATGAAACCCCGATTATTGGTTGATTAATTTTAACTTACATTTTAGTATTTAATTGAAAGAAGTATATATTTATCCATAATACTTGGTAGTTGATGTGTTTTTAACAGATATTTTATGTATTACATTTTTCCAACTAAAAATCAATTCTATCAACATTTTAACTAATTAATGAAAATTTTTCAATACGGGGAAACTTTTTTGAAGCTTTTTGTTCAGCAGTGAAAGCGCATATGTATAAATAATAACACTGTTAAAATAATTTAATAGATCATGTAATGATTATTCCTAGAATTGAAGAAAACTGATAAATTCTTGATTAAATGTAAATTAACAATTTTGTTAGTACGCTCAAATAACATTTAAAGTGACAAAGTAAAATACGTTTAAAATAAATTATCTTTATACGTACACACGCGAGTATATTAGTTCGTTGGGCCGTAAAAACGCAATCGCACGGCAGGGTCATCTGTTGCACCTGTTTAAGTGTACATATATAATTTGTTTTAAAAGGGAATAATTATTTTCATTTTATTCTGTCACACGCATCAGCATCTGCATTTGACGACAATCGTGTTGAATTTAATAATAAAACACTATTCCACTGTATTATTTTAGTGGTTATAACGTCGATGGGAAAAAACCGATTATCGATTTGAAATATTACTGCATAGGTAATGTATATTGTACAATAATTTTCTAATAACTGTTTTATAAATATACATAAATTAATGGTGCTGTACTGAATCCAGATAAATAAATAATTTCTTATCCAATTTTTATGGGATAATCAGAAAATAATTAAATATCATAGTGTATAGATATGATGTATTATAGTGTTGCATTTTTATAAAAGGTATATTATGTTAAATATTAATAAATTATTGTATATTATATTGATCATTATCGTATTATAGTTATATACATTGCATTAATGCATACAAATATTAAAATCATTAAAAGTTTAGGTGCATACAATATATAATGTATTATTTTCACACGGATCCAACCCTCTCAAATTTCTTAATATACGTCAATATTTTTAGTTTAAATTCCATTAAATTCTGAGTACATTACACAATTTATATTCAAAAAAGTGATTTTTTGATTTTAAAATGTATTTACTCATTATGATGCAAATACACGCATTGTAAAAGTATCGGTTGGAATGCTATTAATACTGTAGTTTAAAGGTAAAAAGTTACTACACTGTGTGATATATCTTACAAATTATGGTTTTATATTTTTTTTCGGTGGCTGTTTCGCTAGTTAATCCATAGACGGTTAGTTTATATTAATATGGTCTAAGTCGTACTGCATATGGTAAGATAAAATGTATTTGACAAGCATCTGGTGGCGTTTACGTTTGCAATGGAAAAATAAAACATCTTATCCGTGTCTTACCGAAAAATCACCATTGAGAATTCGAATCAATTATCGACAATTCGTACTGGCGGTGACGTCCACGGTAGCTAGAGATAAAACGACAGATGGTTTTTCCGAACGCGTGGTATACGATATTGCAGTCTACGACAAAAGAACGCCGACCGTGGTTGTCGTATCCTTTGGTCTTGTATACGCGTTTAAGTCACCTACAGACATGGCGTCTAATCGAACATCGGTTGGCGATAGGAATAGATTCAACGGAGGAGTAAACAAAAAAGGACAACGTCAAGCGACGGCTAAACATTTATATATATATATAGTATATATAATAAATGTTTATTCAAGGATGCATTGTGTTTCTACGTACCGTAGTAATTTAATTTTTTTCGTGTCAAAGTGCGAGTGGAAAATAACCATTCTGACTACACAAACGATTTATTATTAAAATATAACACAAATTTTAAAATTTTAACGAGTTTTTTTTTTTAGGGGGTTGAATAATAATAAATACGAATTGGAAAACAATGGGAAAAACGAAAAACTAACGTACCGGAAAATTAACACAGCCTAATTGGATCAATGTTGTATAGTAGTAAAAATAATTATGATTTGTGGATATGCGTATGCGTACCTATAGGTATTATATTATATTATTATGTTCGTTATGCGTGTGTCTATATTTTTGTTTGATTTATCTTTTATTATTATTTTTGTCGGTTAAATTAAACCCCGGGGAATTGACTAAAAAGGAAATAAATAAACTCTATATGACTATATGCTATACGTATAGTGATTTTTATTTTACATATTTATTTATTTAAATAGGAATTACATGACATGAGCCCAAAAATAATATTTACAACAGGGCAACATAAAATTAACGTAAAATCGATTGAAACCGCATTTGAATATTCATAATATCTATAATAATATGTATTATAATAATAATTCTATTCTAGATGTTTTCAGATTGCGCGTTGAAAATATGAATATTGGTCCGCAGTTTGTACGCGAGATTCGTGTGTTAGCATAAGTGAATTAGTCTTACAGCGAAAACAAAAAAAAAAAAACATATACAATAGGATATCAGAGTTAGTTTGGTTGGACCATTACGCGTTTGCAGTTTCAACGTTCTGCCGAGATATATCGAGTGAGAATTCTTACGTTTAACACCCGAGGCGATTAGCATGCAGAGCTGATTTTTGTTACATTTATTGTCGCATATCGGAATTATAACGGTATAGTGAATTTCATTTTAGTTTATTTTTGATCAATCGGACATTTTCTCCTATATGAATATTGCTGTCGACTGACGAACCGACGGGCAAATAATGTATCGTAGAGAACGGTTCTCGAAGGGTGTTGAGGATACAGTATTATAATATATTGGTACTGCTTGTTTTAATTAAATTCTATAAAAATGTAATTATTGAATAAAATAACAAAAGCGTTCTTAATCAAGAAAATTGTTGTAATTAAATTTGTCATTCAAATTTTATTATAATACACGTGGCAGTCTCAAGCTATATTCATGAATATTCTAAGCGTGATCTTGCGATATCGAAATATTAAAAAATGTTTATATCAGAAACAGTGTATTAAATATCATTAACAGTTTTCAATTTCATTATCGTTGATATTTTGAGATGAAAATTTTCCAAATCGTGAGAAATGTCTATTATTGTATCATGTTGTCTTGTTAGTCAGCGCTGATGACTGATATTATAAGGTACTCTAAAAGTTTTGATGAATTATGAATACATAATTGTATGAAATACAAGAAAATTAAATTGTATAGTCATTTGTTATCGTTATATATTTGTTTGAAATTGTTATGTCATAACCTACATGTTTTTAAAATTATTTTTAGACCCCCATCTATATTATTTCTGGATTAATCTAGTTAAATAGTTACACAGTTTTTATTTTTCAACATTTTTTCTTATTCATTTTTAAATGTATTCATCAAGAAGATAATAGGTCCCATTGAACACGTCAAATATATATTTTGTAAAAATGTATTTTAAGTACGATACCTACATGGTATTATTTTTTGTATAATTACAGTGCATTTTTCCCACATAACTTATGTTAAATAATGCAGTATAAATCTATAAACTAAAGTTTTCAATTATTATAATAGATCATATCATCTAAGTATTAATGTAACAATTGTAACAAGTAATGGTTGAATAATCCCATACGTCTGTAATATATTTATATTTTTTCTTGAACAGCATACCTACAAATGTTATAACTGACGGTATAAACCAATTTTAAATTGTCAGAGACCGATTTGTTTAACTCCTAACAACAAATAAAATAGCAACCCATCAGTAAAGATTAAATATCTGATATCTTAATAAATGCTCTGCCAAAACAACCCGACAATGGTAATAGAGGATAATATTTCAGCATTACTTTGAGCTGTCTTATTTTGTTTTAGTTTCCCACCCGACAGATAACGTGTTGTCCTTGCACAAGGCTATTTCAAAGTTCAAACCAAAATTTCGGTTAGTGCGCAACTGTCTTGTGCACGGATTGTTTAGTCACCAGTTAATTATACAAATTAACATAATATTTTACTGAAACGATTTCCCATGTATACGATCAGACGAATGACTCGATCCAATCGACCGCCAACCGGTATTCATAAATATAATATAAACACATGCTTAACTACAATTCAATACAAAACAACAATGTATATTAACACTGCGATTAGTCAGTAAATATTTCATCAACGATCTAAACCTATCTATACCGATTTCAATCACATTATAATATTATTACAAGAGTAGTGTTGTTCGATCTCGGGGAATATATTATCATCATCAAACAAAGTGTATCGGTACGTATAACGCACAATACATTGTGTGGTCCTCGACGTGTTCTCCTTAAAAACACAGCGCGCGCGCGCGCACACACACACACACACATACACACATATAATACGTCGTTGTAACATTCAATATAATATGATTATTATTATTGCCGTCCGAGCGAGCGCAGAGGTCGCGAATGGAAGTGTGCGACCGGGCCACGGGGATGCGTTGCGCGGACCGGCGTAAAGTTTTCGCGGACGAGAATAATAATTGCGGTCTTGTTGGACACGGCTAAGGACTGTCCATGTCAGTGTACGTGCGCGGACGGTGACACGGCCTTATTGCGTACATGTATATAAGCGCGCTGATCTCGTGTGTCTACATGCGTGTGCTGGCGAGTGGGCGGGCGGGCGGGAGGGAGGTGGTGGTGATGTCGAGGGGGCGGTTAGGTCTGTGCAAAACCTCCGCAACAATTGGCTTATTCCGTCAGCGCGACTGGCAAATCCCGGTTAAAGCGGGTAAAAGTCAACACACGGCCGCCGCCAGATAATAAATCGCCTCCGGAGTAGTTGTGCTCCGGTCGGCCGTCAATCGTCCGCAGCCCACGACGTCCAATATATCTGCCCGCGCCCCCGTGTGTGTGCGTGTGTGCGTCGTACACTAGTGTGATACGCAGTCTGCACCCGTCTGTCCGTATCGATGTTGCCGCGTTTAGTTTTTTTTTTTTTTTTTGTTTTGTTTTGTTATTTTCTCTCGTCCCGGCCCGTCTTTGCCTGCCACCGCCGCCGCGCCGGTGTCTAGTCGATGGAGATAAAAAAATAAACACCTATAAGTTTTACGCCACGGCGGCACGCGGAAACTGTATAGGAAGTGCCCGGTCGCTGCGAAACGCCGCGGCGGAGAGCGTCGGAGATCTTACGGCGCGATTTATTACAGCTCAATAGTTACAGCAAAGTTTTACGCGACTTATCAGCTCGGACGTGAAAGTCGACGAAATCCCACAACTCACGGATATTTATATATATATATATATATATACATATACATAAATACGCATAACACAAACATTCAGTCGCACTAATATCAACATACATATATTATATGATATGCGATGGTATTCGTTATATTCAGCCGTTTTAACCCCATAGGTTATACAGGTAGACTCGCCGAGCAGGCTCGTGGCCTTTTAGATTTTTACCGAAGTCATAAATGTATTGATTTTATTATGATTTAAGTTTTTTTGTGTATGTTTCTGAAGAGAATTTTTACTGGGAAAAAATGCTTCAATTTTCAATTCAAATATATTTTCTGATAGTTCAGTGAATCTAGTAGATATTTTTGGGTGGTCAAAAGTAAAACATCTTTTGTGTGTTTCTAAATAATTGAAAACCGCAACAACAAAATTAAGAAAAAACAGTTTAATACGGTAAATTAATATCCTTATTTTGTTGTTATTCAAAAAATGTTATATTTGTAATGTACGTGATATGTATAATGGTGGGTATGTGGTGGTTATATGGGTGGGATGACGGTGGGCCAGACATATTATGTACCTTTGAAAACTTCAAAACCATTAGTGAAAAAATTATATTATACACGGCATATTATATCCAAAACTGCATGTAGGTAGTATCAGATATGTATTTATGTATTGTAATAATTATATTGTTCCATAAAATAGCAAATAAACATAACTGTTGTTTGACAATTTAATATTATAAATAAATTATATTTTATAATATTTGTTTTCTTTGCGTTTATCAGTTTTACGAAAAAAAAAAATGTTTTATTTCTGGGTTCTTTTTTATCTTTTGATATTAACTATTTACGATATTGTACTACACTCATTATTCCGTAACATTGGTAATTTACTTGCTCAACAATTTTTATTATTTTTTCGATAATTTTTCTTTTTGATGACAACATAATACGTACACCAATAACATGTCAACAGCATAATCTTAAACAACTTGACATAATATTCTCGGAGATTAAATTTAATATGAATTATACATGACAGCATCAATATGAATTTCATTAATTTCAATCAAAATAATCTTAAATCTTTTATATGATAGAACATATTGTGATATTAATATAGTTTTCAAATGTCTCGCTAGATTAATTGATAGTTTTTTATTTATTTGAAACTAGATTTTAGAAATTAAAAAACAAAATATCGTTAATTTTTATACTAAAATACTTATTATATTATATGTATAGATTATTTTATTTTGATAATTGTATGCATAACCTGTTGTTGTGAGATTTCTTGATAAATCTAGTGTAATTTCTGATAGTGAGTTTTACAATATCTCTAGTTGAATTATATATTTATAAACATTAATTTGTAACGTAATTACTCAATTTTTTTGTCATAACACGACATACTCATAGTCACTTGATGTTATACAAACATTGATACATAATATATACTATTATATGTATAAAATAGTGTTTGTCATTTATCAACAACATAACATTATGTAAAAAAAAAGGAAAATTTTGTGACTATAAATGTATAGATAAAACAAATTTGAACTTTAGATTTGTATTACGCCCTGAAAAGTTTGAAAACAACAATGGACGTATTCTGCAATCGATATAGTATTTCTGATCGGTGAGACAATGCGTAACGCACAGGCGATGAACGGGATTACTGCGCGAATCATATTATAAAAACATTATCAGAATTTAAAAATCACTATCCGCATACTATATCTGCAGCAAAGGTTAAAGCTCGAAACGCATTTCACAAATAAAAGTACCTTAAAACAAAAGTAATTCAATCAAAAAGATTTCATATGTCCGACACCATTAGATCTGTTCGCATACGAGTATCTATACAACATAATTGTGTGTGCGCTTGCCAAGTGTATTATACCAAGAGGTACATACATAAATATTGAGTATTTAACTAAGTATAACAGTAACAGTGTACAGGATGATTAACCAAGTACGTTCATCGGTGTCCTCTTTTTTATCGTTAATAATTCAGTTATATGACGTCTGATTTTTGGAATTTTTAAATATACTTCAAGACGATATTTAAAATTGTGTGCTGTAAGGAATATCGTGTTAAAAAAAATTGTTTTTCAAGTAAGAACCCATCCTTCTTTTTTATCTTAAATTATTCAGCAGACCCTTAACCCTTTAACCTTTTTTAGTTCGGTATTATATCTATTTTATGTTTTTGTAAAATCATTTTTAATGATTAATATCCTTAGTGTACTAAAACATTTTAATAACTTAGAAGCTATACGTTTGAATTTTGATTTAGATAGATAAATATTTTCAAAAATAATTTAAATTAATAAAGGGTTTTTCTCATTTGAAAGGACTAAAGTTTGTAACACGACAGGACAGTATCGTCAAATGTTACAAAACAATTTCAAATATTCGAAAATATTACGGCTTTTATAAAGTACCTACTTATAATACTTAAAAGTTCCGAAAATCAGATATGTTGAATCACCCTATACATAGTATTTGTTATGGTAACCAAAAATATTAACGTAATAAACTAATAACAATAATAATAACGGATAATCGTCCGCAAAGATAATAATAATATTATATTATAATGTTTTTTAAAAAAATTTTCGCACCCCATGCCGCCATGTTGTCGCCTACAATAATTACTTTTTTTTCGTATTATTTCCATACTGTTCGTGTCCTGATAATGGTGAGCGAGAGCAATATTCCTACGCTAGCATTGTTCAAAGTCAATTATCGCGATGCATGTTTAATAATTCAACAGTGTTATTATTCGTCTATGTAGTATGTACGACATATTATTTTAACGATTCTAGAACCTGAGCCAATTATTGTGAATTATTGTTTCCTTGTTTTGTTCCATTCCATTAATTAGAATTCGCGTTTGTTAAAATATGCAGCGACGCTTGCCGCTGAAATCAATGACTTTAGCTTTAGTCGAGCTCTGATTACGGCGGAGTAGTTTTAAGTCCAACTAAAAATACCGAAATTTGCGAAAATATAGTCTTTTTGTCACCAAATGAAATTCAATTTACTTGGCAAACAAGATGGTTTTTAATAAACTTATAAATATTCATCAGGAATTCCCAACGACAAATAGTATAAACAAAAAGAATTGTCAACGAATTATTTCGAGGATTTATGGTTCTTCGTGAATATTACTTGAAGCGAAATAATACGAAAATAATATAGCAATAAAACTTATTTTGTCATTATGTCAGTGAAATGAATTAAAATTCTTTGTCGGTATAATTATGCGCACGCGCGTGATTGAAACTTATAACTTTATGTGCGGTGTTTAATATTTTCTTCGTAATACGCATCCAATTAGCAAAGTATAAGACACCTGAATGTGTGTCAATTAAAATGGTGCCACGCGTAAGAGATATGTATAATAAAACAGAGATTGTATATAATAATAACATTATAATACCCACCTACTTCGTGTCGTCTCTATACACGTTTAACTGAAAATATTATATTTTAAGCTTTAAAGACTCATTAAAAACTTAAAGAACGTATAAAAGAGATGGATTTTAGTGGAAACAGAAATTGAAAATAAAGTGCGAAATAACAATGAATATAATAGGTATATGATATCTCGTTAAATATTAGCTAATCGTTATTTTGCGACCGACTTGATTCTGGTAACGCGACTATAGAAATTGTTATTCACTAACAAAAACCAGACCACTTACAGGTTTATATTATTTTTAAAACATTATAATATTGTTCAATTTTCTCAATACTTATTCGCATAAGACATCCATAAAAATACCACTTAAGCAGATGAATTTTGAAATTTTAATAAAAAAAATTATCAAAATCACATTATTGTTGTATTTTTGTTACTAATATTTTTTTTCAATTTTATTAACTCGACTATTTGTATTTATTATTACTAATTAATTAAACCTTTTAAGTTTTCTTTCCGTATTCAATATCACAAATAATATTTTATTATTAAACTCATATAATTATTATTATATATATATATATATATATATAAATATTCCTAATCTCATACGTATATTATTATTATTTCTTTCATTATCATTTTAATTAATAGTTTTTTTTTTTAATTTACAGACAATTTACAGCCGTTTTTTCTTTTTAGTAAGTCCGCAAATAAAGAAAGGACTGTTTATTCAACGTAGCTGCACCACCGCCGTAAGGGACAAAAATAATTTACGATTATTTCGCAATAATGCTGCTCTATAACGGGTTGATGGACATTTTTTAATGAAACGGCTACAATCCACACGCGCACACACACATACACATACACACGCATATATGACACATGGAAGCACGCACGCACAGGCGCAGTGCGCACAAAATTACGTTTCCTAATCCGTATGAATGCTTTTGAGAAGTTTTATTTTTTTTAATTTCTCCTCTCTTTGTTGGTTTTCACCCCAAAACTTCTTTCAAACAATAAGGATTGCGTTTCAGCGTTATCAAAACTGCTATCGTCCGTCTACCACCTGTTGTGAACGGGTGCGTTAATAGAGGCACATATATCTATATATTTGTTTTTTATGGCACTGTTCATTATGATAATAGCTACAAAGCGATTACATTAAAAAGATAAATTCGCGGGCGTCTACTGTTTTATTGCTTTTTTTTTTTTTTATTCGTCAATTATTTTAGTTCTACGCCATTATGACAAAAAAATATAACTTTATATCGTCTACTATTATTATAATATTATTTATATGTATTAAAATCGTTAAAAATGTATATAATAATGTTATATATTATATTATTATTACATTGATTTGAATTTTATTTTACAACGTATAGTTTGTATGCACCAATACAATTATAAAACAATGTTCTAAACGTCTCAAAGCATATGCCTACAGTATATAATATATTTTATTTTACAGTTTTTAAACGAAGGTAGTATAAAATATGTACAATTTATAACCGTACAATCATATGGTATACTGCTGTAGTAGTACGAGTAATCTAAATTTATCAGGATAAAATATACTACTGTTAAAGTATCATAATATACAAACTGCAAATATCGTGTTTTGAATTTTAAACCGAAGATACTGATAATATAGCTCTATAGCTTGCAATTATTTATATTGATAACTAAATATATATATATAGGTTTGACTGCAATTTATTTAATCTCCATTATCTCCATGGTATTTCTCACCCCAATGCGTTTGGGTAACATCTTAATTCACATTTCACGTCCCGCATCGCCGGCCTTCCTTTGGTCTGGTCTACTTGTACTATAGCATAATTTAAATATTATATAAGGCGCTTGCCGTAATACTATGTTAGGTACTACGTTAATCCAATGTTATTTTTTTTCTAATCTTCTTTTCAATGTTCTAGTTTATCTGTTTACTTTATCGTCAATACCATTTGGTTGTCTCTGTATTAAGCAAAAATGTTTTGAATAATATTTTCGTCAAATTATTATCATGGCAACCAATTGTAATGAGTTAAAAATATATATCATTACACAATATTATTAAGTCATTTTATAATATCACAACTAGCTCAAATTGTTATTCGTAAGTACATGTCCATGTATTTAATTTACAAACAGGCAATTTCTAAACAAAACCCCATTTTTGATGTACATTCATGATTTTTATGGTAATATATTCAAATAATTAAACATATAATAGCTAAAACTTTTGAATTCAGTCATACATAATAAACTAAATTTATTTTTGATCAAAACACGCTCACGCATCGAAATATATATTATAAATCAAATAAATGTACAATATTATAAATCATGGCATAAGTAAATGTAGGTTGATCATATATTGGTGATATTGCCAAATATTTACGATATTATATTTCGAATGTTCTAAGTATTTTTAATTATTATTCATCGCTTTACATATTGTGTTTTTATTTAAATATTATCGTACGCTTATGTATATAGATTGATATTTATAAATTTTTATTATTTTTTAAATGTTTTTTTTATAAATTATATTTTCTATTCTTGAACTGTTTAATAAAAATAAAAATTAATGTTATAAAAAAAAACTAACTAATAAGTATGATTTGTTTAATTTTCACTGTTATACATTATATGATCCAAAAACTTTTTTTTATGAAATTCACATTTTATTATTATTCCCTCAAAATGTATAGAACATGTTATAATTCGACTAATTAAAAAAAATATATATTAATATTTATCGAGATAAAATTCTAAAACCACTAAAACAGACATTTCACGAGTAAGATGTAAATAATTTAAAAGTTTTCAAAAATATTAAACCTAAGGTATCAAAGTTATTTTTTTATAATATTATTTTATATTATGCGTATAAAATTTTTCATTGGAATACTGAATATTATAATAAAATATATAATATTCATTATTCACAAGTGGCAAACATCACGAGTAACAGAAACAAATAGCTAGAACTTATTTAATATGAAAATATAAACATATTATTGTACGGGATCTACTATGCATTTTGAGAGTACTTATACAATAATAATTAATAGTATCTATGTGAATTTCAAAAGTTTTAACCATATTGCGGTCAAGTAGGTACTTAATAATTATATCGTCACTCTAATACTATTTAAAAACGTATAAGCTATAAATAATAATAACTTAACTACATGTTATATTATTACCTTCCAAATAGTTTTTCACCACTTTTGCATAATATATAATAATATAATGCACCTGAATAATTCTTTTTAGATTATTCATTATCTTTTACACATTAGTTTCATAAATTATGAAACTACATCAACTAAAAGTAACATCCCTAAGATTTATTTCATATTAAGAAACTCAGCACTACAAACCTTTGTATTTTAAATTCAGAACTATTAAAACAGTATGGAATATAATGATAGTAAGATGATTCTTTTTTATATAAAAATATTATATTAATTTTAATTACTGTTATAAATTATAATGAAATAAACTTAATTTTGTTTTTTTTACCTTATAATAAATGCTATTTTTTCCTTAATTTTTTTTTTTTATAGGTATTTCATGTTAAATTATCAGTTTAATAAATTATATTTGTATGCATTTATAAAATAAATAATTGATAAAATCTCAACGCGCCACTTGTGAACTAAGACGATAACAAAGTAGCATTGTCGATTTTATGCTCGAGATAACGTATAATTAATATTATTAGGAAATTGGAATCACAAAATATATATTTGTCTTAATATTACTAATAAAAACCAAATCAGTCAACCAAATATGTAATCGGAAAAAAAATGTATGAATATTTGAAATTTGGAAAATTAATTATTAATTTTCTAAGTACTACGAACCGATTACTAATAAAAGAATGTTGAATGACCTTTTTCGATGTATACAAATAAAAACTAAAAGTTGATAGCTGTCAGAGCGTTAACATTTTCTGGGAGGAAAAAATTATTTATCCAATTATAATATTGTAATATATTATGTTTTTATCACTTAAATAAATAAAACCACATGCTAAGATTTTTTTTAATTTGATAAAATTAAAATTAATTGAAAATTTGTAGATTCAAAATCTTTTTTTTTGCTTTTTTCCTGTATTCAGTGTATTATTATTATTAAAAAAATTCAACATGAACGAGTAACAGTAACAGTTAATTATTCATAAATGGAATTGAAACATATAAATAAAACTAATTAAAACAAACACACAGAATGCATCGCATTATGGTATCGTATTTTTTTCGAATACTTAACTATGATAAAACGGTTAATAATTGAACAATCATTTAAAAAGTCATAGTACAGTATCGGCATTTTACGGTATGAGGTTAAAGCCTCTTAAGACATCAAAGAAGAATCCATTATTATCTAAAGCTCTACAATTCCTTGGATTTCTAGGCATACTAGTTTTTTTATCACTCTGATATAATTCTTTTTTTTTATTTTGTTTGAACTCTGTGAGTCCACGAGTAAAGATCAGCTAAACATGTTTTTTTTAATGAACTCTGTATAAATATCATATTTACAATCATACAGTTTAATACATTTATTGTTAAAAAATGTTATTATTTTGCATATTGGATAATATATACATATTCACATTTAAATGATGTAATAATATTAATTGTTGTAACTTACTAAAATATTTAAAATCAATAGTTTCATACTATATTTTTTTTTTGTCGATTTATTTTACTACATACGGGTAAAGTTTGTAAGACCATATTGGTCGTGTAGTTATTTTAGTGTGATACGAGTCGAAAAATGTTATTTTTTTTTTCAGCTGTTTCAATATTTGATGTTTCTGATTTTCATTAGACTACCTACAAAATATTTCGAAACACAGTTTTTCTTACATATATATGCATATGTTTACATTCGTCCGTGTTTGAATTGCTTGCTGACACGAAATTGTATAGAGTGATTCATTTACCATTCCAAATGTTCATTGATAAGTATGGTGTCCTAAAAAAATATTAATTAAAATACAAAAATCTTTTCAGATAATTTTGAGTAATCAATTGATTTTTTTTAAAACATCCCAAAATAAACGACCGTCAAATGGATCACAATGCAACCCAAATACAAACGCAATACGAATATAAATTGAAATTCTCTTATGAATAATGCAACAGCAATGGACGTTTTAAATGTTTTTATGCTCCTTCTTTTGACATTATTTCAGCTGATAAACTATAATCATTTTATACTTTTTTTCCTTTACTTTTCTGTGGCATTGAGGGCAGTTTTGCTTTGTACACCCTTTGTTTATATTGATAGCATTTCTCAACGTTTTTTTTCCCACAATAATTTTACGTTCTTAAGAGTGTTACTGGTAATTTTGTCGTTTTATTTAATTAAATTAAAATTTGTTTTATTTCGCATTACTTTTAGTAACTTTTTCATTTGTGTATATACAGTTATTATTTTTTAATCTTATTTTGGATTAAGCCACCATGTTGGGTCTCTTTTTTTACATATCAAATTTGCTAATTCATTTACATTGTGAAGTTAACACAGCACTATTTAATGAGTTTAAAAATATGTAAATCCATCTATCTATAAATAAATACAATCACCTCGATAGGTATTAATTTAATGTTATTTATTGTTTTAGTTAAAATGATATTGTTATGTAATTTTATGAAAATACCAAATTAATAAATTGACAATATAATGTAAAATTCTAACAAACGTTCATGCATTATACGGATATTATATGGCATACCTGCGGGTAAAATTTTCTTTACTTTGTTTATTTTTTATGATTTTGCCTAATCCTATCTATTTTGGATGTTACAATAATAATAATATATCAAAATTTTTAGTAGGCACTAGTTGCAAATATAACAGTAGCTGTGTAATAGTGCTTAATATTATACTGATTTCACGAACTAATACGTCATAGTTAATAACATTATGTTATTATTGACTTGTTTGTTGCACGCTGTTCATTTTTATGCGGACGGGAATATTTATGAATAGTACGTAAGATAAAAAGAAACTGAAAAATTCAAAAATATATAAACAGCAATAAATCATCTAGACTACTAGAGTTCCGGTTATGTTGAATA
The DNA here is from genome assembly GCF_003676215.2 of Rhopalosiphum maidis. Classification (NCBI taxonomy): domain Eukaryota; kingdom Metazoa; phylum Arthropoda; class Insecta; order Hemiptera; family Aphididae; genus Rhopalosiphum; species Rhopalosiphum maidis. Next base: position 28,333,548 of record NC_040877.1, on the reverse strand, counting down.
ATTTTTTTTTTTTACATACATACATGAAATTTTTATTTCACATGTTCTATACACCGAACAGGTGCGTCGCAATCAAATAGATGATGTGCTGAATATTTCAACACCGACCGCTTGTCAAGATGCTGAAGCCGTTGCCGCAGCCACCGCCGCCGCTCTTATAGCGTAGGTGTACCGATGGCGTGGTTATATGTATATATAAATATGAGAGCTCCCGCGAGCTCTTTCCTCGGTTTTATCCCCTTTTTTTCGGTCACGGTGCAAGATTATTTACGTGTATATGGAGAGATAAAAATATGAAGAATAAAAAAAAAAAAAACTGTATAGACGAAACGTCGTACATTAAGTATGCGACGAAAGATGACGTGACGGTGCGGTGGGAGGGGGAAGCCGCGAGAGGAAATGGCATCCCCGTGCCGGCGGCGAGGTAAATTCAACACGGGCCCCCGGCCACGATATAAAGAATATTCAGTGGTTTGGACGGTGAGGGAAGTGCGGCCGCGGAAAGGGATGATAATGTATTGCTCTCTTCTTTTGGTCGTTCAATAATAACAAGAAAATCTTCTGCGGTTACTAAATTGACTGTCTGAACGAAAATAAAATAATATACGCATGGCCGTATATGTATGTACATTATAATCTTAACATGCTGTGTGGATGGGGGGGAGGGAGTTATAAGATAGTGTGATCAAAGACGTTTTTATTTTGTTTGTAAGCCCCACGCGCGCGTGTTTGTGTGTGTGCGTATGTGTACGTGCGGCTGGTCGTTAACTTTGCTGTATCATTAAGAACGGCAAACACCAATACCGGCTTATAATATTCTATTGGCGGGTACTTTTTTTAACGTTATTATTGCCATCATATTATTACGTATTGTATAATATTATACTTGAAAACGTGTTTAAATATTCGGAATCACCTATGAAAACGAACAACGTTTTAACAACAATGATAATAATAACGTTACATGCGTTAATAATATATTATAACGTATGAAATATGAATAGAGAATTGTACGTGATATTATAACGCTTTTCGATATTGCCAAATAATAATAATAATAATAATCATAATAATAATATCATTATAATAATAACATTCTACATATACGCGTAAAACGTATATATAGATGATGTATTGTTAGTAATTGGTACATTCCGGCAGAGGCGTTGTCACTTTGCGTTCGTTAAAATTCTATCGCTGTACCCGCAAAGTACTTAGATAATAATTGCGTAAGTATGCCAAATGTCGATGAATATTTTGTTTTGGCTGTCATTATAATCGGTCAACGATTAAAACAGATATTTTTCATGGTGTTCAGATAACATCACGTCATGTTATACAAACACACGTCAACATAACACGACGAGGCTATTTTATATGTATCGGTTAGGTTAATATAATTGTTTGAAATCGAAATGAAGTATTTATTTATATATAAATATATATTTTTTTTTGTCAATTTTTATTAATAATTTAAATTGTGTAAATTATTAATTATTATCATTATTTTTGTTCAACGCAGTATATGCATATGATTATTTGTTTATTAAACACGCTTTACCATATATTAATCTGCATGACTGTTTGCATTATTACTAAATATACTTAATTTATGAATTGGTATATACTTAACAATATTACAAATGCTATTGCGTTATTTAACAATGCCTATGCTACTATAATCGCTATATAGAGATTTGGTGTGATTATTTTGATTTGTGTGAACATTAGTATTATAAATTTATCAACGGATTTTAAATATAAACAGAATATACTATTACGAACGATACGAATAATTTTTAAAATAGGTGTTTGTGTATCCACGGAGAGAAAAGTAACCTACCACTAAATGGATAATTACAACTATAAAATTGATGATGAACAATACGATTATTGTAAAGGTGACCGGCTAAAATTTCAAAAACAACTCATTCATTTATATAATTATAAGATTTTATGAGGTATGAATGCCATTACTAAGATGGCATTTCTATACCGAATAATTTGCACTACCATGTAAAAAATGTCGACTATAGCTGTTTAACTCGTCATTGAGCAAGTGACTTTATTAGAAACGTTTTAACTTTGAATTCAATGCATGTGAAAAGTAAATTTGAGTGAAGATATTTTATTATGTAATATTGCTATTGGCATTTTATTATTTTTTTGTTAGTTATCCGGTAGTTTTAACTCTCTATTGTTGAAAACAATGTTAAAATCAAAATCATAATCGTATCTTATAATATTATATGCATAATAATTATTATATAATACTTTTTCATGCATAATATTACTAGTTGTTATTAACTTATAAGTCAATATATTAACGTACCTTTCTTACAAAGCACAAGTATGATTGTTCATTATTTGAATAGCTTAAAATTAATCTATATACTCATAAGATTGTATTGTAAATAGTAATAATAAGCGAAAAGTTCTAAGCCCCTTAAAATAATATGTTTTAATTAACAAAAATATAACTAAAATCATTATTTTTGTTTTAAATCTTCAATCATGTAGAAGTTTTAACTTGAAATATTTTTTTAAAAAAAATGTACCTAATATGTAGTTTTTGTAAAAAAAAGCTTATGAGTAACCTTAAATTAATTTATTAAGCCTAGGATTGTCAAAATGCTAAGTTTTAAGAATTTTTAACTACAAACTATTTTATAATACACTTATTTTCTTGATTTTGACTGGAATTTTGACTAAATTCTTAAAAAAAATATTTTACGGAATATATATTTTTGATAGTTTATTTTCGATCACCAAAAATACCAACTATATCCAATTTGCTAAACATTGCATTATCAATGATGGAAATTGAAATATTCTTTTTTATATATACCAAAAACCAAGAAAACATACACATTGTTTTAAAACCAATTGCTCCGTTTTGAATGTAAAGTACAAAAAAAAAACTGTACTAATATTGTGTCAATATTTCATTCGATGCCCAATGTATAATTTATAATAAATATATAATTATATACTTTGATCTCAAGTACTTATACATCAGTAATTTTAAACTTTTAAACTATCAACTTAAATTACCATATATTTATAAATAATGATATAAAACTATATAGCGATTGGTAATTAATTAAATAATGACAATTATTATTATTATTATTATTATATTATAATAATATGTTTTAAAAAATCTATATGTATAAAAATTATTATTTTATCGGGCTTATAATCTACGAAAATTGCAATTATCATATATAATTAATAATTATTTATTGATAATTTCTTTATAACCGTAGTTGGTATAATAATACAGTTTATCAAATAATGGAGTTAAGAACCTTTCAGTAACACCTTTCCGTTTCCCATAGCAATTCAATAAGGATTTCATTGATTTTTTTTTTTTTATATATACTCAACAATATACTTATTTGGTGAAATTAATTTATTTCATAAGCTACAATGGGTTTACGGTCATTGTAAAAAATATAAAAATCACAAAACAGCGTATAAGCTGTTTTATGATGAATTTTATCACATTAATAATAATAATAACAATATTAAGCTTTACAAATGGTGTATTATAGATTGTGCAATTCGATATCATGGGCTTATTGGCTTATGGAAGTTTAAAGTGTCAAGAAAGCAACAGTTTAAATTTACTAACAGCTAGTGTTCAAGTATCAACTTAATATAAATGCATACATTACAAAGCCGATCACTCGAACCGTAACGCATTATGCCATTCAATACCGTCATCATAATAACTATTGTACACGGAATACTCGGGAATCGGGTACGATTAGTTCAATCGAACAGTTCGTTCGCCGTCAAAAAATAAATACACGATAGATATGATTATAATATTTGTGTTGTATACACGATAGTAAAGTTGCAGTCGCACACAATAATGATATACGGCACTGCATCGCAATGTTTTAATGTTGTTACGAAACGAAACGAAAAGAATAAAATAACACCATGACGTGTTATAACAATATTATTATGTCGGATAAGGGCCGCTTACGGGTCAATGCCGGTTCAACACGGTATCATATTATTGTTGCATGCACGAGAATTGAGTTTAAGGAAAATTCAGGACCGGAATCGTTCCAATATATACCTACCTCTCCCCGAGTCGTCGTCCGCAATATAATATATTATTAGGGCATGTCCCGAGTCTAATTATGTTCGTCGCGCGTTTATATTGCAAATGTACAACTTACTATAATAGTATATATATATCATACACATTATGCATATACAAATCCGTATTATAATACGGGCGTCCATGGTCTCTATCGCGGGCGGTGTGTCTCTCGAGAGAACACGGACATACGGAATTTCACTATTGTAAGGGATGAAGACCAGTGTTGGGAATAGATAACTAAAAAATTATCTAAATAAGATAAAATAATTGTAGCGAAAAAAATGTCTAGATAAACGTATAAATAATTACCTTTTTTTTTAACACTTAATTGTAATTTTTTTGTATTGGTTTATAATAGCATAAATGGTAACGGCGTATTATTTATGATGACAATGAATTAAAACATATGCATATAACAATTCATACATTTTAATACAAATTAATTGAGAAAAACATTTATTCGATTTCTCAAATTTCTAAATTTCATACTAAGAAAAATTAATTCTGAATAAATCTTGTAAAACTCCTATGTATGCACTTATAAATCACTTGAAATAAACTAATTATTAAGGGTGAAATATAAACTTCACCTTAAATATTTAAAACACAAAAATTCTAAATATAATACACAATTAATGATTAGGTATATGTAGTTAAGAAGTGTATTTAGGCTTATACTTTTTATCAATTATCTAAAATCTATTCGGTTTATCTCACGAAAAAAAGTTGAGCGGCGGCATAGATATATGCGAGTTTATACGGTTTTCGTCGAGATGCGGCAACTTTCTTTCGTGAAACAAACTTTAATCACAGTATAGATTAAATTATAAAATTATTTTTATTTTACTATTATAGTAACATCGGTTTTATTCGGAATGTGAATTTGGTTCTCATTTTCCGTAGTTGGTGTCTGTAATATCACAATACAATAATATACAGTGATTAAAAAAAAAAAAAAAATGTAATTTCTTCATTTAAGTGTTTTGCAGAGATACTATAGTATTTAAATTTATTTAGATAAGCCCGTTGTTATCTAAGCTAAACATTAGATAAATTAAAACATAATCATCAAGATAGGTACGTTAGTGGATAATACAATTATCTACACTAATAATAACTAAACTACTGAGGAAACGAAATCAAAGAGGATAATAAACCAGACACGATATAGTATTATTTTATGCGTGCGTAACCGTACACATGCCCACACAAACGACACTGCTAAAGAACAAAGAGATAATTCCAAAGATATGACAGTGCTTTGGTTGGAAACAATGTCGTATTTCACTGGCTACCTATACGTCATTGTGTATTATCGTATACACACGCACACGCACGCACACAGATATATATATATATATATATATATATATAGTAATAATATGGGTCGTGTAATTCCCAAACAAAAGCGACGACTGGAGAACGGTACAATAATTTCCCGACTAATAAAATCGAAATCCGATTGGTTTCGACCCGACGTCGACAGTGCCTTACCGGCATACGGTGCACACCTCCGTCGTCAATTTCGAACTCTGTTAGCTCGTACCCACGCAGTCCCGCCGATCGAAATCCGGTTTTACCGCGGCGCCCTTTAATAACGGCGCAAGACAGTCCCTTTGATCCAAATTGATTACCTTTTCTATGATGTGACATATTATTATTATTAATAGCGGTCGGAATTAAATTTCGACGTTGTGTATAGAAATAACCTGAACTCTGCCCAAATACGAAACCGACCACCGTTGTGACCTAATCTAACTAGTCGAAACGATTCTAACGTCAGAGACTACTGCCCACGCGTACATAAATGTTTTTGGAAGTTCTCATTTTTTTCATCGAGATTTCCACCCACCAATAATAATGATACCGAAGTCATGGAATATGTATAATATGCAGTCCGTTATTATAACGCGTAAGGGTTGATGTTGAGTTCGATTCGAAGCCGTCTCTGAACATGTATATTTATGATGCGTTTTCCGCCAGTTCTTGCCCCGGAACTCCACCGCAATAGCGGGAGAAAAAAATTTATTTGGTCAGTGTGTACGCGGCGTTTGAAAACAAGCCCATTTTTACATTCAACACATCAGTAATACGTATGTGTCGAGCATGAATTTTTCTGTTCGGTACGTGCCACCAAGCTGTTGGAAATATTATCGAGGTTATACTCTGGTCGAGGCGTATACGGGACGCTCGACGAATACGCAATAAGCCCATGTCCAAATATTACGGAATACCACTTCGAGCGTTGAGAAAAAAAAAATTAAAAAGAAAACAAGTAGTAGGGGGTGAAGGAATAGGGAGATAAGCAGTAGGAGAGAATGAAAATAGACGAGAGAAAAAAGAAAAAATGAGAGAAAAAGACGACAACGACAATGACGATTCTTTTCTCTTCCAGTGCATTTTCAAAAAAAAAAAATATATATATATAAATGAGAGATGGACAAATAAAGTCAAGAAGAAGAAGAAGAAGAAGACCAAAAGGAAGGGATGACCTGCTGGCGAAGTAGAAAACCGAGAACAATAATAATATAACGTCACTATTGGAAATGACATGATAAATATTCGTCTTTCAATGCGTGCTGCTCTTCACGCGGAATAACAATTGTTTTTCTACTTATTTTATTTTATTTTTTTTTTTCGTGAGTGACAAACGGCCTGCGGACCTTAGTCGTGTATTCGACTTGATGACATACTAGTGTTGTCAAAAGCGTTCTGTAACTTTAGTGGCGTATTGTGTAATTTTTTTTGCGCAAAAACAAAAAAAAATATTATTTATTGTTTTGCCCTGACTTAGGAGTTGTTACTTGTTAAGGTATACTGCTATTAAATTATTTTTATCATAATTATTATTATTGTTATATTATCTAACATATTTTCGAGTGTATTAATTAGGTAATGGAAATAAGTTTTAATTTAGTTAAACGAAATGATTAATCAATAGAAACATTTCAATATTTAAACCATATTTTCAATTAAATTATTTTTTCTGGTAAATACCTTAATCGCAGGAACGAATTTTTACAAAATTGCCATAAGAATTTATTTTTGTATTACAATAAATGTACACTGTAGCTTGTATACACAATCATTTGGACTTTAGTATTACGTAATAATAGTTTATGTAAGTACAATATTTGTCTGGTTGACGTAACGCTCAATATTTAATAACCAGATACGGGATTACAATATATGATATATAGAATATGATATCATAACAATCATCTAAAAGGTTTAAAGTTTGTATGATGTGAAATGATGGTTGAAGTTTTTCGGGTTTAATATAGTTCAAAAACAGTAATATTATCAGCTAAATGCGGGTATCATTCGCTCCATTAACGATTTTCATACGATATATTATATTTTCTTATGTCACACGAAATGCTCATGTTTAGGGCGTGTAAAAATGGGCTGGTAAATTTTTTATAACACCATAAACAGCACGATATTTAAATACGTATATATTTTAGTGTAATATTTTTTACGTGCTGATGTGAGTATCAGTTTATTATTTATTTGAAATGTATGGTCTTAAATCTGAATAGGCATCGTATATTAATGAGGTACCTACTAAAATAAACCATACCTACGATATTCTACCATGATACCTGAAAACGTAATTAATCCATGGGAAATAATTTTAATTTATAATAAGGCCACTGTAGGACAAACTAAACTAGGTATAGCAATTAAATTGTTTAAGCATTTTTTCAAAAAAATCAATCGCTAACAACTATATCACCTATTTTGCTTGTAGTCAAAAAGCCACAAATATAAAATCAATATTATTAAAAATGTACGAAATAAAATTAATTACTTTAACAGTAACTAGTCGAATAAATTAATCCAAATACTTCTTCTGTACATAACATTTTTTTTTTAATATTTTACTTAATACGGGTATAAACATTTAATTTTTTTTTCTATACTTTGTATATTTTATAATTTCAAGTTGTATCTACTTAAAATAAAAAATACAGATCGAATGAAGTAATTAACTGAATAACAAGAGTAATTAATTGTTTGTGCATTGTTTAAAATCCATTCATGGAAAGATAACCTATTATGTCATCATGAAAGTTTTATTAAATTATTACCATCTTTCTGCGTAAAAATATAATGTATTGCACATCAACAAGTATCTAACGATCTATGTACAGTGTACACAATCTTTGAATTTCCTATTAAAATAAAACATGAATTAAATACAACTATAGTTTTTAATTCTTAATTATTTATGAATAATATAGTCATGCTAGAAAAGATCAAATACAAATGGGTAGTGTTATTTGTATAAGACATATTCTAAATAAAAACCACACCGTGCAGATATTATCATACATTGAATAAAATATAAAAATGGTGATGATATTTTGAAGGTATTGCAGCAGGTAGAACCGCTATACGTCTTTTCTTTTATATTTTATGGCAATATTCGATAAAACCATGAAAAGCATCAATAAACGGCGAAGAAATATTATCAAGGACCCTCTGGAAGACAAAAGTTTGACCATTTTGGAGTAAACGAATCTCTGACCAGAATCGTTTTTAAAATATAAAGATTGACGATTGCTTTCACATCAAATACACACGTTTTTGCAGCGTTCCGCCAATTTCTCGTATCTCTCTTTTTTTCCTGTTAACGCATATCTCATACACGACTCGTTCTTCAATTTCCCAAGCAATAGGTATTCAAAAGTTTTTGTGTTTTTAAATATCTTACGTCGATGTATTTTCATTTAAACTTTTGAAATAAATATTCTGCAAAATGAAAACAATCACAATAATAAAATCATATTCATAAATGTTTGCGAGGGAAATACGATTTTATTGAAAAACCCTACTACCCAAGGAATTACGTTATCGGTTTTTTGGATTTCAAAACATTTTAACACGATTATAATAATATTATGTACGGCACACTATAGCACGCAATATGTACCTACGCTCCGACATCGGATAACTTTAATAATAATATATACAGTAAATTAATGTACATTGAATATGACGAGCGCAATAACATATATTTCGGGTGATGTAAATACGTGATAGACTGAGACAACGCAGTCACATTTCATATAAACGTACCGACATAATATGTTTTGCGGATAGTATAAACACATTTGACATAAGTCCCGGACGTAAATTGTTCCCGACAAAACCACTTTGATTTTGATTTGTACGTGTTTAGATGGTAATGTAATCTTTTTCGCACATGAAAATATATAAAAACACGTCGCGCGTTAAACACATATACGCAGTACCGCTATGCCCGCGGTGTAAACACGTGAAAAAATAGTATTATTAAATTCTCTGCTGTGCGTTTAAAACACTTCGAGTTTTCGCCGTAGTCAAACATAGGAAATAAAACAAAAATAAGCACTATGTGCGCCTCGTAATATATATTTGCATATTATGTACAACGTTTGGTGGAGCGAGTGTTAGACGGTAGAAATAATAATAGGCTTTCAAAGTTTAAACATTTTTGACATGGGTTCTCGTATGCAAAGTTTAAATAAACAAATATATAATATATGTGTATATATTCATATCGATTCCGACAATATTAAAAAAGAACTTATAAAATTGACGTAGTTTATGCGTATCACTTTATACGTTCTATATCATACATATTATATTATGTAGGTATACGCGAAGTAGACATGCATTATAGGTAGGTGTATAAGCACAATATTTATTTAATATAACTACACAGGCATAGGCGTTTTTTTTTTTTTTTTTACTCTGACACGGTATTGATACAGAAAAATCGCAGTTGCATAACTACGCGTAAATCATTCAGATAGTGAATTCAGTAACACGTGGCATATATATTACTAGAATATTATTGTGTCACAATACCTTATATCATGTGATTTATAATAATATAAAAGAGCAACTATGGGGTTAAATTGTTTTTTTCTTATTTTTTAATATAGCTTATAAAACTAAATAGGTAAACTAATGCATATAACCACCCCCACCACCCACGCGAACACCGTGTCAATTTTTTAAATAGCTTATTCATAAAAACCATCATGAATATTACCTGTTGTGCGATAGAATATGAAAAAAAAAAACACCGAGAAAGTCAATTTTTTTTATATAACGAGTGTAGAGTAAAAGACTGAAATGATTGTGTAGAATTTGAATTCAATGATAAATCATTGTGTAGCTACAAAAAATACTTCTTAGCAGAGACAATCTATCAGCACATCATCTATGTACTTATATTGTTATAATAAGTAGTTTATGTTTCCGTTAGTAATACTGTACTTAAGATTATTTTTTCCAAAAAAAAAATCGCATTTGTTATAGCATTCATTATTATGATATAATAATATCATAACATTATTATATTATTGTTCTTAACTTTTAGGTCAATAACGACGTACCGTATAACAACAGTACTGATGATAGTTTTATAATATAAATAACTTAAAATAAATCTAAATATTATGACATTTTCATTATGTATAGCAAACTATAAAATATATTATAGCGATAAGTTTCGATTCCTTGCGAATAATTTAACTTGAATTACTTTAATTTATGAAAGCTAATTATTAATTAAAAACTGTTGAAGAAAATAATGTTATTTTTTATTTTATACCTAATTTCGATAATTTTAAAATGTCTATAAAAATGTATTCCATTTTTTTTAGTTGGTTTGCAATAACTTTTTTTCAATTCAACAGTTAGAATTCAATATTTTCACACATATCTAAAACTTAAAATTAATTAAATAAAACTATTAATATTTAAAAAACAATTACAACATTTGGATTTTAGTCACTTAATAAAAATGTTTTCTTTTTTCAAATAAATAGTAACACTTAATTGATTTGATTCTCTTAAGTCCTAAAGATAAAAAGTGTTTGAAGTCTCCAAAAATTAAATTTTATTTATAAATAGTTTAAAAATAATCACAAATTGTTGTCCGTGATTATTTCTTACATACTACATCGCATATTAATTGAATATACCTACTACTCAAACGTTGATTTTTTTTGAGGGCATTGTGAGTGTTGTGAATTATTTTATGAAATAAACTCTTGTTTTCAACCCTAATAATAAAATAAAATATTAAAACAAAAAATTTGAAACATACTGAAATGATTAGCACTTCCAAATGTCCGGCGATAGTCTGCAGAAACATTAATATAAATAATTCTTGAATTGTCATATGTTAAGCATTAAAACTGTTTGATTTGAAACTTCTGGAGGTGGTGGTAGTAGTGAATGAAAATGTAATAATAATAACAAAGTAAGTAATGAATTATCACACAAATATTACATTTGGTCGATGAGAATGAACTATTTCTAAAAATAAACGCAAATTAATATATATTAATAAAAATAAACATTATAACACTAATGATATTATACAACACAGGATAAGCAAACTCCCAAAAATAAAATTTTATATAATAATATTATATTATATAATATAATATGTCTTATGATTTAATAACCGAGACAAAAGTCTATTTTTATTCTCAATCTTCAATTTCTCCGCAGATTGACACAAATTACGCCACACAGTATAATACACATACAATGTGCGTACATTATAATAATATACTAATTTCTCACCGCCGGCCAACATGACAATAAAACACTGGATAAGTGGGTACGTGCTCGAAATAAGGTTCTCCGCCGGTGAGCTTAAACGCCTATAAAAACGATTCGCAATTGAGCCCAACAAAGAATTTATGTCGCTTATAGTTTATACATATTATTATGTAACGTGTGAGAGTGAACGAGTGTGTTTATTTAATTTCCACTTTATAAGATATGTCGCTTTTCTTGCGCGTAATATATAGTCATCGTCGTTGTCGGGTATTTGGTTTTTTATTTTTTATTATTATTATGATTCCCTCGGTCTAATTTAAATACGAGAACGCGTAGAATAACGATCAAACTGCCATGTATAATACGGATTGAGTAGCCTCTGGACGCGGCGCAAGTAGGAAAGCGGCATAAAATGAATAATTTAAATTTATTTCGACAGATGCGTAATACGCGTCTGTGAATACACCGAGATATGTATAAGATAAGCAAGGTGATTGTAAAAAGTATCGAGATAAAGTGAAAAAAATCATTTTTTACCAGTAAATAAATAAAAGATTCATTCGAATTTTTCAAAAAGATACCAAATATGAAAATAAAAATAATATTTTTTAATTTTGAAATTGTTTGTGATTTTTTTATTTTACATTTTTACGACAAATAAAATTGGAAATACTTAGCAGATGATGTAATACTTTAAAATATAGCACGTACAATATAATATAAATACAATTAAAATAAAAACTGTTAATAATGGAGATAACTAGTTGGGTGCCAATTTAGTAGAATTGTAACACAAATAATAATAATAAAAAGTTACAGTATTAGCTAGTATGGGGATGTGTGAGATTATTCTTTTGCTATATTATATTTTTTGCTTAATATGTATATATTAAAGTTATGTAAATATGTTTTAATTCGCTTACCTTATTAATAGTCGGTATAGTTCAATGTACGAGTATGCGGTTGGTGTGTACGAGAAAATGTCTGAGTTGTGTTCGATGCTTACGTCACTACGTAGTGAAGTGAGATTGAATAATATAGTAGTATAACATTGTGTGTTGTTAGAGTTACATATAAGTACCGTATGTTGTGTTATATTAATTATAGCTTTGATGCGTCTAATGACGTTTGTATTGGTATTTAATATGAATAGATAATGAAAGATAATACGAGTCATTTTTTCTGTGACAAATGACAATGACAGTGTAATGTAATATTTGTATCCTTAAGAAACCGGCCAGACATACCCCTGCCTAGAGATATTGTCTCTGATTAGGTATTCCAACCATGCTTTGAAAGTCCAATATTACAAGTACCCAATAGTGTTGGAAAGGAACTTTTGAACTAACGCAATTGAATGTTGGAATCTTTGAGAAGCCGGCCGAGACAGACTTCTGCTCAGAGATATTTTCTCTGACTAGGCATTCTAACTATGCTTCGGAAATCCAACATTACAAATGCGCACGTGTTAGGTAATTATTCCTATATATAATAATAATAATTCATGAAATATTAGTGGATCTAACACTTGAGTATGCAGGGTAGGTACATATTAGTTTGTAATTATTTGGGCAACGCCACCAAACAAGATACAGTTTTTAGTTTAAGAAATAAAATAAATACACCAATATAAAACCATACCCGGGCCAAGGCACCAAAAGAGTTTAATTCGATTCGTTGGAAAATAAAATGGTGGTTTTCTGTTAATGATGTTGTTTTGGATCCATAACCAAACGTGGAATGAGTGTATACAATTGAGTGAAACATCCGATGGAGGTGATTGAGTTATCCGACTAAGATTGAGCTGGCTAATTACGGGTAAGCTGGCCGATCACGAGTAAGCTGACTGATTACGAATGAACTGTATCGTTGTTAGCAAGTTGTTGCTCGAAATAGACATTAACGAAAAAATTAAAAACGAATAAATTAAATTATTATAAACGGAACGGATAGTTTCCATATTTAAACGTGAAAAAAGTTATAAATACGTTATCAATCACTCGACGGCTTGGTGGAGGGTACTTGCATGTTTCCGTGTATTACAAAGTTATGTTATTATTATTATTATTATATATATACAAAGTACGACGAGCTCAAGCGTCCATGATACGACGACGGTGTTATGTTTACCCGGGAAAAGGATCGTGTAATTTTCATGCCAACACACAATGTTTACCTAACCGGTGATGGAAATTTTATTTAAAAATGTTTAGAAACATGATCGTGTGCTGCTGCTGAGCTTTTTACACGTCCTCCGTCACGTGTTTTAATTTATGGATTATGTCCGACTCGTTACGTACTTAATTATTATAAAAACGCGTTTTAAATACATTAGTGTGGTGTAACGACGCAATCTAATGATGTTTTCCTCTGGAACACCACGCGGAATTGCGGTGGTTTTTATAAAAAATACTATTCATTTCGTCCAAAAACATTTTGGTCCTCTCGGTAAAGCAAAATAAAATATGTTTTTTACAAGTTAATTTAGTTTAATTTAGATCGTGTAATTCAATTTCCATCAGCATACACCAGCGCGTGTCGTACCACGGTGTATCACACAATTGTATTTTATTATTGACTTATTTTCAGGATTTTTTATTATTTGCACAACATACATAATTTGTATATATTACGTATGTATAACGGAGATATATTGCTAACTGTTAAATAATATAACTGTTCCCATAAATATAAAGTCCTTTTTTATCGCATATTTGTGTTTAATTAATTATTATGCATTGTTAATTTGAAATAAAAATGTATTTACTTTCTCCTTTATGCATGGTGCAATCATAACTTTTTTCTATAATTATTCTGTTTGAATTATTTATTATTTTAATCAGTTGATACAATATTAATTCAATTAATATTGTATTATATATTTTTTTTTTTTATAAATATTTTGAAAACTAACTTTGTAAATAAAATAATAATATCCTATTTGTAGGTCAGTGAAGATAAATCGAAGCAATAAACTATTAATGTTGGAAGCAATTATTTTTGATAACACTGCATATCGATTTCTTACATTTTTATCCGACCATCGAAGTACCTATAACGTATACGTATTAATTATTAAACCGTAGAATATTAAACATTTTACCATAGAAATGAAGTAAACATTGTGTATAGACATATTTAAAATGGATTTATTAGAATAATGCGTAAAATAAAAAGAGTGGGCAGATAAGTGAAATAATCTACAGCGCGCATAATATTTATAATTTGATTGCGCTGGAAGCCCAGTGGGCTTTTGTGCCTTCTAAATAAAAAATAATTTCGAGATAATTATCATGCAATTTATATTATGTTGACAGGAATCCTAACCAAACAAAGTAACTGACCTGTGTGTGCACTTGATTGTATAGTGGCTACGCGTGTCCACTTTAATGTAAAAAAAAAAAAAAACGCCATAATAGAAGTTAAATAGAATCGACACGAGCGTTATGGCGTGCGCATAAAATATGGTATGGATTATATGTGAGACGGGCGAAATGTCAAAATCTAAAATCGGCATTAAAGATTTTATGGTCGGCCGTAAACCACCGCCTGCCCGACGCGCGTAGTGCAATAAATAAATCGTCCGGAGAGAAAATGCGCGGCGGTAACGTACTCGCGATCTCGTTCCTTATGAATACCATACGTATATGTATTGGTATGTAATGCGTGTAGACGGTGGTGCACCCACATAGGTCCACATTTGGGTTTGTGTTGTGTTCAAATATGATTTCAGCGCCAAATTGTCAAATCCTCCAACAGACACACCCTATGTCGGTACATCGTACGGCCCGTAGGCGATCGTTTCAAACAATATCAACGACCACATAAATATTATACGTATATATGTACATATACGATACATATATGCATCTATTATATATTAATATATTGTTATCGTCGATTCTCAGAGATGATATTATTGTTATTGCCGTGTCGTTGAAATGTTTGAAATCGCGAGCTTGAATATTATTCGCATTCCGCATAAAACATATTATTATTATATCGATTCGACAGTCGCTTGTGAGTACATAATAATAATACGCCGACCGTGTGTGCGAGTATGTATACATGCATATTCGGATGCGTGCTATATGACGACGAGACCGAGTACGCGTGTATGTGATGTATTATACAACAAAAAAACCGCCTTACACTGGCATACCGGCGATGCGATTGTGGTGTAGTTTTCGCCTCGGGTCACACGTTTAGATCTGCAGTGAATCCAATCAACGGACTAGAGCGTAAAATTGCTTGTTACCGGTGTGCGGGCAACAGCAGCAGCAGACGTCTGATCCGCCCTCCCTCGCTCCCCACCCCACCACATCACTCCGTAAATTGGTCGTTCGCACGCCAACGCGCGTGAAGGTATTTAATCTGATTTTCAAATCGATCACCGCGCGCGACGAAATCGTGTCCTGTAGGTAACGGCGACGGTTCGGTTAGGCGAGATTAGGACGGCCACGAGGGTTTCGAGAGACGCTCACGTTTTAGTCGGACAGACGAGACTGTGCATATTATAAAAACGTACGCCATATAATAATTAAAACACTGTGCTGTTTAGTTTCCAGACGACAAAATTAACACGCTTGCGTCAATATCGAGAACCTATGTTTAATCATGGCGCATGCACTAACCACTACACAACCCTTACAAGTTGAAATTCCATAGTCCATAGATAAGTCAGCCAAAAATATTCACGATAAAAACGGGTTGTTATATTTTCTATTTTTTTAAAGTAATATAACACCTTGTATATTATAGTATGCCGTGTGCTTTTCCGTGTAGATTTACTTAAAAAATGCAATTAATTAATAAGAAATACCTATATTATACATAAAATTAATTATAAAAAAATCTCGATTTTTAAATTTATTCTTAATTCCTCAGAAATTGTATAAAATATAAAAAGATGTTTCATTAAAAAAAAATTCCTCGAGTAATTAAAGATTTATTTGATTACATTACATTAAAATAGTTTTTAAAATTTACAAATGTTCGACAAAATTATCGTGACTAAATATAAAACGCGTATATTCTACAATATGTATGGAATTTTTGATTATTATTTTTATTTTATGGAATTTTTCGATGATTTATGGCGTTTTAACTGTTTAAATATAATATCCTATATTGTTTTTATTGAGTAATTTATCAGACTTATGGCATATATTCATCTAGCTGAGCTGCGTTTTATAATGGTTTTTTTTGTACTTACGTTTTTTTTTCAGCTTAGGAGAGCAGCTGCAGTACTCTCGTACTTTTTGGTCGATGTTGTACATCACGTATACGCGTGGTTTTTATTTATGGTTTCGTAAGTACTAAATATAATATAATATTTAACATACATTTCTCACGACATTATATACAACGACAATTCGTCTTTGATTTCTTAAACGGCATTCATTATTTGTTTATTTTGTATCATAGTCAACAGTTAAAATAATAGTAATACATATTGGGAGTATTTTCGAGGCTTATTACTTTGTATTTGTAATTAATATAATATCATAACGGCATAATTCGCACACACAATTAAAACGACTTAATTGCAATATTAAACAATTATATAACGTCACCATAAATGAATGATTATAAGATTGGATCCAACAATAAAAATTATTAGGTAAATTTAATATTATAACTAATGATTATTAACAACATTATTTTGTATTATTATTATTATTGTTTTTAATTCCAGCCAAACCAACGATTTGACCACCTGCACCGGAATGGTGTGAAATTGCCTATATAACGCGCCGTTTTAAAAACAATAAACAAGATTCACCGTCACTATCCCGTTGACAATTCAAATAAAAATATAATGATACTGTAACCTTCAGTACGTAATTATTAACATGGTAACATTTTTATTTGTACAATTTTAAGCTTAGTTCATCAGTTTGTCAATTTTAAACTAAAAATTTCGAACAAATTATAATCAAAAATAGTTATAATTTACGATTAACGAAACACTAAAAGTGCAGAGATTGTCACGTTATATGTATTAAATGAAACGTTTAACTTACACAAAATTCATATTATTATATTTAAAATAACGTTTAAATATATAATATTGTGTACCATGTTTTTATTAATACACTAATTTTCTCATTTAATTCGTGTTTACGCGAAAAAAAAGTTTTTATTTAATTTGGACTATTTAATTTTGAGACACTACACTTAGTTAAAAAATATTAATATATATATATATAAGATCTGCATCTCCATTTTGTATGTATGTTTAAACAGCAACAACGTTTTTATTACACTTTTGATTATGCTGATTCGTGTAGTATTATAATACATAATAATATTGAAAATCCTCGTAAAGCAAAGAATATATGTATAAAAAAAAAAACATCCACACCATTATTCTTTTCACTACATACTCTAAACGGTTAAAAATAATTTAATAATAAAATATTTATCATTTCAAGACACATAATATTACGCATATAAATTATTATTTTTTTTAAATAATATATTCAACTACAGAACGTTAACTTGACATTAAACATTTGTGTCGACGTGTAGAGTAAGTCTAAAATACGCAAAAGTATTACTACAAAAAATGAGATTTATAAAACAATCTCGAAGCAATATATTGTTTTGCACCGTATTTTAGTCTTATTTTCCATAAGACTCTCCTAGTTTATGGCATAGATTTAAAGTGTATATTATGTTATCAATATTATCGTAATACCGTGGCTTCAGAGAGTCTATATTCTAGATGAACACGATTATACTCGTCGACCGCGTAATGACGATTCGTGGAACACACGCATATGTGCCTATAATAGTAGTTCTGATACCTACCCTGCCTTATGTGAAATTGAAATCACGTGTTGCTGGGGACACGTACAAATCCGTTTGGCCGAGAGGAAATTGCGTTTTTAAAACACGATCCGACAATCATCATTTTGCAATTCCACAGATATATAAAAGTCTGTCTATAATAATAATAATAATAATAATAATAATAATAGTAATAATAATAATAATACGTGTACGGAACTACAATTAAATTAATTTTTATACACTTCAAATCGATCTGTTATATTACATCTATTGTTCTAAAATCTAGTGATGATAAAAAATCATTACCAATACAAAAGTTCTGTCTTTTTTTTTTTAAATTAAATATCATATTTTTTATTATATATTCTTAACTTTTTATAAATTTCCACTTAATAAGCAATAATCGAAAACATTGATAGAAAATATACTACTGTAATATTAACAAGTATTGTTATTTTATACACTTCCATATATTTTATAATTAATTTTATAACTATATAATGATACAAATTTTAAATTGTTTAAATATTAATTTCATATACTTCAATTATTTACAAGAATGTTGTCAGTAGGTTATTTCTCCTATCAAATCTTCTGTAAAAAACTGTCTTGTTTATCATTTAAATGCATAATATACAATTTGTATAGATTATTTAATTTTAAATAAAACACGCAAAATGAAAATAAATAAATAAATATAATGTTTTTTAATTTTCATTTAAAGTCATTCAGACTGTTTTGTCAATATAAAAAAAAAAACTCTCTTCATAATAAATGCATGTTTATTACTTACTTTACCTCAGTGTCTAATCTTATCTAAAAAATCATTTTTGAAGGAAGTTATATTATTATTTGGTTTATATTTTGTTACTCGCGTAATTTGTATTTTATTTTATTTAAAAAATAAGTTGTATTTATTTGTTGTTTATTATTTACAAAAAAAATATTAAACGAATAACTAAAAACACTAATGCAATAAAAAATAAAAACGCGACGCAAAAAAATACATAATTAAATGTTAATTACTATTTTAAAACGACGCGACGTTGTTATCTCAAAAAGGTCATATTGAGTATATGCGGATCAGTTTTAAGTAACATTAATGCACAATAGAAACATCTTATTATTAGTATTGAGTTAAATAATTACATATTTTAACTAAACGAATTAGAATTTCGTTCGATTGTGGTTTTAAGCACACTAAATTATTTATGTGAGATTTCCGTGAATCATCATCAATATAAATACCATGTGCATAAATTATTATTATGTTCATTTCGTAGACGTGTTATATTATGTAATAATATTTCGAATTAATTATATATACAATATGTTATCAGAATATGAACGACTATTACGTACATCTTATCTAAACATTTCATGCGATCTTCTAATGATACATAAAAGCTCTGTTGAATGCTCTTTAGTCATAATAAAAAAATTAATATATTTTATAAAGTTTCTTAAATTAATATATACACACATATATATATATATGTATATGTTTATGCATTATGAATCTGTATTTTAACTAGTTACATCTTATTACATTTGCATAATAATAAATGAAAGAGAAAACTACGTACATAAAACATAGTTTTTTTAATTTTTTTAGTTAACATTATTATATTATACATTAATAAATATTTAATTGTAATCTTCAAAAAGTTCTGCATGTTGCTTATAATAATATGGTGTATCAAAGCACTTTAAATAAATTACTTTTACCTGTGATAACCTGTAATATTAAAAGTTTAAGACTTAAAGTACATATACATGGTTCTAAGATTTTAAAACTGTGTCACATTCTTGGAATTCGCGTTGCATATAAATTAACTTAAAGTGAGATGAATGGTTATTTCCTACCCCAAAAATATAACTGTGCCTTGGGTTATTGTAACTTATATTATATACTCAATAAGTGTGGATGTATAATGTCTACGTATAAGTTACCAAAGTAATTTGAGTTATGAACTATAGTAAATTGCACGATTTTTGTCTGAATGTAAAACTAAAATTTGAGAAAAACTATTTTATAGTTCGTCGTCCCTGGTAATAGTTGTATTTAGGGAGGTAAACAAACGTATTTAATGTGATACATTCAATAAAAAAAAAATGATGTACAAAATTCTCTCTCTCTATATATATAATTTGAAAAAATTGGATTTGATAACTAATCTATTAGATAAAGTAAGTTTAGATTTTTTTTTTAAAGCTAGGTTTTATATGTAATATATTCCAACCTATATTATTATACTTAAGTTGGTTTGTGATATAAATTCTTCAAAATATTATAGATTTATTTATTTTCAAGTTTTTTTTCAATTGAAACGTAAGCATGAATGGCCACAGAATCATCTACTAACAAAATTAATTTACATTGCACATAACAGTAAAGGAAAGTCTAAAATCAACATACCGATAGTGTGTAGGGGATTCTATTGTTATTTAAAAATTATGGACAAAAGTCGTAAACTAACCTAAAAGTCAACAACACTCCCAAGAGCGCATTTGTAAACTTGACGATATTTTGACATTTTTCATCTATAAAAGCAGGATATTCCATACCTTAAAATGTAGCATGAGCTACGAACACTGCTTTAGGGAAACTTCCACCACAGATCCAATACATCATATTTTTTTCACCTAAGGGAATTCCGTTGTTGTCGTATACGTTAAGCACATAATTTTTTCACCTACTATTTTCGTTTAAAAAAATCAATTTATCGCATATTTAGGCGTTTATTTACTTAGAGGTTTAATAAAAACAAACTTTGCTTCTTTTATGAACTCTTCCAGACAACTTATCATATAACCAAAACCAATATTTCCGAGATAAAAATGAGATATTGTATAATAATATATTGTCAGTAGTTTTAAATTGTTTATAAAATAAAAAAGTATTAGTTTAATAGTTATTTACTTTTTTTGAAATGAAGAATACTTTTTTATGGTAATATATAATTGAATTTTTGACCTATACATTATAAAATCGGGTATTATTTTTTAAATCATAAACTAAAATCTAATAGAAAGTTTCAAAACCACTAACATTATAAGCTTGGGTTTAATAAAATATTTAAAAGGTAAAAACAAAAAAGTCACTGGAGAATTGTATAAAGTTTTGCTTACTGAATATAAATAAAGTTTCATGTGGAAATAGAAAAAAATGTGTTCATAAACACGTCAATTTTTTTCGAAAAAATATCAATTATATAATTAACTAAAGAATTATATATTAATCATGATACATTTATACCTTTAAATTAATTAACCGTACTTACGAATTTAATGAAATGCCTTAGTCGAATATAATATATGTACTGTAATTAAATATATACATTTATATTATGCATATATATATATATATAAAAATCACTTTGCTGTATAATAGTTTTCAACTGTAATGGAACTGCAATTAAAGTGTAAAATCATTGTATATATGAAAAAGTTAATCTCTATTTTATAATTCATTTATATTACTGTTGGAAACTCATTTTTATTAATAAAACGCCTATGTTAAATTTTTAAAAATATATCTGTATCAAAGTTTAGTAAGTTTTTAATCTTAATTTATGAAAATTGTTTGAATTTCTAACTATGTATAAAAAAATATTTTCAAATTTCAGTGATATTTATCAATTTTTCAAAACTTATTGATTTTTAATTATTTTACTTTTTTCAAAGCACTTATAAATTATATCAAATTTTATATTAATAACCCCTCTCAATATTAAAAAAGAATGATTTTTTTCTCCTTTTCCAAATTCTCACAAATAGTAAACAATATTTCAAAGTTCAAAAAAATCTAGTTATGTCAATCGCAAAGTAGGTAATTTTTTATACACACACACATATATATATATATATGTATAGATACCTCGACATTACACTGTTTTTTATTGTTAAGCTGACAATCTGTCTTTTACGGCAGTCTGATAATACGTCCAAAGCGCCACAATCTACGGTGTTGTTTCATTGAGTTGACGAATGAGTGCACGCAACGCTAATATATAATTACGATATAATATAAACCATTAGGTGTTCTCCGTCGTGCCAATGACATTTCCCATTTACAATTCCCGTATCCTATTTTACTTCGTGGCAGGAATCACCACCACCAACGTTGCCTCCGCTACCATTCTAGTCTAGAATTGTGGCCGTCCCGCATATGTTAGACAAAACAAAAATAGAATACTAATACATTATCATTATTCTTCGTTCAGGAACAGAGAGAAGCGATTCAACTATATAATGCCCAGGCAGGAAGCTTTGAAAAGCAGCCGGCACACGGAGATGGCAGTGTGATTGAATGTGAGACGAGCGGCAGAAAAAGATCACATACTAAAAATATATTATATAATACGTAATACGCGTGTAATATATACATTTATATACACATAGGTATAGCTTATCGAAAACTGCATTAATATTTATGCATCGTAGTCGTTCTCCGTTCAAGTACGTTAAATTGTATCGAATACATGACGACAGCACTATGACGTTCATATCGGTCGGGAGCGGAAGTCAAAGTGTGGGATAAAACAGATTTCCAAGACGTGCCCCGACGGTCAAACACGGCGGCACACGGCTGGTATATTCCATAGTATATTAGCGCACGGTATGAAAATAATGTTTTGTATAAAAATAATCAGTTCAACGCAGACATTCTCATAGTGCAAACGCTTTTTACGCCACTACTGGTTTATATTCTGTTGCACATCTATTTCAAATCGAAACATTTTGCTATGTGTAATTGATGAATATAAATTGTCTCTGCT
The DNA here is from genome assembly GCF_003676215.2 of Rhopalosiphum maidis. NCBI lineage: Eukaryota > Metazoa > Arthropoda > Insecta > Hemiptera > Aphididae > Rhopalosiphum > Rhopalosiphum maidis. The sequence continues at coordinate 28,310,277 of NC_040877.1, read as the reverse complement.
AAAACTTACATAACACGTTTTCGAAAAAAAACCTCACTACCCTTCTTCTTTGTTAACATCGGTTACAATACAAACGATAGTGATATTTTTTTCATCAGTTCCTCTTTTGCACACAAAAATAAAATGAAAAGAACTCTACAAAAGACGACAATTACCACTGCGTTAACATTTCCAAATCTATGACCACATTTGAACCAACTGTGCATATGACCGTGTGTGTCAACTGTGGTGAAAATCATACGTCCACTTCCTGTCCAGTATTACTGGATCTTATAGAAAAATTGGCCCTCTACCAATAACAAAGAATGTACAATATATAAACAACTAAGCTACAAACACAACAACATCTCAAACCAAAAATGTTAAAAATCTCCACCGTCCAGCTCCGCCGTGAATCTTAAACACCATCATAACAACAAACAACTGAAAGCCCGACAAAACCATGTTCATATGCAAATGTATCAGACCTTCTACTATGGGTCACCATTCAAACGAAATCCAACACTCCTCTGATCAACAATGAAATCGCACTTCTTAAATCCATGATGAATTTTAATTAATTTTAAATCCCCTCATATCCCTCTTCAACAGTCTTTTCTCAAGTCACACAAACAAAAATTTAAACTAATAATATTACAGTAAAATACTATCCTCATTCTAACATGATGAATTACTAGTTTTCCAACTCCCATTTCTTTACGTTATGAAGTTCCATCAATAGATGGCTTCTTTAACCAAGTACCTCGTCTCCATAATATTATTGTCTTATTTAATTCATGATATTTTATTTTATATTAATCTAAACATCACTTGTGCTTATTGTAAAAAGTAAAATAAATATATCACAATTCTTCATAATATATAGTATATAAAAAAATAGTAATGACAATATTACACTAAGCAGGGGAAGTGGACATGGAGAATCGTAGAATATATAAAGAGAAGCTATATTTGTTTTTTTATTTTTAAAAGCATTCAGTTATATGATGTTAGAAACGTACATCAATATCGTTATTACAATAAATCATCAATATATTTTTTTTTAATCTATTTCTATATACTTATAGTTTTTCTGCTTATACATATATATATATATATATATATAATATACTACTATAGTATATGATCAAACTTCTAACCTTCAAAAGTTTCGGACGTTTGAACTTATTACAGCTATAAGTGCGTGTACGAAAATATTATAACCATTTTGTAATTCAAAATACGTTCAAACGCACGTACATGTTATATATTTAAGCGATATTCAGTGTCGAAGACTTGCAGAACTCATTAAACAATACAACTTTGATGATATTCGATAATATTCCATTTAAATGTTTCGAAGTATCTCGAAAACTCATAAATGCGAATAATATTGTTATTCTGTATCCAAACTATAATATTATAATATATATATATATATGTATTTTCTATACATTATCAAAAGATTTTTGAAGCATGTACGGTTTTTTTCTAGTGTGTGATGTCCTTTATGATATCTAGTTATATAACCATGATATAATAGTTAATCGCTAAAAAAAAAATATCACAAACTACTTAATCAAATACATTTTATATTTTAGTTTCATCTATTTTTTGTATTTCATTTTATATTAGTTAAAGAAAAAATTATAGAATAATAGTTTTAATTAGTTTTATGAATTAAAAATATTAATAGTACCTAACCATATTTAAGTAAATGTATATTTTCTGACATAATATTAAGTGTACATACATTTAAATAAAACTAAACAAACAACATGTTTAAATATGCTACATGGAATTAATATAAATAATTCAATTAAGTTCTCAATAATAATATAGTTGTGCGATCAAAAGTATAGAGATTCTAACGATGTACATGTATTTGCACGGCAAAGGATAAACGAAGCTGGGTCTGTGGTAAAAAAAATCAACATGATCTAATATTAAATCGTAAACTATTCTGCAAAGTTTCATTTTAATTTAAAAAAAGAAAAATAGAAGATAACCGTGTAATATTTAATTATTTATTGTATTGTTTACTTACCAAAAATGCATGTATGAAAGTTTTCAGTTAACTGTTGACGCATACTCTTTGCGCAGCTCTTAACTATGATTGAATAGTACTGAATTAGCATTTATATAGAAAAAGTTCGTTGAAACCATGAATGAGTTGTGTCACATACAAATGTTAAACAAATGACGGCTGTCACAAAGCACCGTACGTTGAAAGTCAATTAAAAAATATCAAGTGGATATTTATTATTCTGTCTATTTAGTTTTTAATTGAAACCTAACCTAACAGCGGGGTAAAAATAAATTATGTAACGCCAACTCAATATGGTAATTATTAATAAAAGTTAAATAATCATCATCGTTTATAATTTTCAATTTTAATTAACCAAATATTAAAATCATATTTTAAATTTATTTTAACAACTCGACTCTAAGACTAAAAACTTTGTTAAAAAAAAAAAACCCACGAATTGCAATATTATTGAGTCTTGATCACACAATATTGAAATATATTTACAAGTTAAACTAAAACAGTTTGAGTTAAAGTGATGATTTGTTGAATAGGTAATCATTTTGTCTAGCGTGAAGAATCAATTTATTGATAGAACGTTTTATTTTGACTTAATAAATTGTTAAAACAAAAAGAAAGATATATTCAAACTCTGTACACACTCTTAACAAATGCACATGGTTAAAATACATTTATGTGTTATCTCTTCTTTCTTAAACAGAAAAAAACGAAGCTTTTTCTGGCTTAATGTCAATTTGTCTTGCTACAAAAAACAAGGTCTTACTACAATATAATATGTCTGCAAGAGATAGCGAAATTGTTAAACGATAAACGTATTAAATGTTTTAATATTCACAAAAATAAGGTTAATCTTCCAAGTTGCATTTTTTTAATTCTCTGCTTTAATGATACTTTTTAATTATTATGAATATCAATACTTTTGTTTCATGCTGATGTTAATAGTTTTACTTTCTTATATTTTCATGTAAACATGCCTGGCGAATAGAAAATTAAAATATATAGAAATATAACAATATAATTAATAACCCATTCAATCATTTACGTAGTATAAATTTGTCTTGATACAAACCATAACAAGAGGCTATTTAAAATTAATAACAATCAAAATTTTATTGACTATAATATTGTAAAAGTGCATTAACGCATATTCTTATAAACTAAAACCAAATTTGAATTCTATAAATATAATTTTTAAATCGTATAATATATTATTATCTATCATACTAAACAAAAGATGAAGAAATCAAATGCGATATAAAAATGTACTATTTCTTTTGTATATATTTTGTTATCTCCGAAATATCATCGTACTGAAACGACTACTGCCGAAATGTCTCAAGTCGAAAAGATGGCAGCCGAAAATTACTAACGCCAAAGCAGCCACGCCTAAACGGAAACGCCGATTTATTATAGAGGTAATCTCGAACGATAACCGTATTACGGGAAAACTGAAGAAAATAGTGTTGTAGAAATAAACAAGATCTGCTGAGGAATGTTTTTCGGATCCAGTGATTTATAATTGCATTCAAATTTAATATCTCGGTTCTCGAAACACCGACATTCGGCGCCGAAGTAGTAACGAACATGATGTGAGTTCCATCTTTGATATCAAACATTTTCCCAGACCATACTTATTATACCATGTCACCGGTATCATATACTACGTCGATATAGTATTTTATTAGCTCGCAACAAACTGCGCGTGTTAACGTACGATTTGTGTACGTACATCGTCTGGAGACGGTTTGGTGCACACTGTTATATTATTGTAAAAACGCAATAGGCATGTGAACGATTCGTCTCTCGAACGCGTCCAATCATTTTTTGTACATGTATTCTTATTCGTATAAATACGCGAGTGTCAAAATGTATGTATATTTTAATGGCACGTCGTAGTATACGTATGCGCCGGCATTCGAATTTCGAAATGTCTATAGTGATTTTTTCCCCTCGTTTTATTCGCCGTCTAAATCGCAACACTATTATTCGAATGCGCGTTTATGTATATTCGTAAGTACATATCGTTTAGAATAGCCGGATATTTTATTGCCAATTACACTGCTCTCGGAACGAATTACCGGCGGCTTAGGGTATTTTTGGCGCCGTTCTTTCCGGCGCTCTTTGGCCTGTGTCGAAAACGTCTCACTCGCGATATTTTGAATACAGAATAATTAATATACGCGCATACGTCGACTAGCCGGCTAGACGGCTCAACGAATACGACGTTCCTACATACGCACATAAATTAAAAATATTATTACATTACATAATTATGTACGTATACTTAATATTTATTATATTATACACACTGCGCGTGTGCTTACGGCTCAGTATAAAGTATAAACCCATTAAATATAATATGACCACGGTATATGGTTTTGAGAATTGCTTGCTCGGCAACACGTATCGCGAACACAAAATATAATTGATTTTAATTTTTTATGAACCGTGTATATTATACAAAGTTGGTTTTCTTTAAACACGCAAAAGCTTTCTCGGTAATTCGTTAAATTTTGACAAAATATACATTTGTTTACACAAAACTTAATTTTGTACTAGTTTTTAATAAAGTTATATTTAGTATATAAGTAATTTAATTTTTTTTAATTGTTCCGAAAAACTATTTTTGTAACAATAATAGCAAATGCATATTCAAACATTTTTCGCTAACAGGCGTACTGTCTTATGTACATTTAAAATTTCAAATTAAATCTCAACAGTTATCGTACAAATATAAATCATATTTTATCGTAAAATAACAAGTGTGTATTACGCTTAAGAAAAATGTCGTCGCGTGTAATTATATAGGATTTTATTGTACATACTATATTATTATTTACGGATGCACAGTAAAACAGTACTCTACACTAATATTTGCTTACATAATAATAATATAATCTTTCATTCCAAACGTATTCCCTTTTAAAATCGATCATACGTGCCATAACAATATAAACCGCGGCCCAATAATAATACATCGATGTGCTCAATATATAATTGCTTTTATTCTGCCTACAAGAGGGATTACGATATGTCTGGTCGTGATTCGACGTTTAATACGCGAATCTCTCACTACCTATGTATGTGTACATACACGTATACTAGCGGTGTACGTTAATGTGCATTACGATAATATTATATTACTCGCCGCCGCCGAGTAGAATCGACTTTTTTTTCCCTCGATTCCGCCACGAGCTGGTGTAATGAATTCCTTTCGGATTACACAGTTTTTACACGACGTTTTATTTTTCTAATTGAATCCCTTTCTCTCCTTCTCCGCCTCCCCCCACTCACACATAAACGCACAAGCGCGCCCGCGCGCGTACACCATCGCAATCGCTTTCCGGCGGTCCGCCGCCGCTGACCGTTCCGTGTACTCGCGCGCGCGGTCGCGGATCCGGCAATAATTCGGGATTTTAAATATCCCTCAAACGCATAAATCCGGCTAGAACCCTGTGCGCGTTCACCTTGGGACCACCACATTAATTTCTAGGTATTAGCGAAATAGCGGCCGTATAGCCAATGGATTATAATAATTATTGCATTAAAAAGGGATCTACCAGAGTGGACCACACGCGTGGTCAAAAGAGGGTCGGTTGACTGAGAGGTGTACAGCGCGGTCCACTCTCGCGTTTGTATAATGTGTGTGTATACGGTGCAGAGAGAGAGAGAGAGAGAGAGTCGTGCGTACTGCAGAGACGAGCGGCGGCGGTAGGTTTTAATAATAACAATAATAATAATAGTAGTAATAGTAAAACAGTTATGATATTAGTCGTTTCGAATGTAACACTCTGGTGATTTTCGCGTCACTCCTCCGCCTTTGCACGCGCGTGTAATTACGCGATTATAATAATAACGAAACCCACGACCGAAAGCAAAGGTTATCGGGATCAAATCTAAAACATATAACGCACGGGCGTAGCTAGTGAGTGTGTGTGTGAAGAGTTTGGATTTAAAACACTTCCCTCGAGCGTTTTACTTAAATATCTCATCTCCGATTGCCCGGAGGGAATGCAAACAGATTTATTCGGGACGTCAATTTGTTTATCTCGCTATGAGACGGGAACAAGTTGTTTTTAATTACACGCGTAATAAAAATATTATATCTGCTTATACATGCATGATGATAACGAACGTTTTATTTTTAAACACTGCGCGGATTAAAAAAAAAACAGACAACCTAAAAAAAAAAACATAAGTAGATACACAGTAATATTTAATTTTAATTGTTAAAATGGGATATTGTTTGAGGCGATACCTAAATCGATGAAACCGTAACGATAATAATTCAGTTGGTACACAGCACCATATTAAAAGTATGTTAAGCTTTAATTATTCTTATTATAGGTATTATAATAAGAATAATATTATTATTATTATTATTATATATATAGTTTTTAATTGAAAACATTTTATTTTTTAATAATTGCATATTATATAAGTGTTCATATATAATTATTAATTATCAAATCAGGTTTTTAATTATCCTTTTGCATTAGATATTTTGATTGAATTAAAAATAAATATAAATTTAAACTCAAAAAATCTATCACCCAACAAATCAAGAAAAAATAAATGATTATATATCATTATCGTTTTTTATTACTACGATAAATAATATGTTATAAGGGAATTCCTTATTACAACTAAATATATAATATACAATCTAATCCATAATATTAATTGTCGTTTATTGTATGTTCAGCAATATAAATATGCAATTTATTATTTTAATTATACAAATCAAACCATTATTGTTCAAGTTCTCATGTTAATATAAGAATCAATGAAAAAAGATAAAAATAAATAAACACGATGCATGAAATATATAAATATTTATTAACTATTAACTATTAACTGTACGCTCAATTAATTAGCCATAACCATAATATATTATATTTCATCATTAAAATACACAATGTAAAAACCTTACAAAACGTTTTTATGCATAATAGTTAAGTACTGATACTTATTTTGTCGTAATCTAAGTTATCGTTTAATTAAATACAGTTAAATACTTAGAAGTATAGCATTTTTTTTTTCAAGATTTTAAATGCAATATTTTGTTAAAAGAACTTAACGTTTCATTTTAAATGGGTGATTTTTTTTTTTTATAATTGGTTTTATAAATGTAATATATTTCAAAAATGTGTACAGAAATTCAAAGGTCTTAGATTTTTGTTTCTATAAACGTTACAGGCACTAATCGTGCTATTTTTTTATTACAATAAATGTGTTCGTATAATTTAATTTAAAAAAAATAATAAACGTTAATGATTTTTTTTCAACCCTAAACACAGTTCTATACTTTTATTTGAATGGAAGTGATAAGACAATAAATAATACAAATTGTCACTAAATGTGTTTTATTTTGTTATGATACCGCTGTTATATCGTATACAAAATTATAGCTATGAAAAACGTGTTATTAAAACAAGTAAAATATATTATATGCAATGCCACCAAGTTTTCTAAGAAACTGGATATTATTAATTCAACCACTATTTTTAATTGTGTTACAAGAACTAAAATAAAATACCATATAATTAAGTATGGATTTTGAACTCATGCGTAGAATTTTTAAAAATAACCGTAATCAAATAGCCACTTTTAAATATATTATCTAGAAACATTCTTAAACTAATAGATTATAATATATAAGCACATTAGCTTAGTTTCTGTTACTTATAATTATATATTTTATTTAAATTATCCGTTTTCCCTAAAAAAAAAAAAATTATAATATAATATAGTATGATATCATTTATTAAATATAAATAAACATAAAGTACTAGAAATTTTATATTGTTAAATAAAAATATGTTATACCAACTTTGAATAACAAAACATATTTTTGAGCCTTTCATATTATTATACATTTTATAATAAGTTTTTGTTTGACTTTTATTATACTATTAATAATTAACCTAACCGAACCAACAGTGATAACTGGTCTTCAAAAATATTATATAATATTGCAATACACTTGCATAGTGTATACCTATATTAAATTTGGTTACTTAGATTTTCTTTTATTAAGTTAAAACTCTAATTTTATGTTTAGAAAATTGAAAATAAGTTTAAAAAAACGAGAAATAATATTAGTTTTTTTAGAGTTTATTTTATTTTTATCATGATTAAAATCTCAGTAATGTTATGTATATTAACCTTTAGAAATTAATGTATCCTACACATAAGAAAAAAATACAATTAAAATGACACATAGACGTCATCAAGACAATTGCATTGAATAAAAGAAACTTACAATAAAAAGTTATATTCACTCTAATTTGGTATTATTACGTTTTGAAAATAACTGAATAATAGGATGGATAATTTTAGTGTGCTTTATGTTGAATTCAAAAAGTGTCCGCTATTTGTCGCACGTAGTTTGGTTTTTACATTTTTACTCAACTTTTAAGTGATATCGTAGAACAAAAGAAATGAAACTTGCTCGCAGTTACGTCAGACTTTGTGATGATATTTTCGAAGTTGAAAAGTTCTGGGCATTTAAAGTAGTACATAATATCATCCATGTTTAAAAACAGTACGGAGTAATAATATAATATTGGCATACAATACATAATCACGCATACTCGTATAATATGATCATAAAAATATTATTCAATTGGAATCGGCACACTAACAATTTTTTATTTAGTGTGCTGATAGTAGTTATAGTAATTATACAATTTTCAAACGACATTAAATAACGGTGGGTTTTTGACTCTTATAGTTGAATTAATTTAATTGGTTAATTTAAAGAAACTCAAACTTTGTATAATATAGTGATACACATCAGGCATATTACCTACACTTAAAATTTTCTAATAAAGTTTCCAGTGGATGAGCTATATTGTTTTCGTACATTTAAAATCCATTTATTAATTTTTAAATCTTAATAACATTTGTTATTTTTTTGGAAAACGTCTATACGGTAGTTTTTTAATTAAAATGCATGAATAACAAAAGTACTTCACCGGTTTTGATTATTTTTGAAAACATTGTTTTGATTTAATTAAACAAAACAAAAGTATTATGACTTTAACAAGTGTTCCATTTTAATATTAGAGATTTTAAACGCTAAATCTAGTTAGAAAGCAAACTAATTTAATATTCTAAAAAAAACTATCAAACAAATCGTTATATAATAAATTAGCTTTAAATAAAGACATATAGTTAAAATAGTTTTTTTTATTAGAATTCTTTATTTGTTCATACATTAATATAACAAATAAAATATATCATTTATAATATATTTAAGATCCCCCATTTAACGCCGAGTAATACTAATCAAATTAATAAATAAATTGTATTTTATTTTATTTTTTAAAAATAACAGGTATCGGTACATGACATTTAAGTCAAACAACTTTATAACCGTTTAATATAATATAATATTACAATATCCACACATTAATTATTTAATACGCTATATTAAACAAAATCAAAAACTAATAATATACATACTTTGATTTAATAAACAAAAATATTAATGTTTTTTTTTTTTTTTTGCAATAGACTGATAATATTTATCAAATTATATAAAAACACTATATTATTCAACTTACTAAGAAGATAATAGCAAATAGTCCCTTTTGGAACAGTGCCATTATTTAGTTTATAAACATGGTATGCTATTAAGTTAAGTTATTACTATAATATTTTATTATTCTGAATATATTTCACTAATACCAAGTAAAGAAATACATTTTAAAAATGTGATCATAATTCAACTATATTTTAAAATTTTAAATTTTTAAAAACTATGTATTATTGTACACAACCAAAGGTTATTTACAATTAAATAAACTCAATTTTATCATAATAGTTTTTTTAACATGAACAATCCGTATTTAAATATTTGTATTTAATTTTTTGTTAACTAAAAAACATTTAAACTTTATATAAAAGAAAAACGTTAAAATCCTATTTTTTGTATTATATTATTTTATTTTTTATTATAAGTGCAAGTATTTATTACAGCAGACATCTTTATTACTTTTTATAAATTTACTATAACTGATTGATTAAAGTAAAGTCTAGTACAGAGTAAACAAATGTCATGCTCGTGGAAAGTATCAAAACAAAATAAAAATCCCTTTTATGTACAATATAAATAAGTGAAATAAATATCTTTTGAAGCACGATTTTCTATAGAATAAAAAGTGACATAAGACGTAGTGTCTAATGAATTATGCAATGTTAGATAAAAGCATTAAACGGGTCAAAATACAACGAACTTGCATAAAAGAAAGGGTGATAAATGAAAAAGTTGTAGAACAGGTGTTTTCAAGAAAAACTAAACAAATACAAAACTTTTTCATTACACTATGAACGAATTAATTATGACCTCTGAACGGGAAACGTGGTGTCTACGGTTTGTTTAGTACCACGAGACCACAACTATCTAGTGGATATATTGTAATTTTATTATTGAACAAATTGTGCACGTAGTAAAATTTATGCTTTTTTTTGTAAATTGTAATACTGAAATACGAGTCGAAACTTTTACCTGTATTGATACATACGGCATAAATCTGGGAAAAGGTACCAAAAATATTATAGTGTTGACGAGTGTGTGATAAAATATTTTACAGTAAAAATACTTTTGCGATTTGAGTGGAGGCGTATAATGTGTGGTTTGAAACCCCACTAGTTGCACTAATGTTATTGCTAGGGCCCGAGTGTAAAATTAACCATTAATTTGAATACGTTGGAGACTGCGAGTTAACTGTACCTTGATGATATTTCATTACCGCGAGGTGCAATCGTACACTTTCTTTTTCCAGTGGCCATTGATTAATTTTACTACTCGGGTCACACCATGATTTTTTCGTGCTGTTTTTTTCTGTGTGTATTATATTTTCGTATAAAAACGTAGATTTGGAAAATCCGTTACCGACGGGCTTAATGTAACCTTACTGACGAATAAGAATAATATCACGTCTGTCTGTTTATATAGTATCTGCTTCTACTATTTGTGTTTGTGTGTGTGTACATTACTGCGACGGCTACGGGTCGAAATTATTCCCATGTGACAGGGGGCTGGCGCGCACGGCAAAACACAACAACAACCCTCGCCCAGTGGATGAATCTTCTTCACGGTGCCGCTACGATGTATATGTATATACTAACCCGATCGGCGAGCAGAAAGGATTGTGTGACCTACTACGGCCTACTACGGTATTATTATTATAACTACGATATAATACGTCTGCTGTGTACAGCGTGATCATCATATCTCCGTAAACCCGGTGGTGTCTTATGGAGAGACGAAAAACATAAAGATCTTTGACGTTGTGTTCTTTTAACTAAGGAATAAACACTATATAACATACGACAAACGTAGAAAATTATATCATAGTACGTCGTTAACAAATAATATGATAACAATATTACCGAGATCCTGCCTGGATAGCGATAAAGAAGTCACGTCGTGTATACCCCCTCCCGTCCCCCTCCCCCCACAAACGCGCACACACTCGTACCACAAACCAACAGTTTATACAGTATTTGATGACATAATGATAATACATACGCGTGCAATATTAACAGTGTCACTGGCGGTATCAGTGGCGACGGCGACGTATATATATATATGTACAGCGCTAGACATTATATTATTATACATTATTGGCGAATACGTTGGTATACCTATACACGGTCGGAGACGTCGTCGTGCAGTGCGCTGCGGCGGCATAGCGGTATTTCCATGTGCGTGTGTCGACGACGAGGGAATTAAAACGTTTCCGATGACGAGGGTCGCGTGAGCGTGGTCGCGGTGGCAAGGGGCGCGCACACGCGCCACTGGTCATTTATCACCCAGGGCAGAATATAAGTATATATATATATATATAATGTGGCATGTATGGGAAAAGCCCTCACGCGGATGTCACCCGGGATACCCGCGCCGCACACAAATAACGTATTTATGTGCACGCCCGCCGCCGAAACGATTTCCACTCAGACTCCAGTCCCCAATCGAGTTATGCTGGTTTTTTTTTTTTTATGGTCGGTTCCGACTCCGCATCGTTTTCCCTCCTACGCCGGCCCTTGGTCCCATTGTCGGCGTGGAGACCTATAACTTCTTCTGTACCGACATAACTCACGCGACGTCCACCGCCTCCGCACGGGAACACACGAAATGATATGATGTGTACATAACATTACATATATATATATGTATACTGTAACTCGCATAATAATAATAATAATAATAATACAAAGTAGTAGTATATTATGACACGGGAAAAGAATGCGTTGTAGAAACACTGAAAAACCCGTAAAAAATCCATAACGCGCCCTCGACCTGCACGGCAAAAAGACGTATCGGACGAAACATTATTGTATAAGTGCGAGTCGTCGTGTTGCTTTTCCGGACAGAATCAACGCAGTACCATACTATACCTACACGCGACACAATGGACCTGACTACGTAAGCCGTGCAAGTGCGCTACGACTGTCGTAGAATAGAATCGCGTAATATACCTCATTACTCATTAGGTATCATCAGGTCTACATAAATCGATTTACGACGCGTCGTGAACAAGAGTAAGTCTATAGTCGAAAAAATTCGCATGACTCCGGCCACTGCAGTCGCGCGTAGTGCGCGTAATTATAACCCGATAAATGAGTATAATTCTAATTACCCACTGCAGGAACAATGATTGACAACAAATAAACTTGTGGGTAGACACGTAATAAAGTATTTGCTTGTTGAAAAACAATAAAAACATAGATAACTATTATAAGTATAATGTAACTTATTTATAAACACGGTTTTACAGAGATGTTCAAATACACAGGTTGAATATATTTTTTTTTTTATATATATAATAATAATAGGTATATATTATAGTTGTGTATGACCGGGGCCATCCAACGAACGCGATTAATCGTCCCGCGTATTATTAATGATTTCCTAGACGGTTGGTGACTTTATGCCCGTCATCACCTTCAAAAGAAAAAAAAATAGTTGTCCTTTTCGTCCTCCCCCTCGACCATATGGGCAGGGGGGCGACGAACGCTTTCTTTAATCCCTCATAGTTACGAACATGGGTATAGCGAGGTAGTATATATATATATATATATATAGATAGCCACTAACTCATGTGATGACCGTAGACTCGACGGCTCCCGAGAGTGTCTCGAAACAATATAATATATAGGTACCTGTTATAATATAACGCGCCACTGGCAGAATACGAAAATGTATAATATATCATATCGGACACCTTGAGACACGCCCATGCCACTGCAGGATGCCAAAAACTGTATATTTACTTAGACTTATGTATATGTGCGGATGAATAATGCGATAGTGATAATCAGTGGTGACCGTAGAATTTTTGAGAGCACGAATTCGGTTTACTAAAATATTACACCCACTTGGTCATCCGTGATAAAAGATGAAACAGAACTAAATATGCGTTTATTAAGTTATTATATCAACCATTTTAATTAAATATTATACTGGTATTATAATGATATAAATGAATTAATATAATTAAAATAATATCCATCGTAATAATCCAGCGGTCAATAGGTATTAATCATATATTATATACCCGTTCCCACTACGAGATCTGTAAGCAATGGCATTGAGGAATTTTGAGAGCACTTGTAGTCAATTATAGTATACTTAGCTGCACTTTTTTTTTTATATTATGTAAAAAATAAATTCCATTGCACTCGGCAGTTGTGCTCACAAAATATTTATTTAAAATATTGTTAATCAAATGTTAAATTTTTCACAATTGCACAATCCTTGAACCTATCTATGGTAATTAAATAACTATAGTCGACGCGAATTAGTAGTCACCCGTTTTAGTTTATATTGTGTGTTTTCTTGTGACACCAATAATTTCCACTTACCCTTCGAGAACAAGTTTCAGTACTCCTGTAAACCTGTTTAAACTCCGGTTTGGCTGCAAGCAATTGCACAAATATAACCATCGCGTCCGGACATCATCCACCGGTCATCCGTCTGTAAGGCACTGATTTTATAATTTAATAAGCCGCCCATGTCAAACGAGACGTGCGCGCGTATTATTGCTGTGATACCATTGTGCAGTACCGCCGATAGCGAACCCACTGCGGATTATAGTGGAACTTACGCAACTCAAATCTATTACCATATATTATTATATATTCTCGAAATGTATAGATATTTTACATTGCTGTACGTCTGTTCGATTCGACCGCTGCAGATGACGATCATTAATATTGTCGCCTAGTCCACCGTAGCGTTTTTAGTGTTTACCATGTACGTTACGGCTAATACAGCGGAAAATGCCATATATGGTCCACCCACCCCGCAGCCTGTTGTACCTGTGTATTATTATGATACACCGCCGGCGGTCGGTCCGAGCGTATGTGCAAATCGAGTTAAAACACACGGCGAACAATATATACGTCTGAAACGTAAATATTTACTCTCGCCGTCGAGGATTCCAAAAACGTTTCGAAAATTACATTTAATTGTGTGTGTTTTACGCGCGCGCGGCCCACATGTGTCCTGCGTTATGTATATATATATATTCTAATAGTATATACTGCATCGTATATACGCATAACGCGATTAATTTAGTCGATAAAGATAATTCACTATAATGTGGTGCGCGCGCGTATAGACATTATAATATTAGCATATACGTATATGTCGAATAAACCGATTAAAAAATAATAACAATAATAACCGTTAAACGTGACCGCGGTTTTTGCGATAAATCAGTCGATCCGAACGAAACGCGGAGGCGGCGGCGGCGGCCGATCATAACGATATCGTAAATTCATAATAATGAAGTATTAAAAAGGTAAAAAAAATATTGTACAATATATACGATTATTCGATTATTTTGCGATCGCTATATTGTTATAACCGACTACCGCACATAAAAAACGACCAACATCGGAACACCGTCTCAACAATAATATAGGCAATAATAACACACTCGTATATATACTTATTGTTTTGTATTATAACACATTTCGTATGTTATAACAGCATTTATCGCCATTCGCCGTCTTTAATCTTCGTGTAACCGTTTCTCTTGAGCAATATAATAACAATCGATCGAGCCACATATACACATAAAATCGAGTATGTATACTCAAGTGCAATCATTTTACACGGTTATTAACCAAATTGGTCGCGTTATGTAAAACAATACTTTTATTCTTAAGACTATATAATAATAATATGATATGTTTGTCTGTCGGTATTTTTTAGGGGTAATGATACGACAGCATGTTTGTTTTACTCACTCGCTGCTCTTTTCTTATTATATTAGATTTCCAGAGTATTTGTCGTTCATTTTATTAAAAATTAAACGAAATTCCGAAAACGCACGTTCATCCAGACACACATATACTCAAACGTAATGAAATACCTTTTTCATAAGGAACGGTAAAATCTGAACAGATCTCATGGTCTTAGATTTCCGTAGCATGCGAGACGAGATATTTAATCGAATTAAATAACGTGTTATTTTTTGTTATTTAATTTAAATGCTTCGGAAATTTATTTAGAACGTCTAACATCATATTATTATTTCTTGAAAAACTTTAACCGGTAAACGTAATATCAACGAGGGTATAAATTCTAGTTTTGCGTTATATATCATTTATTTCATTATTCGTCTGCCTTGAATAACTACAATATTATTACTTTGAATAGGTAGGTATGTTTACGAGTGTCTTGTGCATATAATATTATAATGATTACTTCAAGTCAAAACTTTATTTGTATTACAATAATGTACGTATTTCCCATTTGTATAATTTAATCGCTTATTTTAATAAAATCAGTTTATAATAATTTCATTACAATCACCAACGTTCGCGTTTTTATGCTATCAAAAATTATATTACATATTTTTTTAATTACGAAAATCGTTAAAACCTCACCGTTTTAATCCATTCGCTTATTTGATTTACGTGGAGGACATTTTTTTTTCAAATTAAATTCTTCTTCAAATCGTTTTGTAAACGAAAACATTTTAATAACTTTTTATCACTCTTTAGAGTTTAGACGATCAGTGCAATAATGATTGTGATTATTATTGTTTCGTTATAATACGTACGACGTTATATTTTGTACAAACTTAAATACTGGAAGAGATATAAATATTCACATGAAATACGTATATTATTTATATATAATATTTTATAATTTCCGTTATGACTGTGTTTATAGTATTTATATATATGAAAAAATGCATTCATATGAATACACATCACAGACACGACACACCAGCCCTGCGGTTCTTTCTCACTTATACGTGTGAATAGGAATTACACAGCACAAGGAAAACCTCATTTTGAATTCATTAATGAAAATCCTCTATAGTTCTCACTATAATATACCATTTCATCTTAACACGAGTTATATTATCCTTTGTACGGGGTTTTTCAAAGGTACGCGAATGCTTTTCAAATGAAAAACAAATGAAAATATAAAAATATCAGACAAATTGTTATTATAATATACGCAATGAATATTCTGAAAAAAAAAAAGTTCCAAAAGTTTTTTTGTAGTTTGGACATTTTATTGTTTTACAGAATTTATATTCGTGTTCAACATCCACAGTAAGGTAAACTCGATGAAATCATCGATATCTATCATGAAAAAGTATAATTATATATTTTTTTAATTTATAACTATTTTCACCAATCCGAAATGAGTATGTATGATATTAGGTATTCATTTTAAATTAATTATATATACATACAAAACAATAGTACTAATTACCAATAATTTTGTTTCTCAATAACAGATTCATCACAAAAACCAAAGCCAAAAGATTTAAAGTTCTAATTTTCTAAGATTTTTAATTGCTAGAGAAATTATTTAAAAACAATAGATGAGATTTATATTTCAAAAAATAAAAATAATATTAACTCGACTTTTGGACGTACAGTTATGTAATGGTATCTTTTTTTTTATCATTAATCCGCGGCAACAAAGGTCATTGGATGATTTTTATTCATTTGTAGAGGGGATGAACGGTAGGTTGAAACACGTTTTTTGTATATGTGGCAAGGATTTGTCACTAAAATCCCGGGTAGTCGCCCATCCAGGAGCTAGAAACACCGGCCGATACGTACACTCACAGCGTTTCCGCAGTTGAGTGTACGATCGCACCACACCAAGCCACTTAATGGTATTTTAAAAGAAATTCACAAATATATTAATATTTTAAATTATAATAGGTATATCTATTATTATGATCTTAATCTAAATAACAATGAGAAAAAAACACTAAAGACAAATATATACAGTATACATTATAAAAAATCCGTCATATTAAGATACAGAATAATGCATAAAAAAAATACGTGAAGTGTATTATACACAATATATTTTTCCCGGTATTCGGCCATATACTGAAAATGGTAAATACTTCGTACTTCAAAAACAATCGAGTTTCAAATTTTCCAAAACTTTTAAGTTGTTCTAAAACGTGGGTTCTGACTTTCTTTCGATACAACTTTAGATAAGACTTTATTTTCTCATATCTAAAGAATAATAAATAGTCTATGCCCTATGAATACTATATTATACAATATCATATTCAATTGTAGGTTGATATTTTATAAAATTAAATATTTATTCGAATACCGATTAATGAAAATAAAATTGAGAGTATATTATTAATATACACCGATATGGCTATATTATATACATACCATAATTACAATATTAAAGTTTAAATACAACAGAACATATGAAAATAATTTCACCAAACAAATATATAATATTTACTAATATATGAATGCAGTATTTATTTGAATATTTTTAATTTATCTTTATAATTATACATGGTATTTCTTCAATAGCTTTCACATAGCTGAACCATTTTAATCATTATTTTATAATGTGCTTATATTGTTTTTCATTAGTTACTAAATTTTTGTACATAATGATTTCAAGTAACCAAATGTTTGATTAAAAAAAAAACTATTTTCCAACACTAGAAATCCAAAACTCGAATAATTGATTCAGGTTTAAAGCTATACGTTTAATATATTCTTTTAATTGAATTAAGTAGGCATATAAGAAATAATGCTCAACATTTTATTTTAATCTATTAATTTCACTAATCAAAATATTATTTTACTTCATATAAATGTATTGTTGTTCTATTAGAAGTTTAATCAAATTTGAACTATTAATACTTATTAGTTAGAGTGTACCTATCTAAATCTACAAAAAGATTCAATATTTATTATAGTTTCATATACATACCAATCAAAAATGACAAAGTTCACGATATCTATATTGTAATATTCACGGTTATGACTTCAATGGGGAAACCTTTGCCCGTTTAATGTTTTGACACATGTCATACGACAAGGAGTCAAAGGCAGTGCCAACTCTTCTGAGTACATGAAAGATCCGCGACTATATGTATTCTAATTTGATCAACTTGGTGAATCAATAAGCTTAGCTACAAACCGCCCTCTTAGAGCGGCGGAGAGATATTTTTATCGATTTATTTTTCACAATTTACATTTTAAAAATACTGCAAACCATTAGTAATAAAATATCATATTACTAATACAGGTACATCAATTATAATGTATACTAATTTTCAAATTTTCATTTGGGCATTATGAGTTATAATCTTGAATTTAATTATATTTTATTTTATTAGTTATAAGATAATAATAATTAATCATACATTTTATAAACGTGTGTAATATAGAGAACTAGATAGGTATTATACTTTAATAACTATTAATCACAAATATAACTATGTATTTACTATAGATAAATCATCTACTAATTGTACTAGTGTGGCACAAAGTAATGTAAAAATCTTACCAAACATTCGTTCATCAGCATAAACCAACAATACGTTCAGATTGTGTGTATCGCAAACAAAATGGTACACTATTATGTAAGACATGATGTATAACATTGAATATACAATACATGCACATTGTAGTTATGTATATAACAAAAAAAAATGCGCATATATTTGTCATCGGCTTATAAAATAACCAACGATACTTAATATTTATAATATATGTCATGGCGTTATATGGTACTGACTAGTGACTACTGAGTATTATCATAATACGCATTATACGATTACTTTACCAAGATTTTCCAAGGATTTTCCGTATCTACCCATATTAAAATATGATAATACAATAAATTTCAAATAGCAGCTATTGAACCATATAGACTGGCAGTATACATACTAGCAACCGTGATGATTAACATAAGTGACTTTTTGTTCGTTCTAATTTTTAGAAAGCCTGTGATGGAATAAACGTATCGTTAAACTGGAAAGGGCCAACAAAGTTTTCGCCGCCCCTTCAGCTCAATACTGCGTACATACAATAAGGTGGGTCATTAATAACCCCAAATTTCTTTTTTATGTTTTTCTGTGATTCGTGGTTTGTTTTTGTAGACATAATGCGTTTTGACATAATTCCAAAGAAAAAAGTCCAACTGTATAACATCACACGAATTGAGGAACTGTCCGTTCTGGTAGCAAATCGTGAAAGAAGTAGGCCCCAAAATTTATCCACGTTATCACGTGATTGCCACACGAGTATATCTTTTTATGTTGATCGCACAAGAAAATCAATTCGAATTCGGTGTTCCTATTGAAACACCCTGTATAATATTACAATATGCACGGTGACGCGAAAACAATTGGTTGTATACCGAGATTAATGGTCAGGATTTCGTCACGCTTCGTCGAACAACGCGAAACCGAAGATAGAATGGGCCACTACGACCGTTGCGTAAAACAAAAAATTTGGACTAGACCTTCGGCCGTGTTTATTACGATCGGCCTCATCAGTTATTAAACTTCGCGGATTTCCGATACATGTTTGTGTAACAACTTTCCAAACGCGTCCGTCCATAAATGTACTTAACGAATCGCCTTAGTGAGGTTCTATAAGCCTATACGGTTCTCCGAACTTTTGTCGACAACGATAAGACCTACGCAGGTGGTCGTCGGCTATATAATTTTAATACATATTATATTGTACACTATTGTGGCAGTACACAGTGGCGATATTTTTCAATGGTCATCACTTTTAGGGTTGCTTTACAACGGTCGTCGCCATATTGTGTTTTCTACGCACACCAATCTCACCAACTCGTCGCGGATTCTCGACACTACTTTCGATCGCAATATATCTTCGTGCATATAAATACATGTAATATATAATAATATGTGTACAATATATAATATGTATTCATCCGCAAATGCGCTTATGTGCGGTGCAATGAAATCTTCTGAGAAACACGAGAGTTATTATACGAATATTATTATCACTTCCGACCGATGAAACACGCCACCCGTTTTCCAAGTATTACAAGCCGGGAAGATCGTAAAGATAGAATACAAATCAGTCGCCAATATTATTCACGTCGTGTTCCTTAGCATATACAGCGACAATTACACACACCTATCCGACGCTTATTACGAATTTAATATATTTACAGATAATTTGTTTTTATTTATCGTACAATGTATATAGGTTTTGGAACAACCAATCAAAACCATTATAAAATGTTCGAGAGGTGCATCACGGTCACTTTGTATCACTCATAGTATATGTATTATAATACGGTCGTATAGTCCCTATAATAATAGTAGACGATGATGTACACTAAACTTTCAACGTTATTAATATTATTATATTACTGTGGTTGACAATGGTATAATTGATGAGTAGAGTATGTGATTTCGGCGAGTTGAAAGACAAAATCGTCTGAACATCCATACCATACCACTATTACCAACTAAGGATGATATAAATCAGTCGGTTTTAGCCCTAAGATAACAATGTGTTTATAGTGTGTAGTTTGTTCTCAATATAAAATACTTTGATAATTTTATTTTACTTTTATATTATTGAAATATAAGTGAACAATTACATTTAAAGAATTTCATTTTTTATTTGTAATTGTGCATTTGTCGAATTTACAAATTTACGATGCAGGAGTGAAAAATATTAATATATTGACATATTTTACTATAATACAGGGCCTTAAAGGTGAACAAATTTATGTTAGCGTCATCGATATATTTTATGAACGTAGATATTTTTTCTAGGCTTAGGAATAATATAATATTTTTAAATTCAATTCTGTTATCAGAAGTAACGTCAATTCGTTACGACGACTGTGATTATGAAAAACTTAATGACAAAAGACATTACATTAGAATTGCAACTATTTTATTAGTATTACGTATTTTATCTATAAATAATACATACAATTTTAGAAAACAGATGGTTCATTAATCCTTAAATTACATCCACAAAAAAAGTTGGCTAAAACCATTTTACCTATAATAGTATCTCAATTTATTCAAGTCGTTGAACCGTGCGAATTTTGTAGCATTGTTATTTTTATTTATTTTTTAGTTATCTCAGTCGTCATTAAAGTGTTATTAACGTTTTATTTAAGCAAAACGGAGAACAAAATAAACAAACGTTTTAATTGAAGATCTACTCATTAACATTTACGTTCATCTTTTTTTCATTAGTAGCAAGCTTTTTATAAAACAACTTTGTACACTCACCGTGGCATATCTCAATGGGTATCCTCTACATGCAGTGTTCATCTGGAAAAAAACATTAAATATATAATGTAACCAATTATAATATTTTATTATGCTGTGTTTATAATACGTCTCACACACACAAATACATAATAAACAAATCTTTTAGTTAAACATGATTATTGCTTTACGCCCTATGGTATGAGTGTAATGACGTAGAAAATATAGAACCTACTCACGAGATTATACATAATATTAAATTATGTTAGATTCTGGGTAAAGCGATAAATATATTAATTTTACAATGATGTATTTTGTTGTTGTTTTTGTACGTGTACACTGTACACGTTAATTAGTCGATATTTCGATAATATGTTTTGATTTAAACTTTAAGGGTGCTTTAGGTTGTTTAGGATACCAAATCGGATCTAGTTTGTACTTACAAATAATATAAATAAAAAATTCCTGGTAATATTTTTCTAGAAAAATAAAAAAAAAAAAACGGGAAATTTTACGTAAATCCAATTTTTGACAAAATCATCATTTTTTTGTATAATATATATATAATTCGAAAACGAATACTTGAACGAGATACTTGTGATTTTAAATTATAATTTGTATTATATATTATAATAATATTTTAATTTCTTTTTTAGGTATTTGTAGGCATGATAAATTTTAAACGTTTTTTTTTTTTATAATTGTTGATAAAAAAAATTAATCTTAGTCGAAATTCTTGAAAATACTATTCAAGACTCCGCATAAATTGTTTTTATATCAGTATGAAAATATATAAACATAATTTTTTCGTATATATTATGAATTTTAAGTTTTTAAATTAACATTTAAAAAAAAATCGCAAGAAATTGCAAACTATTTTTTAGTTAGAAATTTCTAAAAACTTTTTTTATGTCTAAGTTTCAAATATTGAATACAAATTTCGTAATATGTACCTATTTCATACTGAAACTATAAAATCTAAAGAATATATAAAGGCAATTTTTTTATAAGCAATTTAATTTCAAATGTTACCAAAATTACTTAATTAAACAGTAAAAACGATGTTAATTGTTTTTTTATAATTTAAAAACATTATTCGTGGAAACTTGAAACTTTTACGTGTGTTGTATTATTATACATATTATAACTATACACAACACAATGATATTTTTTATTTATCTTCAAATATTGCCTACTTATTTATACTATGAATCTATTTTCTTTGTTTTAAGATATTAATAAAAGTATCAAAATTTTATTACATTTTGAGTTATATAAATTGATATATTAATATGGTAAAATGTGTATTATTATAATATAATAAATGTAGTATTTTCAAAAAAAAAAATTATTTACCTACTGTAATACTAAGGATAAATAAATTACTTTAATAGGTATACCAATAAACATATCACAAAACATACTTAGTGATATAAGCTGACAGCCAGTCTCTGTTCAGAAGTTATTCGTATATGCAATGACATATTATTGAATTCAAATTTAACACGGCCATATAATAGTAACCCACCATCGATACCCAATGTACAACAGAGCGATATCCGCTTGCCTACCTTTTTTTTTATTTTGTGATCTTTTATTTATTTTTACTTGATTCAATTGGCAACTAAGACTGTCACACAGTATTTCACAAAATTGACCAAACCACCAATCACCGTTCAATCGATTTTATTCTCACTTCTATGTACAATATTTGAGTGGATGTCAATGATGACATTCATTGACATTATTGATATCATACAAATATTAAAAATTAAAACTAAACAGATATGCACTGAATAAGACACAAATATTTAATGTTTGAAATTTAAAATACTAAATTGTATATTCTTAAAAATAATAATTTGATCTAAATATTTGGCTACATTAGTTTTATGATGTAGAAAAATTATAAATATACGTAAAAATAGATAATAGTTTAGGTAGGATACGCAAATAGAAATTTAAAACCCCTAAACCAATGGTCACATAGCCTCATCGTTGGACACTATAGGTACTATATAATTGAATGCGGACTATTTTAAATAATGCCAGAATACAAAAACTTATATCTGATTGTATTTTCAATGTCCACTAGCCAATTCACGTGCAAACAATCCCTTACAGTCCTATCACAGGTATGTTGTGAGTTATTGTTATTGAATCTCCAATCTCGGAATATACCAAAATTCAATTCAAGCACTGCAAATGTCCCCGTAATAGTTTAATAAAATTATTTATCTTCGAGTCTTAACTTTTTATAGTAAATTATCATTTAAAATTAAATAACATATATAGTAATAAGCAGTATCTGAAGTTTGTTAGTTTTGAATCCTACATAATCCAACAGAGATTACATTAAATGAATTCGTAATCCAAGAATAATACAGAAATTTAACACATAATTAAATAACTCTCATAAATATTTCACATGTATATAGTGTATAAGTAAATTATATTAATTAATATATTACAAAACTTTATAAACATCATACAAATCCTCATACTATCATTGGCCATTGTCAAAATACTTTATTTTCGACTTTTTTAAACTGTTGTAAATCTCATGTATGTTAAATTTAAAATAAAAATATAATACTACAACAGTTAAAACTGAAAATATTATTGACAAATGAGCATTCATTTACGAACAATTGAACAGTCCTTACCGTTTATAATAATTTGATTGTGCAATAAAAAATCTAATTAAATATAAATTAACTTTAAAACAGATGACAGGTGCATGCCTATAAATTGGACGTAAATTGAAATCAAAATAAATTACAAGTAACTTCAGCTTGGACATTAAATAATGTCCACAGATTAAATATGACAACAACTCAATCGCTCCAATTAAATAATTCGCAAAATACCTAGGTATTATCTGAAATTAAATATTTACCAGAGACGAGCATTAAAATATACAAATAATTTAAGAAAATAATCAGCTTAATAATATACAATATAGATGTATTACTAAAATCAAAAAAAAAACTTAAAAAACAAAAATATTTTTATAGAAAACAATTATTATAAGATCAGTTTGGACTTCAGAATACAAATATGGAGTAAAATAAAAGCATCAAATGTTTGCACTATTGAAGCATTACAATCGATCTGTCTACGTCTGATAGCTATAGCACAATTTATATTAAAAGTACTACAGATGATTCCTCGCCCAATCAACCACTAACAAAAATCCATTAATTTCAGCAGTCCTCCTAAACCATTATTGGTAATCAACTTTGAGACTGAAAAGAAACTGGCCTAAAGACCAACTAAATTAAAATGAAAACTAACAACAAACAATTTGGCGTGCGAAATATGGATACTTTCCTCATTATGTAGAATGTAATGTAATTATATATATATATATATATATATCTCACATAGTTAAATTCGTTAAAAAAAATGTATAAAAATCCAATAAAAATATTACTTTATAATTTATAAATATGTATTTAACTTCACTATGAATCATTATATTATTAATGTTGATAACTTTCTATACCTAACAATCCCTTAATTGTGGGCTACGATTTAAAATTAAAAACTAATAACCTTTGTTGTTGATATTTTTTTTAGTTTAACAAAAAAAAAAGTATGTTGTATTAAATTATTAAACTCAATATAAATCAAAATTGTGCATGCATTATGCAGTTTTTAATATTAATATTTTTTTTTTTTTTTTTTTAATGATATCAAAGTGTGATATAATTATATATTGTAACAAATTATTTAATGTGTGCATAATTTTATACTAAAAATTATATCATAAAATATGTATGTGATGTTGTAAAGAATATGATGTAATTACATTTTATTTTGATATATTTAAATGAAAATATTTACAATGTATAATAGACAAACAGCTATAAGCTAATTTTTAATATCAATCCACAACAACAAACGTATAACAAATCGTATACATACATAAATAATATGGATACGTACCTTTATTTTTTAAGTATTTGTCTTGAGCAAATTATTTATATTGAAAATTTCAATATGCTTACATATCGTACAACTTTACATCCAACAGAACCAATTTTGTATTGATACTTTTTATTTTCATGATAATATTAAACTGAATTAATCAACATAATAATAATTATCCATATGTGTTTGTACGTTGATTTAAGTATGTGATGACAATAAGTTATTACATACTAGTAGGTAAGTAATAATGTAATATGTAAAATATAACAATTTAAAAATTAATATATTTTGGTCAAAAATTAAAATACCGCAAAAAACTATCGTATAAACCCAATTGTAAAATTTTTACCTCAGAGTTTGGTCGTAGGCTAATTAACATTAATACTAAAGCTAATAAAACAAAATTGGTTCGGCTCGATACAAGTTTACGATATCATACAAATTTATTTTTAAGATTTTCACTGTTCTTTTAACAACGAATTAATGTAATATAAGTGTAGGAACTAAAAAATGAAACATAAATAAGATAGGTTAGATATAAAATTATTTGAGAATAATTAACTCAAAAAATGTTTATATAAATATATACGTTAAAATTAATTATATGTTTTTTGATACTTTCAACCATTGACAAAAACCTAATTAACTTTCAGTTTAAATTTTAAATTTAATCTAATAAAACTATAATTTGAACGTATTTCAGCACATAAAAAAAATCTACAACAAAGTTCATAGGTTTATAAGTAACGACAAAAAAAATGATATCAATTTTTTTACATGACTATAATATTGTTAAGAAAACGTTTGTTTAAATATATAGTGGAAATTTAAGTTTTTCGTGTTTCGTTATTATTATTCTTTTTGTAAACGAAAAAAAAAAATGTATTGCGATTCAGCCAATTAATTTGAATTAAGATTAATTAACATACTTTTTTAATGTTTCTTATATAATATTAATATTAATAACTACTAGGTAAGTTGTTAAAATATTATAAAAATTTAAATTGACTAAAATTATAACATTTTATATTATCATTGTTATTAATTTTTATCGTTCCGGATCACCGCGTACATAACATATAAGTATCAATATACAAATTACTGTATTTCCAAGAAAATGGTATTCAATGGTATAAAACCCATTGTAGGCAATAATCATAACAATGATATTTAGATCCATTACATCCCGATTCCAAACCACGTTGTATAGTCCGGAATCAGATCAAATAAAATAAAATCAAAACTTTTTCATCTGCACGTAGGTTTCTGCATTAATAATCTACGCGCTTACATAGTACATCTGTAGTTCGTGTGCATTGCACGTAATTATTGGGGCGTTATTAACACATCCCACACGCAGTGATACACAAGTGTTTCAAGTTTGCAAAAATGTGCTTAAGGTATTTTGGCTTCGCTTTTTATAAATTTAATGGTGTAGAAGTCCGAATAATGATCGGATTAAAATAATCGTCACGTAGAGGTAACAGTCCAAACGAGTGTCTTTAAGAAAATGGAAGCAACTTATTTCATATAGAAATAACACTAATACACGCCGTAACTTTCTGAAGTTGTCACAAGACCAATTTAGAACATTAATTTTTTATTTAATTTCCTTGAACTAGAAACAAAACAATCTTTTACGTGGTGATTTTTAAAATGTTTTTTTAAACGTATAGGTAATTTATTAATTCAAAGTCTCAAACGTTTTTGATATCCTAAATTTGAATTTATCAATGTAGCTAATAGAAATACAAAGTTTCCAGTACAAAAAAAAAAAAAAAAACGTCTCGATGCATTACGCGCGAATAACTATGAACGCGAATTCTACTAAATCATTCAGTTACCAAAGCAATAATTATAACGTGATGCATTGCAGCCGTTTCCGTCATCGTCAAACCATACTGTTATGATATTATTAGTACACCTTGGCGGGGTAAAGAGTAGACTCGTAGTGGATATAATACATCGTGAGATACCAAATCCCACGCAAGTTCTGCCGCGATGTGATCGGTAGTAGGTACATTATATAATATATTATTGTGTGGCGTATTATGTACGTGACGGTCAAAATATTAGACGACCATAATAATGTAATGGCAATAATGACAATATTATTATATTATTGTTATTAATAACGCCGCCGCCGCCGCCGTTCCGGTCGTCGCGTTTATCGGCGACACGATATTATTATTATACGGGCCGCACGGTCGCGCGCAGATGACCCGAACGGTACTAAATAATTTAGTTGGCGAGCTTAAGAAAACGGCCACGCGATACATGTACACCCCGGATCCATTTGCAGATTACAACGATATAATATAATATATATACACACACACACACACACGTATATGTAAGGGATGAATAACGAGGAAGCGTGTAATACGCTGTATATATAATATATACTACACTGAGTAAGTATACAATATACGCGAGTACCTATGTGTATATATATATATGTGTGTGTGTGTATCGTATAATATATGAAGTCATGAAGGTGTGTGTGTGTATATATATATATATACATATCATACATATATTACGAGCCGTAATAGTTTTAGCACAGCGTCTGATCAATTTCGGTATATATACGCGCGAAGTATATTATAATAATTATTATTATTCGCCCCACGACAATGGGATACCGTTCGCGTATATACGTGTATAATATGATATATTATAATAGTAATACTAGTAGCCGACCACCGTGATAATGATATAATATTATTATATATATATATATATTATATTAAATTATGTACATACGTACTGCGCACACACGTTATTATGATAACAATGATATTATTATTATTATTATTACCGTAAGCTCCGTCGTGGTGCAGTTTAACTATTAATACGAATAATTATTATAATAATCATCATCGTTTAACCAATACCCACACGGAAATCGCTTATTATAATATTATGACATCGAATTATAGATATATAACAACACGACCGCAACCACCCTTATGGGCCTTATTACATTGTTACGACATTAGAGCACCGCCGTGACTACTCGTTTTCGGCGGTGGTAACGTCGAACAACGATGTTATAATATTGCACATGACGTGCAACGATATATTTATTTACGAAATAATAAAATAACGTGTATATAATATATATATATATATATAGTTACATGACATAAATCAATAATTTATTTCGCGATACGAAGACGAGACATTTAAAACTTGGGTGTATTTCTCAAAATTGTATTGTTCTAAACTTACAACTTTATGACGTTTTTGCCACATTCACATATTTTTTTGTATCCCTAGTATTACAATGAAATTTAAACTTCGCTTAAAGATTACAAAAAAAATGAATTATATTCACGCGATTTTAATTTTCTTATTTGAAGTAATATTATATTATAATGTTTTTTTATATAAATATATCATAATATATACACTGTTATTATTTTAATGTATTTAATGTAACAGAATTCGATGCTTCAAATATTAACATTTGATATTTTAATACAATATACACAAATATTCATTAGTCATTATTATATTCAGTTGTAATGTTAACGTCTTTAAATTATTTTTTTTTTTTTGGGGGGGAGAGGTAGTTTTATATTTTTTAAATTGTTTAACATAAACATAATATCATAGACCACTCCAAATCACTGTTTTCGAATGCATTAATTTAGCTTTGAATTCAAATATGATATGATTAAACTATATCCTGCAATCAGTGTTAGACAGAAAAATCATTGATTAAATTATGATTGAATTTTAGTGTTATATAATATCTATAATTTAATATTTATAAATTTCAATGAATATAATAATTTTATGTAGGTTCACACATAAGGACATGCAATGAATTCATTGAATATATCAATACATATTCTATGTATCAATACTCAACATAATACAATAATAACATAGATATATTAGATACCTCACCTTGCAAAAAAACAATATTAATATTTTTAATGTCAAAACCTAAATTGTAAGTTCTGTAATAAAATTGTAAAGCATCGGGAAAAGACCTTTAGTCGTATAATCTGAATCACATCTTTATGTCAATGTAAGGTATCAAACATTGTTTTTAAGCCACTTTAATTATTAACATACATTTTCAGAATGAATTCATGGAACAATTATTTAATAAACATGTGATAATGTTGGCTTATTTCAATTAAATCGAATTCTATGGCACTGCGTTTGTCGATCTTATTATAAATCAAAAATATTGAATTTCTATAGCCATTCAAAAATTAAAAATATTTAATAGATATTTTACATTGTATTTTCAAATATCATATACATTTTTAACATTTCAATTAAACATTAATTAATAAATTGACACTGTAAAAACTTAAAAATTAATTACTATCGTTGTTTTTATATGTGTTAAGTTTTCTAATACTTTCAAAGTTATTAGAATATTATTATTAAAAATGGATTATTTTTTAATTAATTAAAACACATTCATTATTATACTATCTCCTTATATTATACAAAAAAAAATATATTATATAATAAAAATATTATTCAGTGTTCTATGACAACTCAAAAAATGTATGGTGAGTAAGTACTGAAGTATAAAAATTATGTTAGATAGAACATCCTAAATGTTGGTTATGTGTATAAGAGGGTAAGGAAGCGTAGCAACCAGAGAACAAAACCCATTAGTTTTCAATAAAAAAAAAAAAAGGCAAGCGGGTACCGCTCTGCTGTATATTAGGTGTCGAGTGGGTTACTGTTATGGGTGTGTTAAATTTGAATTCAATGATATATTATCATTGAATACGAAAACGATTCTGAGCGGGAATGATCTGTCAGTTTATAATATTATCAAGTATATTTCGTGATATGTTTTTTTTTTTAAAAACTATTAAAGCCATTTATTTTACTTTTAGTATTACGGTGAGTTGATATAATTTTTTCTTGGATAATTTAGTATTTAATTATTATGATAATATACATATTCATATGGTATTATAAAAATGGTTTATTTATTTCTATTTAAAATGTATGTAACTCAAAATTTAATTTATCTTTCTGCAAATAGGTACCGTAAAACTGCAAAAATAGATTTAATATAAATAAATATTATCTTACAATAAATCAAAAATATTGTTGCGTATTATAAAGTGTATTATATTATAATTCACGTAAACGTCTTATGTTCCCACAAATAATATTTTTAAATTATAACAAAATAATTAACTTCGTTATATCTATCATTTAAACAAGTAATTTCGTATAAATTTGAACTTAAAATGCCAATAAAAAATAATTGTCTCTATATATTTTTTAGATTTTATGGTTTCAGTATGAAGTACTCATGAGAAATCTTGTATTATTTTTTTTTAAATTTCGACCCAATTAATAGTTTTTTTATAGACTAAATAAAATTTGAAAATTGTCATACCTACCAAGAGACTTCAAGTATTTTTAAAATTATAATATAAACATGTCGTTAAGATTCCAAGTATCTGCGATTATTCGTTTTCGAATTACAACAAAAAATAAAAATTGTTTGAAAAGAAATAGTTTAAATAAAAAATTTCAATTTCAAATGCTCATGAAAAATTAATTTGGCTTTTCGGTACAATTTTTATATACATATTATAATATATTCGTTAAAAAACTTATGAAAATCGTTGTATTCAATTTGAAAATCTTAGGTATAAATAAACAATTTTATCTATTTCTAACTACAATACAACTTGTATTTTTTTTAAATTTGTATACATCTTCTTATATTTTAGTGACATTTATAGAAAAAAACTAAAAAATCTATAATTTCAATTGTCTATAAATAGCTCAAATAAGTTAAAATATTTTTAAAATTATACCATGTATAGAGAATTATAATATAATTTCTTAGTGAAAATGTAAAGTTTCTGTGGTTATTTGTTTTTGAATTATAACAAAAGAAAAGTATCAATTTAGTCAACATCTAGTTTAACAAATTTTTTTTCTTAATTTTTCCCGATTATCAAAAATACTAGGAATTTTCATCTCTCAAATTAGACCCAATTTTCTATCCAAAATCACTTTCAAAGTGGAAAATTGAAGCATTTTATCAACAACTTATATTGTGTACTCGTACAATAAAACCAGACATCTTTGTAAAATCAATAGATTCATCATTGCTCCGTTCAAAATCTAAAATTATACTTATACTTGCCACAAATTTAAATTTGTAATTATTCGAAAATATTTTGTGTCATTTTTAAGATTATAGGATAAAGAAGCAAACTACATGTGCTTGCTTGCCTCTACTTTTTAAGTTTAAAAAAAAATACCATCAGATTTTATCACGAATTTCACCTACTTTTTTTTTTGCCAAATAATGGACTTTTCCGATATTAACAAACCCAAAGTTCCGTCTTGGTCCAATTATTTCCAATCGATTGAATTTGCTACATGAAAGACCAGAAATATATTTACCACCAGAAAAAAGTGATCGCTGACACACTATTGTTTGTTTTTTTTAACACGTCACTATAAAACCATAATAGTTTTTCTCTTCACTTTACAAATATGGATGAAATATCCATAGAATAAGATTGTTCGATGATCGGATTAAGACAAATAATTTCTTATACATTTTAAATATTAATAATATTCGGTGAACTAAAAATTAAATGGAATTATAAGATATAAATTTAACGTCTAATCTAGACAATTTTTAATTGGAATGTAACATCTATTGACACTTTTCTGATAGATGTTGGTTTAAACAAACACGCATTCGTAAGCTATTAGTATGTAATATAATTTAATTTGTTTCACTATTATAACTTAGAACTGTTTATACAAATGAATCATACTTATAATACTTACTTATAATAAATATATTTTTGACGATAAATTACAATCAATATTCAGTTAATTATACATACTTCTACGGCATACATAAAATGCAATATGCAGCTTATATATGCGGGACATAATTTATCCGTATCAATCGAAAGGTTTTGACGGGCATTTTCAACACAACATTTACGCAACTATGAAATTATATTATACGAAAATAACTTATTTGAATTAAATAGAAAAATAAAAACACGCGGGAACACGGGTGATACAGCAAACAAAACGTTATTAAAATTATTAAAAATGTCATTAAATTATTAACGTAAATCAAAAAGAAAAAATATGAATCTACCAAGTTCTACCCGTATAATAAATATTAATACACCATAACATATAATAGCTGCAAACGTGTTGTTTGTTGTACGTTTCAGTAAAAAAAATATATCGTTATTTTTATAATGAATTTCACAAAGCGTAGAAAAAATATGCATATACTGTAATAACCATAACGTTCAAAATATTATATACATATTATTATGCATACCTATTTTAACAAGTGGATTTTTACACGTCGACATTATTTTCATCGGTTGGCCGATTTTCAATACGCGCGAGAATTTAACACAAAAAAGTTGTATCGGACAACATAAAAAAACGTGCAGTAGGAAAATAATATAGATGATGAAATTGAGGGTATAAGGGTCCATGCATTGGAGAGTAAATGATTATTGCAAACTCTTTCACCTGTTCCGTTGGACGTGAAGAAAAAAACCTGCGATGACCGCGAGGCGATTCGCGTATAGATAATATTACTTTGGTGTTCGATAGCCGCGTGCGTGATACGATATTATAATATTATTACGTGTTAACCGAATCCGACTCGGGGGTGGGAGAGGGGACACCGCACTATCCACTGTTGTTGTGACTGCAATTATTATTAATATTTACTTAAAATTATTTTTTTTTTTTATCCAAACTCACGTTATCGCGACTACGCGGTACGAATCGCGAGACGACGGCGGACACAGAGATCGTTCACGAGTGCGAAAACACCGCTCGTCAAAAGACAATGTCGCGCGTTGTCTGCCGACCACCGACTGGACCGCCAAAGAAGCGGGCGCCTGTACCCGCTGTCGATCCCGTCGGCCGCCGGCACACACGAAACGGTAACAGCGCCGCCACCGTCACCACCCAAACATGCGGCTGCCCGCGGGGGGTGAAAACTGGAAGAGGAAAATTTTAGCACCCCAGTTTTTGACGACGACGACAATATAATGACGTAATAACCTACCCGAACAACGGTAATGTTAACCGATATATTATTTCCTCTGCCAGCGTCGCACCTCGTCCGATTTCCAGTCCGTCTTGACCGCCGCAGTATTTCGTGATCGAAACTCGATGCCAAGCTCCTCCCCTCTACTATAAAACACCTAAAACGATGGTTTGTCACCGATATAGTTTTTACGGTGTTTGAACGTATACAAGTGCGATACACTTCAAACTACCACCCGCGGATATCACAAGTCCTATAATATGGAATATGTTGTATGCTTAACTTTAATACTAACTAGGCGTATTAAAAAAAAGAAAAAAATGAATTTTTATTCTGAAGACCCATCCAACTATCACTGTCAAAGTTATCTTAGTATGTATAATCGTTTTTTTTCCGATGAAGCTAAATTGTTTTTCCAAAACGCTCGTATACGAAATAATCGTGGAAAATGTAACGGTGTATAGAGTCGTTTCTGAACGGCGGTTACATAATTTACTCGCTCGTTCTGGGGCATCATTTGGGGAGGCAGGAATATGCATTTGCCTAACCTTAGATTTTAAAACAGTCCGATGGGCCAGTGTACGAGAACGTGTATGTGAATTGGTGTATGTTGTGTAAAATAAAAGGAACATAATATTTATCGTATGCACAATAACAATAATAATATCAGTTACATCAGTAATATCAGTAATCATAAATAATCATATAGTTTAATCACAGAATTGATTGAATTTAATCTATTTCGTGGTTTTATTTCTATGCGGTGGATATATTTACAAAAATGAAAACAGAAAGATAATTACTAATAGTTTAAAAACATTTTTGCTATTTCATCGTAAATTAATTAGTATAAAAAATAAAATATTTGCTACTTAATATTTAATTTATCTACTTTAAATTATAAAACATGTATGATGGAGAGATTTGATAAAAATAGAAGTAGAAATGTTTGGTTCGCGAACGTAATAATCGGTTTTTTTTTTTAAGTTAGCTATTTAGACCGATCAAAAATTTTTCTCCGCTCTATTGAAAACTCAAATGATGCCACTGCACTCGTTTAAATATTTCATGTCTTATGTGTATTTACTATACCTATAGTTTATATAACGATAGGAAAGGCTTTTGATTTGTGTGATTTTCCATGTTTCGGAATCATTTTATCTTTAGATTATTGGAGTCTCAAATTCGCGAAAACAAGTTTATATGGTGAATTTTAAGGCGTACGTACACCATTTAAAGCGGACGTGGGTGTAATAATAGCGTTTCAAATGAAGGATTTGAATTCAATCGTGTATAATATCATAAAAGTACTTATAAACAATTCTCTATCGTATTGATACAACTGCTTAAAAATAATTTATTGATTGTTTCGACAACTTTAATGTTGTACATAATATTATTATCGTTTCCCTCCGAATTATTTTTGAGAGGACTTTTAAAATTGTTGAGGTCCAAACTGTCACCCCTATTTGCGCCTATGCAAAATGTGCACTCAGAAAAAAAATTTGGGAAAACCATAATAGTCAAAATCAAAAATATTAATATACTCATTACTCATATAATATATTATATACGCATGATGACCAGCTGCAGATTTTCACGCGCATCTTATTTGATAAACACACCACCGTGTTCGTCGTTTTACCGTAGTCTGTACGTTCACGTTTTACAGTATATATTTTGATTTATTGTTATCAAAATTAATGTCTATGACAATATCGGATTAGGCGTACTAATTTAGGTACTATTGCGTAACTGTTACTGCGTATACGTAATAATATTATGTCGCGGAACCCCGTGTAATACTACGCGCTGCGATAAATCAAAACTCGTACTTATACGTTTAAATATTATGGTATTTTCAAACACGGATTTCAAAAATGAACACGGTTTTGGAAGCTCGAAATAAAGCTCACAGCGATTTCGGGACTCCAAAACGGGCCAAGATAATAATGTCATCGTGTAACTATTGTGTACGCCGCTTTACTGCAATGCGATTTATAACCACTTTACTCTCCGAAGAGTGGCATATCGCGGACACGGAAAATCCAACTATAATAGCGTGTGCGTGGGCGGCACAGTTCGGGATAAATCGACGTATAACGGAGAGACGCCTCGGTCACGTCACCGCCAGTGTTGGATTTATTTTCCGACACATTTTTTCGATTACATTGTCCGACGTTGGCCATAAATATCGTTTCTCCGGGATAATTATTTTGACACTACCGAAATTATAATATCAAATCCGCATAACAAACTCTGCACTGTGCAGTGCTGCAACGAACGTCACCCTATAACAGACTGCCTAGTACCCATTTAGTTACCAATATTTTTATAACACAATCTACCCACACAGTAGCTTATCGTATTGATATTGTCGATATTGCGTCTGCGATCATTAGAACTTTGCGACCGAATCGTTTACTCGGGTTTTGGTTTTAGGCCACTTGACTTGTTTAAATACTGCAACGAAAAAATGTAATAGGCGTTTGGATATTAAAAACCTTCGCTATACACATCATTATGTATGTTTAGTAATCAGGTTAAAATCTAAGAAAATTTGCACCCGCAGGACGTGAAAGACATTTCTTTGGGTATCATACAATAACTTAGCACTGGTTATTATGTTATTTTAAATAAAGGTACGTCTCGCCCGTGTAGGCGTTGAATCACCACAGCACTTACGACAAGCTTACAGCCGTGAAACGTTATAACAATATTATGCACACGACTTTACGGTGATATCTAAACAACTTTTTAGTTTTTCTGTTCGCGCCGTAATGAGTGTTCAAATAAAATTGACATCACTGAAACTGTGCCCAGGGAAATTAAACTAAAATGATTTTCGTGTACAGTCTATACTCAGACTTGGAAAGGTCCTTTGAAATATTAATTAGTTCGTAAGCATAATATTGATGCAAGTTAATTTCTTTAGATGAAATAGTTCTACTTCAAGTTCTTAACTATTAAAGTTACTAAAATTTGAATTAGCCATTATGACTTTACGCAGAATAAGTTGAAATGTATACTCATACAGTAATAAGAAATAAAAACCTACTATTAAATGTTTAACTCATTTAATATTATTATAATTAAAACAAAAACAATTCATATCTTACTTTTTAACCTTCTTCTCTGTGAAGCGCACATAATGAATGTACTGAGAGGATTTTTTATTTATTTTTTACTATTTTATTGATTCGTATATTATATTATGCACATTGTACATAATATGAATAAATTTAGACATCAAAATAGATTATAAAATATTTGCAACTTTCTTTTCACTAACTATTACGTACCATAATTAATTACCAACATGAAATAAAATCAAAGTTATAAACTTTGTTTGCTACAATTGAAACCAAAACAATAAATAAACAAAAACAAATTATTGGTACCTGCCTGTTTGTTATTAATTATTCTAATTCTTAGAAACTTTTATATTTCCATTAAAACATATGGCCTTTGAAGCAAAATGAACTTCTAAAATAAAGTCCAAATTCACGAAAATGTAAACAAAATTCAAAATAAGTTTTCTCAAACAAAATAAAAACTTTATTATTCTTCATTCAAACGTTTAGCGCTTTGAAAAAATTAACGATTTCATATTATTATCTTATTCATCCCGAGGTCTCTTTTTCACTAAATATATATAAATAATTAAAAAGGTAGTAGTAACTTGAAAGTAGTATATAAATATACTGGTAGTATACCTGAAGATTTTACTAATTTTATTATTATATCATATTATAACCTTTGGATAGAAATTTTCAACAAGATTTGTAATTTGTTTTTTTTTATTATTCTAAATTGGCAAAAAGAGACAATGAATAAAATTATGAAATATACATAATTTTGATTGACAATATAAAAACCCAGCGTATTCTAATTTATAAATTGTTCATGCATACCATGTAATAAAATTTGTCATAAAAAATTGAATTGAGCAACAGAAGAAAATTGCTTTCTTTGAAATCGATGAATACCCATATTAGAATCTGTAAATGGTCTTTGAAATTCATTCTAAAGCCACATTCTAAGTACGTGTTTATAGTGTTTGTGAAAAAAAAGCTATTTACTCTGTAAAATTGGGGAAACGATTGTCATTCGTGTACAATGTTGGTTTTTTAGAAAATAACATCATCAGATACTCTTGTATTGTTAGACTTTTATATTCTGAATATTTGTTGTTCCACTTCAATACTGTATGTGATACCACTGTTGGTTTTTTGATACATCAAACCCCAAATCAAAAACAACATACACAATCAGCATGTATCTATTTTCTTATATTATAACTATATATATATATAGCTGAAATTGTAATAACATGATCGTAACTATATAGGATAATTTGTTGAGCAAAAAACACTCATAATCTCGTAAAGTATTATTAATCCTTTTCAAAAATATGTAAGTAGTTTTACTATTCTTATAATTTTCATTATTGTACATATTTTTAAGATTTTGAATAACTACGTAATTTTAAATTTCATATTCCGATAATTATAGAAATATTATGTAAAAAATCAAAATTTGAACGAGTAATCAATTTTTTTTTTTAACTTTAAGAATATTTAAATTTTAGAATGAAGACTGAGAGACCGACATTTTTCAGTGTACCCGTCCAGTCTAGTCTACTACACTCCACTCCACACCACTCATATCTAATTTTCAAATACTTTGCTACTAACAATGATTAACTACCCATTAAAACTTTGATTTTTATACATACAAAATCTAGAATAATATTTTGCTTTACCATTCAGAAAATAAAAAAATGTTACATGAAATAAAACAACAAGACAGTCAAAATATTTTATTGCAAGAATTATGTAAAAAAAAAAAATATATTTCCAAGATCGTTACTTTAAACTAATTACCCAATGTACATATCCAGTGTTATATAACGATGTTAAATTACATACGTTTCTCTAGATACTCTTCCCACATTGTATTTTCACAATTAGTAGATTACAAAAACATAACAAAGCGTAGAGCTTGTGTAAACTTAATTATCCATTGTTTTCTATAGGTTATTTATAAATAAATAAATACATATTTTATAGTGTTTTTATCTAGCTTGTACATATATCAATAAATATATTTTAAGTCTGTGTTTAAGAATTAATGACGATTTCAGTTATTTTAAATATTTAATCAATTCAATACTCAAAATTGATATTAAAAACCAAAATTAGCCTGCTTACTCGATACAAAATATATGTTAAATATTAAGATAAACAATATTAGTTTGGCAACATTTTTTTTGTATTTTAATCTCTAAGCGAAGCAATGAATATATTAGTTTTGTAATAAAATTTGTTTTTTCCTATTTTTTTTTTTATTTTTGTGAACTTCTTTTTTTTATAAGAAAATTCTAGAATTTCAATGTAGACAAATACAGTAATCTAAATACATATTTTTTTTCAAATATGTTGAATTATTTCTCAACAAGTGAAAAAAATATTACCGAAGTTCGAAATCAAAACAATTTGGAAAAAATATCAGCAAATATTAATACATCTTTGGTAAAAATCATTTTTCTAATAATTTTTCTTTACAATGAAATAATGTTTGATATAAATAAATACTAATACTGTAGGTAAGCACATTATCCTGCACTGAGATAAACTAAGTGAAATAAAAGTGTCCCTTTCTAAATTTCTTTATTCGATATTCATTATAGCTTATAAAGTCACGGCAAATAATGCATTTATAACTCGACGCGTTTGTATATACTTTTTAGATTTTGTGTAGGGTCAACTTATGTAAGTGAAGTATTAAAGTTAGGGTTATGAATTTTTCACAGCTCCATTTTCTTATATGTTTTTTTTTTTTTTTTAAAAAAAAGCACCTATAACAACTATACAATATACGTGTTTTGTTTTTATGAAGTTTTTCAGCACGACATTGACAA
Source organism: Rhopalosiphum maidis (assembly GCF_003676215.2). NCBI lineage: Eukaryota > Metazoa > Arthropoda > Insecta > Hemiptera > Aphididae > Rhopalosiphum > Rhopalosiphum maidis. Next base: position 28,270,792 of record NC_040877.1, on the reverse strand, counting down.
AAAGTAAATTTAACTTTATTTCTATTCTTCCATGGCGTATGCACTTCCATCTGAATGAATTTTTCACACTGTCCCGAATCTCTACAAGTTTTCAAACGTTGGCGCTGACCCTCGTAAATGGCTCAGTCGTTATTTACAAGGACCGGAAGGGTATAATGCCGGACACGTGTTAAAAGCGGATTTCCGTCGTACACCTACGAGTGGCTAAATCGGCAACTACGGGCAACACACGCCCTCTAATCACTGTAGCTGTACCTTTTGGACACGCCAATTGGCCGTTTCAGGGTTATATTGCTCACAAAAAATAAGTCACTTACCGAATGTATAAAATAATGACGAAAAAACGATCGAATAAAAGCAAGCCAATTTGTAAAGTGCATTCGTATTTTCGTGGTAAAATGTCAGATCATTTTCATATTCCTTCCGATTGATCACAATTTTAAAATATTATCTATATTGGATGAACATCACAAATTTCTAAGGAAGTATACTTTTCCAATACATTTCTTAATAATTTTATAAATTATTATCCTTTATATTCTATTTGTCATATACCTATTATTAAACTATCGGTTATGTATAACTATGCAACAAACATAAACGTAGCTACAACACGGAGCCGTAGAGTGCATGTTGTAGCAGGTGCTTACACTTAAAAAATAAAATAAATGTTTATAATGTTATAATAATAATAGGTATAAATCAAAATATTTGATTTTTCTTGTTAACTGTTAACAATAATAAAAACAATAAATATGTTTAAAAATATAAAATAACAAAACTATGTAGACGAACACGGCAATTTGTGTTGTTGGCCGTCGCATCTGATGGTGGAAAATGTATTTTCATTCTATCATTGCATGTCGTGCTGTTGTGTAGTACGTTTTGAAACTGCTTACGTTAGCTCATAAGCTACGATATACATATTTTAATGTCGTAGAGAGGGCTTCGTATTTATGTACTATTTTATAAGTACTTCTCATTTTGCATACACCACAACACCACATAGATCATTTTTCAATTTAGGTGTCATTAAGTTAAAAAGTTTGCTACAATTTTTTTTTTAAACTAATTTTATATATTAAACTGCGTAATACTCGTTGTGACATATTTTCAATATGTTAGTTTTCCTGTTTACATTTTCTTGAAATACCCTCGCTACGCCACTGCTGAAACACATTTATTAGAGTTGTAAATACTTGGTAATTATAATTTATATTATTTATAATAACTACTACAATTTCATTTCGATTGGGTATTAAAGTCATATCACCGGACACGCCGATAAAATAATAGTGTTTTATCATTAGTTTTCAACTTGAAGATTATGTTTTGGATCGTTTTGCACCGGCGGCGTGTGGACTAATGGCTCTGACATCGAACGAAACGGCGATAGAAATCGAAATACAAACGTTATAATACAACACTCGTTACGGCGTAGCGCGAATCTACAATAATTGGTGCCGCGATTGTAGTGCTCGAACAATATGTAGTATCGTCGTTCGTGGCCTGCGGTGGCCGGTGAGTGACTTATCGTACACAACAGGAACGTCTTTTCAATGTTTTTCAACGGTTGGTGCCAAAATTTACGGAGGTCATCTTTAAATCAATACCTGCATATCTATATATCTATATAATATGTATATACATATAGGTTATATCAGTGTATATATGTATAGTATTGTATACCTAGTATATATATATACTATATATATTATAGGTATATCATGCATGCCGAAACGATAATAAGATTCAAAACTTAAACGACTTGGTGTGCAATTTTTAGATATTATTTTTGCTTTTGGCAAATCGATGAGAAATACATTTTTAATTTTTTTAATTTCTGATTAACAATATTAGTCTATTTTTATTTTAATATAAAAATTAAAATACACTACAACATTTTATCTTGATAATAATCGATCAATTGTCGGACTATAGAAAAAATGTATTTGAAATGTAAAAACAAAAACAAAATACAAAATTTAAAATATGAAATACTGACTCAATATTAAATCACATTTCGGCGCTTTTGGTTTACTTATGATGGCCAAAGAAGGAATTTTAATGTTTTACAAAAAAAATAGGTGCGAATTTATATCCTGCCCTCTCCATCACGAACAACACAACGGCACGGCATTCAGCACACCGTTTCAAATCATAATATTATTTAATGACCTGGATGTAAAATACATGGAACATAATACATGTGTTCAATTATTATATTCTCGTGTGCGTGAAACGGATTTATATAATAGTTTGTATCTTTTGTGATAAAAAAAAAAAAAAAAATGAAAATTATTAACAACAGTAACTTTTTTGCTTGTATAATATATTATAATTTCAGTACATCCATTACCAATAATTGTAAACACGCGCGTAGACCCTATTACAAAGAATAAGTAAAGTTTATTATTATTATTTATTTTTTACTACGCGTTGTACAATTGTGAATTAAACGGCATAACCCGCGAGGGGAGAGGGATAGGCACATTAAAAGTATTTCTCGCTACAAAACACATAACGCTGACCTTTTTCGACACGGTTTCACGTGCGTATCGCGTATATACATATATTATACTGTAGGTATACGAAATAAATCGTTAGCTATACGGGAAAACGGACTCACTGTTGCCGACTACGCGAGATAAGTGCGTCTATAGTATAGAGTATAGACTCTTTACTCTATGCGTTTGGCGTGTTCGGCGTATATCGCGGGCTCGACAGACCTGTTCGCAAAACAAGTGAACCATTCGAATACACGACGTTCACGCGCCTAGTCCTCGAACACTTTACATCAACTATAATAGGCTAAAGATTTTATTTGTTTATACAAAACATGGTTGATTTTTCATTCGTCTAGAGCAGTAGGTTTTAACCTTTTCAACAATACCGCACACTTCACCTCCCACGAAATTTAATACCACGCCGTTCAATATATGAGACAAATATATTACATCATGTAAAATATTAGAAAAGCGACACACTTCGAGGACGCTTGCAAAAGCACTGGTCTAGAGATATAATATACCATTACAGTTCACTCTGGTTTTCTCTGAGGGTATTTCAATCAGAGTCCGACTCACTACGTTATACGGCAATAACGTAATAACTATGATATTACATGTTAATGTAATAAACGTTTAGTCTGCAGAGCCAAACTATCCAAACGCTTCCGCAGTCCGGTCGACTATGATGTGTTGTGTGCACACTCGTGATATTTAACTTCAATAATATACACAATATATATATATATATATACACGTATACCTACGCGTCGGCGGTTAGATGTCCCAACTATTTGAGGATAAACTAAAAAGTTTAAGGAAGGCATGAGCGGGGCGGGGATGTTCTACGGCCGAGCGCGACGAAAGAATGAAGAATGGAAATTATGTAAGTCAGGCAAAACCGTACGCGGGTCACCAGCTGCAGCTCTGCAGTCATCCAACTCGCTGTCTCCGTGGTGTTCTCCTCTTGTTCATGTATTATGATATTGCTAACGTAACGTGTGCAGAGGGAATAGTTTATTGTTCTACTTATTATTATGACTTGGGGTATACAGGGGAAAATTGGAAAATTACTGACTAATGTATGCACTGCGTTATTTATCCGACGAAGGCAACCATATTTTTGGTAATTTTCTGCAGATGTCAAAAGTTATCACAACCGTACAACACTTTTCATCTATACCCAATCTATTCACTACGCCTATACTCTATACAGTAATATTACTTATACATACCATGATTCTCAAGTCGGTACACACTAAATAAATAGCGAATATCCACAAGCGTATAATAGCCGTTTGCGCTATTTTGCAGTAGTCTTGTTCATGGAAATGCGATTTTATAGGAACGAATACGAGTTTATACTTAGAAAACACTTCACAAAGTGCATGAGTAGATGTTTACTATCGACAAACATCGTAGTCCTTGGAGAACCTTACATTACACGGAAATATACCACTCTCGGTACTTGTCCGTGGAAAATTTGAAAATAAAAAAAAAAACCGATATTGATATTATTTTAAGGACGATTGGCGTACTATCTAATGGAAAGCTCTCGCGACAAATGAATTAAATTACGTTACATATTTGAAAGCTCAGCATCGATTGACGCAGTTTAAGACTAGCCGCGTTTATATTATTACTACTTGCTTTTTGAATGATCAAGGAAACATTATACGATACGTGTCTCTCATCGTGTTAACATAAAAATATTAAGTTAGGTTGTAGTATATATAACTTTATTATAGTAAATGATAAGAATATAAATATATTTTTCCGTATTTGCTAGTTGCGAGATTCTTTTTTCTACCGTATTCCCAAAGGCGGCAACCGAATGTGTCTCCATTAAAAAACGTTAGAAAACTTGAATACACTAAATTCAATTCTACAGTTGGTGATGATTTTTTGTGAACTGTACGAGTGGTTACATACCATTCAAATATTTATTATTAGCATTATATCCTACAGCATTTTCCAATGATAGGATTGTTTTATCTTTTTCTAGTCTACAATATTTGAATTTAAATATAATTATAGAAAGATACGAGACCAACTGATAATATTTAAAATGTATTTATATACGACGTTATAGTGTTAAACCATAATGTGTTTTAAACTTCAATACTATTATCTCATAGAAACATTAAAAACAAAACGAAAAAGCGTGTTTAAAAAACATAAAATTTAAACACCATACATTCAGTATTAAAACATCAAATGACAAATTATATTAATAAATAATATAATATTCATATTCGTATTAACTCTAGGTCATTATTTCAAAATAATTTCCCGTGAAAATTTGACAATTTTAATGAAAAAAAAAACCGATAAGCCCTGCAAAAATATAAAATCAAGTTTGTCAATAACTGATTTTTCGTAAAAATTTCAATTTTTCCCTTATTTTTGTATTTTTTTCCCCCGATTTTGAAAAGTTATGTATGTTATGTTTTACTTTTAACTCCCGCTTCTTCCTCTAAAATACCAACCACCTTAAATTATCTAGTAGGAACCACCTCGACCCCTCCTAAAGTTGAAAATCGAATCATTTACACTGTCCCGAAAGGCGATGATAGACAGAAAAATCAAAAAACATACACCATTGTGATACATCATTACAGTATTTATACTATAAACAAATATGTAAATAATATGCTACGTCCAATGGCCATAGATGCAACGGATAGCTTATAATAAAATAGAAATAGGAATAAATAAATAAATAATTTGAAGAGTAAAATGAAATATATTATATGGTAAAATACCCTAAGAAATATACGCTAACAGACCACTCAAAATAGTTATTAGTATGCAATGATTTATCAACGTATTCAAATTTAACACAATTACCTACTTGTCATCATTCACATACCAAATAGAGACTTGCACTCTAAACGTACTGTATAACAAAACAAATTTCTCGGTTTTTATTTAATCGGTTTTATAAGTTTGTTTATCGTTATATATCAATATAATATCATCATCGTCAGTGCGCTGCTCACTATGAATATCATAATAAATAGACAAATGCTATGTAATTAATAGTAAAAGTGAGTAAATTAGTATTTTCCAACTAAAATCGTACCTATATAGTATATAATTAAATTATATACGTGGTTGTTTAATTCACTATTTATATTCTACTCATCTACATTATGCGACGTTCAATTACTGATTCACCCACACCGAGTTTATATTTTCAAGTTACTTTCCGTGATTAATAATATATATTAACTTAATAAAATTGTTAATTCAAAAACTTGAATAAATATTTTTATTAGTGCTTAACAAAATATTAAGCTTATAACAATACATTCTTTGTAGAACATTTAATAAATATTGCTTCATAATAAAATACTATTTTATTTTAAATTTGTTTTTTATTTTTAATGTTTTTGTTTAGTTTTATTTTTAACATTAAGCATTAATAATATAGTATAACACATAATATATATTATATATACTAATAATTAGTGTTATTATGTAATTATTAATAACATATAAAACTGCATACTTGACAATATATTATGTAAAAATTAAATTAAGTGTAAAATTGTTTAATGTATAATTTAAAAATACAAATTGTAAAAGAATTAATATTATTTAATTGAATATTTTATAGGTTACAAAAATATATTTATCTTAAATAATTGTTGAACAACTGAAATAAATATCTATTAACTAGGAAACAGTAATAATATGCAATATTTATTTTAATGATTACATGATTATTATTATATCATAATATTATTATCAATATTAAGTCATGCCATAGAGTGAAATTGTCTATATATGTTGTGGTATCCCGACAATATTATATCGTCGTTCGTCACAATCAATATATTCTTCTCTTTGGTAAAATATCAAAATACTAATAATTATTTTATTAAGAATAGTAAAATAATATAATATTCATATATATCTGGTTTTGTTTTTGTTTAATTTGTTATTTTACACATACAAATAAACATAATTAATTATTCTATTTATTTATTTATCTGTATTGTTGAAATTATAATAATGTTAATATTTGTATTAAATGTATTTAATTATATTAAACAACGATTACATACATAATTTGTATGTATTAAGTGTTTTTCAGTGAAACCGATCATGTCACGTCGTCTCTGATTTCTTGCGTTCTCCACAAGGTGACTTAAAGATAATGCACTTTAGAACTTCCGTTGTTACCAGGATCTAACTAAATTATTTCTTTCCGATCGCTGAGGCCAGAAAAAAACTTAAATACTAATTTACCTAAGTTCGTCGGAGATGGCGACACATTTTTAACTTTTGTAAAATTTTAAGATTCTAAATTACAAGATGCCTCAATATCTGTGTTTAATACTGCAGTATTCTCCATGGAGGGTATTAGATTTTTTTCTTCTTTTTTATATCGTCTAATATTTTTATAGTTTTAAAAACCAATTAAAAATATTTTTCGTGTAATGAATTACATTTTAATTTATATAAGGTCATAAGGATCTTTTATTTGATAAAAATGTATTATTTTATAATTATTTAAATTCAAGATAAGCGAAAAAATATCCAACGAATTTTTGCTTTCCAGTTTGTCCGTTTACCCCACATTTTAAATAACCATAAATAATATACTATTAGTTCAGTATCTAAACTCAGATAATTTAATTTAATTAATTTTTTTTAACTTTTTATGTGTTTTATTTATTTAATTTTCTTATAAATGTAGTAATATTTTAAATAATTACTTTTTTTATGATTTATTCAATTTATAATAAATCTGATTTATTTTATATTAATAAAAAATAAGTAATATAATATATTCCTATTAAATCAAATACATTTTTAACATTTATGTTAATACAACAAATTATTTTTATACAAATTAAGACCAGAACCTGATTAAAAATAAGTCTATAAAGTATACATTAATAAAATTATATTAAGTTTAACTCAAAATAAATTAAATTAGTTTCTATACCAGCTTTTTATTTACAAATAATTGCATGTTTTTTTTTATTATTTATATGAACCCAGTATCTTAGACCTCCCGTTTTATTTCTTTGAATCCAATTAGCTAAAAAGTTTTTCTTAATAATTGATGTGTTATTGCCACCGATGGTTATAAAACGTCAATTCAGAGTCGAACAAAAAAAAAATCTTTTTACAATACTAACAATCGTGGAATGAGTTAAGTTCAAAGATATTTATTCAAACTATAAAAATGGCAGAGTGTCCCGGGTGTAATGTCACTTTTCGTAGTTTTACTCCGGTTTATGAGGTCTATAAAAACTAAAAAGGGACGAAACAAACTAATAAGCAGTCTGGTAGCATTTAAAAAAAAGTATTTGCGTGCGGTTTCTCTAAATTAGAAATATACCCGAGTTAATGGAAAAAGTTCTGTAGTGGAATTAATTAAAAACAACAGACTTTTAACCGTGAGAGCACATCCCAATCTTATTATATTGAAAACATAAAAATTTACGAACATTATTGATCAAACAATTTTATTTAAATAATTATTATTATAATAAAATATTCAAATATGTTCGTACGATAAAACAAAATATTGTGTATTATTGGAACTACTCCGTTATTTAACTGGATTAGTTAGTAAAACTAATTGAATAAATCCATAGGTAAAAATTAAAATTAATATCTCAACTATTCGAATAAATTTTTAAGTACTTATAAACATATACAGTTAAGTTTTTTTACTGTGATTAAGAATATTATAGTTAACATTTCTCATGTACAATAGTGTATAAACTAAAACAATGTTTTTGAAATTGTTGTATCTTCGTATTATTATTATTATTATAATTATTAATTTTTTGCCGAGCTTCGGCGAATTGAGCCGACGCGTCGCCACGCCACAGTCAGTCTCACTACCGTACCGCGCCATTAGATGTTTCACATCAATAAAAAAAAAAAAATAAGTATGAGCAAGTGGATATCGCTCTGCTGTATAGTAGAGATGGAGAGTTGGTCACTTTAATGGATGTGTTAAATTTGAATGCAATGACAGGTATCATTGTATACGAAAAACGAATCTGAACGGAGTTGATTTGTCAGTCTATGATAATTAGTACGATATATGATATTATTACCTATATTTAATTGTAATATATCGTTATTTTAAGCAATTTCGTAAAAAAATAAATTTCATACGTTCATAAAATTTTTTCAAAATTGACGTTAGAATTTTTTTTTACAGTTACTTGAAGGAAAACTTATTGATAACCTTGTATCGGGATTTTGAACTTTAGGTATAAATCAAAAATATTTTACGAATTTTCAACTTCAAAATTCCTTGCAAATTTTCACGATTTTGATATATTTCGTAAAAATTTGAACATTAAATGCTTATAAACAAATATTGTGATAAATGATTTTTGATTTTTTTTTTACTGCGATAAGTACAACTTATATAAATCTTGTATTCAATTTTAAAGATTTTTTGGATTGCCAAATTTTTTTATCAGCATTTCCAAAAAAAACTTAGAATAATCGAAAATTCCTTTTTTTTCATTACATTTTTAGGGTTTTTTTCTGACGCTTTTGAAAATTACTAGAATTTTTTTACTTTTCTCCCCCTCCTTCAAAAAAAAAAAAAGTTACAACTATATGAATTTTCCTTTTCAAACGTGATGACTGACACACAATAAAAAACATACATCATTGTAAAATCAATACATTCCTCACTTCGTTCAGAATCTAAAAATATTTATGGTAAAATATTAAAAATATCAAGCAATTTTATGCTTTAAAATTAGTTTATTCAAAATATTTCAATATGTACAATTCAATATTCCATTAGAATTTTAAGTATGTAGCAGTTTATAGAGAAATACAAATTATAATAATAAATATTTAAAAGTAATCTATAATTATTAATATTAATATGTTACTAAAATATTAAAAATGTATCAACATGATTGAAACACAATTAAAAAAAAGTTCTTGAAGAAAGGTTATTTATCTTACAGACTTTCTCATAGTTAATTTCATCTTATTGTATTTATAATTCTTCTTTCTCGTATTTCTGTTTATGGACATTTTTTAATCAGATATTTTACCTAGATTCATTTGAACTTGATTCATCAATTATTTACTGTAATTATTATCCACGTATCAATTTGATGAAATTCAAAGTATAAATTTATAATATACCTTTGGATTATAAACTTATATCATAGTTTTAAAGTAAATTGAATTAAAATGTGTATTACTATGAGTATATTACACGTCTAGAATGATAATTATTATAATTTACTTATCATGTACAAAACTCAAAAATACTAAACAGATATAAAAGCAATCAAATAATCTAATTTTTACTAATATTAAGTTTTTACAAACACTGTAAATCAATTCATATGCTAGTGATTGGGTATTTCGATTAATAAAAAAAATATAATTTTCTCTCATTTCACTATGTTTAACATGACAGATTAAAATCAAACATTCAATAGAAAACTATTTAACATTAAAACTGGTAGGCAGACTATTATCTCAAATCTCCATAGTTTGCCGGTAAATTAGAATATTCAAAGTAATTTTAAGATAGGTTACCTTTCATTTTGTCAAACGCACCTGGGAAATATTTTGTAACTTTACTATGAGAATATGGGGCAAATAAACAAACTATACGACCTCTATAGATAGAAATTTGTACGTGGGTCTTAAACTTTATAAAATAGGTAATACTTTAGATTCTATGGCAGTTTTCAGTTTAGTTTATCAATTTTCATTATTGGATTAACGTTTAACTAGGTAATTAAATATATAAATATATATATATATATATATATATAGTATAATTTTTGACTTTCTTATACTTCTCTTTATAACTTCTTACAACATACGTTTTAGTTTAATTTCTATAACAAATTTAGAGTTTTTGTTTAATAAATCATAAATCATTGTCTATCAAATATGTTCATATATTTAAAGTAGTACAATAGCTGTAAACAATATAGGGAAAGTTTTATAATTTTTATAATATTTAATATTCTAATATATTGATTACAATAAACCAATGTTACAACAGAACATATCTTAGAACGATACATTATACTATTACATTCGTGATTAATCGTTAAATTTTATGTCAAAAACAATTATTGAACATGTCCACATGGATGTAATGTATCATATTATTATAGTGTATTGTATTAAGCAATAACTTTGGTGTTATAAAAAATTATATCTGAAATAACGTAAAACCTCTATGTACTTTTTTAATTATTTAAATTTTGTTTTGAAATATTTAATTCAATTAATTTTTTCTTCAAATTGTTTTTTTTTTATATCATTTCAGAGGATTTTAATTCAATTCGTACAAAGGCCGAAATAAAATACTTAAATCAATTTCAAAGTTCTGGAATGTCTAGTTTATTCATCACATCCACATCCGGAGAGTTATTAAATAAATATATAGTTGGGCAGCAAAAATGTCCTTTGAAAAACATTAGGAAGGGCCATTGCTCACAGGTAAAACCATGTGGGCGGGAAGCGTAGACAAAGCTTATTTTTGTACCCACCAGAATGCCGGCTTTTAACGTAAAACTTTCACATTTATGGGGTCAACCGTAGACCCCCCGCTTAAATAATATAATTTTACATCCACGCGGACCAACTTCAAAATGGAATTAAATTCTTATCAACGACGCCGGCTCCTTAAATTATTTAAATCTGCAACACAACCAGAATAATATGCGGTCTTTCTTTTCAAACAATACTTAATAATTTTACGGCAAAGCACAAATATTTACGTGGTGTGTGTGTGTGTGTGTGTGTGTGTGTGTGTATACATAAAATTACATTTATTCCATAAAGTAAGTGTTTAATAATAGTATCTGTTTCGTAAAACGTATTAATACAAGTAGATTAAAAATAAAGATAGTGTTAATGGTATGTACGCGTTGCAGAGCATATGCGTAACGGCGCAAGTTTATTATCGTATATGTAAATATTCTGTCTCTAAATGCACATATACTTTGATTATATTTTTCAACCCGATTGGATGCTTCAATTATTTTTAATATTTACGGGACACGACACACGACATAGTGTGTAACGATGTAGATAAATGATTCGTGCCATATAAAATAGGTTTGGTTGGATTAGATCGTATATTATAATACCTAGAAGAAATATAGACTGTATTTGTCGTTGAATGACAATTTTCCGAGCTCGTCGATGAAAATACTATAGACCTGCAAGCGCCATAAATTTACTGTCCAGCCCGGTCCAAGAAATGTTGTGAAAAAAAGCCCGGCCCGAAAATTATCCTAAGCTCTTAAAAAACCCGTTCCGGTCTAAGGGTATTTTTTTATAAGCCCGGTCCGATCTGGTCCAAAAAATTGATTGATAAAAAAAGCCCGGCCGGGTCCATGAATATTTTCTATAAGTCCGGTCCGATCCGGTCCAAAACATTTTTTAATAAAAAAGTCCGGTCCGATCCAGTCCAAAATATTTTTATTTAAAATATTAAAATATTCGTTATTCGTGATTATTCCAACATCGTAAACTTATCATTTTAGTTCTAAATGATGATTATTCGTCACACAAAAAAACCAAAAAATTTCCAAACGAGATGTAAAAATTCTTAAAAAGCCCGATCTAACTTTAGTTTAAGCCCAGCCCGGCTCGTCTCAAAAAATGATATCAAAAAAAAAAGCCCGTTCCATCCTTGGTTTAAATATTTTGAATCCGGTCTAGCCCGATCTAGTCCTTTTTATTTTTTTTGAGGTCCGATCCTTGCAGATCTTTAGAAAATACTCTACTCTTCCACCATCAGCTGTTCTAGTTTAGTTAGTTTTTTTTTTAATCACTCCGATTCACAAGATGTATGCACCTATAATGTTTCAAACTTGTTTACGATCATTGCACTTTCCGATCAAATTAAAATCTATTTTATTGTCAAGTATAATCTATTACTCGTGATGACTGAACCTTATTATAATAATGATGCGATGATGATAATAATAAAAATTATAATTGTGGTAGTTCATTAGGTGGCTGTCAACCACACGGGTGGTATTGACTATTGACTGTACAGTAGGCCAGGATGACGGGTCGACGTATTTCGTTACGATACATAAGCAATTACGTCATTTATAAAATCGTTTCGTTATAATTTGCATGTCTTTACGTAGTACCTATATAAATGTATAAACGATTATAATAGCCAATTTAGCTGATATAAAATATTAAAATATGCTTTAATAATATTTAACATTATAATAACCTAGGCTATTTAAATGAATATCGTTATAAATGACAAGGAAGAAAGTCCTGCAATTAAAATACTTGATAATTTGTCCATTAATTGATCAGATCAAAGCATAAACTGTGTTTGTAATAAATTATGAAATGAGTCGATTGGAATTTAAATAAAGTTTTGCTTGGAAGCGTTTGTAAGGAAGTTAACCGGTTTTGTTATCATTCAACGAATTTCAAAACTCAAGTGTTTCATTTAATACATACCAGGGCAAGACGCCACGCTATGACAGACATTTATCCTATTAAGTGGCAAATAAAAAAAATTTATATATAATAAAAATAGATACAATTTCAAAATCTTGATATATTATAATTATTATAATCCTACAAAGCGTTCTGAAAACCGCGTAACTATACACTATTGATTGTACGATATATAATCGTATATGTAACCAGTCTGTCTTACAATTATTATGATCATATAAACTGTTTAAGATAAATAGGTTATCAACAAATAATTGTGTATATTATTATACATAGTTTAAGAACATTAATACTTACATAATAAGTGTAATTATATTTTGAAATGTGAATGTTAAAACATTTCAATGTATTTATCGTATTCTAAACTTATAAAATATAACAACGACTAACCTAACCCGAGAATTCAAATAAAACGCATTCCATACAATTGCAAATACTTCTTGTGAACTTTCACTCAACTTTATTTATTTACAATAACACATTTCCCAGAAGTCTATCCCAAATTACTAGTTGTAATGTTTGTATAAGAAACTCGAGAATTGTATTAGAAACATAAGGTACATGATTTTCAAAGGAATTGTTATAATTTTCACTTCTGCGGGGTTGTATAGTATTTTTAATAATTCATATTTTAAATTTTGAGCCTGAAGATCATTATATTGATGTTATAGAAAAGAGTATCTTTCACTTTTATTTTAACAATTTTTATAGCGGTTAATGAATGCGCATAAGCAATGTATTTTAAAAAATATCGTATTGATCCATTCAAAACTGATAACAAATTTGAGTTTTTTGGAATAAATACTGATAGTGTGTTTATGAGAAATATGATAAAAAAACAATACAAAAAAAAAAAAAATAAACAACCCACTCTGTTGTATATTATATGTCGAGTTCACCTTGTTATTGAGTAGGTCACAGTTATATATAAATATATGTATACGAAAATTAATTCTTCTGAATGGAGATAATGCATGTCAGCCTTTCTATTTTAATAAGAATATTTTTTAATATATTTATTATTTATACTACCTACTATTATTATTTGTTTTTTTTATTATTATTATTAGCTAGTAATTTAGTACCTAGTGGCCTAGTTTAACCGAAAACGTCACATATATTATTAATTAATTATATTTTATTATAATAATAAAAATTCCAGTTTTTCCATTAATTTTGTTTGCACTTCCTTGTAACTTTTTATAAGCACTGGAAATATCTTAATCTTTACCTCCTAAATACCAACTAACTAAATTCAACTTTTTAAAAAAAAAATAAAAACAACCTTCAAAGTTGAAAATCGAAATATTTTTAACTGATCAAAAAGATGATGTGATGACACATCATTGTAAAATTGTTAAGTTCATAGCTCCATTAGAAATCTAAAAACAAGAAAATTTTAATCAATAATAGTAAATGTTTATGTTCCATTTTATATTGTAAGTAACTTGTACTTTATAAATACAATCAATTTTAACATTCACCATTAAAATTAATAATTATTCATTCAAACTCGATCATTTCGATAGTTAAATGTTTGTGACAATACAAAATTGATTATGTTATATTCATATATATATATATATATATAAAATATAATATAATATATATGTAATCAATGATACTACGTAAATTAAAAAAATTCGTACAATAATAATACAAAAAAAAGTTTAAACAATAAAAAAAAAATACTGCTTTTTTATTTATTCAAATAAATAAACAAATCTACATTATGACAAGTTTGAAAATATGTTACCTATTTTATTTCTCTGTCTCATTCAAGAAATCTAAATACATTTTGGGAATACATTTCAAAAACCACTATATAATTTAAAAATGTCCATGAAAATATTTCCATAAATGAAATTAATAACTCATTGAACAAGAATTTGTAAACATAATTTCGTCTTATAGATACATTATTCTACAAAATCTTTAACTAAGTACCTACATAAATTTAAAATACTAGATATTCCATTTTTTTTTTCAAATATTTTTTTATGCCTTTATTGTTTATACTAATAATTATGTTATTGATTTTATTTAACTTAATCACCAATCCTTTTTTTAATATTCATTGCATCTGTAGCTTTGCAATGCCATCCCGTCATTTCCCGAAAAATATTTCAGAAATGAATCAATACCTTCACATGAATAAACTTTAAGGCATAAAGTCTATTATACTACTTACAAAACTTAACTCGACGAGTCAGTAAAATTATAGAATATAACACAGCTATAACATAATAAATATTCTCTGAAAATTAAATAAAAATAGAACCTTTCTGAAAATATTAATTTTAAAAATTACATATCTTATATGAACATCATACTTCAATTATTTAAAGCTGATTCAGCAATGCATATTTAAGGTACTATAAGACGTAACGTCTCTCAGCGGTTTAATGTGCATATGAGTGGCATAAACCCAAAGTTACAAATAAATTATTTACCTTTATAATGTCAAATGATAACCAAGAGGTTTAATTTTCATCTCAACAAATCCATCGTAATATTCACCAATATTTAAATACAAAAGCCATCATATGTATCATTTCTCGTAACATTATTTTATGATGTTTATTGCTTTGAGTGCGTATCTGATTTAAATCAAAATACTAAAGAAGCGGTACAATTTTAAATTCAATAGCCACTGCAAAACAGTGCATTTTAATAATGATAAAATCAGTAGACCTAACAACCAATTATAATATTCAAACCAATTTTCTATACTCAAATATATGTATTATAGCTGATCGTAACATATATAAATCTTGTAAAGAACAAGTATATTGTGAAATACTAAATAAATAAAAATGATGTTCAAACAATCGTTTCAAGTCGATTTTCGGAACACATAGATAAATATATAAAAAAAAATTGGGGTATGTACCTACATTAAATCAGACAGGATAAAGAAACCCTCAAATAAAATCAAACCCAAGTCTATAAAATCTAGTATGTCGAATTTATGAAAAAAATAAATCGACGGGACATAAATCATATTATATAATACTATATTGTATCAATTTGAGAAATAATTCCACTCCCTGAATTTAGAATCCCGCCAAAAATAAAATGTACACGTTTGAATCGTATAAATTAAATTTACAATACAAGTACAGGTGTATCTATATTGGTAATACCGAACAAAATATTATTATTCAAATGGACTTATTATGTTATAATATATTATACTTGTACGAGTCGTTCGTAATATTGAGATAACTCACAGGAGGCGAGACAGCGTTACACTATGCAAAGGTGTTTTCTAGAAGAATTAATTATTTTATAAATGTTTGTATATCTTATAAACGTTTAAAATTGATTAACATTGTGACACGAAATGGTAAAAAAAACTTAACTATGATGTTCAATGTTTTTTTTGTTTTTATTACATTTGGAATCAACTCTCTTTTTAACAAGAACCATAAAATATTTTCAAAGATAAATTCTTGCACTAATCAACTAATTTTATTTGTTTTTTGCTTTGTTAGAGATAACGTGGGTGCTTTTGAATTCATCGACTTCATGTAAATTATTAATTATTTTTTTATACATTTATACGATTACAAATCATTATGTAGATACATAATATATATTACTATTCAGTAATAAGTATTTTGACGTATCGTATTTAAAATATCGTGTACTAATAAAAATAAAACTACGACTTTCTGAACTAGATACGAAATAGTATATTATTCAAACACTCTGCAGTATAGAAAAAAGGAGAATAGTAAATAAACAAATACATATTAGTAATATTAATATTTGTATATTCCTCGACCGAAAAACTAAACATTAAAACTGCAGCAGTTAATCTCGCACAACTTTTTAATTCGTTAAAATTACAATAAAAAATAATTATACGTGACTCAATCAATGTGTCTTTAAGTAACTTTGTTAACTTTCTACATAATAGAACTGATTGGATAACTTTGGTGTTTTAAACTCTCTAAAAACCAAATGGTTAAACTCTGTATAATATGGCTTGAGATATTTATAAAAACTGTTCGTCATTCATCTTCATATTAGTATAACAAACTTTGAGCACTTATCGTCTAGGAAAGTTTTTCATACAAATTTGAATTTTATACATAAGCGTGCATTTATTGTTCTTCCGCAATCAACACAAACTTTTGATCTAGGAAATCACCTGAGATAAAAGTTTATGTATTTATTCACGCGCGGTTACATTTACGTGTAAGCTTTTAAACTCGGTGCATTTGCATTTTTGTAACGAGCTATACATGTAGATAATATACTTATACATAATACATGATAGTAAAACATTTCCGTGACTAATTTTATAGATGTTTAAAACTAAACCGCGTTATCACTTGCTGGTTTTTACTTACACAGTTGTATTACGTTGAACTCAGATGTGATATATTTATATGTATTATATAGTATTTGTGTGTGTGTCCGTAAATAAACAGTTGTATGCATTATGAAAGTGGTTTCATTAACGATGTTGAAGGATAATATGCTATTCAAATTTTAAATTTTGTATACGCTTCGCGTAAAATGAAACGATCATACGACTCAATTTTACGATCAAGAAATTTATAATAATTAATTTGTTAGCGTGATTTTAATTTCCACGCAAATTTTGCGAGTGAAATCACGATAAAAATATAATATATAAGCACTTAACTTAACATGATATACATATTAGAGCAACTATCACAAAATGCACAGTCACTTTAAAAATAATCTGGAAAAATTTAATTCAACCTACCGTATGACTATCGTAGAAAAATAAATTACTAATAGCTATTTAATATATGATAAAATATCCTTGGGAATATATTAGCGGACTGACTATCGCTCAGACTCGTTTTTCGTCTGTAATGATGTATATATTTAATTAAAATTGAACACATCCATTATCATAACAGTGACGGTACTCAAAAAGAACAATCGACACCTACTATTAGCAAAGCGACTTCTCTTGTTTGTTTATTTAGAATTTAACATTTTGCTTTTCTTATTGAATTTAAAGTTTCTTCATTTCCGTTCATTTTATTAAGTTTATTATGTTTAAATTTAATTTAATAATAATTAACTGGACGAGTTATCGGTTTATTATTGATGCAATTAATTATTTTTATATTCGTATATTGTGTACGTAAACATTTATACTAAACATTTTATATTATTATAAAATCTCAAAATAAATTAGAAAGTTTAAAAGTACTAAAATTATATTAGGTATATTTATTTTAAGTTTGAAAGCAATAATAAATATTAAAAAGTTGTGAAATAATGCAATAACTTTCTTCACTGTAGGACCGTAGTCGTAGTTAACGAGTAGTTTTCCAGAAAATGGAAGAAAACTACCAAGAAATTACAAATATAACTATTTAAACTACCACCCATGTCCAATTTCTATTTGTAGAATATCGACTCATATAATACTCCTTTTACTGAAAAAAGTTAAATACAAAGAAAAACATTTTTCAGGATACCGATTATAATATAATATATAAGCAAGTAAATACTAGTTTTTAAATTTTTTTATAATAATTACCTTATCTTATATTGATCAAATTTCTTAAAAAATAAATATATATGTGGATAAGTAAAGATAAAACATATAATCCATGTTCATCATTATCCTTAAACACCTATGTATTCAATAATAAATAAGAATGCAAATAATGTCTGTGAAGATTACAAATAGGTAGGTATACGCATATTTTGCATACAAAATTGAATAAATGTATTAAATGACAAAAAGAAAACTTGAGTAAGACCTAAGACGGAATGGGCTAAACATTTTATAAACTATACTTAACTTAGCCTGAAGGATATTTTATCATTTATATCCGCATTTATATCTGTATTTATAATACAGTAATCAGTAATACACAAAACATAACTAAATATAACATTAAATTTTGAGCCCACCTACACCTACTACTTTGTAAAAACTTGTAAATCGCACAAGTATACCACACAAAACGCCATACAACATATACAATAACGTATTCACCATTAAATAGTATCATGATGTCTGCTGTACATACACATTTGAAATAGGTAACATACTTATTATACGGTATTTTGTACAATTGTACGTAACCAATTTATTTCTGCTTGAGAATAATTGTAACTCGTGCAATTTTGTCATGTCATTATTAGACGTCTACATATTGCATTTTATTAAATACTTAAACGCTGAAAAATATTAAACATTTTTATAAAGTTGGTTTATAGTACCTTATATTTTATAAGTATAACTATAAGACTTCATCATCGTGGCACTGCGTTGCCGCTATTGATTATGTACAACTGCAGTACCTAAATAAATATTTTTGAATACGAAACAAATGACGACGGATTCGTTTGTGTATACTGAACCTTATCACTATATTGTTAATAAATTATTACTTACTAATATATTTATTTATTTAAGATGTAGCGTTATTCATATTTTTAAATAATATACAATATTAGTTTACATTTTATTGTTATTTTATTTTAAATTACGTTCAATATCAATGTGTGCCTGTCACTCTGTACACATAATTTATTATTATACGTATTATATGAAAAAACGGAGAAGTAGCAAGCAGGGCCACTCTTGGGAATTACAAGGGCCGAGGAAAATGACATTTCGAGGTCCTCCTAGTTCTCACTTTCTACCTAAATACTTAAATATAAATAAAAGTATTATTATAATTATAATTTTTTTTTTTTTTGATTTTACAATAACGAAAAAGTAAATAATACATTTTAATACCTATTCAGTTAAATTATTCATTATATTATTAGTCATTAAATTTAAAGGTATTTGCAATCGAGAAAAGTATAATATACAAGTACAAATATAACAATTTAAATAAAATCAATTTTCCTCTCTTTTCATTCTGAAAATGTTGCAATTAAATCACCATAATTTAAATTTTCACAAATTTCATTTTCGATTGAAATTATGACGAGGTCATAAAGTCTCTCTTGAAGCATAGTAGCAGGTAACAAATCATTTTTATAATTTTAGTTTCCAAAAACTTCTTTCTGCACAACTGTAGTTATTGGCATTGTATTAGTAACAAAATTTATAGAAATATTAGAAAATTAATTGTAGGTCAAATTTAAAGCTTTAAAACATTCCAATAATGAACTATTTTTATTCTAAATGTGACGAAATATTTTTATTTCGTTGAACAAACAGTACCTACCATCTTTTTGTTGATTATTAGTATCTGCAAACCCATACAATATTTTTGGAATTTTACATTTTTGATGGACTCAAGTTTATATATATATATACCATACAAAAACCAAAATTATTTGACTTGTGAGCCATCATTAAATAATATATTCACATGTAAAAGTTTACATAATAATGTGCCTATTATGCTACATAATTTAAATATCACAAATCACTATAAAATTATAAGTTTTAAAAATACAGAAGAAGTAAAAATTAACGACTCCAACTGTTATGTACAACCAAACAGTGGAGTTATAGTAAAAATATTTAATATATCATGCTATAAAACATGAAGAAATTATAATTGGATTTCGTTTTAAGACAGCAACTATTATAGTTACAATCGAAAGTCATTAATCAGCTCAAAATTAAATATTTTCTCCGTTTTGATTCAAATAAAAGTTAAACATATACAGTATAAATTGTAATAAAATGTAAATGTATGGATTTATAATATAATGAATGTAGTTCGGTTTTTTTATTGCTCTGATTCATACATATACCACAAATGGTTTAGAATAAATATTATTTTAATTTTAAAAACATTAATAAAATTGTGATTTAATCACTAAATACTGGTTATAATGTTATAGTTTTGTACTTATTACAATGTGTAAATACCTATTATTTTCTATCAAGTGTTATAATTTTGTGTCAAGCATAAATATTTTTTTTATTGAACTCATCATCATTCAGAATGATCAGTGCCAGATCTACGTAGTATATTTTTTACACGGGGCAAAGTATAAAATTAGCACCTTCTCATAATTCAGCGCCCCTCTATTATGCTACTGGTAGGTATACTTATGTACCAGTAACTCTCTAAAAAAAAAAAAAAAAATTGAGTAAACCAAAACTTTAACTCGACCAAGACATGGGTAGACAACCCACCCTAGATCCGACCCAGGTTATGATATATAACCATATTGTATTTAACATTAACGAGAGTATTATTATTAAACTGCCATAGTGTTATAAATATTTCAGAATTTATTGAATATTTTGTTTATTTAATATTATTCTATTATTTATCATGTACTTATAAATATGTTTTTTTTTTATTTTATTGCTATTAAAGAAATTTATTTTACTTTTAATATTTAATTTTTCCTGAAAACATTAGATTTATTATACTATTATTATTTGATTATTACAAATGTATCTATATATTTATATTTTGAGTCAATACCACCTTATCAAACGGTGTGAATAGTTTCATAATATAAAATAGAAATAGAAAAAAATCTTAAATTAATCTAAATGTTTTAAAAATCACTTTGTATCATATATAATAAATAATAATATTTGTGAAAGATTCGTATACCCACAAATAATATTTTTAAATTTTCACAAAATAACTACAACTCTTCTTTGTCCAAATTTGAACTTATAAATTCTATAAAAAAAATTTTGCTTAAACATTTTTTTCAAATTTTCTGGTTTCAGTGTAAATTACTAATAAAGAACCTAATAAAATATTATCAATATTTTGCTATAATAATTTGAAAATGTCTGTAATTTTGACGAATAAAGTCAATACTTGAACTTCAAACGCTTTTTTAAAACAAAAATTTAGTCTTATTACTCTAAATGTATTCTAAACTTTTAGTACATTTCAGACCTTTTTACTGGACTTCAAAATTTTTATCAACACATTTTTCTAATAAAAAGCCAATGTAAGGTGAATATTAATCTGCTTTCATTCACTTTTTTTTTATTTTTCCTGATTATTTAAAAAAGTAGATACTAAATACTAACTACTAATTTTTTACTATTAACCCCTCAAAGTACCAACCTAGAACCATTTTTTACAAGAACCACGTTCAAAGTAAGTTGTAAAGCGAGGTCATAAATTGTATTACTCGAAAAAGTGATTACAGACACAATATAACAAACACGTATTGTTGTAAAATCAATACATTCATCGCTCCATTGAGAAAAAAATCTAAAATCTTCTATCGGACTTCAATGAAGGCTATCAATATAAGATAACATAGCTAATTATCAGGGCTATGATTTGTATGCAATAAAAAATTGTAAACTATGCATTTTACTTACCAAATTATGCATTTAAATTTTAAATTTTAAAATTTATTGAAATACATCAGTAATTGGCTGTTTTCTTAATATAAAATAATTTAAAAATACAATTTATAATTCACATTCAATAGTGGAAATGCTTTGAATTTTATGTTTGAAAAATTGGAAAATTTATGTTTGACAAAAAACCAAGTTCATACTTTAATCAAGAAGGCTAGAATTAAATACAAAATATTAATTACGAAATATACTACAAAACATGCATTTTTTGCATTCTTATAATCGAAATATGCAATAATATTCATTATTTTATCCAAAATATGCAAAAACGTGCAAAATAAAAACACCACCATTTATCTCATCATGAGGTGATTCATGGAGATTACTGACAAAATCAATAATCAGAAGTCGCAAAAAAACATACTGTTACATATAAATCCTAGCCCTGCTAATTATCAAACTGAACAATGAGAAAAATAATATAAATTTTGAAGCAAAATATACATACTTTATTTTTTTTTTCTATAATTATTTATTATAAGTTATAATATTGAAGAATGTTACTTTAATTAAGTTTTCATATTTTATACTAACTGGTAATAATGACGTCAATTCTTATTTCCAATATTGATCGGTTAGATACATATGACAGACTACAAAAAGAATTAAAAACGATGAATTTATCAAACAGAGACATATATGATATATTATATCTTCAAGTAAATGTTATTGGCGAAAATTAATTGTTTATAGAGAACAATAAAATACAATTTATAATGTCTACATTACATTCTATTATCATATTTATATCATAAAGCAAAAATCAATGCTATAAAAATACAATTTAAGTAAACATAAAATAAACATTTTCAAGGCATTAATTTGTATTATATGTTAAATTTTTTGAAACCGATGAAGTTAGTATCCAATAATAATTATGATATCCAAAAAAATGTCTCAATAATTTAAATTATACTTAAAAAATATGTTCAGAAACAAACACAATACTTCTTCCGAGATAACATACATAATTTATACTATTTAATTTAGGTAAATACGACATACTGTAACGTATTTCATTATATATTTATATGATATAAATACTTAATACTGTATATTCATACTTGTATATACTCATATTTTAAATGGAATTTAATCATATTCTACTTTAAATTTGCATGTTACTACTAGCTATCGTACTTAATATAAAATACAATAAAAATGTTACTTTTTAATGTACCTGTGAGATTGATATTATTTAATAGAATGTGATAAATATTTAGATTACATATACCAATAATAAATCGTAAAAAGAGACATGACAACTGTCTACCATTGAACCCAATAAAAAGAAATTCCCAGTGTTATACTTATACAGGGTGACTCGTAAGGATTTATCCATTGCGATATCTCCTGAAATAATGGAGATATTATAATTCTTATTATTATTATTATTATTATTATTATTATTATTATTTTTAATACGATTCACAGGAACAAGAACTACAAATATTTCATGTTTTAATTAAATTTATATATATATATATGTATGTATGTATAAAATATTACACCCTTGCTTATCGACTATTGTTTTCTTAATATTTGTTTAATCAATATTAAGTTAATATTAAGATCATATAAAAATAAAATATTAACTAAAAATACGTCGATAAAAATTATTGATCTTATTCATCTCAAACAAAACGAATAATACAAATATATACAATCATAATATAATACCTGCTATCTTTTAAACGTTTTATTTAGAAAAAATTATTCTGTTAGTTATATCGGTTCTAAACGTTCAAGAAGTGTAATATAATGATATAATATTATACCAAATTATTATTATTATTATTATGTTTATAATAATGTATATTGAGTATATTATCACGTATGCGTATAAGAAAATAATATACGTTATTATTATCAGTATAAATATTATTATATAGTTTACATACGCAATCAAATTTATAAACATGTTTGTATATTTTGCTATTATTATAACAGCAAGCGTAGCTCAAGTGCAAAGCTTTTTCTTCAGTTATGACAAATTTAATAATATATGTATATTTTTAAAACGAAACATCAATTAGTTACCAATAAATACGCTATAACACACCCTTTGATCTTAAAGGTACGGTTTCCCTATAGCATCCAGACGCGGCGTCTAGCGTAAACTACTGGTCTGGACATAGTAAGCACCTAGACGCGGCGTCATGACACTGTGCTGTTCCACGCTGCAGGGAAACCGTACCTTAATATGCCAAAAACATTATATATACACAAAAAAAAACTAAAGGATACATAAACTATAGAAAATATAATATTTTGACTATTAAAATGTACGTATAACTAAAGGTTTTTTTTTCAATTATAAATAAAAAATTGAAATTATATCGAAAATAAAGTTAAATAATATTATAGAGGCTGTAGTATGCCTAAAGGTTAATCGATAAATGACAAGTTTAAAATGGAGTATGGTCGTATGGATAGATAATTAATAATTATTACGAGAAAAATGGATTAACTGAGGGAATATAGTGAAATTACCTGTTCAGAACGCCATGTTATCGTAATTGGATTATTAAAATGCATTTTTTTTTAAATATATATTTTATGAGATGTTACATTTAAAAATGTTAACCTAATGAGGGCACAAACGTTAGAAGAAAACAGTGTAAAATTAGTTTAAATTGCGTCAAAAACCTGAACTAAGTAAAAAAAGTTACTGCAAATACAAATGGCTATACACATATAGGAACCAAAACCTAAAAGTCAATAAACGTGTAGAATAGAATAACGTATATAATTATAAAC
Source organism: Rhopalosiphum maidis (assembly GCF_003676215.2). Classification (NCBI taxonomy): domain Eukaryota; kingdom Metazoa; phylum Arthropoda; class Insecta; order Hemiptera; family Aphididae; genus Rhopalosiphum; species Rhopalosiphum maidis. The sequence continues at coordinate 28,245,727 of NC_040877.1, read as the reverse complement.
ATATAATTGTATAACAATGTACCTGAAGTGAGTGCCATTAAAAAGTTAATAATGTGATATCCTTATGAGCATAAATGTAAGCATTTCATTGATAACACATAACTGTAATAATTATTGATAATGCATACTTTTATCCTGACATGAATACGCTGTTCTGTAACTTCTAATAAATCTTGTATTAGATGTTAATTCAACAGTAAAATATATTTCTATTTCACCATTTGTTACATAAATATAGAAACCAATAACCATGCGAGGTTACAAATATGTGTGTGATACCTCAATGCTTCACCTAATTTAATATCGGATTTAGAATATGAATCAACCTGGCGTTAGCACACCAATAGCATTTTAACTTCAAATTACTTGAAAAGAAGTCTACATGGCATCTAATCACTAATTTTTGTACACATGCAGCGAAAACTACCCAGAGCTTAATATAATAACTTTATCGTGTAAAGTAAAATTTTGTATGCGGATCAAATAACTTTATTGATTATACATTGGTGTGGATGAAACGCTTTGGACGATTAGTTGGACGAGTTGTCTACTAAGCGTGTGCAGTTTGTACTTAAACATACCAGTGTAAAGAAGATGTCAAAAACTCAGATAATACACCGACATACGATTTCTTAATAGTTCGGTAGTAATAAGTTTTAATAAGTAAATCGTTGTTAAATATTTTTGTTCACATAATTAAGTGAAACATTGTAGCTAATATTCAAAAATATATTACCAAAAAATACCATAAAAACTTTAGCCTATTAACATTTTTATAAACAATAAGCATTTATATACAATTAAAAATAAATCATTTATCTAACGATAAAAACATAATTTTTTGTCTAGTATTTTTATAATTTTTATTAAGCACGAATTGTTTATATAATTGTGCTGTAAACTACTGTTTCTAGTTTTAAAATAGTATATTTAACCTTCTATATTTAGTTATACATTTTTTTTTTATATCATAAGTCTTGATTTATTTGTAAAACTGGAAATATAATTCATAGAACTTTTTTAATACTTATAACCGCCAATAAGCAAAGTGAAAATTATTTTTATTAATTTCTATCTGATATAATTTATCGAAATAAGTTTATTTAAAAATAACTATGCGTAGTTTTAAAAATCATTTGCTGCAGTATAATACTATAATATAATTATAAATAACTTTACCAAAGTGTTAAATTGCTTACTAATGAATAAAATAATTGAGTCCAAATATTTACAAGTTTAAAACTATATTTAAGTTACTCAGAATTTACAGTCGAAATACATTAGATTTAACCAAAATTTTCAGTGAATATGACCACTCACCAAACATTGTAGCC